>NC_081825.1:263577703-264326453 GCF_030867095.1 Alligator mississippiensis | reverse complement strand
AACTGGATGGAAAGAGCCCGAGACAGAGGTATTAGGAAAAAGAAAAGTAGATAAAAATATAAGAAATTCACAGCTAGAGGAATGAATTAATAGGTTCATAGAGTAATATAAGAGATAAGAGACATGGGGGACAGCGCTACAAAGCAAGGTGAACAAAACACTGAAAGATAGAATGTGGATAGGGAGAGAGATAGCGATACAAACATAGGCCGGTTGACAGCATACGAAAAGGGCATAGCTTGATACTTTGTGAAAAAGAGAGGCTGCAAGAACACTAGAAAGTAGGTAGATTGTGCAATAAATAGCTAAAGCGTGATAGACAGCTGGGGGGAAGGGAAAAGAATTGTTTTTCCAGCACAAAGCAGAGTAAGAACAGCAAACTGCAGGTCTTCTCACTGAAAACGGTATTTGCAGGTGACCTCCTGCTCCTCTTCAGAACACAATAATCCTTCAGAGTGTTGAACAACAAAGAAAGCAATTGTAGGCAGCTTTCTGGGTGCCTCTGAACAGCCTCCACAAAGCACAACTGAATTTTAAACCAGCTCTCAAACATACACCACCCTCCCACTCGCAAACCGCGTGCAAAAGCAATGGGAGAATTTAACCATCACCAAGTTATTGAAATCAAGTCACGTGCACAGCAGCAGCCACAGAACAGGTGATATTATCACAGATCCAGCCACTGTTCTTAGTGTAAGTGTTTGCAATGGGGATGGGGGGAAAAACTGATTTACTGCTGTGACACTCTATTAACTGGGTACATTGCTGAATATAGTGTTTCATGCAGGGACACACACATATATATTTAAAAAAATCACCAACAACAACAAATGAAAAGGAAAGCTGAAGGTATTGCTGTGCCAGGTAATTTTTTTCTCTTGTCCTTCACTCACACATCTGACAGATGAAAAAGGCTCTGAATTACTATGAACTACATCTTAAAATGTTTACTCTGCAGTACAGCACCATTAGAATTCAATGGGATCCAGTGAAATTCTGCTCAGAGTAGCTATTAGAGTGGCCTGATTTGGTTTTGTCATAGCAGACATAAATCTGTACACCTCTTCCTGCATACCAGCCAGCCTTCAACCCACAGGGCTGACATGGGCTATTTTATCCAGCTCCTGTGGAATGCTGCCAGCTTATTCCCAGCACGCTATATGGAAATGCCACTCTGAATCACACCACACACAGCCCCAGTGGAGTTCCATCAGAGATGAATTTGCCCCACTATCTCCACTGCAAAGACAAAGCTGAACCACACTGAGGTTCCTGGCAGCATCTCTAAGATATTCATTTACTGGGATTGAGAAGTAATTCAGCTGAGCTGGTTCAGCATGCAGCAGCCCATTTCCTGAACAGAGCAAGTACAGAAATATCATTTCACACCAGTGCTCTATTCAGCATGCTATCTTCCTTTGCAGTGCTAGAACCAATTTAAAAAGGCCTAGTGCTTGTCTTCAAAACTGTGGTGTCCTGAGGGATTGACAACAAAAGCCTTAGGGACTGGTCTCTTCCTCCCCACCATACTATGAAAACAAGCACCAAGTGGGTTATTGCAACTGAAGATACTCCTGCTGCGTTAGGTCAGCAACAAGCCCTACATTGCATTGAATCCTTTGGAAAGCAAAGTGGCTAGGAAGTCATAGAGAGATCTGCCTTGGAAAGGCATGTTCAGTTCTGGGGCTTTAGTAGCAGAAAATGCATTATAGAGAGTGCAATACAGGGAAGGAGAAAGTGACCCTTCAGATCTGGGGAAAAGAACCAAGACTCTGCCTGGTACCTGGCTGTGGAACTCTGCCTTGCAAGGTATTTTTTTCAGAGCACATCACACAATACAGCCTTTCTGATGTGGAGATGAAGTATCAGTTAATACGGTTTCTTCTTTTCCCATTGTTGTTTCCCCCAAAGATGCACATAATGAAGCCTTACTACTGGCAGAGGAGAGGAGAAGGTAGTCTCATCCAAATGTTGATAGTTTTCATTGTTGTATCTTACACCTAGAAACCATGCTGATGACAACAATTGGAAGTACGTAGAAAGACATAAATAGATGGATAACAGGAAGTTGGACAATGCTAAATTATGAAAAACAGACAGCAGGCCTATTAACCTAGTATGTTTTACTGGTAAATACAGTGATCACAACAGTATTTAAAGACTTCCTGCAGCTTACTAAACCATTATATAAAGAGCTAAAAGCAATGACAATGTACTGTAACTTGCACTGCAGTTTAAGAGACAGAAATAAATACAATTTAATCTGTAGTGCTGTGGGATTTACTATGAAATTAAACCAGCAATGAACAGTAATTACACTGTAATTAATTGGCAAACTGTTGCTGTATTATTGAAGAGGAGTTATAGTATCATTGTGCCACAGAAATTTAGACATTAAGCTAATTTTGATTCAGAAACAGTTTTGGATACTGATCACATCTATGGCACAAAACTGTCTAGGCAGTGCCAGCAATTTCACTTGAAAATGACTGTTTTACTTCCACAACATTCCAGCAGTAACACAGCCAAACCATCTTCTGCTGTATTCTTGTCTAATCTCATAAACTAAATTGCAGGAACAGATCTGGCTAGTATTTTTGTAAAGGAGACAAAAGGAAAATCCGGAGGGGATACAGAAAGTCATTCTAGAGCCTCAACTAGGATGGTAGTTTTCCACTATCAGTGAGTATTGAACCAATTATCCAATACAATAGTGAGAGGTGCCTGTCCTGAATGAGCAAACATTTTAATCAAAATGTATCTTGCATTATTGTTACACCTTCCATGAGGACATTTTTTTAAATTAAATCACAGAATATTGGGAAGATGGATTTATAGTTGGGTAAACTGAGGCACAGCTATGTTTGGAAACTTGTCAAACAGTAAGCTAGTGACAAAACTACAAGCTGAACCACAGGCCAAAACAGCAGAAGTAAAATATGGTTTTGGGTGCCTGACTTGAAACTCTTTAAAAGAACAGGATTTTCAGAGGGTGGAGATGTAGCAGTGCACATTTGGGTGCCTGCCACTTTAAGGCTGAGAGCAAGCAGCCAGCAGGTGCAGGCCAGCCCTGATGAGGCGGCTGTTTTAAGATCCAGGCTCTCAGGACTGGGGCAGCAGTCTGATGTAAGTGTCAGGTGAGCAACAACACCCAGCTGAGCTGCTGCTCATAACACCTCAGAGATAAGGGAGGAACTATGTGCACAGCAGGAGGTTCCTAGGGGCCCAGTGAGGCCCCAAGCCCCAGAGAGAAGGCTTAGGGCCTAAGCAGAACAAGACACAGCCTTAGTGGCATACTGACGGGGTGGGGTGGGGTGGGAGCTGGGCTGGGGGGTGGGGAGGCCGCCAGCCGGAGAGGCTACGGTACCTCCTGCATTTGGTGTGTGGCCCACCCATCTGCCCGCCCAGTGGGTTATACGTTTCTTTTCCTGTTCCAGATGGAAATTTTGACTGCCAACCCTCCCCTGGTGTCCGGTATTCCACAATGTTAATTTCCCCACAGAAGTGCCGTGGGGGAGGAGAGGGGACCCTGCTCAGATCATCCCCAGGGGGGCACAAATGCATGCATTAGCCCCAAGGTGCCAGAGACCCATGGTACACCACTACCCAGCCTGGGAAGGGGTTCATGGGCTGCAGGCCTGCATGGGGGCTAGGCAAGCGCCTGATGTGGAACAGGCAGGGGAGAGGCCTGGGGCTCAGGTGAGCCCAGCTGAAAACAGAGCCATATTATTAAGATCTCTGGTGCTCCGAGTAAGCCCAGAGTGAGACGGCTGTATGGAGGGGCCCAGAAGAGGACCCCTGCTGCTTAAGGTGCTGGGACCAGAACACCCCAAGTGCTCACTGCAAGAGGGCCAGGGCCAGAAGGCCGAAGGGCAATGAAGCCCAATGCAAGGGGCAGGCCTGGGTCATGATGGGTTATCTGGCACTGTGGCTGGCCTGGAGGTGGGGCCAGGGCCTAAGGAGGCTAAAGGTCCCCTTGATGGGGGAGACAGGACATCACTGGGGGAGAAGGCCTAGCAAGACAGCAGGCCAAAAGAACAATGCATAGCCCAGTAGAGGTAAGACCAAGGCAGATAGGCTTGCATTGGTCCTGGGTAAGACCGAAAACTGCACCCTGCCAGGGAAGGGTGGTCTGGTGGGGCTGTCGTGGCAGGACAGTCCCCCCAAAATACCAGGCCAGTTATCTCCCTGGTGAAAGGGCACCTGAAAACCCCAGCCCCAACATCCTGGTGGGTTACCCACATCCAGAGACAGGTATGGGGGCCAGAAACATCTCCGGACACCTGAGCCCATGGGGTGCAAGACTCCAGAGGCCCCAGTGAGACAGCATAAGTGTAAGACCCTTGTGTGAGGGCATAGTTGGAAGCTCCTAGAGGAGGGCAGGAGTTGAAGACCCAGGGACAAGGCAGATAGGCCAAGAAAAGTCTACGGACATCTGAGGCCACAATTGGGCCACAAGCCAAGACCCCGGTAAGCCATCAGCTGTGGTGAGGCTGAGTTTGGGTCAAAAGGGTGCGTGTTTGCCCCTAAGGAGGGAGTGAAAGTAACAAGTTACCCAGAATGGGGCTTGGGTCAAAGGCAAATTGACCCAAGCCCCAGCCCTGGTAAAATCTGTGGGCAAGGAAGGAGCCCCCCAGGGGGCGCTTGCCTGCCTGTACACAAATGCCAGGAGCTTGGGGAATAAGCAGGAGGAGCTCATCCTCCTGCTCAGTGCAAACAATTACGATGTCATAGGGATAACAGAGACCTGGTGGGACTCCACCCATGACTGGACCACGGGGATAGATGGCTATACCCTGTACAGGAGGGATCGTGTAGAGAAAAGGGGCGGGGGTGTAGCTCTCTATGTTAAGGAAAGCTACACGTCCCTGCAAGCCGATATTGGCGACCAGGGTGGATGGCTGGAGACCCTCTGGGTTAAAATCCGTGGGGAACACGGCATAGGGGACACAATGGTGGGAGTCTATTACAGACCTCCCACCCAAAGTCCTGAGCTAGACCAGGAGTTTGCCCAGGAACTGGCTGAGGCAGCTTGCTCCAGGACCATGGTTGTCATGGGTGACTTCAATTACCCAGACATCTCGTGGGAGGATCGCTCAGCAAAATCTGAGCGGTCGCAGAGCTTCCTCTCGTGCATGGATGACCTCTACCTGACTCAAGAAGTCTATGGGCCAACGAGAGGCAAAGCGCTGCTCGACCTGGTGCTGGCTACTGGGGAGGACCTAGTCGGCGACCTAGTGATAGATGGGAAGCTGGGTGACAGCGACCACGAGCTGATCACCTTCACCATCCGCCGAAAAGCTGGCAAGTCGGTCAGCAACACGCAAGTCCTTGACTTCAGGAAAGCCGACTTTGACAAGCTCAGGAGGCTTGTCAGTGAGGCCCTAAGGGACTGTGACCGCAGGGAGAGGGGAGTTCAAGAAGAGTGGTTGCTCCTCAAGGGAGCGATCCTCCATGCACAAACTAAGTCTATTCCATCTCGGAGGAAAGGCAGCAAGAGGGCACAGCAGCCCCCCTGGCTCTCCAGGGACCTAGCAGACCTCCTGAGGCTAAAAAGAAAGGCCTACAAAGGATGGAGGATGGGAGTCACCTCCAAGGAGGATTATTCTGCACTGGTCCGGTCCTGTAGGGAGCAGACCAGGAAAGCCAAGGCTGCAACTGAACTCCAGCTAGCTTTGAGCATCAAGGACAATAAAAAGTCCTTTTTCAGATATGTGGGGAGCCGGAGGAAAAGCAGGGGCAACGTTGGACCCCTGCTGAACCAGATGGGGCAACTGACAACTGACGCCCAGGAAAAAGCCAACCTATTAAATAGGTACTTTGCGTCGGTCTTTCATCAGCCCCATGAGACGCCTGTGCCTGCTACAGGGCCGGGAAGTCCGGGTGAGGGTGATCCCCTGCCCTCCATTAATGCTGACTTTGTGAAGGAACATCTTGAGAAGCTGGATACCTTCAAGTCAGCCGGCCCTGACAATCTTCACCCCAGGGTACTCAAGGAGCTGGCGAGCATCATAGCCCAGCCTCTAGCGCGGATCTTTGAAAACTCTTGGCACTCTGGTGTAGTGCCCGAAGACTGGAAGAAGGCCAACGTGGTGCCTATCTTCAAGAAAGGGAGGAAAGTGGATCCGGCTAACTATAGGCCCATCAGCCTGACTTCTATCCCGGGGAAGATCTTAGAAAAGTTTATTAAGGAGGCCATCCTTAATGGACTGGCCGACGCCAACATCTTAAGGGATAGCCAGCACGGGTTTGTTGTGGGTAGGTCTTGCTTGACCAATCTCATTTCCTTCTACGACCAGGTGACCTATCACCTGGACAAGGGAGATGAGATTGATGTCATATATCTTGACTTCAAAAAAGCCTTCGATCTGGTGTCCCATGATCGTCTCTTGGAGAAACTGGCCAATTGTCGCCTTGGGTCCCCCACGATCCACTGGCTGGAAAATTGGCTCCGGGGTCGGACCCAGAGGGTAGTAATTGATGGAAGTCACTCATCGTGGTGTCCTGTGACCAGTGGGGTCCCCCAGGGCTCTGTCCTTGGACCCATACTGTTCAACATCTTCATTAACAATGTGGACACTGGAGTCAGAAGCGGACTGGCCAAGTTCGCCGATGACACCAAACTTTGGGGCAAAACATCCACGCCAGAAGACAGGCGGGTGATCCAGGCTGACCTGGACAGGCTCAGCAAGTGGGCGGATGAGAATCTGATGGTGTTCAACGCCGATAAATGCAAGGTTCTCCACCTTGGGAAGAAAAACCCGCAGCATCCTTATAGGCTCGGCAGTGCTATGTTGGTTAGCACTATGGAAGAAAGAGACTTGGGGGTCATCATTGACCACAAGATGAACATGAGCCTGCAATGCGATGCTGCGGCTAGTAAAGCGACCAAAACGCTGGCTTGCATCCATAGATGCTTCTCAAGCAAATCCCGGGACGTCATTCTCCCCCTGTACTCGGCCTTAGTGAGGCCACAGCTGGAGTACTGCGTCCAGTTTTGGGCTCCACAATTCAAAAAGGATGTGGAGAAGCTTGAGAGAGTCCAGAGAAGAGCCACGCGCATGATCAGGGGTCAGGGAAGCAGACCCTACGATGACAGGCTGAGAGCCCTGGGGCTCTTTAGCCTGGAAAAGCGCAGGCTCAGGGGTGATCTGATGGCCACCTACAAGTTTATCAGGGGTGATCACCAGTATCTAGGGGAACGTTTGTTCACCAGAGCGCCCCAAGGGATGACGAGGACGAATGGTCACAAACTACTACAAGATCGTTTCAGGCTGGACATAAGGAAGAATTTCTTTACTGTCCGAGCCCCCAAGGTCTGGAACAGCCTGCCGCCAGAGGTTGTTCAAGCGCCTTCATTGAACACCTTCAAGATGAAACTGGATGCTTATCTTGCTGGGATCCTATGATCCCAGCTGACGTCTTGCCCTTTGGGCGGGGGGCTGGACTCGATGATCTTCCGAGGTCCCTTCCAGCCCTAATGTCTATGAAATCTATGAAATCTATGAAATTGGCTCAGGGCAAGGCAAATTGGCTGGTCACCATGCAAATAAGGGTCACAGGAGAGGCCCAAAAGGCTGCACCAGAGCCAGTCAAGGAGAGTGAGTAGGCAAGCCTGATGGCCTATGCAGTTGCTCAAGGGAGCAGGGCAGATGGGGTGTAGCCCCGTGAGGGGCAGCATGCAAGAGGCCCAGTGAGAGAGGGCAGAGTGTAAGAGACTCTATTAAGAGGGGGGCGGTATGAATGAAGCCCGATGGGGCAGAGTGAATGGATGAATAAATGAGGCCTAGGAAGAGGCTAAGTTTGGCCCGGCCATGGGCCACAGCATAGAGCAACTCGAGGATGCCATCTGTGAGGCATGGGACACAATATGGGAAGGGCAGAGTCATGAACAGCACCCCCTGGCATCAGGGCAGTCAAATGGGCAGCCTCCCATACATGTACACCAGTCTTGGAAATAGCGAAGTCATGGCAGATGAGACTGGGTGGACAGCCCTACTTAGACAGGTGGGCAGGCCGACAGGAAACCCGGCCCCAGGGTGGCCCCGTCACAGGGTACTTAGCACTTTTGGAAAATCTGTCCCTTGTATGTCTTCTTATACCAAGAACCCCCAAAATTTGGGGATCTTTTTGAGAATGCTGTTTAGTTTCCCAGTATCCTTCTTTAATGTCTGAATGCGCCCACATTCTTCTCCAAAAGATGATGCATTAAAGCAGATCCCGAGGTCATTAAAAGCTCTCTTGCAAAAGCTGAGGTATTATCGTTGGTGTCAGATTCCATACTTGACATTTTAATTCTATACACCTGGGTGACTGCATTTCTGTGATTGGATAGGGTCACTTTTGCTCCGTGTTAATACATTAACAATGTGCATCATGAGTACAGAGCAAACAGCTACTGGGTTCCACACCAGAGGTGAAGCCGTGTCAGCTAGGAGTTGATGTACATATTGCTAGCAACGCTGCAAATGTGCATAACATGTTTTACCACACTGAAGAATTAAATTAAGAGAGGAAACAGCCATACTTTCAAAAGAAAGAAGAAAAAGACTGGGGAGGTAGTGAAGGGAAAGAGAGTACTATTCAAGCTGTAATCCTAGTCCCCCATGAATTCAAAGGTAGTTTTGCCATTGACTTGAATGGATCAAACATTTCCACTTCTAGGTTTTAAATTCTTGTTCATATTCTTCAAAGATCTTTCAATTACAAAGGTGGAAGGCAACATTAAAAAAACAACTGTAAGCCAGAAACATCACCAGTGAACCCAAGCAGCAGAGAGCTTGGCAAATATATCCCTACTTACTTTGAAGATGAGCATGTATAGTTCTGCTCTGCAATGCATTTCAAATCATCTGGAATACAGCAATGGTTTCACATTGGTACCCAATTTGTCCTGTAAAAACTGAACTCAAAATGATTGCACCATTCTAAGACAAGTGATTTTGCAAACCAAGTTTCAGGTTTGTTTTCTTCGACACAAGGACTGAAACTGGATATTCCCCAAGGCAGAAGAGTTTGATTTGGCTTTCTAAAAAAATATAGCAGAAATTATCTGTGATAAAGAAAAAAGGGTTTCTGATACCTAAAAGTAGCATGACATTGTTTTTTCTTACAAAGTTCCACCTTCCTGCAGAAGAAAATGCGAGACAAAATGACTCCAATTGGCAAGGCGCTAGCATGCCATTCAGGAAGACAGAGAGATGGACATTGCCTGCTCTGCCAAAGCCTTCCTGTAAGATTTGGGTCTAATATCACTGAGCCTTTTTATGCCTCAGCTCTCATCTACCGAACTGGGAATAACAGCACTTCCCTACCACACAGATGATTTTTTTTAGATCAGTGAAGGCCAAGCTTTTTAGCAGGCATGCTACAGATTAGCCCTGCACCCTCCCTGAGTGCTATTCTGATCCCCTTCCCCTGCCTGATCTGCTGCTGCTCTGCTTTTTAATCATGGCCATGTTCTCCCAGCTTGATCTACTGCTGGTTCCTTCCCTGTGCTCCCTGCCCCATCTGCTACTTTGCTTTCTGCTCCCTGTTCTGTCTACTACTGTGCACCCTGCTCCCTTGTCAATCTGCCATGTGCCACATAGAAGCTGCCCAGGCCACGTGCCGCACCCTGGTATAGATAAATCTACTAAAGACTCTGAGATAGCATGGTAAGGGGGAACATGCTTTGTGTTATGAGAGTTACTTCAGTAGGTTATTCTAATTTATCTAAATCTAACACTAATCTACTTTAATCCTGTGGCCCCAGCTTTATGATTTGGAGAAATCTTCAAGAACAAGTCTCCTTTACTCCATTTCTGCACAGGAAATAATGGAACATTTCGCCCTCTCCCAGTTCTAGGAAAGACAAAGAATGGGGGAAGACATAGCTTCTCTGCTTAGTTTTACCCCTTCTTACTATTTACAATGCCCATTACCTGGTGGCTCAGTCTCCCCTCTTGGTGTTTATATTTGTAAAAGTTTCTCTTTCCGCTCTGCTCCACCCTCCCCATAACTTTGCTAAACTAGAACAGATTTACCTTTTGATTCCCAAATAAGTAGTTCCCTTCAGACTTTTGTTCATTTTTAAGTCATCTAGGTCCATCATCTTTTGAGCAGCAAGCAGTCGAGAGCTAACCACAGAACAGATATAATTGCACCAAAACACTAGAAAATGGAACCATTATAGATTCATAGATTCATTATCTCCGTCTTCTGTGACATATGACTTTACACATGCAGTCCCAAAGGAGGCAGTAGGAGGCTAGTGGAGATAAGGATCACTGTAACAGGAAGGATAATAGACCAAAAGGAAAGACAAGCATTGGTCAAACTTAGCACTGATGGGGACCAGCTGATACTCTGAAACTCGAATACTGGAACACTCAATTTGAAGGGTCATTGGGAAAATTCTGTTTAGAGATGGTAAGCAGGAAAAAGAATGAAAATGTCATGCCACTAAGCTTTAAAACACAGCTTTCCAATATAAAACTTCGGTTTGGCTCTTCTGGAACCTCTCAGCTTGCATGATTCATTCTCATGTCTCCCTTCTCCCCCCTTTGGGCTCTAGAGAAATTTCTAGTATTAAAAATAAAATACACTCCCTTGAAGAGGGGGACAAAGTACTCAATTCTGAAGCATGGTTGATATCTCATAATCAGGGATCCAAGTTTTCCGTTTGCCATAGAAAAACATGGATCTTCTCTTTTAAAGGAGAAAACCCTGGTTTTCCCTTTAAAGGAGAAAAATGCAGGAAATAGCTGGTTTGCAAAGTGAAATCTGCCGAGTGCCACCCTGCAAGGGACTGCTTGGAGCAGCAGGAAGGATGATTGAAGGCAGGGGGTGCCACGTGCATGTGCACATGCACATGCACATGGCAGCCAGGTAGCAGTGGACAGCAGCTCCCACAGCTCCCTCCAGGTAAGTTTATGGGAGTGGGAAAGGGCCACAGGCCACGCGTTGAGCGAGAGAGGAAGGGACACAGGCCACACATCAAGGGGACAGAACGAGGGCACGTGCCCCCTTCAGATTTCTGCACCCACAACAGGGTATGGGGCTGCAGCTAGGCTGGAGCAGCTCTGGGCAGGAGCTGCCTCCACAGCCATCACCACCAAGGTGAGGTGCCCCTTGTCCACCCAGCAGCAGCAGGGGGCACAACTCTACGCAGCTACCTCTGCCACTTCTGCACCTCACTATGGTGCACCCTCACACGCTGGGTCCTGCCCACTGGGCTGCAGAGGCTACTCCTGCCCAGAGCTGATCCAGCTCTGCTCTGCGATATAGGCACAGAAATCTCAGAAGGCGCATGCCCTCCTGTCTGCTGCAACACCTGTAGCAGAAATCTTTGTGTGTGTGTGTGTGTGTGTGTCTAGATGTGTATATGTATGTGTGTGTATCAGTTGAACACACTGTTTTATTGATATATTTACAATTTTAAAGTAATTTGGAAGCCTACTGATGCCTCAAACACTATAATAAACTATGCACACACATATACACATTATATAGTGTCATTTCTTTTTAATCGTGAAAAAACATGGATTTGGGGTTTTTAATCAAAGAATTTGCAATTTTTTTAAATCAGAGAACTTGAGATTTTTAAACATAGAAAACCAGGATCCCTGCTCGTATTGCCCATTAAACAGAATTAAACCTCTCTCCCCATGTTACCCAAAGACAGTGACCCCGCCTGGTACTGCTATATCATTTAGAAAGTGATCGAATAATTGCCTGATCCAAACGAATGGCAATATACCCTTGAAAATACAGTGCTGAGATGTTAGTGTTCATTTTAGGGTAAACACTCCAACGTATGACAGGTAGGAGGGGATTCCAATTCCACTGGCTATCTGGATTGCAGGGGAGGGGAGCAAAAATCTGCCATCTCCTCAGAAATAAATGTTAAAAAAAAAAAAAGAATCTAAAAGAGCCAAGTCCCCAGAAAGACATGCTGAGGTGGGGCAGGGCAGGGGGAAACTTAAGAGGGTAACCCTCCACTAGAGACCAGGTGATTGTAAAAGAAAGTAGTTCTGGAGCAAGAGCTGCTTCTAAGCAGTAGTGTGAATGCTGGTTAGGGGCTGGATAAAGCAACCAAATCAGCAGGATCAGGAATTCGTAGCCTTGACTAAGCAAGCCAGGGGAAAATGTTGGCAGCGGTTCAGAAAATAGAAGAAAATCTGCCCCTAACTAACAACTCTTATGACCTTGCAGAAGAAAATTGCTTCATTCCAAGTAGCTCTCACAGAGGAACCAGGAAGCTGGCTACTGACAAGCATGTCTCAGTTTCCTTACTGTAAAGTAAAGGTAATGATAGCGCTCAACTATTAGAAAGGATTTTGGAAAATGTGGTTAGGTAGTGTTACAGGAGTTTACTCGATCCCTCTCCTGTCACCAAATCTCTCATGGATTTCAAACAGCCAGCACTCTTCATTTATTCTAAAAGATAAAAGTGTCACCACCAGGGCTCCCTTCAGGTCTCATCCCCAAACTTCCCTTTGGTTAACTCCTAACCCTGAATACCCTTCACAGAGGTCTGTCAGATTTTAATCAGTCTCCTCAGAGCTCTCCAAATTCAGTCTCCTCATCTACTAATCCCTTTATTTTGTGTTTGAACAGTACTTCATATGATAGCTGCCTGATCCAGGACTCAGGTTCCTAGGTACCACTGCAGGTACACGAGCGAAGTGCAAGCTAAGGGACTGGGATCATATGACAGGCATCTGCCCTACAGTCACATGAAAAGACTACCTATGGATTATATTGTTTCATTCTGTTGGCTTACTGTAGAGTCTAAGTGAAATAATGTCAAGCCCCCTGAGTCCTTATGCACTTAGAAGTCAAACATAAATGCTATTTAAGTGTCTCTTGACTGCAAAAGCAGAAAGCAGCAGCGTATTTGCACATTTTGAGAGATATTTAGAGTTCCAAAAAAGTCTTTCCTTCCCAAGTCAACTGGCTTTTAGAACAAGTTTTTAGGTCTAAAAAATAAATAAATGCTGCTGTTCATGCAGGGATCTCAAAGCACTTTACAGAAGATAATAAATATACAGGTTTAGTTAAGTGAGAAGCAATTTTGCAGGCCACTTTGAAGAAGTGCCAGTAAAACTTTTCTCCAGCTTGCCATCATGCAATCCTCAATATGCCATGTCATGGGAAGTATTTAACAAAAGTATGGCAAAAGGATTTTAAAACTTCTATGCAACCTACTTGTTGGATCCCTTATTCCGTAAATCTAAGGGCTTTGGTTTCACGATTCCAAATGTGCATATCTCTGGGGAAAAACACAACCTTCAATAATAACCAAAATAATTAGTGCTTTAAAATGCAAAAGATCAGGCCCTTCCAGGAATAAACTGAGTGCCGTGGATATCTAGGAATCTCTCCTTCTTCGACTACAAAAGTGCTCATTTCTAGTACTGGAAAAGCAAATTTTTCACAGTAAGGGTGACCAGGATCTGGAATGGGCTTCCAAGAGAGGTGGTGCTATCGCCTAGCTTGGAGATCTTCAAGAGGAGGCTAGATATTCACCTGGCTGGGGTCATCTGACCTCGGTCCTCTTTCCTGCAGGGGCAGGGGGTCGGACACAATGATCCATTGTTGTCCCTTCCGACTCTACAATCTATGAATCTATGAATAGACTTCGATGTTGCAACTCAGTTCTCTCAAGTGCCCATTCTGGTACTTGGGCAATAGAATTTCAGGATGGAAAGAAAAATGTATTACTATTCATATACTTCCACATGTCCACTTCTATAAAGCTTGCTGCCTTTGACGGCAATCACTATCTTAAGCTTCCCTTCATTTCCTGCTGCCACCCCCGCCCCAGGAGCACTCCAGAGTCTTCTCCACAATGTCATTGAATAACACTTATAACCCTCTGCCCTGTAATTGAGACAAGTTTTATTTTACACCACCCAAGAGTGCAATAGGTTCTTCCTATTGCAGATACAATGTCATCTTTCATAAAGGGGCTTACAGGCTACTTTTGGAAATGATGAAACACAGGGAGAGAACAAAACAGTAGGTACAGAGAAGGAAGGACAGGGGAGATTATTTGAAAAATAGCTGTTGTTCAGCAAATTCTAATGCAAAGACTCACAGGGCAAGGTTTTGTTTTCAGCCTATAAAGGTAACCTAGAATTGGCCCCTGCCCTGCCAACTGCAGCTATGGTATGATTTGTTTGAGGCCATGGTAGTGACTTTGCTGACCAGCTCCATTTGTAAGAAGTCTATGGATCCAATTTTACATGTACTTCTTACACAGAACTCCAAAATACTTAAACTGGAATTTTTAACAGATGTGGATGAGGCGCTGACAGAACTAGATGCTACAAAACAGATGCCACTGGAGAAATAATAAAGGGCACAACCTAATTGCTTAGTGCACAGTTGAGGTTAAGAATCCTTCAAGTACTCAGAGTGAACAGTTTGGAAATTCCTGTATATAACCCCTTTTCATCAGCTGGATGACAGCATGTTCCTCAAAACAGCACTACAGTCACTAAGGACCTGAGTGACTTTAAGGAGGAAGGCAATAAAACTGTATTAAGCAACTCTTGCAGTTGGCAGAAAAGTGAAATCCCAAAGGTTAGCTCTTAGCAAGTTTTCCTGTACTGTCTTCACTAGTTAATGGTTAAAATGTACAGTATTGGAAGTGCGAAGGGGGTTAGTGACTTCAACAAGCTAGATGCTGAGTCTGGGTAAAGAAACCGTTTCGTTTACAGTTTCAAACTCTACCAACTCAAGCAGGATTGTGTATGTCTGAGGCCCAGTGGAAGACAGACTTCTGATCTATAGCCCATGTATCTGCACTTGTTAAATTATGCCTCAATATTTAGCTGAGAAAAAAAAATCTGAAACCATGGCATTCCTAGAGGCAGAATAGTTCTTGCACCTCTAACCACACTCCATTCAATCAAAATCTAAGAGTTCTCTCACAAACAATGAAACAATATGTCTCACAATCAAGGGGTGGAAAAAACCTGACAAGACAAGCAAGTGAAGCATCCTGCAGGTTTTCCAGCACTACTCCCAAAAGTATAATTTCATATAATTTTTAAATGACCTAAGCAATTCATTTCCATCTTTTCATTCCTTGAATACATATAGAGATTTATAATTTTTAGAATTAATGTTACAGTAGGCCAGACCAGCATGGACCTCAATGATTCTTGCATTGTTGATCACTCCTGGCTGAAAGATGTGACCAATTAATACTGAAAAATCTGATTAAATGTTGTCAATTATAAATAGTATTTAAAAATGCCTCAACTTTGAGTAGTTCTTGGCCTGTCACTTCCCTATGAGCAGTTAGTTGCAAGTACCTGGTGCTTTACATACAACTTGATTTGTACATGGCACAAGGCTTATAGTAGTTTCTGTTCAAGGCACTGGAAAAAATGCTCCTGAAACTAGATTTCCAATTACAGTAGTCATGAATTATAAATTTGCTCACTGGGAAACATTCTGTAATATAACCTTGAAGTGTGCATTGTTAGGAAACATTCCTGGGAATGGCACTCTCTGGAATATTTGTGACACTAACAAGAAGGATGTTCCAACGGTTACAGCTTGGTGTTCAGGTTTCAAGTCTACCCCCTCTCTTTAGTCTGTTTAGCAGGCTCAGGTTGTCCAATTACTATAGTATCCCCAGCACAAGTGGTGACAAAAACGATAAAAGGCTTGGAAGATGAAGCACATGAAGAGAGGTTGAAAGAAAGAGACATGCTAAGTTTACAGAAAAGGTGATTAAGAGGGGACATGATAGTATGGGACATGTAGCAATGGCTTGAAATTTCAGCAAAGGAGTAAAGGCAGTTTACAGTCCACATCAGGAAAAACTTCTTCACTGTTAGAACAGTGAGGCAGTGGAATAGATTGCCTAGTAGTCTAAGCTGATGGTGCTGATTCAATTCAGAGGAAATTCGGCCTGATTCAGCAGTCAAATCTTTGAATCTGAATCAAATCAAGAGACCAATGAAAAGGTCCGAATTGATTCAAAACTCAAATCAGTATTTGCTGAATCGATTCAGGACAGTGATTTGAATCACCGAATCAAATCACTGTCCCCTGAATTGGTCAAATCCGATTCCAAAGTGAATACTAGCCACTTCGCACAGGCCTACTGTCTTGGGAAGTATTGGACTCTCCTTCAATGGAGGTTTTCAAGACAGATTGGATAAACATTATTCAGGGATTGTCCAGGCATAACAATGCCTGGAGCGTGCTGTGAAGAGTTGCAGTTGGAAGCCTAGGAATCCCCCACACTTGGACTGCTGAGAAATTATGAGAAGAACTCTGCAGCCCAGAGCAGCTGGAAATGGGAGAGGGCCAGTCTCAGCGGCAAGAGAAGAAAGCAGAACTCCACAACTGACTTAGTTATGAAAGACTATTAAAGAAACTGGGATAATTTTGTAGAAGGGATTAAATGAGAGAAAGGGGAGGCTTTTCAGTTAGCATGTGTGGGGAGATGGGTTCTGTCTCCTTCAGAAGCTTGGGTATTGGTCATAGCCAAGACTGGGGCGTACTGATGTCCTGCTGGAACTAAAAAAAATCTGGAGGTTCAAGTTACAGGGTCAGAACAATGGCTGCATGTGGGATCAGGGTGGACTTTTAGGCTACAGTTAAATCGGCATAGACTCTGGGAGGTTTTGCCTTTCTCTATAGCCCTCTTCCTCGGATCTCAAGTGCATTTTAACAACTACTTTCTGTCCTTGCAGCAGCAGGGCATTGACAGTGCCCTTGTGCCCCTGCTTCACATGTGATGGGTTAGGGGTTCTTGGTGTTTTCGGGCAACATACTTGGTAGTTGACATGGCTGTTTTTGTAGTTTTAAGAATGGGTTAGGCAAACACATATATAGGATAGCTTAGATAAGGATGATCCTACCTTGAGCAGGGGGTGGGACTAGATTTCCTTCTGAGATCCCTTCCAGCCCTACTTTCCTATGATTAGTATGTATTAGAATTGGAAGGGTCATGGAGGAGCGCTTCTACACCTTTACCCATTCTTTCTGTACTTCATATCTTGCTGAAGAGATGGGTTCCTCAATAACGAGAATCATCAGCCATTTATTAAAGCTTCTAAATTTTAAACAGATATGCTGAAATGTCATAATTAACTACAGCCTAGGACAGCATCTACTAAAATGGTTTTACCTGCCAGATGTCCCATTTCACCCCCACTATAACTCAATAGTTACATTAGGAATTAAGTGTATATCCAAAACCGCCAAAGACTTCTGCTTAAGATCCCTACACTAAGCATCTACTTAAGAAACAGGCAAACGCTCTCTATCAAGGACTGAAGATTCCTTTCCATGTTCTTCAACAAACACAAGAGTTGAATGACTGCAAACTGGTAAGATCGGTGCATTGTTATACACAACTCCTATTAACCCCCCTAAAGGTAACAATATTTGGTCCTATGGAAGTATTTTGGATTACCTCTATTCAAAGATTAATCATATAAGGATAATCTATTCAAACTCACCTGGATCAGTCAAATCCTAGCAGTACATTGTATTATAATCACAGATTCAATAGGACTAACTTTATTTGTCACTGCATTAGAAGATCTGAAATATAACAGTGTGACTGACTGGCCAAATAAGTTCATCACTGAAATACCAGCATGCACATCTGCGTAAATGAAAAGTATAACAGATTACAGACAGACTAGCAAACTGACAATGCCTTGGTTACTAGGCTGTAATTCTAGTGAACAACTGGCTTCTCCGCCACCTGGCTGCACCTCCACCCTTGTTACTAAATTCCACATAATCCTACATTACATATTGTACGTGACATTATTTGACGCACGAAGTGTAACATATCTGATGATGGGCACTAATAATGTTCTATCATTTTCTTCTTGAAAATACCCTGATGCAGGACTATTATTACTTAAAATTTGACAGCTCCCATTGATCAAATCAAAGCTTAAGTTCATACTAACCATAGTGTTCAACCCAGTATAACTAGCTGTAACATCTGTTTTATAAGTTGGCATTTGAAAAATTTCCCTTGGGTAAAATAGTATAATTCAACCAGTTCCATCCAAGAAGCTAAACTTGAAACTAAAAATATTTGAAGGATACGGCTACAAAATAATGGGCAATTGTTATCAATGATTTCATATAGATGGCATTCACATAGAAAATTAGACCTTTCTCTTAGATATTTACATTTTTTTCTAAAAGGTTTTATGGTCTGTGAGGTTTGTGCAATCACATTTCACAAACATTTATTACTTCTGGACTTGGTTTGAAAAAGACACAGACTAGCCAGAGCACTGATTCTACCATCTGAAGATTCATAGAGTCATTGATGCTAGGGTCGGAGGGGACCTCAATAGATCATCAAGTCCGACCCCCTGCATAGGCAGGAAAGAGTGCTGGGTTCAGATGACCCCAGCTAGATGCTTATCTAACCTCCTCTTGAAGACCCCCAGGGTAGGGGAGAGCACCACCTCCCTTGGGAGCCCATTCCAGACCTTGGCCACTGTAACTGTGAAGAAGTTCTTCCTAATGTCTAGTCTAAATCTGCTCTCTGCTAGCTTGTGGCCATTATTTCTTGTAACCCCCGGGGGCACCTTGGTGAATAAAACCTCACCAATTCCCTTCTGTGCCCCCATGATGAACTTATAGGCAGCCACAAGGTCGCCTCTCAACCTTCTCTTGCGGAGGCTGAAGAGGTCCAGGTGCCCCAGTCTCTCCTCATAGGGCTTGGCCTGCAAGCCCTTAACCATATGAGTGGCCCTTCTCTGGACCCTCTCCAGGTTATCCACATCCCTCTTGAAGTGCGGCGCCCAAAACTGCATGCAGTATTCCAGCTGCGGTCTGACCAGCGCCAGATAGAGGGGAAGTATTACCTCCTTGATAAATACAAAGTGATGGGAAGGAACAAAAGCAACTTCTCTGAACATTCAGACAGCTGTTAATCAGTGGAATCTTCACCAGTTTTCTTAAACAATAAAAATGTGCATTTTGACTATAACACCATCACCAAGAATTGAAGCCATTAGAGCAGTTGCCAGCACACTCATTTCCTCGTATTATTCTTTTGGATAGAATTGCTTCCCTTCTCTGTTCAAGAGCAACCAGAGTTTATACAGGTTCATATTTTCAGGGTAAAAAAAGCACATAATCCATTTCTCCAGCTGTATTAAATCACCATTTTGGCAAATTAATGACTGAAGTAGTCAAGCAAAATCAGGCTGTGGACTGATTTCTGAAATCAGTTAATGCAATGCAACAAATTTTAGACCTAACACATCACCTCTACCTACCCCAAAAAACAGGTCTTCTCCATATTAGAGAAGCTTGGTTGCTTTACTAATATTAGGTGTTCCCCTCAGCAAACACAAAAGAGTGCTTTAAGTAAAGCACAGGCTCTATAGCCTCCAGTTGAATTGGCCTTGATTCTAAGCCCAGTTTGAGTTCTCCTCTATACTAATCCCTACAATAGCTGCAGCTTTAGTGTAGATGGAAACTGCTGTTTCAATAATCCTAGAGTATAAACAGTTATTCTCTCCCACTACACAGGAATCTTCCCAATGGTCTGTCTGGTCTTCTCTATGTACTTCTTTTGCACAGATATCAAGATGGGCAGAAGTCATTTCCCATTGGTTTCTCACATTATGGAGGACTATTGACTAATCTGTGCACTACATTCACACAAGTCAACACCTTTACTTCTGCAGCTAAACTGACCCCAATGCTTTTATGTCTTATAGGTGATCACCATAGGAACATGTTAGCAGTTGTCCTGAGACCAACATGGGATTTTGGGTATCCACACACAGGGGAAATTCAGAGCCAAATCCAGAATCAAAACTGTAATATTCTTTCACTGTCAGAAAGAGGAAAGTGCCTGGATGTACGCAAAATGGTGTACTCAAGTTTCCCCAAAAATTAAATCTACAAAAGTTAATTCTATGGAAAAACCGTATTACAATAAATTACATACTGGGTGCATGTACACATTCATTAATGTGCCATAGTTACTGCACATTAAGTTTAGTACTTGCATAACCAAGTACTAAATCAATGTGCAGTAACTGGAGCTACTGCACAGTAGCACTGGCACACAGCTTTTTAGTGATGCTAACTGTGCAGTAGCCTAATACTACTGCTCAGTAGCATATTACCATGGGTTTTGCCCAGCATGCTACTGCACAGTCTTATTAGGCTCCTATGCAGTTAGCATCTCATGTAGATGAACCCACCAGGTGCTAGGATTCATTTACAGCTTGCATACTAGACCCTGGTACCTAGACAGAAGCAGAGTGCTGTCTATTTAATGCATTTTAAAAATCCCAGCCAGATTCAGTGTCCAAGTTGATGTGCTATATCTCCAGAAGATGTTGCAATGAAAAGTCAAGCCCAGATGAAGAAAGTCCCTGATAAAGTATGTCAAGAGGCACTGATCTTCACTGACGGCCTACAAACAGCTTCACAACTCTGTTCAGCCCAGGATTCCTATGCTAGGGCTTGTAAGGGGGCTTGTACAAGGAAACCTGTAAATGTCCAAAGGACTACATGTGCTGGAGGAAGTTATGGCCACCTAAGCCCTGAGGTAAGTGGAGAAGTGGGTGACCTGGGGGAAGCACAAACAGGAGGGGGCAACAAGGAAGGTCTTCTCATCCTTCCTGACAAAGTAGGGCAACTGGTTAGTTACCTCAGGTGCCTGTACATGAATGCACGGAGCCTGGGAAACAAGCAGGAAGAACTGGAATCCTCACATGGTCCCAGAGCTACAATGTGATTGGGATAACAAAGACTAGGTGGGAGCTCACATGAGTGGAGCACTGTCAGGGATGGGTATAAACTGTTCAGGAAGGACAGGCAGAGGAAAAGAAGAGGACAAGTTGTGCTTTATGTAAAAGAGCTGTATGATTGCTCAGAGCTCCAGTATGAAACTGGAGATAGGCCTGCTGAGGAAAGCAACACAGGTGATGTTATGGTGGGCCTCTGCTATAAACCATCAGACCAGGAGGATGAGGTGGATGAGGCTTTCTTCAAATAACTAGTGCAAGCTTCCCCGATCACAGGCCCTGGTTCTCCTGGGGGACTTCAATCACCCCACAACTTCCTGTTGCAAGTGTTGGAGTGGACAAAGAGGGGCTATACTCTTCTTGACCTACTGCTCAAAAACAGAGAAGAATTGGCAGGGAATGTAGTCATGGATGGCAACTTGAGCAGCAGAGACCACAAGATGATTGAGTGCAAAATCCTGAGGAAAGAAAGAAAGAGAGCAGCAGAGTAAGGGCTTCAGAAAAAGTCGCTCAGGGAACTGATAGGCAGGATACCCTGGGAGGCCAGTATGAGGAGGAAAGGAGTTCAGGAGAGCTGGTTGTATTTTAAAGAAACTTTACTGAGGGTACAGGAACAAACCATCCTGATGTGCAGGAAGACTAGCAAGTAAGGAAGAAGAAGAGCTTGGCTTAGCAAGGAACTCTTCAATGAGCTAAAGCACAAGAAGGAAGTTTATAAGTAGTCAAAACTTGGACAAACCACTAGGGAGGAGTATAAGAGTATTGGTCAGGCATGCAGAAATGAAATCAGGAAGGTCAAAGCGCAACTGGAGTTGCAGCTAGCAAGGGCCATGAAGGATTACAAGAAGGGTTCCTACAAGCATGTCAGTAACAAGAATGGAAAGTGTGGGTCCCTTACTAACAGAGAGGCAACCTAGTGACAGATGTGGAAAAGACTGAAGAACTTAATGCCTTGTTCACCTCAGTCTTCACAGGCAAGGTCAGCTCCCAGACTACTGCACCAGGTAGCACAGTTTGGGGAGGAGCTGAGCAACTAACAGTAGTGAAAAAACAGGTTAGGGACTACAGTAAAAGCTCTGTTATCCAGCATCCCCCACGAATGGCAGATGCCAGTTAATCAAATATGCCAGTTAATCAAATGTGCACTGTCTGGTGCACTCCCCAGTGTCAGTGTGCTGGGGGACAGGGAGGGGGCCCCCATGCAGGCTGCTTTGCTTCAGGCCATGTGCTGAAGAAGTGACAAAGAAAAACTCAGCTCATGGCAGTGAAACTGGAAGTCCCCTGGAAGTGGTACTTCTGGTTTTGCTTTTGCTACATCCCACGGATGCCGGTTAGTAGAGTTTTCCTGCTAATAAAGTACCAGTTAACACAGCTTTTGTTGTATTTAAAAAAGCTGGACATATAAAAGTCTATGGGGACAGATGGGATGCACCCAAGGGTGCTGAGGGAGTTGGCTGATGTGATTGCAGAGCTGCTGGCCATCATCTCTGAAAACTCAAGGCAATCAGGAGAAGTTATGGATGATTGGAAAAGACCAAATATAGCACTCACCTTTAAAAAAGGGGAAAAAAAGGATTCAGGGAAGTAGAAACTGGTCAGCTTCACCTCAGTCCCTGGAAACATCATGGAGTAGGTCCTCAAGGAATCTATTTCTAAGCACTTGGAGGAAAAGAAGGTGATTAGGAACAGTCAGCGTGGATTCACCAGGGGCAAGTCATGCCTACCAAGCTGATAGCCTTCTGTGAGATGACTGGTTCTGTGGATACAGGAAGAGCAGTGGGTGTGATATACCTTGACTTTAGAAAGGCTTTTGATATGGTCTCCCAAAACATTCTCGCAAGCAGGCTAAGAAAGTACGGGTTGGATGAATTGATTGTAAGGTAGATAGAAAACTGACCAGATTGTCAGTCTCAGAGGGTCGAAGTCTAGTTGGTAGCTGGTATCAAGTGGACTGCCCCTCCTGGGGCTGATTTTATTCAATATCTTCATCATCAGATGTGCTGAAGTGTAGGGCTAGGATTCAGAAAGACATCAACAAATTTTGGGATTGAACCAAAAGAAAGCTCATGAGGTTCAATAATGAGAAGTGCAAAGTCCTGCACTTAGGATGGAACAATCCCATGCACTGCTACAGGCTGGGGACTGACTGGCTAAGCAGCAGCTCTGCAGAAAAGGACCTGGGGGTTACAGTGGACAATAAGCTGATTTTGAGCCAACATTATGCCCTTGAGAAAGCAGTTAACGGCATTAGTAGGAGAGTTGCCAGCAGATTGAAGGAAGTGATTATTCCCCTCTATTTGGCGCTGGTGAGGCCACATCTGGAGTAATGGGTCCAGTTTTTTGCCCCCTACTACAGAAAGGATGTGGACAAGTATGAGAGAGTCCAGCAGAGGGCAACAAAAATGGTGAGAGTACTGGGGAAACTGTGGTGATTTGGTCTAGAGAAGACTGAGATGGGATATAATAGCAGCCTTCGACTACCTGAAGGGTGGTTCAAAAGAGGATGGAGATAAACTGTTCTCAGTGGTGACAGATGACAGACCAAGAAGCAATGGTTTCAGGTTGCAGCAAGGAAGTTTAGGTTAGATATTAGGAAGAATTTTCTCACTAGGAGGGTAGTAAAACACTGGAACAGGTTACCCAGAGAAGTGGTGGAATCTCCATCCTGGGAGGTTTTTAAGACCTGGCTAGACAAAGCTTTGGCTGGGGTGATCTAGTTGGGGATGGTCCTACCTTAAGCAGGGGTTTGGACTTGGTGACCTCCTGAGGTCCCTTCCAACCTTCATTTTCTATGATTCTATAAAATAATGAGACAAAAAAAAGAGAGACAATTGACTAATTTTAGGCCTCCCATGTCCCCTCAATCCACAACAATGCTGTCCAAAAACACTTGTAATCAAGTTACTGGGAGATCATGTATTCACCTTCAGTGCTCAAAAAAATATTATTAACTCCTTGTTCAAAGTTACTCTAGAGTTATTCACACAAGGAACATTTATGTAAACATACATTGTTTTCTACTGCAGTGGGAAAGCCTGGCCTGACCCATGGGATTGATGTTAATTCCCAGAAGACTATGATTGTGGACTCTGCATGAGTGATATCATGTGTAAATCACTTCACTACTATGTAATTTCTCCTACCATTTCAACATAAATCTTTGATGAAACAACACAGAGGAAAGTCCTACTGCCCAAAAAGAACAAGACTCCACACCTCCCAAGATATACATATAAATAGATTTTGATTCTGTGAATTATATTTTATAAGCAAACTCTGCTGGATCACATCATAAAATGAGTAACAGTACAAATGGCAAACTATATCCCCTTCAGTGGTCTATGCCCAGTACTTCACCATTCTGAGAGTATGTATACAGGGTATTTCTAGCCTATGCAAAATGCCAACTGCAGTTAACTGCCAACTGCTAATAACCCAGGTACATCAGTTTGTCTGCCTGGCAATTCAGTAGTTGAAGCCAGGCCAGCTGCCTCAGCACTCCACCATTCATTGAAAACTTCACCTTTGCTTTCACATACAGCGTGCTGTGTAAATTGCAGTAGGCAGAGAGATAATTACTACATTATTTCCTGGACTGTTAATGCAAGCCGACACGTATCTCCATATCCCTGTCTCCCAAAAGCACATGGTATCAGCATCCTGCACCTGCTCTTGAGAAGTTCAAAGCTTTTTAAAGTGTCTCACGTTCTTTACCTCACCCTCCATCCTCCGTCACAAACCCTCCATGGTGATCCAATTTCAGTCTGTCTTACCAGTGAGCTGTATCTCTTTCGGTTAATGCCTTCCTCAGATTGTTCTGAATGTGGTAAGCCAGAGATGACAGACTGTATCACTGACTCTATTCTTAGCTTCATTATAGTTTGGGAACCTCAACAGTTCAGATCCTCTGATCTCAGGCATGCTGGACAGCTTGATCATTGAACTCTAATACAGCCAAATGCATTATTTGACAAACAAAACCTATTGTGAGTTGTGAGTTTCCCAAACAGGTGCCTAAATTAAAACCAGTAAGTCATATTCCGTGGAGAAGTCAGACTGATATTCTATCACCCTTTTTCCTCCTCATGTTGCAGAGCTGCCATGTTTTTGGACAGGCATTGCATCGCCAGGGCTGGCTTGCTGCAGAAGTACTATATAAAAGTTTCCCTTTCTTTATTCTTAAATTCTGCAACTACAGGTGATCATCCTCTATCTCCATGGTCAAGGTCCAGACCCCAAAACAGCCCTGCACCCAACAAAGGTTATCATTAAGTATGACATGCCACAGTCTATTTTGGGTTTGCCTAATTGCTGGACTCTGTCTCTGGCTTTCTATAAGAATTCAAGAATAATTCTCCACTTCCTCATCACACCATACGCACCCTAAACTGGCTTTTTCAATGACTCAAGTACATTTCCTCGGTGAGAGACCCACACATTAATGGGGCTTCCATTTTCAGAAGTGGGTTAGAAAATCATGAAGATCTGGAAAATTACTAGGGCTTGACATTATTTTATACAATCCTCCCAGGAGTCTTTCAAAATTTCAAAAACCATTGCTTCGTGAAGCTACACGTGGCACTATAAGATAAATATTCAGGAGGCACACACATGCTATACTGCTGGTGCTTTTAAATGGGCAGAGGGCATCTTAGGATGCACAGTGCCTGGTGCAAATGAGTAGGAGGTGCCAATTACACATGCATGTATATGAATACACATACACACACACACACACACACGGTCCTGACAGCATTTTCACTACTATAAACTGTATCTACATATATCCATAAATTAGCTTCCAACAGTGACTGGTATTGAATAATGTTTTTTTTTAGACTAGATAGCAGGAAAAAAATGTCATCACTGTTAGAATAGCAATGCAGTGGAATGGACTGCACAGGGCAGTAGTGGACTGTCCATCACTGGCAGTGATCAAGAAGAGGTTGGTTACCCATGAGCAACAGGCATTGGTCAGGGATGATCTAGGATTAGCTGTGCCTGTGGGTATTCTATTATGGGTATTTCCCATGCTTCTGGGCTTTGCTGGTTATCATGTGGGGCTGTAAGAGAATTTTTTCCCCTACTACTGCTACATGTGTCCGGGTGTTTAAGCCTTCCTCAGAAGCACGAAGTACTGCCTGCAGCTAAGGCAGGGCTTTGACAGGAGTGTACTAATATTTCTGCTGAGACTTAAACCTGAGGTTCTTGGCTACAGTGTCTTGCCCCTCAACACAGAATCAGTCTGATCACCATAACTGGGGTCAGGAAGGAATTTTACCCCATTGTTAGATTGGTATGGACCATGGAAAGGGGTTGCCTTCCTCTGTAGCAATGTTGGGAAAGGGTGGGGGTGACATGGCTCTCCTCCTTGGATCTCTCAAGCATTTTTTTAACAACGTTTGCAGCAGCACGTCATTGGCTGCTGTGGTCCTCATGCTTCACCTGTGATATGTCTTGTGGTCATGTCAGGGTTGACTGTAGTTTTGCTACTAGGTTAGGCAATGGATTAGTATAAGATGGCTTGAATAAGACATGACCACTGGAGGTCCCTACCAGCCCTGCTTCTCCATGTTTCTATAATTCTTGATTCTTTTTTAGACAAATTGGACTGTGAAAACAAACTAAACAGTTTCATGATCTGATCTTCAAATACTGGCCCTAAGCTCCGTGCTTTTGAAGCATGAAGAAACCCAAAATATCCCCAGGTAAATGAACAGTCTAAAGTAATGCTGTGGCAATAGTACTAAGTAAAAGTGGGAGCTCTATTACTGTCAGCATCAGTTGATTTCAGTGGTTACAAATACGATCAGCTTGCTAGTTTGCCATCTTCGCCATAAGCACCTTTTTCATAATGAAGGATGCTATGAAGCTGGATCTCATTAAATAGAGAAGCAGCTTCTAACAGACATTGTACAGCCTTCTACCTTTACTCTTTATTGGTTCACTTCACCTATATTTTATGTATGTACTAGCCTGAATACTCCTAAAATTATAAACTTCCAGACTACGGAAGCATTGTTAATTACCTAAGCGGCATGTAACAAATGTACAATTTCTCAAACATGGAAATCTCCAATAATGCAGACACTGCTATTGCTAATGGGTAACTAAGGAAATCCCACTAACCTATGCCTCTATGTACCACATTTCAGATAAGGCTGGTAATGCCGCTAATGTACTGTGTGACCTTGGGCAAGTCATGATTTGTGTCACAGTCACCTCAAGATTAAAAAAAAGAAGAAGGAATCACAGATAAAAACAGAATCCAATTGGGGCTGAAGACAGGGAGGAGGAGAGGATGAAGCATCTGCTTCCTTCTAAGCCCAAACAATTCTAGATAAGTAAACAACACACCAAAACCAACCTCCTACAGGTTACACCAACTCACCAGGTGTTCTCATTTTCTTATACAGGACAACATGCTGCCTTGTGGCAACATCATAATATAACATTTAACATCTACTGCAAAGCATCAGCATAAGAGGACTCTGTGTTAAAAAACCTTTGGAAGCCTCTCCCACCAGAAAGCTGAGGCCCACTGTCCACAAGTCTAGATTCATTGTGCTTGCTCATTTGCAGTGCATATCATACCTAACCATTTCCTTTTTATTTGCAGATGATAAGCATAAATACAAAAGCAGGTGACCAAGTAAAATATTTGCGCTTCTATGCTTTTATTTCCTGAAAGTCAGTTAAATAAATAAATAAATATTATATATATATACATATATATATACATATATATATATAATATTAGACACACACTACACTATTCTTTCTTGCTTGCTTGCTTTGTCTTTCCCCTAAAATGGGCTACAGGTTTTTGCATTCTTGAAATAATTTTGTTTCAATCTGTGCCCATTGTGCTTGGGATTTTAAAGCATTTCAGGACAGCCAAGAAACCTACAAGTAATGGCAATTATTTTTTATTCTTCAAGCATGCAATTCAGACATTAATAGCTGTCATCTCACAGCAATAATTCACTCCTGCCTTAGAAGCTGCTTGTAATCCTAGCCTTCTCATTTCCTCCCCAATAACCTTTCCATGTTTTGTATTCACAGTATGTTTTCCATCATTCCAAAAACTGTCATCCTATCTGCTCAGTGGTTTCCCCTCTGTTTCAGGACATTGAAGCTAATTATCAGGCTAAGGATCCTATTCACTTCCCAGTTTTACCAGCACACAAGTGAAACAGAGCAGAACTCTTTCTCTGCACCCTTCCTTATACCCACAGGTTTCCATCCATTTATAGATAGATTAGTCCGGTTCACACTGGCCAAGTGAGTGCCTTTTTTGGTAGACTGAGATGAAGCCCAAGCTCCACTGAGGGTGGTAGCAATCCCAATTAAATTGAAATCAGGCAGAAATGGTGTGATGACACTCAAGAAAAGCTCACCTTTGAGGTATGTCAGATACCCAAACAACCAGTTAAGAATTTCTGCAGCATGCACACCAGCAGCTGGGTATCCCTAAGGTTAGCTCCAGAACTCACCGCTACAGTAGTCTTCTGAGCGATTTACATGGTGTACCTTGAAAGCAATCATGCACCATATCCATTTCCCTTTTCTAAAAAAAATGGATCTTCATCTAGTGCCCTGGAACTACTTGTACTCATCACTGTAGTACTGAGATAGTATTGTAGTACTGACCTGTATCCAAGTACAGGTCTTACATATTACAATAATCCTGCTAAGTCTAGCCAGTAGCCAGAAGAGACAGATTGCTAAAATATATGCTATGGGGAAGGGATTAGAGGTCCCTTGAAGAGTTTCAGTTCTTGTGAAATCAAATAGTAAAGTGTCTTCCTTTCTAACCTCCAAAAATAGTTAAGCAAGCAACAGATGCACTAAATAACACAGTTAACTCTATATTTAAGGTTATGTTGACACAAATTGCTCTTCTGTAGTTCTAAGGTCATTTCTGATTTGGACTGGATAGAAAGAAAAAGCTCCTTAAACTTGCATATTTTGGCAAACATTCCAAGGGAGTGTCATCAGAAAAACCTGGAATGACTTGGACCTATTAGGTCCATTTTACCCATAGTCTCTAAGGGTATTATACACAAAGCATGATGGGCCATCCTAAACCTTACGGACTTACGCAGGGGTATAGTACAGAATGAGCCATATTTTATTCTTGCCATCTACCTGTACTATCAGTAGCATACCAGTTTGGAGAAGAAGATGACAAAATGACAATTTATTGCAAAATATGTATCCATACAGGAACCTGGCAAAATCCTGAGGAACAGAGGCATTAGAAGTATGAGGATGGTATGATCAAGCTGGGGAAAAATCCTAAACCTCCCATTATTAAGGATATCAAAAAGCAGCAAAATCTAATTTGCGATAATTCAAGGACAACAAAATGTGTGGGCACTGGTGGTATAACAGCCATATAAGGAAGAGAGCTGGAGTTTAATGAGTGGCTTTTGCAAGCCCTTTATTAACAGAGACATGAAGAAGGAACTTGGCTTTCTTCCTTTCATGTGAAAGTAAATCCCTAATCTTTCTTCCCAGCCTGCAACATTGAAAATGTAATAGATAAACGCACAAAAAAAAACTGCTTGTAGGCTTGAAATAAATAAGCAGACTCCCCTTGTGCTGTAGGGGGCTGGGAGGACCCATATTATATAATAGGCAATTATATGAACACTGTATGCTACATACATTAATTACATATTACTATAATATATAATTATATAATATAGGTCATATATATTGTTGCCTCCTGAAACAAAAAGGAAGTCCGTAGCTATCTATATAGAAGTAGTCCTCCCTCTCTTGACAGACAGATATATGGAGGGAGGGAGACAGAGACAGAGATGGGAGAGAGATATTGGTCCTCTATGTAGAGAACCTCTTAGCCTCCTGCAGCAGGAGAGTCCAGTTATGTATATATTGCCACAGGTTATATACTGTACCGTGTCTAAATGTATTGCCATAGGCTTGTGCAAATATAACAGTTATACCTTAGCAAGTGATGAATGTCTGGGCAGCAACTTTCTGTTCCCTTTAAAAGCAGCTAAAAGATACATTTACCAGTACCCTGTGACTGCATCCACAATATAAAACAGACATTCCCAAGTTAGCTCAGGTACTGGTCCAGCCACAGCAGCACAGGGTTCAGGCTAATTACACAGGTATTTACCCAACTTCTCAGGCAGGTTTTGCAGCCCATGAATGAGCTCCGTGGCATTGTAATTACACTCCTAGCTTGGGTATGTCTATATTACACTACTACCCAGAAGCATAAATAGGGGTGGGTGAGAGGGGCAACTGACCTTGGCACCAAATTAGGAGGGATGCCAGCATCAGCCCCTACTCCTGCAGTCTGTGGCCCAGCGACATGCCATGCCAGGAATTCCCAAACCGTTCCCAGCTGCTGGTCCAGCTCAGTCAGGACTGTTTAGAAGTCCTTGGCCACCCCCGCCCTGGCTCTTCAAACCCAGGCACCCCCTGCATGCACTCCCTCTCCACTCTTGAAACCTGCACCCCCATCCCTCCCGCTGTCAAAACCCATGCCCCGTGCTGCCTGCACTCTCAGAACCCACCCATTCTCAGATCTGCTCTGAGAATGTGTACCCCCTCCCCCTCACTCTCTTACAGGATTTGCCCTGGGCACAAACTTGGTTTGTTACTCCACTGAAACGAGCTAAAGGAGAATCTACTTGACAGAAGAGCAGGAAATACTGTTGATCAGTGATAATTCCAACCATCAAAGATGTGGAAGAGTCAGATCTCTCAAAGCTACACATAGGAGTAGCACCTGTAACCCTTCTGATAGTAAAGTCTCTCACTTGCCTCACACCCCTGTCAAATGAGGCTTCTTCTGTGCAAGGGACCATTATATGGAATTGCTATTTGAGCCTCTTCCTCTATTTCACTGTATCCAAATTACCTGTAAGTTGATTCTTTATTCTATTACTATAAGTCAGACATGTCAAATTTATTTGGCCCTCTGGACCAGATCCAGACCATGAGGCTCTTCACAAGCCAAATCCAAACCTACCTCCAGTGGTGGGGCAAGTGTCAGCAGCACGGTGAGCTATGGGGGTTAACGTAACCACCACTCACCCCATGGCCACCAGAATTTTGTGCCCTAGAATTTGGTGGCAGTCCTTGTTCCTGCTCACCCTGTCCCAAGTTGTGGGCCAGTTCAGGAAAGACCTGCAGACCAGATGACAACTCCAAAGTCTAGACCCAGCCCTCAGGTCCTCCTACAACAGAGCCTCCTCCTGAGGCTCTGGTTGAATTTCACCCCACACCTTTTTATTTTTGGTCACCCCCATCTGCAGCCCCACCAAGTCCCAGGACCTCCTGGTCAACCTCCTCCTGGCCCTGGCCAAGTTGGCCCTGTAGTTGACCAGGAAGGAGGCTCTGGCTGGGAACATGCCTGGAGACTGCAGGGCCGCTTTTCTCTCACTTGTCCATGCACATTTATGGGAAGAGCACCAGTGGGAGGAGTCCATCAGCTCCTTGAATGCCTTTGAGGACCAGCGGGTGCGGCCCAGGGGGCTCTGCTCAGTGCCTCCCTCAGGAGCACTCATTTTCACATTTTGACCCTTTGACCCTCACATCTCTCCTGTCCTGTTTTTTGCCTTTGTTGTCCCAAGAGTTTTGCTGCGTCATTTGTCCACTATCTCCATACAGTAAGGGCTACTAGTTAGTCAGGTGGGCCCTAGGGCCCACAGAACTTGGATGACTACAAATTACATACACATGCATATGGAGTTAACAGCTGGATTACTTTAATCTCTTGAGAAATCTGCTTTTTTTTTTTAAAGTGCAGTCATAAATATAGAAAACAAAATAACAATCTGCAAGGAAAGTGAGAGAACTGAAGTGACTAATAACTTCACAGCACCAATTAATTGTTGTTGACATTTTCCTCCTGTGAAATGTCACCTCGATGCCCACTTAGGTATATTTTTTAAAAAAAGAGCTGAAAAAGAGCCAACCAGATTCAAGGCATGTGCATCAGATTGTCACTCTTTGTACAATATGCTATGATTGCGTCACTAGATGGAGCTCATTATCTGTCAGATCCACTCCACGCTCCAAGGTTATAAAAAAGCTGTGCATTAAAGAAACAATGTAAATCAATGAGATTTATATTCAACAAAGCTATTTAGGTTGTTTTGCTTTTCTCTTTTTTTTTATAATTCTACCATATGTTCTTAAAACATGAATTGCAACAGATTGATAAAGGAGACGGATGCAGGAAGCTGCAATGCAGAGAAGTATGGCTTACATTTGAAATAGTCAATAGACAATTTCACCCCCAGTTTGCCAAGGTCAGTGAAAAGGGAGCTTGTTCTCAAGAGTCTATATCCAAGGGTAATCTCTTCTAGGCCCTTGAGGAATTGTATTTGTCATTACCACTACTTGCCACTATCTGAGGGGAATCAGTGCAGATTTGCTTTCAGGGCGGTAATGTAACTAGGGGGATCAGGGAAGGGGGTGTGATTGGGGCAGCAGTCCTGGGCACTGCCTTTGTGGGGAGACACCAAAACAGCTGGGGATGTAGCAGCATCTGATCATACCATCACAATCAGCATGGCAGGAACTGGCACTACCCCATGTGCATCACTATGACTGTGCTTGAGAGGTATCGCCCCTCATAACATTGCTCTAAATGAATTGGAGTCTCTCACACAGATTCTTGCTCTCCTGACCTCTAGGGTAGAATGAATGCAGAAAGTACAAGGCTCACACCTTTTCCTCAGTGGTAGGAGGAGTTTAGACTAATCAATATGCAGCACTTCTACAGTACCTACCATCAGTGGATCCCCAAGAACTTTGCAAGTATTAATGATAATATGGCCTCATTTTTTTCAGTGAGATAGCTGAGGTCAAGGAAGATTAAAGGCAAAATACTTTTTGTGTGTCTCATTTGAGAAAAGTTAGGTCTGATTCTAAAAGATGCCATTCCTATAGGCATCAACTGGAATTGCAGATGTTTAGTAACTCAGAAAAATCTGGTCTCTGGCATCTCATACTGGGCATCCAGAAATGAAGGCATCCAAAATAGGAAATCACTTTTAAAAGACTGTGCCAAAAGCTATGCCTATACAGGCCAAGGCAGCAGCATATAGAGGCATGCAATACTAGCTCCTAAACCAGAAGCACTATAGCCCTGTTAATGTAGCAAAGCACATGGGCTAAAAGGCTCCCCCTCTCAGCACTGACAGCTATACTGCTTCCAGTTCAAGAGCTAGCAGGTGCCAAGGCTGCATGGCAGCTCTCAACACAGCACTGCCTTGCACTATATGGAATACCGTAGCAAGCAGCTTTTCTAGGTTACTAATTAGCACTGACTGAACCAAGAATAAGGATCCTGATGTCCCAGTGTCCACCCCTTTGCCTTACTGCTAAGAACATCTTGCTTTAGCATGAGGAAAGCATATAGATTCCAAATTCTATATTTTTTTGCATAAAATACTCCCCCAAATATAACACACACCTTGTTTTTGGAAGCCAGAATGTAGGGGGGGGGGGGGGGGGGGAGAAAACATTTTTTCCATAGTCACAGCAAGCTGTGTGACACAGAACATGTTGTCCTGGGTACACACAATTTCCAGGAGTGTGGCATCCCAGTAAACAGCATAGGTGCGGCAGCAAGGAGCAGGAACTTCCTGGTATCGCAAGAAATTCCTGCTGCCCACTGCCTGAGCTGGACTGTCTCTTGAGATGCCACACTCCTGGACATGCTTTGTGTCCAAAAGGACTTACTCTGTCATACAACATTAGGTCTCAGACCCTTGCAAGGGCAATAGCAAAACTATTACTTTTTTTCTATAAGTAGTCCTTTATATAAGTTCCTGTATATAAAAAGTATTGTTTTCACATCACATGGCATGCATAGCAGCTCCAGGCAGAAAGAAAACAGCTTCCCTGCTTAAGACATGCAACATAATTTTGGCTGGGGGGAATGTGTGTTTTGTATGCAAGAATATACAGTAAAATTCCAATCCAGTCATCTCCAGTATGCCAGTGATGTTCAACCTTCTTGCCCATTGGGTTGGATGGGCAGGGCCCTAGCAGGCCACATGCAGGGGAGCGGGGGTTGGCCTCACCCTGCTCATAGACATCATAAAGAAGAAGGGCTGGAAGGAACCTCCAGAGGTCATCTATTCCAACCCGCTGCCCAAGTCAGAATTATCCCTATCCAAACCATACAGGGGAAGGAGGCTTGGCCTGGACCCATCAGTGGGAAGGGGGCACAACAACCCCAATCTGGCCCCACGTGGGGAAGAGGAAATGGCCTGGCCCCATACCAGCTAAATGGGGAAAGGGAGGGAGGCATGGCCGAGCCCCAATCTGTGTGGGGAAGGGAAGGTGAACACACCCAACTGGGACATGAAGAGTTTGGGAACTTGGCAGCAGGGAAGGGTGGTGGTATTAATGGCCACTGCTCCCCCACCACCAAATTTCCCAACCTATGGGGAGTCCTACAGGCTATATGCCATGGCTCCTTGGGCCAGATTTGGCCTGTAGGCTGGAGGTTGAGAACCCCTGAGCTAAACTGAGATGAGAAGAAACACTAGAGCTAGAGACAGACATTAAAAAAGCCTGAGCCTGAATTGATTCAATCTTTGCAAGTCAGTCTAACCTATCTAGGCTAAATCACTTTGTAACTGAACAGACATCCCAGACATGCAGGCACATCCCTGCAGAGGCTCAGGCTAAAAGCCAGGGGGTTCTAGAGCAGCCCTCCCTTCCCTTCGACAGTACTGAGCTGAGAGGGGGCATGGCCAGGCCCAGGCAGGACACTCTGATTAGCCCAGCAGGGAATTGATTACACTGTTTATCACACATAACTCAGTGTTTATCAACCCATTAAGAAAACAACAGAGGGACATTACCAGCTACCTGTTGTTTCTGCCTGTTGATCCTACCTGTTGACTCAGCATGGACCATAGCCAGCATGTGGCCTGCTAGCTAAAACACAGACACCAGCAAGGCAGAGGGAGGGGGAAATTCCTGCTTAGCAGGGAGTTGTGAGGGCGAGGGGGGAAGCAGCCAGAGAGCAGAGGGGAAGGGCCGACCCTGCTGTGCAGCAGAGAGCCCCACCCAGCCCAGAGAGCATGCCAGGATCCTGGAGGAGTCAGGTTTATCTTAAACCAGCGAGCGGTCTGGGACAGACATTGCATAAACCATCTGACCCAAATCAGTTAATTCTGAGACTACATTCAACTAGGTTTAACTCAAATCAGTTCCAGCCATTTTCAAACTGGTTTACGTACAATGAATTTATGTTCTGTTACAGGTTTAAACCAGTTTCTGATCACTTAAACCGGTTTATGTCTAATGTCTGTCCGTAGCCTAGAGGGTTCCATTCTGCAGAGTCTCTGAGACAGAGGGCACCATAAAGACAGGACAGCAGAGAAATATGCACAGTAAGCATTGGGGGGGATGTTATTCCAGTCTTATGCTTAATCCAAACTGCAAAAAATATATACATGCTGAGGATAGCAAGTTTTCTAAAAAGAGGCAGTCCTGCTTAACAAGAGGTGATTACTATTTCCAACTGCTTCAAGATATGACAGCTTCAAAAGTCCTAGATGTATAACTAGTAGCAAAAAAGATCTTGGTGGCCACTTTCTAGAGAAGATGTTTGGATTTGGAGGAGAAACAACCTGCCATGCTGAACTGGTCAGCAGTCCAAAATCCCTCCAGCTCCCTCCATTACACAGTGACCCGTGCAAGGTGTTACAGAGGTCAGTGTGAGAAAGCCTGAAAATGTGTAATTATGAAATAATTTGCCTGTAGGGGAAATATCCCTGCAGTTTCTAGAAGTCGGAAGTTGGATTAAGGATAAAAGCATACAGATTTTAAAATATCCTCTCTCAAGGGATATCTTACCTTAGAAAAAATCTCTATATACTTTTAATCACGTAAATGCCTGAGGTTTAAAAAAAAATGGCCAAAAAACTCAACCCTGGAGCTCTTGGTTCCAATGTTATCTTTTAGATGTGAATTCTCCAGGTTAAATATATAGCGGGGCAAAAACAAAATTGTATTTTTTTAAAATCAATTACTTTTCAAATTGCTGCCTTTCAATTTAGTTATTAGTCCCTTGCTTCTTCTATTATGACTATGGAGAAAACTGAAGTATCCCATGCACTTTCTTTCTATTGTTCATTGTTTTACATACCTCTGTCACTTGCTCATTCAACTCCTTTCTAATCTATGCAGTTTTAATCTTTTCAATCGCTCCTCAAATGAGAATATATTTATATTGCTAATATTTTCTATCACCTGTCTCTGATAGGGAAAGAAAGAAGACATTGTTTTATTCAAAAGACTTTGGCATTGTAACCAACACAGAGCTTTACTTCCATGTACAAATTTATCTCATAGCATAGGTAATATTCCAAGATGTAAAAAGATGTATTAGATACAGCCAATCTCCAGTCAAGTACAAGGAACTAGTCTTCCAACTGAAAATGCATCATGTACTGAAAATGCACAGTCAAGCAATAATAAATGTTTACTACCAGCATAAGAGAGTCAACACAAGTCCACTAACGACTTAGAACTTCCCATATTGGATCGAGCTCCAGTTACATCCAGCCTGGTACCCTGCCTCTGAAAGCAGTCACTGATGAATGTGTCAGAGGAAGGTGTAAGAACCCCAGAGTAGGCAGATATGTACACAATCCCTGTGCTAAGACTCAACCCAATCTCTAGCTGACAGATCTTGATTTCCATCCTGAAGCATGAGGTTTAAACTACCCACCACATTTTTACTGTAATTAAGTTAATGGTGCAAACCCTTGTTATCCACAGAAACGGATAATCCCAATTTGAGCCTTACTAGGTTCTTGGCCTCACCAAGTTCCTGGGATAAAAAGTCTACAGTCCATGTGTGTGTTGTGTGAAAAAGTACGTCTAATTTTGACCTTGCTACTTTCAGGCCCATGGCACAAGTTCAATAATGGCATAATACGGTAAGATTCCTAACCCCAACAACCATGCCTCCTGCTATGCCACAAATGCATGGCAGGACTCACAACTCTGGGATCGGGGCTCAGTTCCCAATCAAGCCATTACTAATTGCAAGCAAAAACTAGATGTCCACAGCCAAGCACACACTGGGTGTGGTCCTGGGCCCAACACCTTTTGGTTTCAGCCCCAGGACCACAAATGGAGCCTGTTAAAGACTTCAGTGAGGTCTCAACTGAGATCAACAGTCAGCTGATTGTTGGTCTCAGCCCCAGGACCATATTGGAGCCAGTGGGAACCCAGCTGCACACTTGGCTTTTTAAGGTCCCAGCACACTGGGGCCTCGGTATCTGAGAGAGGTTGCCCCAATCCCAGGGTCCCCCTACAACAGGGGTGTCATTTGGGCAAGGGAAACTCAGGATCAGGAAACCTCTCCAATCCAAGGGTCCCTGTGGCTGGGATGTGTCAAGTGTCTGGCTCCACAGCTCTCTGGGACCTGTGGGGCAAGGCAGTCTACCTACCAGGTCATTGGAGCCCCATAGCTCCCCAAAACCTGGCACCTCAGCCCAGCTGATGAGTTCCCCTCCACTCAGCACCCTGAAAAAAGTGATGCAGTACCATGAAGGAGTACACAACACAGCTGTCAGCCTGCCAATACAAGGGAGCTGTCAACCAAGCCCACCATCCAGCATCCTAGTTTTGTGGCTCATTTTGTTATATCATTAGTTGCCTGAACATGTGGCCAGGTTACCATTTAAGTTACAATTATCACAGTTAATTGTATCTTAAGTGTAATGACTACTGGAGCCTCAATATCATTGAACATCCCCCGTTTTGTGCCATGAAACAGAGGAAAAAGTTCTGAATTCTCGTCTTTCTAAGATTTATTTTACATTTTTATTGTGTCCCATTTTTCCTTTTCTTCTTGAATAATTCCTATCTTTTCAAGTCCTTCAAATATGAAAGCTTTTTCAAGCCCTAACTTGAGATGATGTTCAGCAACATTGTGAGCCTCATTTTCAAAGATGCTAAACTAAGCATTTGCATGGCTAAATTAAGTCCATGGGAGCTACTGGTTCTGAACACCTTTAATAATCAGATCTACACAGTCCCTTTGAGAGAGAGTTTATTTTATTATGCCTTATTATCCCTGTTCCGCCCTTCATTCTCTCCCCAAAAAGACGAATCCTATACAGATATGTAGCATGAATTTATTTTGCTTCAGAGGAAACAAACAAATAATTGCAGCCCCCTCCTTTATTTTTTTTCTTAATAACAGGCAGACTATTTTATTAAATGCCTTGCATCTCTTGGTCACTGCCATTCTCAACATCAAAGCCTAAAAAGCTCTGCATATTTATACCTTAATAAGTAGCTGAAAACTTGAAATGGCTCTCACTTCTCTTGCTCCCCCCCCACCTTGCTTAAACTGAACCTGTAAAGCTTTTTCAAAGACCAATTTTGATTACTCTGGCCTCTGAAGGATGTTTCCCCTCTATTCCCTCATCCTCAAGGGGGATAAAGGGCAGAGAATAAAGTGGCCTTTCTAGTCCTTTATGTTTTAACTCAAGGGAAAAAAAAACATTAATAAAAAGCCCTGGAGTGTTGTGAAATGAAAAAAAATAAAATAAAACTGAAGAGTGGCAATGAAAATCTATAGTCCTCCCAGAAAACTACACAATTTTAACCCATTCAGAAAATGGTACAGGGCTTTCTTAATTCAGGATAAAGCAAAGTACTCAAAAATTCCCTTCTTTAATCTTTCATTGTTTAATTTCCATTATTATCCAGCCAACCCTCACTATGCACTAAACCAGGGCAAAATGCCAAATTCAGACCTCTTGTGATGCTATTTCATGATAGCGTTCTTTTTGAAACCTCTGGGTCCAAAATTGGCTTCCAATATTTCTATGTAAAGAGTACTTTGAAAGCAATATTTGCATACCCTTAACTAAAGATCCTATATTGAATGCCTATTCCATAGAAAGTTCTTATGGAAAATAGAAAGGCCATGTGAACATGAACATTTAAACCATTAAACCCAGTCCCAGACCTGCACTCTGATTGTGTACAGACATTTGGTAGACTAGGCTAACCTGCACCCAATCTAACTTACTGCACCTCCTCAGGTGAACTAAGTTAGATTGGGCCAGCCATTTTGTGCCTTATCTAACTTCCCCAAACATATATACAGATTGGCACTTAGATCAATCTAATCCTACTTAGGTTGATTTAAGTGTAACTTCTGTACGTAACCTGAATGGTGGCATCCCCCAGCACCTAAAGTGGCATCCCCTAGCACAGTTCCTAGCACTATGTCTTATCCCAAGAACACCCTCAACTCCTTTTCAGAATCAGATTCTCTCAGCCAAGGCACCTGGGTCAGTACCACATCAGAGGAAAGAAAACTAGCCACTCATCCACTAAGTATAGCTTCCAACAGGACTTGAGTTTACCTCAAATATCTTCTAACCAAGTTCTGAACCAGCTCAGCCCCGCTTCCACTTTTTGCAGTAAGGCAAGATCACATATCAAGATGGTTGGCCATAGGCCATTTAATAGGACTGCAGTACAGACCTCAGTTCTGAGTAATTCATGATGAATTAATGTCTGGCCTGTTGGATATGTTTAATGTTATTACGCAATAGAAGTGTCCTGTTTACAAGCCAGATGTGAATTAAAGCCATCAAAGTTATCTCAATGCAAGTATGTGTATAAACCAGCCCTGAGTACTACTGTATATCAGTGCCTTTTCCCCTCACAGACTCTGCTTCCTTTCATCTCCTTTCCTTCCCAAGACCTCCAAAATGCAAATATGGTTCACAGAGATGGGGCTATTCTGTCCCATGACAGATAAGAAGCTAAAGTAGATGCTCTTGTCTTCAACACAAACTTTATTATATCTGGCCCACCAAGTAAGGTACTTTATTTACAGGAAGCCCCTGGACTGCTAACCAAGTCTTTCTATAAACAGCTTCTGGCCCAGGGATTATTACCCACATGGGTATTACCAGGAGTTATTTAGTGTTATGGCTTTGTCTAAATTTAGTTGATTTGCTCTATCAATTGTATTCAGATCTTCATCAGGAATGCACTTCACCTACTTGAAGAGCACTGTAGGAAGTGATACACAGGATTATAGGGCCTAGGTGAGGAGGACTAGTTCACAAGTCACTGAATGTCATGAAAGCAGGGTAGAATCATCATTTATGTATCACTGAAAACATTTGGACTAGATGACAATAAAAGATCAATCCAAGCTGTAAGTCCTTACTTCAAAAATGTCCCTTTATAGGCTCAAGTACATATAATTTAATGACAATATTTATTTCAGGAGCAGGTATCACTAACAAATTGATCTGTAACATCACAAATATTGACATGACTTGGAGTGAAACATTATCCCATTAACTATATGAAACACAGCCCTGTCAGTCAGTCTGACTTGTCTGAATGTTAGTTTAGCTACACCATTTATTTATTTAGAAGCAAAGTAAAACAAAAACATATCTCTGGATTTTGGAGTGCTATTGCTATCAATTAAGTATGTAGTACAGAAAACCCTTACCAGGCAAAATGGCTGTAAATTCCTTCCTATTTTTATACCAGCCACTAAAAAGTAAAGTATTATAAATTAAGGTATCCCACTTCTCATCCCCAAGATCTTCCCCCAACCCCCTGAATGAACACCTCTTCCAAAAAGGTGTGCACAGAATTCCTTCAGGGTAAAAAATTTCTTGATATAGACAAAGCGAGATTTCGTGTCTTTTTCATAATTCTGCCACAGATTCACTGCATCACCTTGGTAAGTCCGTTTCATTTTACCTCAACTCTGCTACCTATAGGGTGAGAAAATAATCACCTGCTATGTGGAACATCATGGTTAGGGACAGAAGTTACATATAAACCAGTTTAAGTGATCAGAAACTGGTTTAAACCAGTAACAGAACAGAAGCTCAGTGCATATAAACCAGTTTCAAAAGGGCTGAAACTGGTTTAAGATAAACCTGGTTGAATGCAGTATCAAATTTAACTGATTTGGGTCAAGCCAGTTTATGAAACTTCTGTCCCAGACCCCTTCCTGGCTAAAGTTAAATAACAGTCTCTCAGCATCCCAGCATGTTTTCCAGCCCTGGGCTGTGCTGTGCTGTCTGCTCCAACAGAGAAGGGTTAGGGGGAGCCAGGAAGGAGGGGGTAAAGGCAGGGGCTGCCCCCCTCCCCAGTCAAACCCTGGCTGGGGCAAGGTAGAGAAGGTAAACTCACCTTCCCCTTGAGTACAGAGCTGCCATGCTGCTAAACTTACTGCTGGCTGCAACTGTGAACTACAAAACCCCAAGGCACCTGGAAGCAGGAAGGGGAAGTGATGAGCAACCCTGCAGAGTCCTGCTGCTGTGATTCTGGATAGCAAGTCCCAGAGACCTCAGGGGCAGCTGGAAGAGGAAGTGAACACACAGTCCATGCTGGCTACTGCCAGAGAGACATGCACTAGCATCCCCCAGCTTCTGGCCTGAGCCACTGCAGATTCAGCGGCATTTCCTGAATCAAAAGTGAACATGGGCCCAGTTGTTTCTCAGTTTAATCTCTGCAGCTTAGACTAACCTGCAAAGGCTGAATCAATTCAGCCTCAGGCTTTTTGACTGTCCGTTCTTAACCCATGACATTAAATTCATTAAGGTTTGTGGCATTTGTATAAAGCACCATAGCAAAGCCTATCAGAAGCATAAATAAATCACAAAACATGCACAATGGGAACAAGAGTCAGGCCCTCCATCCACCCTAGTAATTTTAATTTTTCTTGCATCAGTTTGAAAAATGCTCCCTGTAACAGGCCTCTGTGCATTAAAATGACCAAGAAGAAACTAATGGCTGTTGACAAGTCAGCTTGTTTTACGTAAATGTATTTCCAATCCAATGTGTGGATGGCACTCAGATTGGAGGAAGTAACAAAAAAAATACAAGGGAACAGTACTGAACTGTGAAATGGCCTGGAGAGATTAGAGCTGTCAGGATGGCAGGCATGTTTCATCCCAGTTCTGCCCCACTGTGTGTTAGCTACCCCTCTGATTTAGGCATCCACATATTTCTGGCCTTGGTTGAACTTCATCAAAAACACCAAATAGGCACTTGGACAACAAATTCCTGTTCAGAAACCCAGACAACAAGAGACTTCTGTATATGTGAGGGTTGGTGGGCAGCTTGGGAATCAGAACAACAGCAAACTCCTATAAGGAGTAAACTTTGCTCAAAGGCTAAATAGGTAATGGAAACTGATGATGATGGCAGGTTTGCCTTCTCAACTGGTCCTGATGTCATGGAAGCAGCTACTTGAAGAACTTGGATCTGTACAGACCACAATTTGAAAGATACTACTGCATGTTTATATCTATATGGCACCATGCTATCACACAGAGAAATACTGGAGCTACCAGGGTTGCTGGTTATAGCCATGTTGGTCTAAGGACATATACAGGCAAGGCTCTTTGGATAAATGTGTTATCTTTTATTAGACCAACTAAATAGTTGGTAAAAAGTTCTTTGCAAGCTTTTGGGCACAAGTCCCTTTCCTCAGGCATTGGGAGTTACCAGGATGGCAGAAACAGCCAAGCCACATTAACACAATGCTCTGCCCAATATTGTCCTTTCTTGTCTGCATTATTAATTAGTCTAAGCAGAGTACTGCATCAACTTGGTAACGCTGAGTCCAGTACCCAGGCTAATGTGGTTAGCGAGGTGTCCATAGTACTGTACTGTCACATCGAACTGTGCCAAGTGGACAGCCATATGTAAATGGGGTTCCAAGGACAAGCAGATAGTGTGTTTTGACAATCCATGAGCCAAATGTATCCCCTGTATAACTCCACCTAGACACAGACAGACAGACAGACTGACTCAAACAGGTAATCTTAGTTAAGTAACTAAATGCTTTATAAAGCTGTTTATCATCCTTCCTATTGCTGAGATGATAAAACAGGTTCCTAGGCAAGATGCTGAGCATTCTGTTTACATGTTCAGCTTCTCTTTTGTAATCTGCTTGCTATTAAGAGGCCAGTTTGTTCAAAAACTGCAAGGATTTATTTTTAGCTAGTATACATGGCCCAGTCTCATTTTCATTTTCCCATACCAAGTAGTTTGCTAATCATTTGCACCTGAATTTAGTGGAAATGAGGTGCAATGAAAGGTTATTTTCAGCCCATTCCAAGAACCTATCAAGAGAGTTATAAAACAATCCGTATCTTAAAAATTCTTCCATTAAGAAGCTAGTATAAAGAACAGCATCATCTTAACATTGCCATGCCCATCTGAAAAAAAATGAACCCTGCTTACCACAGACACATAAAAACGTCAACTATATTCTGGGAGGTCTATGGTTTTGCAGCTACTTTGCTATCCAGAAGACTAGGAACTAGAAGTTATTTCCCCACTTGATTATGTTCCTTCTTACAATAATGAGGCCACTCTTAATGGGAGACTGCACGTATCCTGCTTAGCTAACTGTTTAACTGCAAAGAGTAGATAATCCTACAGACATAACACCACGGCCTCTACAGCATGCCATCCAACATACAGAGGTCACAGCTTGACTATTTTCTTTATACTTATATTTTCACAGCTAAAAATTTCAGCAATAACTGCCTCCAGGTTACATGTTAAATGGTAGTTAGTGACCAACGAAGCTATGAGCCTTTAGCTTTTCCAGTCAGCAATTAACTGCCAAGAACAGACTAGTGCAGAGGCCTGGGTTACATAACATATGTATGAGAAATGGCTCAGAAGACTTAAAAAGACACTTAAACCTCTTCTGAAGCCCCCATTCATTTTCATATACCTGTCAGTCTGCAGATGAGCTACTTCAGATGCTCCTTCTGATTTAGGGCAAAGTTACTAGTAATATTTACTGGAGAGATGAGAGCGGCACCTTACCTGATTAAGTAGCATCCAGTGATTCACTGCACCAAGGTGATTTTATACGGGGCTGTTCAACTTATACTTGAAGAAGTAAACAAAAGAGCACCATCGAAAGAGAAACCTACTTTATGAGCTGATGTCCATTTCCATGTCACACAACATGGAACAGCTTTGGAGAGAGGGAAAGGTAGGGCACCAGGCACAGCGCTTCTTACTAAGGTGTAGCAAGCAAGAAGTGGCGAGGGGGAGAGGGGAGGCTGCTCAACTGGAATGGGTGGGACAATAAAGATGCTTCTGGAAAGCCATAGATACTATAACAGGCAAACCATCTTCCTCTTACCTGGACAGGTTCCTTCTCTTCTTGTGTCTTGCCTGGAGAAACCACAGGCACACCAAACACATTCAGAAATCCAAGGTGCCTCACCATTTTTTTTAATTAAAAGCAAACAAACAAACAAAAAAACCCAGGACACCCAGGCGATGCAGCATGCAAGATACATTTGTTCACAATAGCACAGGCTGTATTGCTTAGTCAAAGGAATGTTCTAACCACCTGTTTATGAGCAAAACCCAGTCATAAAAACAGCTGAAAGCAGCAAACAGGAGTGAACAACAACAACAATTTCCCATCCCTTTCTGCACACATAATGGCATTGATAGCATGTAGCATTACGAAAGAATTGTATAGAGCTGATTATAATTGACGTAATTACCTGTATGCATTTCTCCACTACATTGTTTTGTTGTGCTGTAAACCTGAGCATGTTAAAAGTAAACAGAGCTTTTTGAAATCCCAAAGCGATAAAGAGACAATCATTTGATCCTATACAAGGAGAGAAAATAACCTCCAAAAGTTTTAAAACTTAAATACATACGTCAAACCTCAGACAGACGTTGAAACAACATTAAAACTTCTTAAGTTCTTTTTGGTTTAATGGGTTCAGATTCAAAAAGGAAGTAAGAGATGAGCAGTTAAAGGATGTTGTCCGCTTAAAAATTATGAGATATGGTTAAGCAACTAGAGGAATATACAGCAGCCACTAGTTTTAAAGGAAAACCTCCCACCTCAAAGTTTGAAGGAACAGTGCAGGTAAATGGATGGATTAGACACTCAAATGGTGTTCTTGAGCATAGGCTGCCATTAGAAAAACATAAGGAAGGAAATGAAATGGTATCATGATGAAGGATTATTTAAGAGGGGACAACCACATGGAAAAGTATGCAGATTACTTCTGGGATGCTTTTCTGCCCCCTCAACATTGGGAATTTGAAGGGAAAGACCAGCTCTGCAGTCACATGCCTTTTTTGTCATACATAGGTCCAAGCTCAAATCACATCACATTGGAGAGAAAATGCATCCAGTTCAACTTTACTCCAATCACTCAAGCAAGCACACTGGATAGGATCAACAGCATGTGAGAAAAAGAAAAGGACAGCTTAAAATAACATCTGTTCTGAACAAAAAAAGAAGTAGGAATATAGGCATTAAAGCTCAGAAAGGTATATTTTGATTCATATTTGGAAGTGCTACACACTAAAAATGAGAAGTGTATATAAAATAAAAAGGGACAGGACTCCTCTGTCTAACAAAGGACAATGCAAAGCGTGGAAGTTATGCCTTCCACTGCAAAAACCAAATAAGCAACACCAGTGATTTTCATTCTTGGACTGAATGCTAAACCCATTTCGGTTTTTCAGCTGAAAAGAAAAAGTTAGGTTGTGGGTGGCTTTTATCTAACAGCCAATGTGCAACAGAGGACCCCCAGATAGCTCCGTTTTAACTAGTCATCACCACTTCTAATTAAACAAAATACTTTTGAGTCTGCCACGAGAAAGCTATAGAGGTTTCAAAGACACAAGATCAGAATAGAGTGCTACTGATGCATAAAAGACTGTATGTGTGTTGGGTTTGTTTTTTTTTCAAGTTCTCAGTTGTCCTGGGTTCTACTATTGCTTTGCATGCATTTACCATAAGCCTAGCAATGTATCTTAGGAACTTACTTGAAGAGGCAACAGAATAAAATATCCCCCACCAGCCACCATTGAAAGAGTTTTTTGGGATGTAGTTTGGTTCCACATAAACTGCCCACAGTCTCCTTGTTTCAAATCTTGACTTATATAATGCTTTGATAGGTGATCCAGGGGTATATCTACCCACCAATTTTACCAGCTCTTCTATTAAAAAACAGACAAAGGAAATTCATCCAACATAGGGATCCGAGGCAAGTACATCTTTTGCAAGTACCCTTCCATGGATTCTTTCTCGGGAAAGAAGAGAGCCCTGACAGAGTTTCCCAGACACTATGCAGCCAAACATCCATTTCCCTATGCTATACACATAGATAGAGAGGACTGCAGGGTCCTTAGGACTGTGCTAGGTTGTATTCTAATGAGTAAGGGGACAAGGAACGAAAATGTGAGTGCGTACAACTGGTTTGTAAACATAAGAATGCAGTATCTATCCTATCCTTACACCTACAAAACTCCCACCAAAATAATGCCATGTCACCTCCAAAGGGTTTCAGTATGATAAACGCAAGGTGTGTGAGAACATAAGGCAATTTCTGACAGGACAACAGGAACACTAGGTAAGTAGACAAGTCACTAACAGTGTATGTGCATTCCCCAGTATCAGCAAAGCTTGTCCTCTAAAACAAACTCAAGATTGGTCCCCCAAGCCAGGCCCTTATACAATGTTACCACAGCATCAGCAATAATCAATAGGCCTGTGCGAAGCAACAAGTATTTGATTCAGATTCAGATTCAGCCGATTCAGAGGGACAGTGATTCTAGTTAGTGATTTGAATCACTGTCCCGATTCAATATGACTGATTCAGATCTGGAGATTCAGTGCCAATTCAGAGATTCGGCCATAGACTATACAGGCAGCAGTCCCTCGATGAAGCTGGAAGCAGCTGCCCCCAGCTGGTAAGTCTGTTGTGGTGGGTGGAGGGAGGACAGAACGGGTCGGAGTGCGGGGTAGATCAACACCCCCACAGCAAGGGAGGGATTGGGGCTGGGGTTGGGACAAGCTGCCCAGTCGAGGCGGGGGGGAGGGGATTGGGGGGGGGGACAGACGGACTCAGGGAGGGGGGGCTCCTGCCATTGTGCGCCACCGCGCACTGCCAGTCTGGGAGCTGCTCTTCCAGTGGCTCTCATCACCAGTCCAGGAAGGCATGGGAGCAGGCGTGTGCCCCCAGATCTGTGCAGTGCAGGCTGGGTCAGGCTGTGCTCCTGATGGGTGGCAGAAGTTGCTGGTAGTAGGGGCTATGCCCTCCTGCTGCTCACCCAGCCAGGGTGGGGAGGTGCAGGACAGTGTCGCTGTGCTGCCTCAGACAAGTGGAAGTGGCACGCAGCAGCAGAAACCACTCCAGCCTCCCCATGCCTCCCAGATAAGCCATGGCTTCACCCCGCCCTGCCCCGGCTGGGCGAGCAGCGGCAGGACACGGGGTTGGGCGTGTGCACCCGGATCGGGGTGGGGCCGGCAGCAGGGGCTATGGGGAGTTTAGGGTGGCTGATTATTAGCCCTAATAATCAGTCACATTCCCCATTTCATAAAGTGTGCATCGCAGCAGCCAACACTAATTTGTGATATATTGGGTCACTTTACATGTGAAATAACCTCATCAAAATTAAAACTAAAAAATGTTGAGAGGTGTAGCCCTAAATTTGAAAAGGCAGCATATTACCATTCTATTGTGCTCTTTACTTTCTACGTTATCTTTAAGACATATGAAATGAATAAATGTAACACATTTTAAATCTGCTATCAAAGTGGCTGTTTTCATGTCAGAGTGTTTGTTTATTTCAAAAGCAAGTATCTATGGCACCTTCAAATCAGAGATCTATCACATGACCCCTTCCCAAAAACCTTTTGAAGTAAGGGTCCCCCCTTTCCATTACGCATCTGTGGCCTCAGGTTTTGGATAGCTTGGATTTGAGAAGCCTACCTTGAGAAACAAGGATTTTCAACAGTGTTGAGCACAACCTGCCTCTTAAATCAACTGATGTTCTTGCTGGTGAGCACTTCTCAAAAATAAGCACGTGAGGTCTAATGTTGGGACATCAGAAACTACGGATTGCTTCACAATCTTTACCAAAAAACACTTGTTCAATGTCTCCCCTAGTCAGTGGTCTTGGTCTAGATTAAAATATATGCTCACCTGCTCTAATTATTAGGGGTCTGTAAACTAGAGCTATACATCAAGCATTTTCAACAACAACAAAAAAATTGCTTTTTTCAGAGTGCCACAGCAGTGACTTTGGACAAGTGGTTATTTTAATATATAGGGGTGTGGGTGTGGGTGTGTGTGTGTACATACAGCCTGATATAGATATATCTATCTATATAGCTATATATAGATAGATATATCTATTTAGATATATAGATATATATATATATAGTATCTGGTAAGGTAGATGGTTTCCAGACAGCATCTGAGCTATCACAAGTCTTTTTGTTCTTCTGGTATTTAGAGACTGTATGTAGACAAGATATGAAAATATGAAGGCAAATTCATTCTTGTTTTAAGGTCACCAACACAAGCAAAGAAAAGGGAGTTGTTCAGAACTCTGATCTGTATCCAAAAGTAAGATGCAGGATTAATTGGTAAATCTATAATGTAATTTAGGGGATGTGGGAGGGCACCAGCCCCAGGTGCCAACTATCAAGGTGTCAGAATGGCACCCCCAGCAACCCTCACATCTTTGCCAAAGCAGACACACCCCTTCACTGCCCAGGAGGAGAAGATGGGCAAAGGGACACCAGGGTCAGGTAGGACCAAGCTTCTTCCCTCTCCAGCCTCTCCTGTTCTCCAGTACTTGGCATCCTGTTCTTCCAGAACACAAAGGAGTTTTGCCCAGGGTGTGAAACTATTCGGTTACACTTCTGGGATAAATAATCCGAAAGTAAAATAGAGAGGTATCTAAAATACAGTATGTGTAGGGAATGCATTGCTGCTTTTCTAATTAAGTGTAGAGAAGGCTAGTACTGAAATAAAAAGAAAAAGCAAGTGACTGTAAGAGAGTCTCTAGAATAAAGGAACAGCATTGAGGATTTCCCATACAATTTTATTCTGGATGTTCAAGCTGCAAACAACCTTTTTCATAAATTTACCCTTTCCTTGGAACCTCTTGGCTACAAAGGAAACAAAAATACCATAAAATTGTCGGAAAGAGGGTAGTGGCAGATGCAAACAATGGGTCTTTACTACCTTACCAACCTCTCAGCCACTTTTTACCAATTATGAGCCAGGAACCTCCCATGTGACCGAGTTTTTCCCAACCTCTTCTAAATACCCAAATAAGCGTGTTTGTACTCTGTGAAATTCAAACTCACCCCTTTCCTGCAGTTTTGATACATTAACCAAGAAAACAATAATAAGGCTACAAAGTTCTGCTCAAGCCTTCTTCTGGGGCTCTGCTTCAAAACTACTAGCCTTTACCAACAATCCTCTTTCTACAAAGCCATGCCTACCTCTTAGGTTGGGTTGGATTAACAGGGTTGGGGTAAGGTATTTCAAGCAAAAATTGAATGGGAGGTACTTCCTTTATAATGGGCAGAAATAATTGAGCCATTAACATTATGGAAAGGTGCATCCACTGGAAGTAGGTGATCCATGACCCAATGTTCTTTCCAAATAACAAGCTACGCAGTTCCAGAGGCCAACTGAGACAGATACAGCAGTGTGTGTCATACTGTACATCATTCATGTATTAGTCAGAACACTTCAGGGGGCACTACATAAAGGAAAACTGAAATGCTTTGAAGAAAGCACAAAAAGCCAAGATTTCACGTCAGTAATGCACGTGGGCTTCAACATTACAAGTATATATAAGAACATAAAAATGCCTTCAGCTTATTTCTTTTTCTCCACTTTTCCTGAAGACCCAGATTCTATTTATAGCACTTTGCAATTCTATAGACCCTTCAGCAAGAGTATCTTGAAGCACTTCACAAACATTAATGAAAGGTATTATCATCCCCTTTCTGCAGAATTGGGTAAATAAGAAGCTCCGTGACTTAGCTGAAGCTATAAATAGCAAAGAAAATAGAAGCTCTGAATCCTAAGTTCCTACTCTCTCTAACCATTAGACCAATCTATCTCCCTTGAAATCTACTCCTTCAGCAGACATTACAGTTACTTGAAACTGGCTTTGGGCATTTGCTTAATGCAGAAGATACCAGAAAACTGAAGACCTAAAGCAGATCATCATTGACAAAATCCTTTTCAGTACATTTTAAAATTTGCCAGGGCTGTGGAAGGGCACCTCCAGAAAATAAACTAGAAAGCCCTTTGTGTAAAACGAATCAGGACCCCAGAGTGGTATGGCTGACTTGCTTCAAAGAGCAGGTGAGTAATCACAAGGTATCTGCATGCCGGACTTGCATGCATTAATGGGCAAACTATTCTCACCCTAAGGGGATGGAGCAGACTCAAGAGGCAGCAAGGAGAGAAGATAGGCTGGAGGACAATGAGCAGGAATAGGAGGAGAAGGAGGACAAAAACACAAAAAGCCAAGACAGAGTGTTCACATTTGGGAATGGGAAGAGCCTTGGTGCAAAGGGAAGCATTTTGGAAATAACATAAGGATAGATTTCAACTGGTAGTGGAGTGAACTTTTGGAATGGCCTTTGGAGGCAACTAGTGAGGACAAAGAACCTGAATCACTTCAAAACTGAAAGTTTATGGAAGGGATATGATAAGTTAGGACACTCTTGGGTCACCAGTCAGCATGCATTATACATGGAATAAGGTATTTGCTATCCTCATATTGGAATATTTTTTCCAGAGCATGTTTCATGTCTTTTATTAATTGCCTGTAAGGTCCAGGAAGTACATCCCCCACCCCCTTATGCACCGCCCACCATGAAAAAAATCCCAGAAGCCAGTTGAATTCACCTTTCTCTGAGTCACCAGGACATTGTCCACAGCTAAGGTTGGGGCTTTCTGAGTAGCATATGTTAATACTCCTGCTGGTATGCAGAAAATTCAGTGAGTCTGTTTAGAGGTTCACACTCTTTCAGTTAGTCATCCTAATCACCAAGTTTGGGATCAGGAAGGAACTTCCCTCATAGATCAAACTGGTAAGGAGATCGTGGAGTTCCCCCCTCTTTAACACGTGGTCTGGTCTTCTTCCCAATATCCTCTGAGCATATTTCAATTAACTATTTCCCTATCATTGCAGTAACAGTGCCTGCAGTCATTGCCCTATCACTGCAGTGACACTGCCTGCAAAGGTCTTCTGGTGCTTTTGCCCATGACATGTTGTAGGGCTTTACTGCAGTTTATGAGCTCAGGCCCTGCAGTTGTGTGTGAGGGTCTAAGCTGGCAATTTTAGGGAATCCTAAGATAAATGATAGCCAGAAAACACTGGGAATTGGACTTGGTGGCTAGAAGGTCCCTTTCAATCCTATGCTTCTATGAATAGGAGACCAGACAGGGAGAGTGATTAAGACAATTAAGTTGGAAAGTTGCTATAAAATAAAATAGTGTTGGTAAGAATAAGAAAGTGAGTGCCAAGAAAAAGGAATGCTTTTTGAAGCAGCAGCAGGATGCAATAAAGGCTTGGATGTAAGGAAGGAAGAAAACTACAAAAAAAAAAATCAAGATGATAAGAATTATGACCTTGGATGAAAAGGAAGATATATCTCTCCCTATGTCTCTCTCTATATATGCCAAAAGTGATGGGCTACTCTCTGTGGAAGGAAAAGTATTGGAGGTAACTCAATTTCCAGCTTGAAAAAGGTGATGAAAGGTGGTAGTAGAAAATGCTAACTAAAGGTGAGGAGGAAATATGAAGAACAATGCGAGTTCCCCTTGGGGAGTGGAAAAGCCAGAGCAGAAACTACTGAAGCTCTGGGATCAAATAAAGTCACCTATGCAGAGAACAAAGTACTTCTGGTCCACTTCTGGGTTCGCTGCCAAGCATGTGGAGGGCCCCCCCACTCTCCTGTGGGATGCTCCATGCACCCCAGCATCACAGCAATCACAACCCGCGCCTGCTACCTCAAGGTATGTAAAAAAACTTTAAAAGCTGTGTTGATATCCAAATCGCTGATTCTCCGAATCAGCATCAAATCTTCAGATTTGGCCCAGTCAACTCAGGGGCAGTGATCTGAATCAATTAATCAAATCATTGTCCCTGATTTGGGCCGAATCCAAATCAAATAGGGCCTGTTTTGCACACCCCTAGAGCCTACAGTATATAGGGAATAGTGGCAAAAGGAGGACAGTATGTTCATACGTGCATGTATACCATCCACCATCATGGGACCTTGATACAGACTGGGATCTCTGGACACTACTAGTCCAAATTAACAAATATTATTAGAGAAGAGGTTTGTGCAGAAGGAAAAGTCATATGGAGAATATGGCCCATTCTGGTAGACAAGAAAGGGGGAAGAAGGGAAACTAGCTTTCAAGACTTCAAGGAAAGTTCAGTCACTGGTCAGTGACCAACATGGCTAACTAGGTCCAAAAAATGTGCCTGGGGAACATGTGATGTTCAGTGTGATGGATAGTGTTCAGTCAGCACAGTGCATAGGCTCTAGGACAGTAGAGAGGAAGGTAGTAAAAACTAAAAGGATACAAACAGAGACTGACTAAGGTCAGTGCTCCAGGACACCAGCTGCAATAGTAATGAAGCCCAAGCTTCCAACTTTTGCTTTCAAATGACTGCAAACAAACTGTTAGGTGATGCATACTGAAATGTATACATCTGGAGCTGTGTCTGAAGAAGCCAGGGCCTTAAATGGGCTGCTTTCCAGAGATGCTAGCAGCTTAAACATGTTGAGTTTGCTCAGGTGTATGGTATCAGCAATATCAGTTAGTAGAGGCACTGCAGTAGAGGCATCACATAAGAAAGTGGCAACAGGCTCTCCCACAAAGCCATTATGCAGCTTGCAGTTACAGCAGGGAAAACTGGAAGTTAGAATGCATCACAGTCTTTAGAACTACATTTTTTTGTGAATATTCAGATTTGGAAACAGTGAAGTGCTTTGCAAACTTGTGCTGAGTTTGTGGAAATATTCATTTAGGGGAAAACAGGATTTTCTTTCCCGAATCTTCTGGGATTTCCTTCATTTCAACATTCTGAAAACCAACTGTTTTTATCTTTTTATTCACAACATTTTTTTCAAAATATGTTTAATAACCATGCAAGACTCTTAAAATGGGTTCCAAACATAGAATGGTTACTTGTGAATGGATCATTGATTGACCTGAAACGATTTTTTGCTGACTTCCTGATTAGCTAAATAGTTCTGGAATTTTCCACTTTTGGTTCAAGCCAGGGTTATTTGCTCCCTTCCCTTCTCCTCCTCCTCCTCCCCCCCGGGAGACCTGGAAAATTTGCTAACTCCCAGCTCTATTTAGCATATCTTCAGGGCTCTCTCTTTCAAATGGACTTTGTAATCCATATGATCCAGCCATTAAAATCTAGAGATATTAGCAAGCATTCTCTAGTGAAATCCTTTATACAATATCTGTTAGTTTTTACTGGTGGCCCATAGAAGCAGCAGTGTACAAGCAGACTAGACAGTTCTGTTCCAAAATCTGTAGCTGAGAGCAGTGACACCCAATATTCAATTTGCTGTTTGTTAGCATTTGTTTGGTATTTGCTTGTCACTTAGTTAATCTGATGATTTTGATGATCACATCTAATCACTTCCCAAATCCCAAATTAAACTAACATTTTAGGGATCAGTGCAAAGAAGCCTATAGATTTCAGTGACAAAAAATGAGAACACTGGATTAATCTGGTTTTCACAGGGCACATCTATGTGCAATTAATGCACCTGAATAAACTCCGGTGCAGTTTGTGCCAGTCAGCTGCTTCTCAGGTGCAGTGTCCTCATGTGTGACCAGGATCGCAGCAATTTGAGCCAGGGCAGAGCATGCTCAACATGCTATGGCAAGACTGGCTGGCAGGCAGCCCCTGTACTGTAGTACCCTTATGCCCCAGGCAGCCCCAGTCACAGTCTACACATGTGTTTGAGTGCATGTAACTACTCCACTGTAGGGCAGTACTTGTGCCAAGCAGTACTATCCTACAGTGGAGTTAATTAGTTTACTGCATCCTAATAGGGGCACAAGTGTAGACTGACACTTTACTGCAGAGCTAATTAGTCAACTCCATAGTAAAGTGCATTTGTAGATGCACCCACAGAGTACACCATGCAAAAGAGTATTACAACATCGGCAGTGTTCAAGCCATTCATCAAATAACTGTCTCCAGTTCATTTATATACTTTGATCCCACTGGCTGAAATTATTTTTTTTTAAATGCAACTGATGGCCAGGACTGAAAGTGCTGTTGAGTATTTAGGACTGGAACAGCAGGAACAGCTTCACTTAAGGAGCATGCTGGCTGTGTGGGGGAAGGAAGCTGGATGTGTGGACTGGGGCTCCATCCACATGATCAGGTCAATCAATTACCCTTCCCTCATCTGAACAGTGCCCATTTGCTGCTATGGGCAGACAGATTCTTGTCCCCAGAAGGTAACAGGGATAGGCTTAGTGTTCCTGAAGGGAAGAAGTCACTGATGACTGGCGGAGTTACTTATATCATAAGCTACTGCACAGGTTCCTCTCTCTGCATCACCGAATGGACACTATTGTACTGTTCATATTCAATAAACCAAGAGGAAAAATACCTTAGACAACTTAACATTAATATTCCAGTTTAGCATCCTGTAAAACTGCTAGAGGTTCAGAGGCATGGATTGCCTTCCTGCTTTTCCTACCCCTGCCTACTTAGGCAACCTAAGCAGTAAAGTGTACGACCCTCTGGTTTTTACTGATACTACTAGGAAGCAAATAAAAGTTTCAGATGGATTTTCCATTCAGTTTAACTTCTCCCAAGATGTTCCCTACCACAGCTATGGAAGCTCTAGAAGTGATTAGATAAGCCATGCAGATATAGTCACATCATATATGGAAAAGTTGAATTAATCCAAGGTAGGCTGCAATGTGAAACCCAGGAGGAACTACTGACTGCCAGTTCTGACACACCTCTTTCCCAGGCAGCTAGAAACTGAGTACTTGTGCACAAGGACTGAACTACTTTCTAGCCTCACTGAAACTGCACCTGGAGCAAAAGCTTTGACCAGTCTGCACAAAATGCCATGTAATAAGGAGCTCATTGAGTCAGCAATAAAGACGCAGGGGAGAGGCCTAAGGCAACATGCAGATTCTAAGTGAATAAAAGGAAGCTGGCTGAGGATTGGGAAAAAAACACTTTCACCTCTAGGTCACTGGTTGATCTGACAGCTATTGGAGGGTCTCTGTGAGTTGGTGCCTGTTGAACTCATAAGCTGTCCTTTAAAAGAATGCCCCTACAAAAGAAATGCTTTCAATTACTTGCCATCAGGGGGCTGAAAGTGGAGAGCTGCCATATGGCTCAAGTACAGTCAAGCTGAAAGGGATACAGAATCCCCACAGCAGTCCGAAGGCTCACAGAAAAAAATTACAAGTGTCATGGAAAAATAAAAAAACATGGAAGTACAACATAAAATTATTTAAAAGGACTCACAATACTTGAGAGAGAGAAGAAATTGGGCCTAAAGGCCAAAGTGATGAAAAAGACCATGCATCAAAATATCAGTATTGTGACCTTTGTTTTCAGCAACTTACGCTCCAAAAGCAATCTGACGTGTCTATTTGTTCTTGGTAAACTTGGATTATGTTTTCTCTCCCCCCGCCCCCCTACCCCTGCCCCCGTCCCCTCCCCTTCCTCTTCAGTGTTTGCTTTTCTCTACCCAGTTAACAGGAGACTTGTGGCCATCGCTGAAATCACTAGTGGCCACATTTCTGGTAGTGCGACAGGGCTGACTGTGTAGTGGCCATTGAGTTTCTCTCTGCCATTTATAAATGACCCACCTACATAAGGGCAGCAAAAGATGAGCTTGGAAGCATGACTGAGGCATGGCCGCAGCTGCTGTACACATTCTGGGGACAATCAGAGGCTTTCAGGATCTGGAGATACCAATCCTGAACCACTGACCAACTCAGCATACGCAGTGAGAAAATGAGAAAAGATTTTATAAAGCACCCCCTCACCTCAGTTATACACCAAAATACTTTGCAATAAACTGCTCACCAGCAGTGCAAAGACAGCATGAGGTTAACAGTAGCAGCAAAACTCTGAGCTCAGCAACTGCACACATTCAAATTTGAATATTACAGCCTGATATACAAACTGGGGAGCCTTGCTTAGGCTACTGGGGTTATCCATTCTTTTTGCATATAGAAATGAGTGCTACGACCAAGGACTTGCATGCAAAACACAAAGGTTCACAGGCAAGACACCCACCAAGTCATGCTGATATGAGTTTTTTCCTTTAACACTAAAAGTTGTATTTCCAGTGCAGCTGATTCAATTTCTGGCACAGGAGGGGCTTTGTTTTAATTTGTGTATGTAAATGCAACTGTTTCTCAGCTGGGGAAAAGGCTGGTTTGTGCTATGGGTAATATGTACAGATGCACAGTAACTGCAGATATTATAAAGCTGCTGCTATCAAACCACTCCGTTTTTTCTTTCTGCATTATTTATTGTAGCTAGAGTGTATACAAAATTACTAGCTAAAAATAAGCCATTGTTATTGCCGTACCTTAAAATACTGCAGGTGAATTTCAGAAAGTCAGTAACTAATAGTAGCACTGTATGAAGCTGAGCTACTTGACAGCTGTTGTGCCAAGTTTCTTTAGACTCAGCCATTGATGCCTTGGACCCTATACACCTTGCTCAGGAAATGCCCCTCCACCCTGATCTATTGCACCTCTTTTCACCAGACTCATTTTGCTCATGATACAAGCAACATTTGAACTCTAGACCAATGAAACACCACTGAGCCACTTTCTCATTCATTCACCCCAGACTATATTTTATACAGTTTATGAAGGGAATTACAGCTAGCAAACACAAAACCCTGACAGAATGAGGCTGCACTTTCAGCACTGATTTTATGGATATCCAGTGAGTATACAAGCTAGGGATTTCAACAGGATTGCAGGTTTAGCCTTAACTATAGGCTTGTTACTAGCAAGGCTAGAAGACACACTATTAATGCTGCTACTAAACAATAATGAGCTCTAACAAGTATTCAATTTAGAGGTAAAAAGGAAACCCCGCAGCAGTACTAAATAGCATCAAGTGTTCCCAACTCTCAGGTATAATATGTTTTTGGCTTCTGCTCTGGGAGCACTCAAGAAAAGCACCTGCTTTTATTCAATCTGAGGGAGATGGAAGGGAAAGATTTATATGGACAGTTTCCTGCAGTTTAAAGGAAAACATTCTGAGCTGCAAGAGACTGTGATTTTAGTTCCATATTCTCCACTGACAATACTTCTGTGCCCTTCATAACCTTTATTATGAACCAAGGTCTTACACCTTAGGGGAGGTAACTATCATTTATCCATTTTACACATAAAATAACTGAAGTTGCCCACTTCTAGGAATGCCAGGAATAGATTAATAGATTTTAAGGAGAGGAAGGGCTATTCTGATCATCCAGTCAAACCTTCTGCACAGCACAAGCCTGTGCCAGTAATTTCTGCATCAAGCCTGTAACTCCCCTTTGATCCAGAGATTATCTTGGTAAAAGATGTGTGGCCCCAATTTAAAGATTTAAGTGATAGGGAATCTACCACATCCCTAGGTAAGCTGTTTCAACGAATTACATACCAACACTTTTAAAAAGATATATCTTAATTGTCACCTCATTTTGTATAGTGTTAGTTTCCAGGCAGTGATTCTCATTATGCCTTTTTTCTTTTCCTTGATGGCTTAAAGAGCCATCAACTATTCAAACTTTCTTCCCTAGATAGGTTCTTACAGACAACAATCAAGCCCCCTCTTAACTTTCTCTTGGATACGGTAAATAAATCGAGCTTGTTTAGTCAATTATCACAGGGCACAGTATGATGCTTACTTCTCTCAAGGCAAGAGGGCCTTAGTAAATAAGACTTTGCATTAGAAAGGGTTCAGAAAAGAACAATGTGTCAGCATTCTTCTGAGGAACAGACACAAGAAATGGACACATCAGCCCATTTGTGTTCTCTCTAATGCCACATACAGAGACTACATCACTTCCATACTTCCACTTGATATTCTCCTGAAAACATCCTATGATCATGCTACTTTGCTCAGCTACAGCATCACTCTGGGAGCTCACATACAACTGCTTATCCACATCAAAACTTGAATCATTTTCAGAGTCTATTGCTTTCCAGGAGAAATAGAACCTATATTCTTTATTCCTAGATACATATGTCATTTGCTTTTGTAAAAAAATGCATGTTATTCAAATGACCCCATCTCACCAAGTAAAACAGGTTGGCCTATATAACTAATATGTGCCCATTATTCTGTGCTGCTTTACCAATTTTCCACATCGTTAGCAAATTCTACCAGTAATTATCTTAAATTTTCTTCTAGATCATTGATAAAATTAGTGAATAGCAATGGAACAAAAATAGTACCCTGAAGGATCTCAGTAAACACTCCTGCTTTTGGAAGTGATTCCCTATTTATAATTTCAAGTGGTATCAAATGAACAAGTTTTATTCTGTTTAATAAAGGATGCATTGATTTTGTATAGGGCTTTTTTAAAATTCAGGATGCCATGTGCAGCTAAACCAATGGCTTATGAAAGCCTAAGCATATGATGTCTCTCTTTATGAGCTATATTTGATCTTACCAAGACCTATAACTAGACTGACAAGACCTATACTTCACAGAACTGCAGTGACTGACATTAATTATGCTTCTTCCTTCTAATGCTTTACTGACTGCATTCCTTGTCAGCTTTTCCATGATTTTACAGATAATCACATTTCACACAACCTGCCTATAGATCATCATACTGTATATATCTTTTTTTGACTATTGGCACTACACTGGCTTTTTCCAATCTTCTTGTAAATTATCAGCATTCCATGTTTTGTTAGAATTCAACACTAGAAATTCAGTGGCTATGCACATGATACTAAAATGGTCCTGCAGAATTACAAATATTTAACTATAACATTCTTGTGATTTAACTTCCTCCCTAGTCACTGATGGACTGGAAAGCATTTCATTAATACTCTGAGATACAAATCCATTATCCTGCTCGTTTCCCTAACACATACAAAACGTATTGAATACTGTGTCTTTTCTTCATTGTGATTTCACTTGTTCTGGTATATTTATATATTTCCTCTTTATTGTTTTGAAACCTACTGATGGCAGAAATTTTATTTGCTGCTTTAGCTTCCCTTTTCAGTTGGAAATTTCAGTTCAGTTTCTACAGATTACTACCAATCTTACTTTTCAGCATATTTTATAATTTTTTTATTATTATTCCCCTCCACAGGAGCAGGTTGTAGATCCCAAACATGACATATGCAAATCTCACACATTTGTCTACAATTGCCTTTCGGAAGATATATGCGAGATTATGAGTTAATTTATACCATGTGCTGTGTCACCCTCCAGTGGCTAGACTACATATAGCAGTGAATCTCTGCCTCCATCCCAACAGACCTGGTTGTTAACTCAGATAGTAAACCTCATGCTTTTATAAAAGTTCCAAGTTTATCCCCCAGGGCATGTGACCCCCCAGCCCCTGAGAAGTTGGACAGCCCTGTTCTAGAGAATAACCTTGTGCCTGTGGTTAACCATTCCTATAGCTGAAATGCAAGAGGTCTGTGTAAGTCACCTGGTCTCTCAAAAGGACACGTACACTGTATCCACAGCTAAAAAGCACTGCCTTGCCCACTCACTCCTGCTCCACATAGGCCAAACCTGGAAATACAGTGGTAAACACGCTCAAGGGATATCCACCACTACTGCTCAGAAGACCTCAGTCTCTGAGGGGTTTCAGAGAAGTAGAAGAAATGCTCCTGGAGCACCATCACTACCACATTTCCAGGTTTAGCAAGTGGTCACGGCTGTGCTTTTCAGCAACAACATGAGGAATAGCAGGGAAATAGTGAAGATATAACCTAAATGGATGTGTTGCTTTTGTCTCAGGCAGAGGTAGGACAAGGGAACATACAGACATATATGCTAGTGTCAGGAACTTGAACCTGATTTAAGGAAGTCCTCTGTCCTGAAAAGAAGCCACACTCAAGGAAGTGTGATAGTACCATTTATCATTGAGGATTAGAAGCTTCAGGATGTTACTAAAATTTTCCAGGGCCTTTCACCTGTGGGTCACCAGTAGGAAACCAACCCAGCTCAGAGACTAAAAGCTGCCTCATCAAATGAATGTTTTGGTGGTTCAATATGAAGCTTGTTTGATGGACCTTGCATCAAACCCATACCAATGCTTTGCTCTACATTATAAATTTTTTTGTCACAGGGACTGTCCCTTTCTACATGTATGCACAGTACCTAGCACAATGGAGCCCCAGGGTCAGCTCAGTACTGTCGAAAGTTCTCATAACAGAGATCAGAACTATACAGCTGTAATATTTTTGCATGAGTGGATAACACTGAGAAAAGTCCTCCAAATGCTGGGCAACAGAAAAGGGTAAACAGCAATCATAGAGGCCTACATCTGTTTCTATATTTGAGAACTGAAATTTAAACTGCAGATAATTATTTTTAATCAAGACTGGGTGTTGTTCTAAAGATAAACTTCAGTTTAAACAGGAATTAATTCAGGGAAGTCTTATGGTCCGTGCTGTACAGAAGGTTGAACTAGATGATTGTAATGATCCCTTCTGACCTTATAAACTATGAATCTATAATCAAAGCTGCAAAGCTTGTGGCTCCACCTTACAGATTTTTTTTTAAGACTCACCCATTTTGAAAGTTTGGCGTCTGCTTCACTGGATGCCATTCATAGCTCTTTGGTTTGCAGTCACCTTACAAAGCTGCACTATTTCAGGCTATCTGCAATAGTAACCAGCCCCAGATGCTTCAGAACAAAGTGAAAAACCCCCCACAAAGAGCACATCTACAGAACTACTTTTAAAGGAAGTTTCCAAAATGCAATCAAGGAGAGGTTGACTTATGCACTGATGCAGGCAGCTTTATATTTTTTAGAGATATGCTTCCTCTCTATTAGATATACAGATATCCTTATTCTTCAATTGTCTCATTCTTTTTTAAACCGTGCTAAATTATTGGCCTGGTATTTTGGAACAATGAGTTCTACCAACTAATTATGCATTTTGAACAAAGTATTTCAAACAAGTATTTTGAACAAGTGAAAGAACAAGATTTTTGGTCTTCCCTATATTTTTTTTTTTCAGAGTTTTGTTTCTTCTCCCCCCATCACCTCCCCACCTTTTCTTGAAGCTTTTTCCACTGTGAAGAAATCAGTTTTGGGGAAAGGAGAGACAAGACTGGAAGGAAAGGAGTGTGGCCATGTGACAGACAGCAAGTATAGGTGACCAGACTCCACACACTATTCAGTAGCCCTCCTCCCTACTGAGCCAAACTGGCTTGAGGAGTAGAATGGACAGAACGTTGAAGAAATCCAAACAGAAAGTCCTTGGGGACATAAAGAGCATTGACCTAAAGGAGATTTCCTTTAAACATGAGAGCACGCCTCACACCTGCCAGCCTCAGCAATCTAGCTACAGCAAGAGTATATATAGTAAAAGAGCCCTCTCCTCTCTCTGAAACAGATCAGGAGCTGGAAGTCTAATGAGGAACCTCATTTTGGAAAACCTCAAAATCACCTGGCTAGAAACACATTGCCTGTCAAATGTCCTGAGTTAACAGCAGGTCATTAGAGAAAAGGCAGCATGGACTAATGCTTAGAGTGCAGGACAAAGGACATCCGGTCACCTAGTTCTATTTGTAATTCTGCTACTGGCCTTGGGCAAACTGCCTCCCCTCTGCACGACTCAGCTCTCTCCCCACTCTCCCAGTGGTATACAGGATGGGGACCCTGATTCCAATCCATGTTTTGCAGTGTAAAGAAATGTATCCGTTAACAGTCTGTGAATGTAAAATTTCCAAAAGCAGAAAGCTGCCCACCTTCTTTCCATCCTAACAAAGCTCTGTTTTTCACTCTTAAGAAAACAGAGGAGGTGCAGGATGAGAAAGCAAAGTCCAAATGCTGTGCTTAGTACATGGCAGAAACATTCACACAAGTATTCCCAACAGTTACTTAATCGGCATACATCTGAGAGAGGCCCATTCATGCCAAACCACCAGCACTAGGAAAACAAAACTGCAAAACTAGTGCTGGGGGAGGAGGAAGAACAACCTTAATTTTTATTGAAAAGTAACAGCAAAATGAAAGCTCAATTTACATTAATCACCACTCCACTGCATCCTCCTCAGAGATGGGCCAAAAGTGAATGCAAGTTACTGACAAGAGAACAAACTGTCACCATAGCAGGTGCAATAATAATAGACTCCACCACTGACATCATTAATTTAATTTTCTTAGCTGTAATCACTGATTGGAAGCTCTTTATCTCTAACAAGGGCATAAGAACAGAGCAGAAACTTTTCTACCCTTGCTTTGGGGAGCGAAAAACTTCTCTGTGATGAACTTTGGGGAAGCCCATATCTGGATCCAAAGTTTGTAACTCTTACCCAAGTCTACATAGTATCTATGAGTAAAAACAAACACTGGATTTCTCTTGGGACAAAGCTTTTATTCTGGGAATCTACAGACCTAAGAAGTCATTGTCCCATTTTAAGTGCCTGCAAAAGACAAATAAAACTCCACCCCTCCCACCCTGGGCTAATTCTTGCTAACCACCATTCAAGCTATGTGTGTAAATGACTATCCAGGGCCTGTTCTGATAGGAGTCAAAGCCTTGGGCAATCTGACCTGGGATACACCCGATGCCTGTTTTTAGCCTATGTGTATAATGGCACTTTTGAGTTATTTGCTTTGAAATTTAAAAGCAGAGGCTAGGTGGCGCTGTGGATCAAAAGATCGGCCTCAAGAAGCTTCTGCTTTAAACAACATATGTACAATGCTTTAGTAACATAAGACACTAGATAAGTTTAAAGTATTATTATTAAAGGCATAGGGAAAACACATTTCAGAAGCTCATCCCAGTATCTTCTGGTCACAGAGGCCAAGTACAAGACATTACGTGATATTGTATAGCTGATAATCTCCACCCACAACCAGTGTAATCAAAGAAGTGCTGCAAAACAAGATGAAAGTCTTAAAACTGGAAGTTGTAGATTAGGAATGAAGAATACTGGCACAGTTTTCTAGCCGCTCTGTCAACTGCAAAGCTGAGGCAAAATAAGGGACGCACTACAGATGAGAGTTACAGTATGGTGGTAGAGCTCACCTGCTGACTCACCCATCTGTTTGTACCTGGTCCCAGCCAGCATTATCCCTTCTCCTACCACTAGCATCCGATCAAAGCCCTAAAACAATAAGATAGAACTCATACTATAGTCAAAGTAAGGCAGATGATAAGACAAAGCTGTCAGCTTTTAGCAGCCACAAATACTCTATGGGAATACAGTGCTCCCCGCTGAGACACCCTAGTTGAGGGACCAAAATTCTGCACTAAGTGAAAGTGCAATTGTTGCAAAGTCATGCTGGCTGGCAGGACCATTAGCCCTGATCATCAGCGTATAAGGGGGATATAAGCTAATCTTTTAGCTACAGGGAATTAGAGACAGTGAAAGTTTGGATAAAGTTAGGTTACTGTTTCTGACAAAGGCAGGAGGATAATCTTCTGGTTAAGGTACTGGAGATGCAGCCAGCATCATGTCCAGCCACCACTGACTCCATAGCCTTAATGGGCAGGTATGCATCTGGAGCTGGGTGAACTGAGGGAAGCCTTTGACATACATTCAGAGAAGGTCATGCACTCATACCTTTGAGCCATAGCAAGAGGCCTTTACCACTCTGCCAGGGCACCCCTTGGAATTCAGGGGTGAAGGCTTAATCTGCAGTCCTACCAAGGCTCAGGTGAGTGACTCAGGCTCTGTTTTTTTTAAAAAGGAGAGTTGATAATTCCTTACCATAGCTGGTAGTCTAAGGAAAAATGTACTGAGGCCTATGAGGTCACTGAGCGTGATACACTTTTAAAAATGTCAGCGCTAAGAGCAGATACAGGTTTGACACAGAAATGACTGGGTAAAATTTTATAATCCGTACTGTGCTAGAGGTCCTTCTAGCTTAAACTCTGTGATGGGGATCAGATCGTAAGTGTTGGTAAAGGAAAAGTCCATAAAATGTATGTTTTTGTTTTGGTTAGACACCAAATCAGGCTTGTTCTCAGCACCACTGTAAGTCTAAAGGAAATTCACATTGACATCTTTCACTGCCTCATCGTCAAGCCTGTCATAGAGTGCAGGGCACTCTGGGAAGTAGCAGTGGAGTTTGCTGCTGCTGTGGGAAGACTTCACTCCATGTTTTGCTGCCAAGATCAGAAGCTTTTCTACCCTCTTGACATAGACATCTGTGGTAAAAAAAAAAAAGGTGATTTCTCCCCGTGAGTACTGAAATCCAGCTCCAATCTAGAGAACTACAATTTCCAGTGACCAACACTCAGTGACTGCTGCACTGCTGCTACTTTCTAGTGTCCCTGAACACTTAAGCCTCCAGGATCAAAAGGAGAGTAGGAGAGGAGAGGAAGAACTGTTCCAGGTGTTTTCTGGGCCAGTGATATTTCTGGGTTTCTGTGTGCTCCACAGGGATCTGCCCCACAGCATAGTGTACCAGCCCTAAGGCCTTACACCACTGATCACTTTTAGTCAAATAAAAATGTTAGCCTAGAGATCTAGAAATCTATGTTCAAGTCCTGCCTGGCAGACACTGGAAGGATTGTTGAGAAGGCAGGCTTAGTGATGGACCTTGAAACACCTTGTGTCACTGCTGCATAGACTGGTCAAGAAAGCAGCACTGACTGACTCCAGAAAAAGTAAAGTATTCATAGATTCGTAGACTGTAAGGCTGGAAGGGACCTCAGAAGATCATCAGGGCCAGCCCCCTGCACTAGGCAGAAAAGACAGATGGGGTCAGGTGACCCCAGTAAGATGACTATCCGGTCTCCACTTGAAGATTTCCAGGGTAGGTGATTGCACAACCTCTGGGAGGGAGCTTATTCCACAGTCTGGACACCCTAACTGTGAAGAAGTTTCTTCCTAATGTTCAGCCTAAAAAGGTCTTCCAGGAGTTTGTGGCCCTTACTCCTGGTTCTCCCCAAGGGCACCCTGGTGAACAGTTGTTCACCAAGCCCCTGATATACTCCCCTGATATAAGGGTAAACTGCTACCAAGTCCCCTCTCAGCCTTCTCTTTTTTCAGGCTGAAGTGCCCCAGGTCCCTCAGCCTTTCCTCGTATGCAAACCTCTAATCATATGGGTGACTCTTCTCTGGACTCTCTCAAGTTGTACCACATCCTTGTTAAAGTGCGGCACCCAGAACTGGAGGCAGTACTCCAGTTGCAGTCTCACCAATGCCGAGTAAAGCAGAAGAATTACCTCCTTGGTCTTGCTGGAGATGCATCAATTGATGCATGCTAGAGTATTATTCGCCCTGCTGGCAACAGAGTCGCATTGCTGGCTCATATTCATGCCGTGGTCTATTATTACCCCCAGGTCTCTTTCATCCATAGTGCTGGTCAGGTTGGCATTGCCAAGCCTGTAGGCAGGCAGGGGATTGTTCATCCCCAGGTGGAGCACTTTACATTTCTTGACATTGAACTTCATCTGGTTCTGACTTGCCCAACTTGCTACCCTGTCTAGATCTGCCCATATCTGTAGCCTATCTTCAAGTGTGACAATGTTTCCCCATAACTTGGTGTCATGTGTGAACTTGGCCAGTAAGCTCAAGTAGGCTGGGAAATGGTAGCTGGAGGAAAATTATAAGAAAAGAAGGGGGGCAAACTGTTGGCATTCAGGAGGTCCTATGTTATTACACAGTAGGTGCACCTACACATGCACTTTACCGAGGAATAGACTAGCTGCATAGTAAAGTATCACAGTCTACATGTGTACTGGTATTAGGGTGCAGTAAACTAATTAACTCCATCATAAGATTGTACTGTCAGGGACAGTACTATCTTACGGCCGAGTAAATAACTGCAATTAAAGGCATGTGTAGATGCTGACCACGGGAGAAAATTTCACCTGGTCAGCCCAGCCCAGGCAGACTCCTGCCTGCCACCTTAAATTGATCCTGTCCTGGGCATATGTGTAGACACTGCACCTGGGAGCAATTTACTCTGGCTCAAACTGCTCTGGAGTGGCTGCATCTATGCAAGTCATTTAGCACACAGTAGACTAATTAACCTCACAGTAAACATTGTGCATCTACATGTGCTCCCCTATTAGACTGGAGTAAACTGATTTACTCCACAGCAGTCTAGTAATTGTAAAGACAAATACTGTCCTGCTGCGGAGCAAAAAACTCCGCAGCAGCGCATGTGTAGATGCTGCCGCAGCTGGCTGGGGCACAAGAGTGCTTCAGTGCAGGGGCTACTTTCCAACTAGCCCTTCACTGAAGCTCTCTTGTGTTCCAGCCAGCCCCTCTGTGGCATCCCTAGGATCCCCTGCCAGCCAGGGCGGCTCCGCCCTGGCTCAATGTGCTGTGCATGAATAAACTCTGGAGCTTAATGCCCCAGAGTTTACTGTTCCCAGGTGCATATTCAAACAGTGTGCCCAGGAGCAATAAGCTCTGGAGTTTATTCATATGCATTAATGTCATGTGTACATGCACCCAGTTTATTGCTTCACATTAATTACCCATGTAGATGCACCCAGTAGAATATAAAGTAAGTCCATTTTACAATTCTGATGCTACTCAGAACATCAAAGTTCTGACTCCTCATTAATTAAAGACACAGACAAAATCCATTTCCCCCAAAGAACGCAGAGATGACCAGGAAAATACAATGTAACCAATAATCCTTTACATATCTATTGCTCCTTCCATTCAAGGATCCACAAATTGTGAGCTTCACAATTTGTAGTGCCAGGGTATGAAGGGACTAGCCCAATATCACGCAGCAAATCAGCCAAATAGCCAGCAGAAAACCCCCCCAAAAACCCAAACAATTCCCAGTCTACATCTATAGCACGGTCTCCCTAATTCATAATAGTTTCACCATGGTGACGATGCATGCCATTTTGCCACCTGGTAAATGCCAAATTGCAATATCTGCCGGCATCCTCCCATTTCTGTGAGCACTGAAAAACAACACACAGGGCGGAACATCGCTGCTGCTGCTTAACATTCTGCAAACAGAAAATATTTATTCTTAACAGGAATCTGGCCTCTTGTTCTATACTGACACTGAATATTCAAATTACAGCCTTCCAATCTTTCCGTCACACCAGCAAGAAAACGTTGAATAAATTAAAAATAAGAAGCCAAACTATTCAGGACTAAAGCCAAACAAGGAATCAACATTTTCAGGATCTCATTTATCAGGGGTGCAGAGGACATGCAGCTCCTATGATCTTCAGTCACAGATGTGGGTAGCCTGCTCCTTGAATACCAGGCCCCTGCTAGCGTCTAACACTGACTCCCCATGAGGGATGCCTTCTGAAAGTGTGCTCTCTTTAAACTAGAGTTGGGTAGTTGACCGGTCAAATAAAGTTTGGTCAATTGGTCAGTCAAATATCAGTCAAAAATTGTAAAAAATGGACAATATGCCCAAATAATACACAAAAAACCACAAATCTTTCACACAAAAAAGTCAAAACCATTTTTAAAAATTACATTTCTGTCAAGAAAACTGCAAAAAATGTAGGGTTGGGGTTTTTTTGTAAAATTGTTATAATCTTTAACTAATCAAAAATATGCAGTCAATTGACCAATCAATTGACAATATTTGACCAGTCAAGTTACCAGCTTACCAACCCTACCTTACACAGAAAACAGGACTCTGCTGATTTATGTAGCAGCTGTGATCTAGCATGTTCCCAATTTAAAGAAACACCTTGATTAGGTATGCACTTTTTCCTATAAAAAGCTGCTGGCAATATACCATTCCCAAGAGTAGTAGTATAATAAAAATACCAGGTTCTAGACCTAGTAGCTGGGAGGCATGATCTTGCTGCAGTTTCTAACCACAGAGCAAACTGCTTGAAAAGTATCATGGGCTCCTTACAGCAATGCCAAATGCATCATGGATGTTTAGTAGAAAGGAGGAAAGGTGTATGGGGGCTGGGACAAAGGTGGTCTTGAGGCCAAATTTGGGAATAAAAGGTAGGGTTATCTTTTGTTGTGATCCGAGTCACAGTAAGCTTAGATGTCAGGAAGGAAATGCTTTGGGCTACTACTAAGTGTGTGCCATGGTGGAACTGGACAGGAACTACACTTTTCTGTATAACCTTAACCATATCCTGTTGAGCAGAATCTTAAGTTAGATTGTCAGCTACTTCAGCAGTAGGTCTAATATCCCTGTGTCCTTGAAAGAAATTCCCGCTATAAATCCAGGACAAACCGGATACTAGGATGCTGTGTCTCAGAGACACAAAGTAGGATACTGCCAGCTAAACTGAATAGGAAAAGAAAAGCCACTAAGTGAATAATATAACATGGGTGGCCTAGAACAAGGCCAGAACTTTAGGCCAAATCAACTCAAACTCATATTTTGATAGCTATCCAGGCAGATGGCCCTGCCTTCTGCCTGACTTCAGACTACCACAGCTAACTACCTCTCTCTACTCAGAGACAATTATCTAGCCAGTTATCTAAGTTGATGAGAGTCTAGACAGGCTAAGTAAAAACAAGTTCTTAACAACTCTGAACCAAATGAAGGGTTATGAGGAAAACCTTTCAACATGCCAGTCCAAATCAAAAAGCAAATTAAACAAATGTACAACTCCCATTAGTCTACCTGACTTCCACAACCTCTGATTGGGAGTACAAAGTGTGCCAACTATGTATCAGGGACAGAGTGCTCAGCCCATATGAGACTGTTTCATTCTCTATCGTGAAGTCACTTACCCTACCACATAGACTCAACAGCTGTATGAAGTAAGGCACTCCCCCACTTAAGGATGCTACTTAAACCACTAACCATCCAAGTGCACAAATGAATGCAAGAAGAAAAAAATTGGCTGGTCAGGGGTATATATTTTAGAGAATGAACAAATTAAACCATAGATCAAAAAGGTAAGGTCCAAAATGTCAGATCCCTCCTCTAACAAAATCCTGCATTGGGCCTGTTGTCTATGTCTGAAGATTCATCTTGGCTTTTCCACCATGGCAGCTCCTTTGAATACATAAAAAAGCAAAGACCCCAGGAAAGTACATTTGATACCAGCCTTCAGGGGGAAAAAGAAACAAGTCTGGTGCAGCAAACACAATCTTGCCTTCTCCAGAGATTTTTATCCCATAAGTAGATGCCTCTGAAGCAGGGCCTGGGACAGGTTTGTCTTATGAAGTAGGAAGACTAAGTATATCGGGGAAGGCAGGGCTCAGCTGACAATGCCAAGCTTGCCCCAGGCTGGGGAATGTCTTTGTTGTTTGCTTTGATTTCTGCTGATAAAGATTTGCTCCTGCTGAAAAATCCACTGACTAGTGCTGTGTTATTTTTGCAGAATAAATCTGCAAGCTTATGTCCCCCTCTCAGGCTTTCCTGGGGATGATCAAGCCCAATGTTTTATTCATTTGGAACAGAATCTTTGAGAGACAATTCAGGTGAGAAGGTGCTATATAAAGACAGGGTGTTGGAGCTTCTGCCTCAGTGTGAAACACTCTACAGCACTGTCACACAGGAGAGAAGAAGAGAAAGCAGAGGTGACCTATAGGTGCAATAGACTGAAACAGAAACAAACCAGTCGATCTGACAAGCTGTGGGTGACAAACACATACAAGCTTTTCCTCAAAAAAGAAAGTGAATTGAACTCCTGGGCAGAATTAAGAAAGAGAAGATGCCATCCTTGATTGGCTGAGCTCTAGTGGACTCATGTCACAAGGGGAAATTGTTCTATAAGTTACTGACCATTTTGTTTCCAGATCCCTATATCAAGATGCAACACATTTTCGGCTAAGACCTGGAACATGCAGGGTACATCCACACTGAATCTTGAGCGCTCTTGGGAACATGTTCTTGTGCACACTCCAAACTCCCTCCTGCTTGACATGCCAAGTCTGGTCATGCTGTGGTGAAGACAATCTAGGGGCATTCCCAGCAGGTATACCTGAGACTTGTGTCTCCAGAAGGCGATTGAAAGCAGCTGCTGGACACTTCCTCTGAGAGGCTTCACCACAGTACATCTGAGTTTGGTGCATGAGTGGGAGCAGGTAAGTGAGCCTACTTGAGAGCATCCCTTTCTACAAGCACTAAAAACATGTCCTAGACATACCCACCAAACCTACAGTAGCTGGCCCAGAAGTCACTTGGGACACTGGGCATTGGTTTCAACAGGAATTGGATCTAGTCCATGTGTTTCTGCAAACTAGTAGCAGAGTTCTTAATGTGCCTTGGAAAGGCAGCGTGTGTAAATGCAGTTGGCTTCCTCTAGCTATTTATAGAAAAGTTTGAACTACTTCCCGCTCCTCTCTACTCATGGTATGTGCAGATCAATAAAATGATAAAAAGATTAGACATCCTAAAAGACCAAGTGAACAAATGACACTAGATAGATCTGAAAGAGATGCACAAACCTTCAGAGCCATTAAGGATAATAAACCTATTGATAGATATGCTCAGTGCATACATATGGCTCATACGCATACCTGCTGAGAGTACAAGTCCCATGCAACCAATGGCAGAAGCATTTTCAAGACTAAATCTTTCCCAGGATGCAGGAGTTAAAGAAAAACAGCTCTGTTCTATACCCCAAAAAGGGGGGGGAGGGAGACCCATTGTGTTTTTGTGTATAATTTACTCTTTTATATTCCAAAGCTGCCACCTTCCTGACTTGGCTTTGTGTGTTCAGATCAAAGCAGCAGCTGCCAGAGCTTTTCCATTGTTTGTGGTTATTTACAGAAGGGCAGAGAACAATTGTTCTCAAGGTAAGTGCAGGATTCAAGACAAACAGGTTGAGGCAGCCCCGAGTGAATCTGGAAGCCAACCTTCCCCTCACATCATGTGCTTGCTATATGCACGGATCAGATGTTCACGATCTGCTCTCTTCCTTCCAGCTGGCAGAGATTTGTTTATTTAAAAAAAAAACACTACAGTGACCACATCACCCTCCCATCCACAAGTACCTTCAAGACTGCTTCCCCATTCAAGAGATAGTTTCTAGGTCTCTCTGCTTGAAAAGCCCTCTAACAGACACCCTCAAGCCTCTGGGCACAGAAAGAAGTGACAATTTTTGCCTCATCTGGGCCCAGAAAGTAGTCTACAGCCATGACCAAACAGAAGTGCATGGCTGCAGACCTCTTTAAAAGGATCCAATCCTGCAAAAATCTAAATTCACTGCATTAGGCATGAATATCACATGCCCCCTGGAGGCTGCGGGGACATAGCAACCATGCACAGGTGAAGGCATTGGTAGAGACATGGCAGTGGTGAGTGGGGAGCTGCCACAGGCGGCCACGGCACTGTCGGTGCCAGGGCAGGGAGAGTAGGTGGCGAGTGCCGACTGGCAGCATCGGCAGCAGACAGTGGTGATCGGGGACCACCCACAGATGCCACCGGTGGTGTCAGCAGCAAGGGGGGGTGGCGAGTGGCAACTGCCTGCAGATGCCACTGGCAGTGTCAACAGCACTTTTTGCAGGAGGTGCACCGCCAAGCTCAGGGGGTGCACATGCACCTGCACGCACCCCCTACACGTTGCCAATGGTATTAAGATTCAGCTGAACATGCTTCAAAACAGAGCACCTTCAGTAACTTATGTCTGCAGAGCTCCCAGACTGTCACTTTTTTCAGAATGGGAGGGGGGAAAGGGAGCAAAGGGAATTTGGTCTGGGTTTTTTTTCAGACAGTGCTAAAGGCTGGGGCGAGTGGATTGGAGACACCCCGAGGTGGGGAGGGGAGCTCCAATCCACCCACCCCACCCTCAAGTGCTGGCTGGCGAACCCCAACAATGAGCTCCCTTTGGAGTGGGGAATGGAGTTGCTACAGAGCCCGGCCTGTAGGCCCACAGCAAGCAGCTGGAATCCCAACTCCTGGACCCAACAGTGAACTTGTGTTGGGTCCAGGGGATTATTGCAACTCATAGCGCTTCCTGAAAAGCACTATGAGTTGCAATGGGGAGCTGCTCTTCTATCTGCACCCTCTCTTTCTCTCACTTCACTGCAGCTATTTCCCCCTTAACACAAACCTCCTCTGCCTACCTCCCTTCCCTCCTACTATAATCTGGTCGCTGTCAGTGATGACTCTCATGCTTCCCCCTCTTCTAACATAGCGAAGATGGCACCTCTTTTCAAATCTCAGCTGAAAATACGTTAAGATCCACATAAATTTATTTTCTTGCTAATACTGGGCCTTTTCTGCTGCTTCCAAGTTTGACAGGAGTTTTGCCTTTTGCTTCAGTGAGTAAGACCTGCCCCTCATTGTGCCGATGGTAAAAAATTATGGAAAGCAATTTGGGATGAAGCTTTATGAAGGAGGCTGCACTAGAAAAAGTTAAAACACTGCAAAATGGCCTGCATTCAGATGTAGTCAATGATTACATGCACACATTTATGTTAAAAATGCAGAAAAGTTCTGTGCAATAATTACTGAATCCATTTCAAAACAACTAAAGGAAGGAACAGACTGTAGTGACAGATTCCCAAATGAAAAATGAGTGTTATGAGCAACATGAAATTTAACAGACACGTGTCAGTGCATGCCTTTCTGGCCTGCTGCCAGTTGCTAAGGAAACAAAACAGGAGCTACATTCTAGAAGTTTCCCAAAAAGGAAGAAAAAAGTAATTTGGCCAGACTGGGTGGATTTTTGTTTAGCGTTGAAATGAAGTCCTGGGCTCATCTGGGTGAGTGGAACAAAGGGGTAATACTATGAAGACTTGGTTGTCCCTAAAACAAAATGATTAACAAACCAATTATGATTTAGTTTTCACGGATGCTATGACAGAGGGATTAGCATCTCCAAACTACAAAATAGATTTTATTTATGGGTGTGGCAATTGTTTCGAATTCAAGATAATTTTGCTTTGTATGGTATATACTCAAAGGCTGTTTTTACAGCGTTTTGCCTTCACTGATACTCTTACAAGCTTGGTTCAGTTTCCCATTTTTCTGTTCATACATATTTTTAAAAAATCTTAGGTTGGAATATAAACATATGTATCTATTTAAATTGATTTTCTCCTACCTGGCAGAGCCTATTTTATCTAAAACAACAGCAGCATTATACAAAAGGCAGCAAAGTGAACATAATCACATTCAAAACATGCTATCAAATATTATAGAGGGATCTAAAGCACCATACCTCAGTATTTGAAAACTCTTAACACTTTAAATTAGAAGTTATTTTGGTGTCAGCAAAAACTTAATTTATTTTACTCTACTGAAAAATTTCATCAAAATAATCAGAGAGGGATCAGAGGTTGACACACATATGGAAAATATGTAGATAGCTGATTTTTACATGTTCAGTGATGAGATGAATAAAACACTGCATAGAAAAATAATAAAATCATTTAATCCATCCTCAACTTTTTGGACATTATAGCTTTTCTGATCTCTAGCAAGCTTTATCCAGAATTGTGCTGGGTAGAATTCAACCATATGAAACAGCAAAGAAATATCTGTGGGTGCATCTACATGTGCACTTTAATGTGCAACAACCTATTTTACTGTGCATTACAACGTCACAGCAAGAACAGCACTAATACACTAATGCGCAGCAAAATTAGGCTATTGCACATTAAGCATCACTAAAAAAGAGTACGCTTTTGCTACAGCACATTAGAGCACACTAATGTGCATTTAGTTAGTACCTCCCATTAGAGATACTAAATTTAATTCACAGTAGCAAAAGCACATTAATGAACAAGTAGACATACCAAGTGATTATGACCTCATTACTTTTCCTACTTGTTTCCCACAAATCTTACTTCTCACTTTTCCCTGAATCACAGCTACAAAAACATTGCAACACCTGCACTCATTTGGTCATTTTGTATAAATTTTTAGTAAAAATAAATCATGTAGCATAGATGCGGATACTGCAAAGTTTAACTTCCCAATATAATACCTGAAACTCTGAGTAACCAGCTAATGTTAATGGACCTATTTATGACACACAGTATGCTTGGGGCTATTTTTTTTTGGACTGGGTCTACAATTTGTCATGCTGTAGCTGACATAAATAATAACCTGTGATATATACATATATTATCTTCAATGTGTTCCTATTGGCCACATTTGTAAAAATATCCAATTCTTGGAAAAACCAGAAAACCAGTCATCACAATTTTAAACACGCCGCAATTCTTTCACTCACTTATAGGTAGAGAATTGCATGCTTGATTTAATCTTCATAAATACGTCTACCTTTTCCTGCCCATTTTACATGTTTTACTTGAAATTCAGTTTATGCTTACTGTCTTTTGTTTTACTATTTGTATGTAGTTTTCGCATTTATTACTGGCTGGAAATTATTAAATTATATAATTATTGTATAATTCCACTGAATCAAGTTATGCCAAGAGAAAATTTGGGCTTCAGTATTTTCTAAAAAAGTATTATATGTCACAGCTGGGCTTATTAGTATAATGCTTTGGTAAGAGAAGAAACTCATATTTGCTTTTCCTCTGTTATAATGCATGGCCCTGACTTAGCAGAAATTATGTGGGAAGTAGGCGAGATGTAAGGAGCTACATCTAGGATGTCTACGATCTCACTAATCATGGACATCTGATCCAGGAATATAGCCTTTCAGTAATCTAGAGCAAGAGCTGTTTGTGGGATCGAGCAACCTAAAGAGGAGGACTGGATGGGCAAATTAATGACTATAGAGATCAACCAACCACCCATTAGATCTGTGCTGCCATACAAGACAGATCATGATTATGTGGCCCTAGTGCCAAGGCAGAAGTACATTTTCACCCACTGTGTTCTTAGAGGAAATCTTAGGTTATTCAGAATATTGTACACTGCTGCAGACACTTTGGAGCTGTAGAGGTTTTTTTCACACCCATCATATCTTATCTTCCTGTTCCTTATGTTAAATGTGATCAGCAAAGCAAAATAAAACAGGTCCTTTACCTTTCTTTTTGTGTGTCATCATTTCTTTATGATGTGCAAAGAAGGCTTAGGAGGCTCTTCTGCTTCAGAAATTCAGGTTTTATCTACCCTCCTTTTTCTGTAAGACTCCATGGGAGACTGAGAACTAGCAGGATTATGACATCACAGGAACTACAAAAATGGAACTCAGTAACTGAAAAAGTCAGTCATTTTATACAGGCTGTATAAAACTCTCCCTCACTCTCATTTTTAAGTATATATATTTACTTGAACACCTTACAAACAATCGGAAGAAAAAATCTATCTAAATAATCAAAACTCTTGTGTCATCAGTAAGAGCTGAGAAAGCTCCCACTTCCCTTACCTGATCTGTTCAGAGAGACCTCCAGGGAAACTAAGATTTGGTATTCATGAGATTTTTACGTAAAAGCAAGCAGAAAAGGTGAAAATACGCCTTCAGTCGTTCTCGGCACATCATAAGGTCACAAAAAATATTACATTCTAATGCCTTTTTTCTAAAGGATTCCAGGGTGCTGCTTATCTGCATTGATTCAGGTTATTTCACAGGCACGTGCTCCATGGCAGTGAGTCTCCAACAGAGATGCAGTCAGCAGCTGACCAGAAGCTCCCTATTATGACTAGATTTCCACCACAGAGGGGGATGGGTCATGGAGCTACAACAGCAGATCTCCTATAATAGATAACCAGCCTGACTTATGTGCATCTCTCTGAACTACCTACTCCTCACCCAATCATATCACACATGGAACCCCCAATATCTGCAGAAATCCTCCACAGGAAGCAAGGAAAATGGTACTGCAGCAATGGGTGGGCTCCTTTTCCACATGGGAAGAAGAGATCTGTTCATCTGGACTAATAATTAAAATTATGCTGTATCCAGCTGATTGATCTGAGTAAGCACTAAAGACAGCTGCTAGCATCTAGCCTATTGATAGGGTATCTATCACACACCAAATAAGCAGAGGACAATAAACCACAATTTCTGTCACTGCAATCAGCTAAAGAACCAGCCACACCAAATTCACAGCTGCCAAAGCTTGGGAATCTGACACAGACAAACATGCCCAGCCTTGTGTTCAAACAACTCCACAAAGTCCAAAATAATACAAAAAAAAAAAAAGATGAAAGATGCAGGGAAAAGAAAGGCACACAAAAAAAAACCTCAAAAGAGGAGACAGGCTAACTGAAGCAGGTGGTATGTGCAGCCAGACAAGGTTTCAGCAGCAGGAAGTTTTGTATCTAAGGATCCTTGACAGAGAAAGCCTTGACCTGAGTTGGGGCCTCCAGTCCATTTTCTTATCATGCAGAAAAAAAGTAAAAAGATCTGAACTTATCCAGAATTCTGGGAGGGGGGGGCGGGATGCAGGAAGGAAGGGACGTTTGGGATCCAGGGTGTTTTGCCATGTTCCTTCACCACATTTGTAGCTGGTGAAACGAAATGCTTCAGCCTCTTGGTACTCCACACCTTTTCCTCCAGGAGAAGCTAACTTCAACATGCAGCTGCAATGCACTGAGGGGATTCTTTCCATATTCTTATCCAGGATTTTGGAATAACCAATGAAGGGACCATCTTTACAAAAAAAAATCTGGGTTTTACACTCTGCCAGTATGGTCTGGGACAGTATACTGGGACTTTAGTCAATGTTTGACTGGAGTAACAGAAGTGATGTTTACTTGTAGTGAGGGTCCTAGTTCATGCATAACTGTAGAGTCTCAGTCCTGCCAGCATGCAGGTCTCACACTTGCAAAAGACCCTTTCTTAATACATGCGAAAACAAGCCCTGTCTGCTTTGCAAACTTTGGAGCCGATAGCATGCACCCACTCAGCTCCACTGAAGTGAAAGACAAGCAATTAAAAATGTCTAAAAATGTCTGTGCTCTATCTGCACTAGGACTTCTGCCTCTGCTGAAACTGGTGGAGCTGCATTTGTGATAAATAGCTCTGCAAAGTCTATTGGTACGGCACAGGTCTTGTGACTGATGTACTCTGTATGCATGGGACCGGAAGCCAGAAACTTCTCAATTTCCATCCTGTCACTCCTACTGACTCCATCTCTGGTAACTCCTCTCCTCTGTGCCTCAGGGCCTTGTTGTATGGGACACCTAGTGTTTTATTTAGATCGTAGTAAGCATTACCAAAATTTAGACACGTGTTCTGAGGAGCCACATGGTAATTCTTACTATGATCTCCCAAGGCAGGTCTCTGTTCCTGGCAGTGGGCACAGCAAGGCACAGGGAGTCAAGCCAAGAAGACAATGCTAACTACGCCACTGGATCTCACAGTGTCTCAGGATTGAAGCTGGTCTGAGATTCTGACCTAGTTCAAGACTCCAGTGCAGTGCAGAGGCTGGGACTGACAATCAGCAGACTTTTGGTCCCAGCCCCAGTACCAGAGCTCGTTGGAGTCTAAAACCAACTCCAATGCAGTCCCAGGGCTGTGACCGAAAAATCAGCTGATTTTTGGTCCCAGCCCGGGAACTACACCGAGTCTCCAACAAGCTCCAGTACAGTCCCAGGGCTGGGACCAACAGTCAGCTGACTTCTTGTCTCAGCCCCGGGAACCCACTGGAGCCAGTTCAAGACTCTGGTGTAGTCTCAGGGCTGGAACCAACAAACAGTTGATTTTCGGTCTCAGCCCTGGGACCCACTGAAGCCAGCCAGCCAGCAGACTGTGGGTCCTGGTCCCAGGATCACAATTGTTCATATTATTTCCATGGAGCAGTCCTATGTTACCTCAACACAGGTTACTTAATAGGATCTGGAGCTACTCCTCACTGGTAAAAATGGGCAATATGAACATACTTAACATGTGTTATCCAGCTTGAACATACAGACGCTCAACTTTCAAGTGCATTTAGCATGTGCTAAGCGTCTCATGCAATGTGGCCCTCAGTTACTCCATCTGTGCTGCTCATGCCTATCTCCCAAAATGCTGTGCCAATGAGGTAATGTGGTAAAAACACATTGAAGATGAACAAGTCTAGAGGACTAGTAACTTTAGAGCTTCACTCCACTCCATTCTGTGGCAAAATCAAACTTCCTGCAGTGCTGAGGAACAACAAGACACCACATTCAGGTCAAGTAAGATCCCAGGGGTCAGCAACGATTTTAGACAGAGTGCCGAAAACACCCACAGACCTGGCTTGTAAGGTGTTGGCATGCCACAGGTGAACAGCAGGGGAGCTGCAAGGGGCCTGCTCTTTGTTGTGGCAGTGCAGCCCCCACCCCTTCCCTGCCATCCGCTCTGAGGTGTGCATGCCAAGCAAAATGCCTTCGTGTGCTGCACTCTGGCACCCATGCTGGAGGTTGCCTACCCCTAGCTGAAACTAGAACCAAAACTGGTGGTGAGGAGAGGGGGTTAAAGAATTGGTAAGCTTCTTTGCTATTTACAATTGCTACTGTCACTCTGTAGCTCCTGGGCCCATCTGAAAGTACCAGAATACACAGGGAAAGGATATTCATGTGGCATGTCTGGCCCACCCAAAGGCAGAGAAGACCAGAAATCTCATGTGAAAGCCTGTTCTCTCACAATTTCCACATCTAGGTAGAATCTCAGTTTGGTCCAAATCCCCAAAGGCTACTAGTTAAAACACATTACTTTGGGTTCATCTGAAGCAAATTGAGAGCCATTCCCTCCTGAAGTTAGTTAATCTGTCATGGCATTGCGATTAAGTCCTCTGGGAAAGCCTGCTCCATCAATTTCTTTACATTCCACTTCACTGAGGCAAAAGACCAAGACTCAGGTCTAATAATGAAAAAAGGGTAATGCCACAGCCAGTGTGAATCCATTCATCTGGCTCAGGATACTTACCAAGAATACTAACCCTACCACAGGACAACACGGGTATACTTGTATAAATGAAGATAGCCAACATCCCTCTCAGTCTTGCCATCAGCTTTCTTAGAACTACTTTCCCTTAGCAGCGGACAGTGGAGCTCTTGAAGGCAAAGATAAAGGGCCTGATTTTTCACAAATGGCAACCCTCCAAAACTCCTATTAGAGTCAACAGGAGCTGGACATGATCTGTATCTCTGAAAGTTAGCACCAAATGTAGAAAAAAAAATCTTGACTATTTGATAGCATAGTGACAGCAATTAAGAAATCACGAAGAACACTTTATAACACAAATGTTTGGCAAACTACAAAAAAGAAGATACCGGATTTGGGGGAGGGGTAGAGTTGGATATGTGTCCTTTAACAACACTTAAATAGACTGGACTGAAACACTTCCTGAGAAATCCCACTAGGTGTTGAGCAGGATTTCAAACCCACAATCTTCAACACAAAGCACAGACTTTTACTACCTGAGGTAAGGGAACACCTTAGGTTCAGTAGTAGTGGGCTTATATCTTCTGCAGGGACATAAACCTCTTGCAAGGGTGCCACATAAGCTTCTTATATAGCACTGCCAATGCAATTTAATCCTAACTGTCAAAACCTGTGTGTGTGCCAGTTCAGGATTCTCTCATTTAATCCTGCCAATGCATCTCAATCTCATCCTTCAGCACTACTCATAAAGCACCCTGCGTATGTATTTAAGCCAAATAATTTTGTAGGTTTCCTTGTCCTGCTTCCTAGAAAAGCCAAGAACCAGAGATCAGAATAGCCTCTCAAATCTCCATTTGTACCCCTGGGAAATCACCAAATGCTTTAGTGGTGGTGGAATAAAAAATAATGAGTTTGACAGAAAGCAGAGAACTGGACATGCCTCTGCACTGGTACGGCTCACAAAACAGCTCTCAGACTCTAGACTGTAAGGAGGATGGGATCCAAGTGCTGTGTTGTTAGCAAAGCCATCCTTCAGGTGAGATATTTTTCCTGTCCAAGCGCATTACCAATATGGAAGTTAAAATATCCCCTTGCACATTGGGAACACCCTGAAGTCTTGATAAGCATTCCTCTGTTCCAATATAACAACATGTTAAGTTGTATTCTAGCTGCTGCTGAGCAAAGAATAGTACTTGTATTTGCCTATACAATTTTGTGCTGCTGGCTAATAGACTGTTACTTTAGAAAGTGTTTTCCGACACCCCGGGGTAGGCATGTTAGGAAGGAAAGTTCTAAACGAAGAAACAAATTGATATTTTTATCACTTTTGTTCTGAATGGCAACGATGACTTGGGAAATGGTTTGGAGTTATATAGCTCCCTCCATCCAAAAGGATCCCAAGGCACAGACTAACACAACACAGGGACTAAAACTGAAAGTACCTTTGGCTTATGTTGCAGAGTGGTGACATATCACCATTTCTTTCTGGCATTGCAAAACATGCAACTAATGATGCTGGAGGTAACAAGAGATATGCTCACAGCAAGCAGGACAACATTGTTTCCTACACACTGGGTGCAGCTAAACATGCAATTAATGCAACGTGATAAAATCTGGAGCAATTTGTGCTGGAGTATACTGCTTCCGGGTGCAGCATCTACATGTGCACAACACTTTGAGCTGGGATGGAGAAGCCCCAGGCTAGCAGCAGGCTTCGGAAGGTCAGCCCTAGGCTCTGGGTGCTGGCACTGGGCAGTGGAGGAGCTGGCTGAGGCACAGGTATGGCAAAATTGCGGAGCTGTGTGGCTAACACCCTGACCCTGCTGCCAGCCTGGGGCTGCTCTTCCCCAGCTCAAAGTGCTGCTGTCCTGGTCACCGACTGCATGTGCATTGCAGTAAGTAACTACATTGTTAAGTTAGTACTTAATTAATTAATTTACTCTGCCCTAATACTGGTGCACGTGTAAACGGTGATGTTTTACTGCAGAGCTAATTAGTCAATTTCACAGTAAAGTGCACGTGTAGATGCACCCACTGCCATCAATGCTTTGATAATCCTAGGGTCCAATGTAGCCTGTAACCAGATGCAAGTTCTCCAAGGTGCTATAGAGTGGCAGTAGCTACTACACCAGGGGTGGGCAAAATGGTGGATCCGCCCAGTGGCCAGATTCCATTTCCCAGCAGCCCCTGCCCACATCACTGTGGCTGGTTTCCATGGAGACCCAGAAGCAGTGGAGCAGTGACAGCATGGAACCAGGGTTTTCATAGAGACAAACACTAGCAGGGCGTGTGGCTGCAGAGGTTGCTGCTCTGGGGCCAGGGCTGGGATCTTGCAGTGGTGAGACCATGGTCTGGGGCCAGGGCAGAGCTGCAGTCCACTGCCTGCACATACCTTCCTGGAGCATCAGAGCTCTTCCCCAGCTCCAGACAACACTGTCACCACGGCAGAATCCCAGCCCTTGAGCAGCTCCCTGCCCTGCCTTGTGCCCTGCCAGTGCTGCTGGAGCTAGTCTCCATGGAAATTTTGGCCCCACACTGTCACAGCTCCACGAGTCCTGGGGTCTCCATGGAAACTGGCCACAATGATGTGGGCAGGGGCTGCTGGGAAATGGAGTCAACCATGTGTCCAATCCGGTCCATAGGCTGGATTTTGCCCACCCCTGCACTAGACCATTAGTGCTTCTCCTTTGCAGCCATTAAAGCAGAACCCCACCCTATGGTCAGAGGGCATCGTGCTCCTGGAACTGTCATCTTTTCTCTGAGATATGAATCTGGCCATTTTAGAGCATACCAGCAGTAAGGGTACTGAACATGAAGCTCTGGCCAGGGGCGACACGTAGGGGGTGCACACACAACCCCTAAGAGCACCCCCTGTCTGGCCACACTCCCTATTTAACCAGCACAAAGGGGCAGGTGGGAGCACTAGTGCCCCCCCTGCAAGTGCCAGCCGGGGAGTGGGGCCACCAGCAAAAGCGGCCATGCCGCTTCTGGAGGTGGCCGCGGGAGTTTCAGAAGTGGCACAGCTGTTATTATGGTGAGTGAAATCAGCCGCGTGATCGGCCACTGGGGGACCACCTCCACATCCAGCATGTGAGATATACCACCGGGCCTCATCCCCCCCCGGCCAGCAGGATCGGTTGCCAGGGGGGCTCCTCCCGGTTGCTGACTGGTGTCAGGGGGGGCACGTGCCCCCCTGACTCAAGAGGCACCAGACACCCATGGCTCTGGCTAAGAAACCAATGGACTACCTACAACCTACCTGCCTAACATTCCACCAGAAACTGCAGTTCAACATCATTTTCTCCCCCCGCCCCCGCTTCTTTGCTAAATTATTAGCCAGTTATTGTGTCCCATTAAACTGATGCTAGACTAGACTGCTGCACTTCAGTTGCAGTGCAAGTGATTCATGCAAATATAATTCATTAGAGCCTTTGCCTAACTCACTGCCCACCTGATAAGATACACCTTGCAAAATTGCAGGGAAAAGAAATGTCCACATATTATTAGAGAAGGGGAAACAGATGATGTTATTGAATACTGTATCAAGGTAAACAAATTCATGAGATAAAGTTAAGATATAATTCTTCTGAGTGCATTTTATGCCTCTATAACACTATTTAGGTTTTTTATTGTTATTTTATAGCATTTTTCTTTTCTTTAAAAAAAAAAAAAAGAAATTCCAAGCTTTTTTGGCAGACAAGGTTCCTTGGGTGAATTTGATATCTTTTATTAGACCAACCCAAATGGTTGGAGAATAGTTATTAAGCAAGCTTTCGGGTTCAAAAACCCAAGCTTTTTTGGGGCATTACCAGAATTTTTCTCTATTAGCAGAGAAAGTACCATGACAGAAACATCTTCTGGTACATGTTGTCTGAAAATCCACTTCATTCAGTGCATAATAACAACAACAACAATAATAATACATTGCACTATTAATACCTATCAAAGTACATGTGGTCTTCAGGAATGTAAATCAGTGTACACTGAATGACACAGGATTTCTATACTATTTTACTGGCCATGGGTTGGCCAAAGTTTTTTCTCCATTTTGGGCAATATCTGAGCATGGCACAAAGTGGGTTGATATTAAAAAAGAGAGTGTACATGTCACCTCTGCCCTCTGATAGACTACGTGGACTGAACATTGTTATGATTTCTCGCCTACCACATGCCCCCAAATAAGTCACACACCTTGTTTTGGGGAAGCAGGCCAAAGAAAAAAGATTTTCCCAGAGTCATAGCTGCGTACTGCTGCATGCAGCAGGGAGGAGCTGACTCTTCAGCATAACTGTTCACCCAAAAGCTACTGCCAATTTGGCAGAAGTTGTGAAAGGGTTAAATCTCTAGCTTTTCCTCTGAGCAGCAAGGAGAGTGATGGAAAGGGAACAGAGTCTGTGGCAGCCATTCTTGCATCCCCATACCTCCACTGTGGTCCAGAAATCAGCTTCCTTGCTTAAGACATGCATCCCAATTTCTGCATCACTAATGGGGGGGTGGCGTTCATTATGGTATGAGAGTAAATATGGTATGCCAACACTTGCCTACTTTTTGGCATGAAGTTTTGGTGGCAACCAGTGGCTGCCACTGCCAAACCACCAGACAGTGTGTATACCCAGGCACTTCCTCCAGCTCTGTGGCACCACAACAGCAACTCTTCCTCCAGCATGCAAACTGCAGGCAAGGAAGTACTAGGTACTGAATGGACTATGGCAGCAGCTGGAGGTACGATAGTGTTTATTCATGCTTTCAGCTCAGTACTGGGCAGCAGCAGCAGGTTTACTCCACTTGGCAGAGATGGAGCAACTGCCAGCAGTACAGGGTTCGGCTGTCACAAGAAGGGCTTTAAATGTGCCTGTCTTCAAAGTTTTGCCAGCAGAACTGGAGATGTACCAGCAAAGGTTTGTAGTGTGGACTAAAGCATAGGCTCTACACATCTTCTATTTCACTGCTGAGAGTCACCTTCTGCTCAGGGAGAGAAGATCTATGCATTTTGCAATCAGCAGGAGAATTTGATAGCTACTTTCACTGTCCCAACAAAGTTTCCACCATCCATAATGTGCAGCATTGTGACAGATGGTGAGACAATGGATTTGTTCAAATATTTTAATTGTATAAGCAGCTTTTCACTGTGACGTTCCAGAGATATTATCAGATTTATAGAAACAGAGTGATAAGAAAAAGAGCAATGGCTATTGGCTTTCATATGGAGGGATGTCAAGAGAAGCCAATGCCAGTACCAGCCAGAGTTCTTCTGTTCCTTAAACTTTGTAAGTAATGTGTGGAATTATATAAAATGAGCTTTATTTTACAGTAGGAAAAACAGCTAAGGCACCGGTGGTCTGAAAGATGTCAGCATGCTAACAGGTTCTTAATAGGCAATTAAACCTGAACCCGTGCTTATTCTATGTATCTCTTGTGGTAACAGTTAATTAGCATTACAACATCCCCATTTTGTTTCATGCTTGCTGAGGGTTCTCCAGTTCACATTCGTGAGAGAACAGAAATGGTAATTCACCCCCTTGAACACTGGAGATAATTAAAAATGCACTAAGTGGTTTGACCCCCCCCATTCATGATCAGACCGGGGTACAATGAAATCCACTGAGGAGAAAAAAGCTATTTTGCCATAATGAAGTGCACACAGCTGGCTGTTTAATATCACACCACTGAGGGAAAAGTGATTGCACTGGGAAAATTACTCTAGGATTTCTCTTTGCCCCCCACTCCCTCCACCTTCTGTGTTCCAAATGAAAATGTGGTCACCGTATTGCATTTTCTGCTGGCTAGAACAATGGGGTAGGGTGATCAAATGAACCTTTACTGCTGATCAAAAATACCTGCTTCATTCTCAATGGGACTCCTCATCATATCAAAGGTTTCCTGAGCATCACTACTGCTGTGCCTTCAAATAAGGGAGCAAAAAGCTGTAGGCATATCTTATAGTGGTATGATTCCTAAGAAAAGTGAGTGCTCCTGGGGAAGAGGGGGTTTGTTTTTGGTGGAGATACTTTGGTAACAGATCACTGCTAAATTCAACTTTTAACAAAAGAGCAAAGGAAAACCCATGCTTTCCATTTTGGTGAATTATTTGGTAATAATTATATACATCTCTGAGTGGCATTGGACTGAACTTCCAGGCCCAAAGGTGGGAAGGCAGAGCTGTTTGGAGCCTAAGGCTCCTAGCAATACCTGCACTGCTGCAGTATGGCATGCTAATGACTTATCATTATTTCTCAGGCTGTGATAGTATTCATTTCCTCCTGGATTACATTAAATTGGCATTTGGAGACACTAAAGTCACAAATATGATGGGAACACCTAATCATATCTCTTCATTTTACAGATAATATTTTCGTGTTAGAGCACTATTACGCTTTTATTAAAATGACAGGAATGTCCCTAAGAAACAGAGCAGGGGCCCTGATATTACATTGTTTTGATTAGATTCAAGTTAGTATGGTTTCCTATTTGTTTATGATAATGCAGAGGGGGAAACAATTCTTGACATCTCCCTGAGATTCACACAAAATAGACTCGTGTTCTGTGTTGTTACACTGGTGCTTAATAAAATGAGACTTTTATGTTATGGAAAAGAAAACTTAGCAGGGTGCTAAATAAACAGAATGTGCAGCTGGAAAGGAAGAGCTGGCCTCATATTCTGACTGCTGTCTACCACCAGAGAAAGTACTAAAATTAACTCAGCTCCAAGCAACGAACCATCTTTGAGGCCCCCTTAGAAGCAAAGGGTCAAACAGGATCACCTGGACTATGAACTGTTTTCTTCCTCTGTGTTCCTGACATTGGAAATGGGTAAGAAAGCAGGATACTTAGTTTCTGAGGCTTCAACACACACACAAAAACAAGGCCTTATACAATGGCTTAACTTGCATGCTCTGGTGAGAAGTGAAGGCTACACTATGAAATGTTGTGTGAAAAGCCAGCAGTACTCCTTGCACCAAAGATTACTTCTGTCTCAAGGTCCTACCTCATATAATAGCAGAATTCACCTACTTGCCTATAATCAGGGGCATACCATCAGGGAAAGCAGAAGGGAGATGGACAGGGCCAAGAGCGAGGAAAGAAAAAAATAGCCTGAGCAATTTCTTCCAACAACTACTGATTCTGAAAAACATCTGGCATCGTCCCTTCCTTGGCTACCACACTGAAAATATACCTTCTGGACTGAGGTGAGGTGTGGTCACTGAAAAGGAGATGAGGCAAGTAAGGACTACATCACACTGGAAAGGTAAAGAAAAATTCCATAGCATTGCCCCACAGATTAGAAACATTTTAAGGACTTTCTTCCTATCTTCCCAAGGATGTTGGCTACTTCAAGAAGCACGAGATAGGAAGAGATGAACCCAAGAACAGTTCCCCTTTTTGAAATCTTGTATTCTTATGTTCAAAATGCAGCACAAAATACTTTTTTAAAATCGTTTCATAGTTTCATAGTAGCTAGGGTCAGGAGGGACCTGAACAGATCATCTAGCCTGACCCCCTGCCACAGGCAAGAATGAATGTTGGGTTCACAAGACCCCAGACAGGTGATCATCCAACCTCCTCTTGAATTTGCCCAAGGTAGGGGCGAGGACCACTTCCCTGGGAAGTTGGTTCCAGATTTTGGCCACCTTAAGTGTAAAATATTGCCTTCTGATCTCTAACCTAAACCTATTCTCCATCAGCTTATGACCATTGTTCCTCATCACCCCAGGTGGTGCTGGGGAGAAAAGGGCTCTGCCTATTTGTTGTTGATCTCCCCTGAGGAGTTTGTAGGCAGCCACCAGGTCCCCCCTCAGCCTCCTCTTGCTGAGGCTGAACACGTTCAGGTCTTTCAGTCTCTCCTCGTAGGGCCTGTCCTGCTGCCCTCTCACCAAGCAGGTGGCCCTCCTCTGAACCCTCTCCAGTCTGGCTACATCCCTTTTGAAGTGCAGCGCCCAGTACTGGATGCGGTACTCCAACTGCGGCCTGACCAAAGTCGCACAGAGGGGGAGTATCACTTCTCTGGACCGGCTTGAGATGCACCTTTGGATGCATGACAAGGTATGGCTGGCCTTGCTGGCTGCAGTCTGGCATTGGCGGCTTATGTTCATCTTGGAGTCAATAATGACTCCAAGATCCCTTTCCGACTCTGTGCTTTCAAGAAGGGAACTCCCCAGCCTGTATGTTTATGCTTGCAAAAGCAGGGGTCATTGACACTTAGGACTCTCTCCCTTAAACCCAGACATCACAATTGTTCTCTTTGTTAAATCTTTGCTGAGAAACCAACATAGCTTCACAACTGTCAGTCTGAGGACTTTATTCTGATCTTGGTTACTCTGGCTTTATAACTGGGTAACTTCATAAGCCAGATCCAGACATGCAAGCACATGTGGTTTGTGGCACTGCAAACCTCTTTGCAGTGCTACAAACTGCACATGTTGCATGTTTAACCGTGCATGGCGTGGATAATTAGCAGCATGGGCAAAATCTGCCACTGGGATTTCCTAGTAGCAATAAAACCTCTGGAAAAAAGTGACACACAGCATGCCCAAGTGCTACGTACTGGGATGACTGCAGAGAAGGGGGACCAGGGAGCCCTGCAAACCACGTGATCAGGGACATGCACTGCAGCACAACAAAGTGGCACAAATTTGTGCCATTCTGATTTGTGTTGCTGCAAATGCACGCCCCTGCTCATGTGGACGTGGCCATAGTATTTAATTAAGTTACCCTTTGATTTACAACTGGGTGAAATTAGTGTCAGGCTCTCCAGTATTGACATTGTCAGTAGAGGGTACACATAAGGACAGCTAGTTCTTTTTTTAAAAATGAATAAAGTGGGGAGATATTTTTAAATAAAATAAATACATGAAAGAGAGAACATGTTTCTATACATGGGCGACTAAATCAATCATCCTATCCAACATGTAGGATATGAGGAGGATGGAGAATGAAGAGGAACAGTATAAATGGAAAAGAAGAAGACAACAAATAGCATTATCAGGGAATGTAAACAACCCAGTGATGCATAAAGAATGTCCCTCATACAAAAAAAGGTCTTTCAAGGAAAAGAAAGAGCAGTGTTAACCAAAGGCAAGTGCTTACCTGTCGTTGTGTGCTGCAGTCCTCTCAAGCAGCATGAGCTGCAGTGATCTTTTTGGTTACAGGATATCATGCCACATGACATTTACTATTCCATGGGATCTCCCAAGAACAACTCTGTTTACTTTTAAAACCAGAGCCAGGTCCCCCATATTCAGTTAGCAATGATGACTGCATGATCTGAGATTCTTCAACTGGTAAGGAGATTTATTCCTTGAATTTACTTAACCTCACCCCCAAATTCCTTCCATCACTTCATCAGCTTCCCCAATGCACACATTATTTCATGACTCTGAGAAACATATTTTCCAGGGAGAGGTGCAAACTACTTATGAAGTCTTGATCAACACACACAGCTGGGAGATTCCTTAGACAAGGATATAACTCCTTTACAACGAAGTACCTATGGCCCCACGAAGATGGCCCCACTGAGCTTTTGCTCTGCTCCTGCCTAGCCAAGTTGCACTACTGTGTAGATCAGGGATACACACTATCCCCATCAGTCATCTCACATCTGGTTCCCTTCCAATAATTAGGACAGATGATCTAAGTCACTGCACCAGGTCAGCAACATCATAGGGGTTTTGTTTGGTTTCTGTTTGGCTGGTTTTTAAATAAAACCACCAGCAAAGCAGAAAATCATGAAAAATAAATTAGGAAAATCCTTTTTTCCCCTCTACAATAAATAAATAAATGAATAAAAATCTTTAGAGGAAGAATATATTTAAAAATGCAAAAGTCTTAAACTATTAAAAATGCATGAAAGCAAAATGATTAAGAGAGATGCGGATGCTTGTGGGGAAACTTCAACAAAAACATTTGATTTAGAGACAGTTTTCCTGCTCTTCTAATTTTCTGCCTCTCTTTTTTTCTTTTCATTGCATGATTTTAATTTTTTTTATTATTACTAAGGGACATGGATTTGCATGAAAATAGAATTTTTGTTTCCTGCTCCTGTGGCTAATTCCCCACCTGAAGACAGAGCCCTTTGTGGCAGAAACTGTAGCAATCAGCTGCTACCAAAGGATAGCTGGATGAGGACATCAGATGCCACTAGCTGAGAGGGGTGCTCAGATGACACCTTCATGAGCATTAGGGTAAAAGTGCTTTGATGGATGAAAGACTAAGCAGCAAGGAGGCGGAAAACTACTAGGAAACAAACAATCCCATTTTTATGCAAATGCCCTCAGTAGTGCTGGGTGGCAATTAGCAACCCCAGTTTGCTGGGGCTTGGGGAATTTTTCTCATGACTTTGCTTTGCATCCCTTGAATACAAAATTAAATCAAACCTAAGAGCAAAAAAGCAACTTAAACACTGGCTCCACCTTCAGGTCCATTAAACCAATCCTGCACTGCACTGCACAGCACAGAGTGTTGAGTCTACAATCCACACCCACCTCTGTGCCACTGATTGCCTCATACCTGTGTACTCATCCATATTCAATGGACTCTGGAGCAAGCCTATGGATAATAAGAGGGCAGGTAAGCTGTCAGAGAAATGGAATGGCCACTGATGAGCCTCTTCCCACTTTGGGGTCTGACTGAAGGTGGTTAGGGGCTATTTCCTGCGTAACTAGTTACTTCTGCTTCAGTAGAGAGTGGATATGACCAGGGAGGGAAGCAAAACTGCCATCTGCTCGGGTGCGTACCTTCCCCTCCTGTAGCCAAAGAGTTTCTTGTAGTTTGACTGATACTATATATAAAACATTAAAATGTCTGGCTTCCAACTACAGTCCCAAATTAAGGCAACTGCCAAGGGCCTGGTTTGCTAAGAGATCCTGTCATTGCTGCTGCTGGCTCTAAGGTTTATTGCTTCACTATTGGCTGTAAGCAACCATATTCATTTGAGAGAACGGAGTTCTCCGTGCTGTAAGAAAGCTCATGAAGTGACCCCACACAACATGTTCCTTCCTCCTCTTAGAGACACAAAGATTTAGAAATACTCACCACACCATCTGAGCCACTGAACCCCCTTCCATGGAGCCCAGAATAGAGGGGAAAACAGCTCAGCAAGAAGTGTTGTTTTAATGAGATAAGCCTCAAATAAAACCTTGAGTCCAAACTATCCCAGATTTGGAGGCTTATTTTCCTGGTTTGGGGCTTGGATTTAATTTCAACGAGTTCTTATCTTGTCATTTTTGAAACAGGGCAGGAGAGGTTTTTTCTGCTGTGCTACAGAGGATTTGAATTAGATGGTGTCTTTAATGTTTATACCTTATAGAATTTCTAAGCTTCTTCCAGTCCCATAAGGTACATCTACACGAGATGCTTACTACACAGTAGACTAATAACACTGTGCAGTACTGTGCTGGTCAAAAACCCTGCTAATAAGCTACTGCCCAGTGTTATTAGGCTATTGCACAGTAACCATGACAAAAAAAACACGCATCAGCGCTACTGCGCAGTAAATGTAGTTACTGAGCATTCAATTAGTATTTCATTAAGGAATTACTAAACTAAACACACATGAACATATAGACGTGCCCACAGAAACTAAAAGGGGATCACAGCTTCATTGTCAACTAGGTTTTGTCACAGAAAGACAAGGTGTTGAAGCAGCCTGCTAGATACCACCAAACTAAGGACTTATTCTCTCCTCCCCATCCCACTACCCCCTTAAAATATCATTGAAGAAATAGCAGATTAAGCAGCCACCACTGTGACTCAAACACAGTTTTTTAATAGCAGTGTCTTTTTTGGTAGTGGAGAAGTGCATACAGTACCTGTTGTTGCCCTTTTGTGTTCTTTACGTGTTTCCCCAAAGACAACAGGTTACTACTGAAATACATTTTCAGCTCATCTGGTTCCCCAGATGCTTTTCTGCAAAGCCATGAAACAACAGTTCATCTGCTCCGTGGAGAAACCACATACAAAACATTCACATATCACCACAAAATCCATCTATCCCTTCACCCCAAACCCCAAATCCCACCCAACTTTTGATTTCAAGTATATTTAAAACAAATAAGAGAGGGAAAAAATAAAAAGGAAAAAGAAAACAGCTTATAAAATAGCAAAGGAAATAAAGTTAATTTCTTTTTTAAAATATATATAGAGAACAAAATGAAACTTGAGGGAAAACTTACTGGCGTTACAGTTTATCCTGATACAGTCTAGATGGGGAAAAATAAATGAAAGATGAAATTGCATCCTTCAAGGTAACAGCTGCAGACATCCAAAAACAATCAGTCCACCCTTCCGGGGACAGACACACGCAAAGAGATGTGGCCATTTTATATTTATATACAGTCTGTACAAGGCTAGGAGTGGGTGTATATGCACAGTATATTCTATAGAAATACCAGCTACATATAAATATATATATATATATATATATATATACAAACACACACACACATATATATATATATACACACACACATATGTATAAAGAAATATACTGATATACATATATATCCACGTCGACACAGAAAAGTTTTCTTTTTAAGGGAACCTATGCATCTAAGATTATCTACTGCTTCAGACCATGAACTGATGTTAATTAAAAGAAAAAAAAATTGACAATTAAGGCACAGAAAAAATCTCCCTAAAAATGCAAGTCATACTCCAGTGTCATCTCTGTTTTTTAAACCTTCTGCAATTTCTTTAAGAAGCTTGAAGTCTAAAGGCAACCTTTACACTTGGTTTCTTTTGAATTAATTTGTATTGTTATTGCATAAATACACCATCTGTCCAACACAGTATACCTGGAAAATCAGTCTAGCAAAGTTTGTTGGTGCAATATTTAACTCTTTCCACCTCTCTCAAGGACAGACCCCCTGTTCATTCCCCCTAATGTTAGGCCAGAATGCTTTGAAAAAAAATGTGCACAGGCACACTGCCACTGTCCATTCAGGTGAGGAAAGGGTTAATGTACTGCCCACTTGTGTCCTATCATAAAATGGCCACTTGCAAACTGCTAACCGCACGAACGCCCAGCCCAGATTTCAGCTAGAGTTTGGAGTTGGGAGATATTTTTGACTGGTTGATGGGTGAGTGGTTTTTGTTTCAAAGGTCTCCAGCCCAGCCAGTTCCTCAGAGCCCACACTCATCTTGCCGCCTGAATGTTAGTACTGAATGAGACTCTTGTAACATTCAGGCAGAAGATGAAACGAGCAGTGAAGTGGCAGGTCTGGGAATCTTTGACAGCCCTACCTGCTTCGTTCAGGGGCTCCAGACAGAGGGATGGGGAAGGGGAGCACAGAGAGAAAGAAAGAAAGGAAAAGAAACAAAAGGAACCAGAATAATATTTGTTTTAGCCAATAAGTAGTAACCAAAGAGACTGCACATAGAAAACATCCGGCCATGCAGGGGCCTGATGGAGAGCTTCTGACCACTCGCTCCTCCATTGTAACCTACTGTAAATTTTAGGGGCTCAGCATTGACTCAGGGTGAGGCCCTTAGCAGGTTCTCGCAGATAAAGGTACCTGCTCTGATTCCAGGGAGTATGAACTCTCCCCCTGGTGGTGTCCAAGTTGAGCTTAAGTTAGCACATCATGGTGGCAACAGGCATTTTTGACCATGGAGATCTTCTCTAATGAGAGATCCAAGCTGGGGACCAAAGCTTCTGAGTTCTGGACACCATGTAGGTCAGCCTCTGTCAGGTAATAAAATCCATGCCCAGTAGAGCTGACAGTCTTTAACACAGAGTTATGGCCCAACAGTAACAGATATACAGAAAGTGACAGAGGAGAGAAATTGGCAAGGACAAAGAAGTGGAGAGGGCTAATTTTGCTGCATATGCAAGCCAAATACTTTTTATTGCAAAGGGTGCAATAAGGACAATCCTTTCATCAACTGAAACTAAAGGTAATTTTTAAAAACAGAAAAAAATAGGGAGGAAGAATAAGATTCTATAAATAAAGAGTCAGAGTGATTAGGGACATACCAATCAGGAGCAACAAAGCCAGAGAGAGTGTTCCTAAGCAGAATTTCTCTTAAGAAAATCTGGGTTTGGTTTTGTGCGATTAGGTTTGTCATGTGTCGTCAACCGCAACAGAAAAGTGGGAGCAAACAGCCCTGGAGCAATTGGTACGATCACCATGCAGTGGTGGCTATATCCCTTGCAGGGGTTGAAGTAGGGTGAGGGCAGCTTTCTGTAATATACAGGAGGGAAACCAACTGTCTTTTTCTGTCTGACCAGAGCAGAAGAGACAGAGAGAGAGGGAAGAAGTAAGCAAATATGAAAGAAAGAGAGAGACCAAGAAAAAGTAGTATTGCAAGATCAATAGGGGTTTTTTAAGGACAAAGTATTAAGCGTGCTATGGAGAAACATGGCAGTGTTCTGAGTTCATTTGTCAAATTTGGAATCTAAACTCTCTGACCGATATGTTATTGATCTGCATAGAGAAGCTTTGCTTCTTTATACAGGGCTATTGAATTATTTCTGTGGGAACTGCTATATCAGGTGGGGAAACCAGTGCTTTAGAACTGAAACAAATGTGATCACTGATCACTAGATTGGCTGGTAAATGTTTGCTTAAATGTACAAAAAGAAACCATGCCATTTAATGAGTTGCCAAAGAAGCTTCAAAACTGTTCCTACAGCACTAAATTGCTAGTCTCTGAGAACCTAAGAACAAAATGGGTGTGTCTACATATGCATTTAAGCGTGGCTAAATTTAATGTGCATTAAGCTAATGCACATTAAGCAATTTTTGGCAGGTGTCTACACATGCAGGGACTTGGCACCAAAGTTAGCAGCCCTGCCATGCAGCCCTGCATCCCTGCCATGGGCCCATAGTGGCTGGGCAGACCCAGCACTAAAGTTAGTGCCAGGTCGCGACTACATGTGTGTTAATGCGCTTTAACTACTCACGCCTAAATTTGATATCTGCATTTGCAAGTATCAAATTTAGATGCAGTTATTCAAATATCACCGTTTTTAATGGCAGGAAAGGTTCTTTGGGTAGATGTGATATCTTTTATTAGACCAACTGACCAAACTACTCATTTGGTCTAATAAAAGATATGACATCTACTCAAAGAACCTTGTCTGCCTATGTCCTTAGACCAACACAGCTACAATAAAAAACCCACCATTTTTAATGCACATTAAGGGCGCTGATGCGTAGACGCATACCCATAATGTGCATTAAATTAGGCTAATGCACATTAACGCATCTCGTGTAGACACACCCAATGTGTCCCAGCCTCATCTTCTCTCTCCAGAGCATAAACCAGTGACAGGCTACCTTTTGGTATCAACAGCAGCCCTAATGAAAGTTTCCAAAGCAAGCTTTTGCATCAGAGGGATTCCCACTCTTCTTCAGGTATAGCAAAATATTAACTGAATCTCTCAGATATATAAAAAACTCAAAGTACTTTACTTCCTTCCCAAGAGCCCTAGTTTTGACCCACAGCTAAAAAAAGAGTTAATCTATCACATGGGAAACTCTTTTGTCCTTCTTACACCAGTTTTAAGAAGGTGCAGAACAGCTTCTCTAAGCCAGAAAAATATTGCAGCGTGCAAAGATGCTTTTCCTGGGAGTGGGGTGGAGGGCATGTGTTTAAAAGCTGTAGATTATATGCCAGGACCATGTAACCAAAGAAACCACAGCAAGGGAACTTAGTAGTAATTAAGAAAATTGTCTGGGATTCCCCCACATTTGCACTGGTGCAATAAGGCTTTTGGTAATCCTTGCCTAGGGTATACTGTAATTGAGTTTTACTAATGGGATTTGCTTTATTCCAGTCTGGCTGACTTCCTAACTTAAAAGGGGTTTTCTGCTCCTTTCGATTTTGAAGGTGTACATGACCAGAACAGCTGTTGATCTAGTCAACTGCTAAGTTCAATCAGTGAGTGAGATGTCTGGAGGGTAAAGACAAAGCCAGAAAGCAATGTGTTCATAAATGGAGACCTGGAAGAGCCAGCCTGGTGTTTTTATCTCATTACTTTTCCTTTAGTAAATCAGAAGCTTCACAACAAGTGTTCAATAAACAGTCTCTCAGCCCTGGAATTTCATGAGAATGTCACTTTTACTGGGGTCTAAAGGTTCTTCTGTTCAGATTGTTAATAGCTCTGGTATGATGGACTAGAATTAAAGGAACTATCAGCATGAGATTTAAGAGAAGGGCAAATGTGCAGAGGCAGAGAGGACAGGAGATATGAAAATTGAGTTGGTATAGGAACAAAGAACTGGGAATCATGGGCTCTGAAAGCCAAAATGGACCTTTTGCACTGTAGGGGCAGAATTCATTCTTTATATCTTCTCCCTGATGTTTCCCATTGATGCGGTCCTGTTTGCTTGTGAGAAAACTTTGTTGCATGTGTTGCTCCCCTCCCTTGACACACTTACTGCTTGAGGTAGCCCCATTTTCAGTTATGTGGGGCTGTGAGAATCATACTTGCTTGTGTGTCCTTGTGTTTATCTCTGTGAGATGTGGATCAGCCTGTCTGTGAACAGGAAATACTAAGAATCCCCACGTTTGCAGCCTCGGGTGCGAGTGTGTGATGGATTAGCAGGAAGAACATTTGGAAATGCAAACTTCACACCCTAGGCCCTTCCTGAGAATGGATGGTGTGAGCAAATATAGGGGCTCACAGTCCTTTCTTCTTATCATAGATAATCACTCCTACATCTGGAATGATGAGAGAGCCACAAAAAAGGGCATCTCAGTACAGAAACAGTCACCCACTTTACATGTATTGCTAAGATATGAGAGGTAGTTCACCCAGCATTGTTAAAGGCATAGGGTTGTTCTTCCAAATCAGTGACCGGAAGAATCCTATGCATATGGGTTGATGGAGAATGGATCTCCATATCTTTCAATAAGGTACAGATCTGACTGTAAAAGAACATTTGTGAATGGGAAGGATGAGATACAAAGATTAATGGAAGCCTAGTTACTGCTGCACGGAAGGAGCATCTACATGAGATGTTTACTGTGCAGCTGACTAATTAACAGCACAGTAAATATCTTGGCATCTACGTGTGCCTGTTAGGGTGCACAAAACTAATAAACTCCACAGCAGGGTAGTACTTGGAAAATACAAGTAGTACCCTGCTGCAGTTTTTTCATGAACAGCAGCGCACATGTAGAGGATGCCCTGACTGGCTGGGGCACAGGATGCTTCAGTGCAGGACTAGCCGGCAAAAAGCTCATGCGCTGAAGCACCCTCATGCCTCAGTGAGTCTCTCCACAGCATGTGGAGCCCAGTCAGAGAAGCCCTAGGTTGGCAGGCTGACCTTCTGGGTCCCCTGCCAGCCTGGACTGCTCCAACTGGGCTCCATGTGCTGCTCACGAATAAACGCCAGAGCAATATGCTCCAGCAATATGTTCTTTGGTCCCAGGTGCACGTTCAAATGGTGGGAGCAAAAAGCTCTGGAGCAATAAGCCCCAGAGTTTTTTCTTGCACATTAATTGCATGTGTAGAAATACCCACAGGGTGTCAACTACTCTAGGAAAACTGGAAATAAATTGAAAACACAGTGACTGCAAGGTGTGGTGTGTACACTGATCATGAAAGAGAAGGCCATTGCTAGTGTAAAATAAAGTAAGGATTGTGGGATGCTAAGACCAGATGTGTCTGCCTGGGCAGGGTGCTGTAGTGTGGCGTATGTAGGCCGAGTGAAATTAGATGCAAAAAGGTTCCTGTACAGCTAAACGGATGCAAAATGGGACATTGTGCATCAATGTGTGTGAAAGAGTAAGTGTTGCCTATGTGATTAGTTTGAGTTTGTTTTGTTTAATGATGTATAAAAGCATTCACGTAGATGTGTGTGTACACGTGTGTGTGTGTACACGCGTGCACGCATGCGCACGATGCAATACAAGCTGTATGATTAACTATTTCTTCTGGGAAGTGAGGAAGGTAGTATATGACCTCACTGATGCTGAATGACTCTGAACTCATGGCCACTGAGTCAAATACCTCCCAGGGGTAAGACAGAAATAGCTGTCTTAGAAAGCTAAAGGCGTCATTGGCACCCAGGGGAACAGAGCTCAGACAGAGGGAGGTATGATAGGCTGTGCTCTCCTGTAGGAGTTTGATTCAGATGAGCTGGCTATATGCTGTAGTGGAGGCAGGAATTATGTTCCAGTCACCAGCACTGAGAGTGATTTTAGAAGACGAGGAAATAGGAGTTCAAAGTTCTTAAACACCCACAAGTGGCAGCACAGCCCACTTGGCAAGGGCTGGGCATTGGATAAAGGTGGTTCTTCTGATTGGTCATTTCTCTCTCTTTCTGCCTCTCAGCATTGGACTTGCAGAGGTGATTCCAAAGCATGTTTTGGAACTCAATTCTCTCTCTCTCCTTTCCCTACCTCCACCCTACCCCCATCCTCTTTAAATATCTTCTAGTTCCCTCTGCCACCCCCCAACACACACACACACACACACACACACACACACACACACACACACACACCCCTTTCTTTCTCAACTGAACTGTGAGATCTGTCACATTTGGGCTTCTAATCTTCACACAACAAATATCCAATATGCTGTGAAATGTGCTGTTAACGTACAGAAGACACTGCCCCGGGCACCTGTCTGGGGAATATCTGAAACAACTCCTCATGCCCTTTAAAGAAACAGAATTAACAGCCAAGGCTCTTCCCCTTGCCCACACGCCCACCCAAGCCTGACTTGGAGTAAATGCTCCTGGTTTAGTTTTTGACAATGAGTGCTGGGGAAGTGAGTGGGATATGCCAGCCCCTGTAGGCTGCTCTGTACGCTCTGTTCTCAGGGCTGTTTGCTGTGCGGGCCGCAGGCTTCAGGCCTTTGAAGGGTTGAATACCATCTTTTGATTTACCATGGCCGATGGGGTGTGAGGAAGCTTTACAACTCAAATACATAGAAAAGAAAACAAAAAAGCACAGAAAAGACCTTAAAAACCACACAAACCATAGTCAAAACCAAATGGTATAGAACAAGAAAGAAGGACAGTTCTTAGTAATAGCTTTAAGTATCTTAAAGGAAAAAGAAAAAGAAAAACACAACTACATTAGACACCACTCAAAGCAGTCCTTGCTTATTCATATCCATTATCAGATGGTTTAGGGATTCTGATGTATGACTGGCCAGATCTTAGCTTTGGCTTAATTAGTTTGAGTTGAAAATGGTATCCACCTTGTCACTTAAAGGGGATTTTGACTGAGTTAAACAGTGAGATCTTGCATTTCACTCATGACCTCTTGGATGTGACCTGTCTCCTCAAAGAACCAGCTAACAAACTTGGAATTGATGGTTTGGCTCTTTGGCCTGCAAATATCATTTTCTCTAGTTAACTGTCTCAGACTGGACCTACCTATGTCACAATGCACTGGTAAAGAGATCAGCCTAAAAGCAAGAAAGTCCTGATTCAAGGTCTTAGGAGACATCTGGCACCTTTATAAATCTTGGGAATTGAGATAACGGGGGTAACTGGGTCCTGGGTTCCAAGCAACTGACATTAAGTTTCAGCAGAACCCATCTGTCAGAGGAGAGGCAGAACTAAGAAGAATAAAAGGGGATCAGGACGACAGTCAGTGCAGAGCTAAGAGTAAAACCCAGGTAGCCCAGGCCCCCTGCTTTGACCACTTAAAATATCTTTTCCCTATTAATATGCGATGCAGAGTCTCACAGCCTTTTAGCTCATAGCAAAGCCTGAAGCAGTTTCTTACATGAAAAGCAAATTGTTAGAAATAATTTCCAAAAAGGAGATTGTGAAAAGGAGTGAAATTGGTGAGGTGTTCGATCATTACCAGAGATAGCACTGGATTCGAAAACGAAGCACACTCACAGATGCACATTAGCTTTGTGAAGGATTGCCTTTCCACATGTTAGACTGCAGAAGAGTATTTCTTTGAAACTCTTCCCCAAAGAGAACATTTTCAGCCTATGAAATTCTCTGGTCCACTTACATCTTCTGCTGTAGCATACTATAATAGTGGCCCCTTTTCTTCACTTGAGAAGGCATTTTGATGGCTCAAGAAGATATCTTTCCTCAAGGATCAGTCACTTGGTGCTGCCTCTTTTCCTGTGCTAGGTGGACACACTGGTGTTTTTAAATTTTCTTCTAAAGCTGAGTACAGCAGGTAAATTCCAGACAACAGGACCTGAGTAACTCTGCGCTATTCTTCCAACTAAGGTAAAGCTCAAGTACCTTGCAGGTCCACCTGGGATAGAGCTTGTTTTCATCTCTCATTTTAAAGACAGATGCACGTTTTTATAAATCATCCCCTTTTCAGCCTCTTACCCCAGTTGTAATCAAGACGTTTGATTTTGCCTTCCAAATCCAAAGATGATGAAAAGCAATTCTGTTTGAGACAAATTAATGCAACTCCCAGATCAGTTAGATGGATTCACTACAAGGCAATATATTACCCTCTCTTCCCTATTGGCTTCCAAGAATGGAACTAGAAGATGAGGAGAAGCAGTCAAAAGAATCACTATTAAACTTAAGGCTCTTTTAGCTCTGATGCAGGATCCTTTAACTGATGTCATCCATGTCTATCTGTGACAGGAATCAATGCTCAGGTCACACTGATATGTAGATTGGTGTGTAATTGCCATTGCACAGTATAAACATCAAAGCAAGGCTCAGGTTGAGTGTCCTACTGAAAGTTCATAATATTTGGAAGCTGTCACAATGGGGCTTGGAATTTAGAATGAAAACCCAAAATCATCACAGAGCATGCATGCACGCCTATGGAGGGGCTTGGCATTTCTAGTTCGTTGCATGGCTCTATTTCTTCCTCAAATTCTCCTCCCAAATATATTGCTGCAACTGCATGAAGTCAACAGGTTGCACTTGTGTAAGTGATAAACATGTTTCATTTCTGGCACTTATGATTTTCAACTCCCCAAAATAGAGGGAAAGATGTCATTTCCTTATGACCCCACTCGTGTTCTCTCACTACACTTTCCCAAGGTCTTCAGACACTGGTGTGACAAACATGCTGCTCTGGCCCATCAACACAGATGCCCTACACCACTAAGAGAAAGAGGAGAAGGGAGTCATGTCCTCAGCTCAAGAATTTCTAGACAATTATAACCATTTGGGAGATTTTTGCTGTTCTACAGACCCTTGTTTCTCAACTAAGCTTAAAAAGAAAGTCTTTGTTCTGAAGGAGACTTATATATTGTCAGATTTGTTGCCAAGCAGGTTCCATCTGGGAATGCATAACTTTGAGAAAACAGGAAACAAGCTGTTGGAGGATTTCCCCTTTACCTTTACTACTGATGTCTCGGTTGGAAAAAGAAGCCCAACATACCAAAACTTTCAATAGTAATAGCCTAATGGCTACAACCTACAGTAAAATTACTTAATTTTGGGGGCCATTACTGTCAAATGCCATTGCATTTTTAAGGGCTTGGGATTCATAGCACCTGTTCCTTCCCTCCATGGGGTTTCCCTTCCACACCTTTCTTTGGCATCTGTCCCACATCTTGCTTTGACTGTTTTGAGTGGTGACAAAGAGGCTGGATTAATGAGAGTGATTGATCAAAAGATGGACCAAGTAGCATGTCTTACACAAAGCTAACCAATTCCAGACCAACAAAGGAAACTTAAAAACATAAAGACTTAAAATCACCACTATCCATAACCAAGAATTGACATCAAATCTCCATGCAGCAACAGCTGGAGAGAATTCCTCTCCACAGAGAGTATCATTACAAAGGTCTTAGCAGCTACTTTGGAAATCAATTCAATCAGATCAAACCAACAGAAATAAAGAAAACAGGAAAAAAAAACACTAATTACAAGCCCAAATTAAAAGGGGGGAGTTTTTATACGATACCTAAATTGACCATGAGTTTGACACGTCCTCCATCCAGCTCCAGGCGCAAGGTGTCAGCTGAGTCTCGTGAAGTGGTGGCCACTAAAAGTCCATAGGCACGCTGGGACATGAAGCGGAAGGATACGTCCTCTGCTTCTGTGTGCATGACCATGGGCATGATGATCTTCATGTACATGCTGCCGTCGTAGCTTAGGATGGAAGCCTCTGCAGAGAGCAAAAGAAACAATAGCAGACAATGAAGCCTTCTATGGCACTCTTACTCCTGAAGGACCCCTCAATTTTACAGAGTCCTTATATAGAAGTCATGTCACCTGCCACCAAAATGCAGTCACTCTGGGAAGTACATTAAGGATGACTGCTTAACCACACCCAGTAATCCTATAAAACAGATGTAAAAAGGAAACAGATGATATTGTATTCACCTGAAATTACAGTTTAACAAAGCAGAATGCAGTTACTCAGATTACAGTTTCTCAGGACACACAGATTAGCACTGTCTCACCGTGTTCACTAAATGGCACAGACTCTATTTTACATCTGTTTTGAGAGCTGGCACCACCTTCAGCTGCCCAGCTTACCCTAGCACTGTTCTGAGTGTTAGTTTAGACAGAGCATATTGAGTCAGCAGCACCTCTCCTCTAGCATATGGATTTTTATTTGGTGATCACATAGCCTGTATTCAAGGTTGTCACTTATTTGGTGGGGTATTTGATCCCATAAATAGCATGTTTCAATTCAATACACTTGCAAGGGAGCATAGACTATGATAGCATTGTATATTTTCATAGTTATACAGTGATATCATGTAAAATGAACTGTATCCAGTAATTTTCCCACACCTTTCCTTAATGTCTTTGAAATGTACAGTAGGTGCTCACTCTGCCATCCACAGATAGAATAGGCTTGGCATTGAAAAGAATCACACAACCTGAGATTGTATTGCTTTAGCAACCATCACAACAAAACATCCATTCACAAACTTTGCACAAGTTGGCACATCACTTTTTCACTCAGGGATGACAGGTAATGGCTACTCCGACCCTGCAGAAGCACCGTCACACATAAGACAAAATATTCTAAAACAGTGCCCATGGCACAATCAACACTACAGAGAGCTACCAGTCCCTCTAAATACTAGCGAGCTGGGTGTCAGGCAGAAGGATGTCAGTGATCTAAAGCTCATCATTAGGAACTTGAAAAGGATAAGGGACATACACACAACAAATCAAGCCCTGCACTTGTTTTACTGCTTCTGAGTTTTTGTAAAGCCCATTGTTCTTAGAAATTCAGTGCCCCCTTATTTATGTTGATATTCCTTTGGGACCCTGTGACAAGCTCCAGACCTACTTACCGCAGCGCTGGTATCCACTTGGCCAATCTGCAAGTGAGCCAGTTGGCGCCATGCAGCCTGAAGGAGCTCCGCCAGTTGGTCACTCTGGGCTTAAAAGAAGCCAGGGGGAGAGAGGTGGGAGCACCAGCAGCAGAGCCAGACACTCTCCCCACAGCCAGAAAGGACCTAGTGCATCCGTGCGAGGCCAGCATGCCCAGAGAAGCACTGCATACCTGTCTCGCTGCTGGAGCACCCAGGAAAGACCCGGACGCATGCCACAGAGCCAGCAGGCAGCCAGTAGCTCTTCCCAGAGCTAAAGTCCCTGGAAAAAGCTTGGAAGCCCAACTGCCCAGGCGGCACTGGGGACTCAAGCAGGCACCAACTTGATTGCCACAGCTGGTGAGCCAAGAAGCACAGATCTGATACCACTTCCTGGCGCCTACGATAACCTCTGCAGGAACATGCAGGTCAGCTGGGGCTGGGAGAGGGCAGCCCATAGGGCACTGCCAGAGACTACCAAGGGAAGAACCTGACATAGGACCCCCCTGGCACTACACATTTCCCTCAAGCGTTCACAGACTCAGACTGCTCTGGCAGGGGACTGGTAGAACTGTGAGTATTGTACAGGCATGGAGGGACACACCTTGCAGCATTATAGTACTTGGCCAGGTGGAACCCAGGCCAGAAAGCATGCCCAACAAAGGGCACCACTGACTTAAGAATCTGTGGAAGAGGTGGGTGCCAGGCACCAACATACCCCACATGCTGAAGAAAAAGTGGTTAGCACGGGGGCATCGTTGCCCTGCCCACTGCACCATCCAAGCTACTTTAGTTGAATTATTGTTACATTGTGATTTTTGCAAGCATACAGGGACACAGCCAGACCTCCTGCAGCTGTCATCATTATCAGGCCTCAGTGAAGGAGGACAGAGCCCTGTCACCAAATCTGAGCAGCATCCAGGCTGATCCTAAACACCTGAGCAGAAAGGGGTGAGGTATAGGAGAGGAGGAGCCCCACAGAAGACATGCCAGCAGAGTTGCCCTGGGTCCTACAGGAGCCACTGAACACCACCTCTGGACGTAAAACCCAACATAACAACAAGTCATGGCAGGTGATTAGACCCAGGTGCGACATAGCCCAGGAGGCAGGGCATGCTCACCGGCCAGTGCGGTGGTCGTGAGCCTGTCAAAGACTTGCAAAAATCCTAAATGGGAAAAGAAGGGTTTGGAACAGTTCACTGAAGTATAACTACGGGTAATGGGGTGAAACTAAGCAAAGACAAACTGAAGCTGAATAGCAGGAAAAAAAGTTCTCTTATAGGAGACCAGTGGTTTTCAACCTTTTTTAACTTGCAGACCCCTAAAAAAATTTGAATGGAGGTGCAGACCCCTTTGAATTGTAAGCGTAGGTATTCATATACTTTTGATTGATCACAGTTATCTTCCATGGGCCCCTTAGACACAGTCAGTGGACCCCCAGCGGTCCACAGACCACAGATTGAAAACCACTGTATTAGACTGAGGAACAGACTTCTAAGAGCTGCAGCTAAAGTCTGGTGTCTTGCAGACATTAAAAAAGAATCTAGGCAAAGCTCTGAAAAAGAAGTCTATGGGAAGTTAGTCAGGGACAGATGTCCAGAACTTCTGTTTTGTTTTTGGGCCTACAACCTTGACTGTCTGCTCTCTTTTTGAGATGGGGTAACACTCATTTCTGTTCACAGGAGAGGTACTGTAGGGGACAAATCTGTACAAGGACAAAGGTGTCCTACCAGGTCTTGTCTGTGTCTGGTGTCCACCATTCTATCACATTTTCCCTACTGCTGCCAGTTAGCTAATGTTTCTGTAGCTATGCTGACATAATTAATGGTGTTATGATGCAAACATGGGAAGAAACAAACCAAGATCCAGATGTAAGTGTTATTAGAAAAGCAAGAAATGTCAGGAGATGCAGGCAGAATGAGCGCTAGGAAACTAGAAAATGACAAAAACAACTGGGGAAGCAATTATATTTTTTCTATCTTCTTAGAGAATGTCACAAAAAATGGAGCGCTGAGCACAAGAAAGGAGCTAAGAAACAAAGTGCTTAATATTCTCTATTGGCACAGGGTTTTGCTTGAAGAGATTGATATTCTTCTCTGAGGGGACAGAGTTAGATTCTTGGGCAAGAACAGGCAACCTGCACAGCGTTGTAATTATTGTTTCAGTCCCTGAATACGCACTAAAGGGTTCTTTGATCAGCACAATTTATAAATCTACATAAATGCATTAATGCATGAATTAGTGTCCCTTTTCATTGCAGCCAAACCCCACAGGAGGCAGAGCTGTGAAGATCATTCAATGCAGAATTTTTATCACAAAATCATGTAAAAGAACCTGGAGTTGGAAAAGACCCAGCTCTCACCTAATCCATCTCATTGAAATCAATGCAGAATTGCTCCCTAATGCGCACTGACTAGTGTACTGTCCAATTTAGTTTTAGTTGTCCCAAGTCATGGGGGCCTTCAACACCCCCTGTGGAGAGCTATTCCACAATCTAACATACCTCACTATGAGGAAGACAGTCAAGACAGTCTGCACTTTCTCTTCTCTCCTAGTTCCCAGCAGAACTTCTATGTGCATATATGAGAGGAACTGAGAGACATGGAAACAATAAGCTTCAAAGAACCAATGCTTACTGTCTGCCAAACTTCAAATGGTGCAAGCCTTATTGTTTTTGGAACAAGAAATGAAGTCCTCCCCACCTCTGACTAACGTAGATTTGCTTATGGCCCTGGACAAAAAGGAATATGCTCACTTCTATTCTGATGATTGCTGGGTAGGCTTTCAGTGGCTAATTACAGTAATGTCATGGGTTAAAGCATGGGCCAGGAACCTCCAGCCCTTGGACTGGATCTGGCCCATGAAGGTCCAACCTGGCTCAGGGCAGCATAGGGAACTGGGTGACATGCAACTACACTGAGCTGCCCTCTCTGTCATTCTCTTCTGCCTGTAGCTTTTATCCTTATTGCAGAGGGACCAGACATTTGAGGGTAAGTGCAGGGAGCTGAGGGGAGGGGGGAGAGAAAGAGATTTGTAGCCCTCGTGACAGCAAAGGTTGCTGATCCCTGGTTTAAAGTGTTCTAGGTTCCCCCTCACTAAAAATGCTCAATCCATATCTTTTGTACTTACTCACTCACTCTGTATGTTTTAGCCGAACCCAAGAAGTCATTGCTATATATGATTACACTTTTTTCCAGGCCCAACTATGGGTGGTTTGAGCTAAAGCAAAAGTTAATACTCGCTCTACTAAACCCATCCACGCATCCCCTTCCATCCGACACCCCCCTTACACCCAGCCACTTGGGTGCCAGTTCCTAGTGCCAACCCATGTCCTGCATCAGTTTCTGGTGAGGAAGCATAAAGGAAAGGGGAATTCTCTTTTTTTTCAGACTGAGCAGCTGGGTTTACCTGTAAAAGCACAGCCCCTTTCCCTTTTACATCTGTACCCCTAATTTACCACCCAGAGCTGCACACTAGAACCAAATGCACTCTGCAAATAGTCACAGGCACTGTGTATATACACACATGCTTTCACTCTCTCTTCTCTCACTGTGGATTGTATTAGAGAATGCAATCAAGCATGAAATGGCTCTTTTGACGCCTTCAGCTCAGATGTGCCCTGCATGAAAGAGTTATTTGCGCCAGTGTCTGAATACAGTTAGGGGGAGTGGGAGTGGGGAGAGTGTCAGAACATGGTTGCACTGGGGGAATGTCAGAGTTTGTGTATGTGTGTAAGGGACATAAGACCCCAAATGTAGCCCTCCCTTCCAAACTGCTATTTAGGTGGAAGCCATTTGGTGCTTAATGCAAACTGGAGCTTTTCTGTGAGGTATGGAAGATGACAAAGTGAAGCAGCAACAGAAGTGCTTGGGGAAGCAGAGATATAATGAGCTTCTCAAAATTCCCAGTCTCTGAGGAGGAGGTCCCTCCGTGACTGCTAGCTGCACCCCTTCTAGTCCTGAAGAACAGCTGTCTACATTCTGAGCGCTTTGGCAGGGAAACCCAACATACTTTAAAACTGTCAAAAGCCAAACCTAAACCTGATTGAAATGTCATTATTTGAGTTTCTGAACTAAAATCTGATCCTGAACTTTAACAGGGAACCTTTGACCTGTTACTGGGGGAGGGCTATGAAGCCAACAGAACCAGTCAGGGCCCTTTAAGAGAAGAGTTTTGTGGCTGGGGTAAAGGCAGCTGGCAGGGCTCAGACTGACAAGCAGCCCTGTGCTCGGCCAGCTAACGGGCCTTTGCTGAAGTTTTGCCTTTTGTTTCTGGGCAGTTTAGATGGCAGGCCTGTGGGGCAATGCCCTGACTAAAGACTGCCCATTCCCCCCCCGTGACTTCCTCCCCTGAGACTGCAGACGCTGCCGACTTAACTGGGTGCATCAAGGCACACAAGATAAAGGGTGGAGGCTCAGAAGAGCTATAAAAAGGGAGGGTGCAGGTTAGCTGGCTGCTGGGACACACAGCTCCCCTGCAGGGGTAGGCCTGCCACAGAACCCAGAGACAAACACATCTGCAAGGTCAGGCAAGAGGAAGGGTTCTTGGTTCCTTCCCCAACATGATCCAAATGGGGCTGGGGCCTATCACTAATATTAAAGTAATAAGAAATGGCAACTGGGGAAAAGGATGAATCCACCAAGTGGGGTGGGGGAAGCAAACTAGGCAGAAAGGATATGTAATCCTGAGTATACCAGCTTAGCCCCAACAGTCTATAAACACTCCTCATTGGTGACGCATGATGGGGGGCACAGGGGAACATGTGCCTCCCCCCCCATTTCTGTGCTGATGGTAGGATGCAGGGCTGCAGCGTGGTCAGAGCCAGTGCCCAGCAGCAGTGGGGGTGGCAGAAGCACCAAGGTGTGCCCCACCACTGTCAACACTGACATGTTGTCTATGGTCCTCACTTCATGTTCTTCTAGGTCAGGATGAAAACAAACTGGAGATAGGTTGTATGCAGCTCCTCCTATGCTATATATAACTCCCCTTATGTCCTGTTCTGGGCTTACCAGCATTGCCAATTCAGTTCCATTCACCAGACCAACTTCCATTTTAAAATGTAATTAACTCATTAGAACTGAATGGGCTGTGGGTTGAATGCTGAAGACCCAGCTGGACCTTCAAGGTGTACTTGTGATGGCATCACCCAGTCTTCCTTAGAGTTAGTGTTAGCACAGGGAATACTGCTGAATACAGAAGTGTCAGCAGGTGAAAAACTTGCCTATGTGAGTTAGAAGAAGCCAATGAAATCAATTGCATCCCACTAATTTTTCACCCAGTAGCCCACAGCTGCCATTGCCTGTAACTCAAAGGCACTGTGTAAGACAATCACAAGTTCCAGCATACAGTGTTATACCTCCATTCAAGAGACTTAGCTGCCCAGATCAATGCCAAACATCACAATTTAGATCTTTAGTCTTCATGGGCTGCACTTCTGAATCAAAGATAATTGTTTCAATCTGCTCAGCAAATTCTGCATGGTCCTTAGGCTCCTTGGAAGCTGACAATGAAGTCCTCAGATGAGCAATGTCTATACGTCTCTCCATGAGAACATGGCTAAGATATGGCAAACAAGCCTTCCTCCGCTATGTACTCTGAAGCTTGAAGTATGGTAAGATCAAGGGACAGTGATGACTGCCAAGCTTTTCACTTGTCTAATACCAGTTGCAAAATGGAGGCAACCTCTTATGATCAAAAGCTGTTCTTGGTCAATGACAACTTGGTGAGCTTTGTGAAATTTTGTTGATGGATCTCAGGCCAACTCCTAGTGGCATTTTCTGTTACACAAATATATGCAGAGTATGACACACAGCAGTGACCAACCTCCAAATAGTCCCTGGACTCTATCTCACTCTAGGTCAGGATAAAGGCAGACTGGCAGGGTGGTGAGTGAGAAAAGCTTGCACAGCCGTTGCCTCTGCTGTTGCTTTTACGTTGCCAGAACATTTCACTCCTAGGGGCTGTCAATACAACTCTTTTGTTGTTCACAAACATTTATTAAAAAAAAAAAAAAAGAGAAAGAGAGAAAGGCAGAAATAACATGCAGGCAGCACTTGGGTTTCCAGCTACATGGGAGCAGGGCAGGGAGACAGCTGGCCAGGGAGAACAGTGATGCCAATAAACAGTGGGGTGAGGTAAAGATGTGCATGTACAGAGAAAGAGAAGGATTTGCCAGTTTCTTACGGTAAACACTAGTTCTCTGTTGCGAAGAGCTCAGTCATATATTTACACATACACACAAAATGTTTTAATAGCTCTCTCCATGTGAATCAGTCTCCTCTATGGCTTTCTGAGCAGGAAGAATCCAAAGAAATTATCCAGTGGCTCCCCAACAGCAGACTTGGCTCATCTTACTGAGTGGATTAATTTTTTCCTTCATAGCCAATCCACATCTCTGCCCTACCCTTCCTCCCTTCTCCCCCAAATAACGTACATCCTGGTTGAGTTCTGATTATCTACGCTTTGGTACTTGAAAATGTCTTTTAAATATAAAATCACATTTCTGCCAAGTGCTCTTTGGAGTTTTGCTCGGTTTTATACTCCAACACTATTACACCATAAAGGCAGCTACTGTAACAATCCAACCCTATTATTCCCTCAAAAACAGGTACCCAACAGCAGAAAACCAACCATCTATGAGCAGGCTTCAAAAACAGGGGGGAGGTTCGAGGGGGACTGAGCCCCCCTTAAGACATGAGAGCCCCTCATTAGCCCCCCCATAAGAGATGAGAGCCCTCCCCCGCAAGACACAAGAGCCCCTGGTCCACCCCATGCCTTTCTAAGCAGCTCAGGCAGTGGCAGTGGCGGTGGTGCCTTTCAGCTTCCACTGCCGCAGACCCCCCTCCCCCCGAAGTTGGAGTGTAATTGAAACCCTGCTTATGAGGCATTAATTGTATCATGTGTTGGCAGATTCAGGAGGCGGACTAAGGACTGGGTGGGCTCTACAGACTGAACTCCCCTCCCAATCTAGACAGAGGGTATCTGGAAGTTGGAATGCATGCACATAACTGTGTGGGGAAATACTGCCCCAGGCTGGCCCTCTCCCCGCAATAACCAGTGGACTTCAGGCTGTGAGGATCACAACCAGGCATGTGTGACTAGATTATTCTACCTTGTTATGAATCTTACACTACTTACTGAAGTCAATCATAGCAGTAGCTCACTGATATCCTTATACTGCACCAAATGTGAGGACATCAGCAGTGTTTGAAAAGTATTTCCCTGACTACTCTTAACATCTGGATTTCTGATTGGAAGTGTGCATGTGGAAAAAAACACCCACACTGACAGAACTGATGTCTAGCCTCACCCACAAAAAGACTCAAACAGAATTGAAAAGCCTAAGAGATAAGAAACGGCATTTATCAGCAATCCCAAAGCTGGGGGCTATATTGCCATGAGCTTGGCAATGAGAGGGGGAAAAACCAGGCCCTGATGCAAAACTGCTGACATACTGCTGGAGATCTATGAAAATCAATATGTTATTAGGAGCGATTAGTTTCCCAGCCCTGTGCACTGGGGCCCTGCCAGCTTTAATTTTACAGTTAGCATCCACAGGAGTGTTTCTCCCCAGCTTTCCTACAGGGCCCTGCATCCATCGCCTAGGGAGACAGCACGATGCATACTCTGAAACCACAGTCACACGGAGTTAACATTCAACAGCGCATTCGGTTTCTTCTCTCCTCTCCTGCCTCATTTTGATCTGTATCTTTCTCATAGTTCTCTACCTTCTTTCCTTCTGCCCTTTCTTTTCTCCTTCTCTCCTTCCATTTTCTCTCAGTGTCTGCTTCTCTGCCTCCCCTGCTATCATTTCTCTTAGCTCTCTGTTGATAATTTCTTCTTTTTTTTTGGAGGGATCACACTGAAACTAGGGAAAAAAAATGCAGACATCACTACATGCAGCAGATCAGCTGTGCTGGGATGTGTCCTGGCATAATTGATTCACTTGACTGGGTGAACCACACATTGCCCATTGTCCCACCCATTGATGCTGTGGGACAACAGGGCTTGAGGGCACACCCCAGGAATTCCCAAGCAGTCAAATTCTAGTCTCTTTCTGGGTAACACCAGGCTGTGAAGTTTGGCTGAGGAACTGAGTCCATGACCTTTCACATGTGGTATAGGGCAATGACTACTCAAACTGTCTTCTCTGGTATCCTGGAGACCAGGTGAGGTGCACTGCCAGCAGGAATATGTGATAAAAGATTCACAAACATCATGTATAAGTTGCTTCCCTGCATAAAGGGAAGGATCTTGTACACAGCCATCCCTAGGGTACAGTGAATCAAGGCGGCCGCCCCTGGCCCAGCACTTTGGGGGAGCACCACGGAGCTGGGCGGAGTGGCTGCAGCTCCTCCCACAGGGCCTGCCTGGAGCTGGCAGCTCAGCCCTGCACCGCGGAAGAAGCATAAAACCCCCCTCCTCCTTCGCAGGGGTACCACGGCTCTGCACAGTGTTCAGGGGGCCCCGCATCACCGTAGGGTCAGTTTTGGTCTTGTATCTCTTTGTCTGTTGATGCAGAGCATTATGGTAGTTTAGTCTTTCATTACCTCTACTTGAAGTCCTCATATGGAGTGTAAGAAGGTTGGAACACACAAGTTCCAACCAGAGAATTTTGGCAAATATTTCTGGCATCATGGGGCCATCACAAGGTTCAATACATTGATAATGGTCCTGACCCATTGTGAACCAAAGCTATTTTCTGTGAGATGATCTACTAGGGATGTGAAAATCAGTGCCTTGGAGACTGAGCAATAAGAACCAGCCTGGTTCCTGCAAAACCAGTAGCTAACGTGTTGATCTTTAAAGAGTTAAGTTTTCTTAAGTCCAAAATTGGACAGTATCCTCCCTTCTTTTTTTGAAACCAAGTAGGAACTGTAGAAAACCTTTCCCTTAAGGTTTGAAGGTACTTATTCTATTATCCCTAAGACACGAACAAAGGAAAACTTGCCAGAGCAAAACATTGCATGCAGGGTGATATTTCAGGACCCCTTCACGAGGTCCAGAAAATAGTCTATTTGTCGAAGCAAGGTAGATCAACTCTCTTATCTTCAGAAGAAAAGAGGGATTGGTTTCCTTTGTATTGCCCAGTCATAAATCCTTTTGGTCTAGTGAAAGCAGAGAAGCAAGAGAAGTCAAAACAGAGGAGCAAGACACCGGATAGTACAATCTATCCCCAAAATAAGGGACAGGGTGACAACAACAAGGACAGAATGGCTGCATTGGAGCAGCCATGTAGGGGTCCTGTGGCCACCAAACCAGGAACCAGGAGACCTGATTAAACAGACTCAAAAAGTAAGCAGAACCATGGTCTGTGTTAGAACCAGACAGGGACTCCAATAAGCCAACCTCAACAGGTGATGCCATAGTTACTGGAACCAAAGTTGGGCTTGATGGAGGAGCTATGGATGAGATCAACATGAGCATTGTGGACCTGTGCGTAAAGCCATGAGAAGGTCAGCATTCAGGAAGGGTATGAGTTCCAGAGGAACCATCAGATTACTAGAGCTGTAAAAGTCAAAGAAGCTGGCTAAAGAGGTGGCAGTGTTGGAGACTGGGCAGGAGTCTGTGTGTAGGATCCTAGTTCACCCTGTTTGACAGAAAGCAGGACTGGGAGTCTCAGTCTGCTCCAGGACCTAAATGAAGGAATTTCTAATGCACATGTCCTCAGCCAGGGGTGGCCAACCTGCAAGCACACATGCCACAAGCATCATGAGTAGCCTTGTGTGTTGCACAAGGCAGATCAGGGAAGGGACAGGCAACACACTGGCAGATAGATTAGGAAGCAGAAAGCAGAGCAACAGATGGAAGAGGGAGCAGGGGCCAGGGAGCAGAAAGCTTTGTCTGAGCATGCTTTGATGCAAATAGTTTCCCCAAGTAGGACATCTAGGCTATGTCCAGACAAGCGTGGTGTGTGGACACGCAGACCTGTCATGTTCAGGCATTTCTCACATAGCTACCTTGCAGTGTGGAGGAGGGGGTTTGACCCTGGGAGATCCTGGGGTCAAAAAACCTGCACAGAAAAAAAGTGGGGCATGTGGCAGCAGCATGCACCGCCCAAAACCAGAGCCTGGCTGGGCAGAGCCACTCTCCAGCTGCTGGCCAGGCTCCCAGCTTCAGGAAGCCACAGCTGCAGCTTCCCCAGGACCCCAGGTAAGGCCTCTGGGGCCAGTACAGTTGCTGGCCCCCGCCTCCCCTACCCCACCCAGGGTAACTTGCCATGTGCCAAGTGCACGTGGCACAGGCATTCACAGGGGACAAGTAGCAGCAGAAAGGTGTCCCACTGCTATTCATCTCTAGGGAGCCAAATGTCCCTGCACCCATTTGGATCCACTTATTTGGATGCAGCTCTCAATACCCTTTTCACCCCAGGGAAAGATAGCAGTCTGCACCTAACAGCAAGCCACAGGGACTGCTCCAGGCTTACTCCTCAACAAATCATGCTAGGCCTGGCTTCAGGGGGACCGTCAGGAGGGACAGACCAGACAAGTCTTTTGCAGAATCCCGAGGTAGAACTTTCCCTTGAAAGCAACATGATCTGTGATAGTGTTCCCTGCGATTCACAAAAGTTATGGAGTCTAAAAAGGCTAAGAACAACTGGCCTAAGATGTCCCATAAAATGAGTCTGATGTACCTAAGAAACCCAAATTCCCAGATAGACTGGTCTTATGCTATATCTCCTAATCATTTCGGAGCCACCTATGCATCCTTGGTGTAAACGAGCCATGTTATATTTTAAAGAGATTTTAACAAACAGTTACACTCTGGAAAATGCATGGGTAAAAATGGGATCTTTATATTCAAAAGACAGTTATCACTGTCATATCTCTGGTTTTAGCAGACAGACAGACAGACAGTTTTTACTTCTGTTATCTCTGGAGCAAGCAAAGCTAAGAGAAAACAAACAGGATACGATCCTTTTCTTACCCATCAGCATCAGATCAATTTTAAACCAGATGCAGCCATGCTGGAATATATCTGAGTTACAGATCTGGTGCTGGGAGATTAATCTGGCCTGAAGAAATCTTTCATTATTAGTGACAAGGCATAAGAAGGACTGGCCTCAGCTTGATTTTTTAGATCCCTAAATAAATTTGCAGGCTGACTGTTAAAAAAAAGACATAATTTTATTTGTTAACAAAGAAGACTTGATCTAGAATCACTAGGCACAACCAACAAGTAACTTAACAAAGCCATATTTGCCAAATCACTTTTCAGAGCAGAACCTGCTTTCATATACCAGTAGCCTCCACGTTGGAAGGTGTATCTTTTCCAGATTGTAGGAGTGTTTAATTAAAGGTACTTTACAGTGGGATCACATCTGAAACCCATCAGGTTTCCTTTCATTTTCACTGCTTTAGACACAAAAACATCAAGCTCGAGAGACACAAAATAGGGTCAGATTTTGGTTTAGTTTAATAAACCTAGAAATACGTTGGGAAGTATATGTCAAAGTCTAAATATAAGTTGTAAGAATAATGCCACACCCAAGCAAAAACACACCTGTCACACTAAGTATCTAGAACAGGGGTGGGCAAAATGCAGCCCGGGGGCCGGATGTAGCCCACCAGGCCATTCTATCTGGCCTGCAGGGCCCCTAAAAAAATTTAGAAAATTAATATTTATCTGCCCCTGGCTGCCTATCATGCAGGCCTCAATGGCTTGCCAAAACTCAGTAAGTGGCCCTCCGCGCAAAATAATTGCCCACCCCAATTTAGAATATATATATGAAACCTATACAGAAACAGTGTCCCTTCATGTCTCTTGTGATGACTGAAGGTCTTTTTCCCCCACTGCTGAAATACAGCAGCTCTATAACAGTACACAGCTGCTCCATACAACAATTTAGGAAAGGCACTAAAAAAATTCCAGGTGTTGCTAAATTACAGAGCATTTGAGGAGGCAAAATTTCCTTATCCAAACTAGAATTGGGCTGGGAGACAAAAGTTAATACCCCTCTTCTAAAAAATGGCAATGATGTCTTTAAATCATCACAAGTGTTCAGGGCCCTTCCTGGTTTTGCAGCTCATCTTCTGTGTCTAGCAGCCCTTGCACCCTTTAGTTCTATGCTGAGGCACTGGCCCCACACTGACCCAGAGGGACAGGCACTATTTTCTGCATGAACAATAATATGTCTTTGGCAAACTGGATTTTCCTTGAGTGTCTCATCCAACTACTCGGTGAGCCTGACCCTTCTTAGCTTATCAAATGGAAGAGAGTAACTGGAAAGGACATAATGCATACGCATTAACAAGGACAATAACAGAATACACAAAACATTTTTAAATATCCACTGAAGGCCCCTATTAAACAAGAAACAGGAAGTGTTTTTATTTGTCCAGCAAAATGTACTGTAAATAATATAACTAAACTGCAACCAATGGGCTTATTGTACCAGTAAGAATAAAGCTATTCTATTTCTTTAAAGACTTTAGCCTGCCAAGAAGTTATTACTGCTATTATTATTATTATTACTATTATTATTAGTTAAGCACTGAACACACACAAAGGTGAAACAAAACAGGTGAAGAAATCATTGCATCATAGAGATATAGAGCTAAAAGGAACTTTTAGAAATCAACTACTCCATCCCTTTGCACTGAGCACATCCAGTATGCCTAGACTATTCCTGATCATTTTTCTAACCTGTTCTTAGAAGGCCTCTTGTCCTCGAGAGTCTGCCAAGCCTTTCAGTCCTTCACCGCCCTTGTATTTAGGAATTCTTTTTTCATATTTCATTGAAATGTCCTTTTCTGCAAACTAGCTAATATCTGCTTGCCTTTCTTTCAGTGGTCAATGAAAGCAGCCCCTTTATAACAACCCTTTACACATTGGAACACTGTTATCATTTCTTCACTTCAGTGGTTGTTTTTTAGACCAGTGATGCTCACACTTTGACCCCATGGGATAGATTGGGCCCCTCACTGCCCCTGTACACCAGGATCTGTTTGCATATGGGGGGTGGGTAAAGGCAGAAGCAGAGCCAGAATAGGGCCTCAAGGCCCAAACGTGGCCAGATGGAGGGAGCACAGGGGCCCACACTGCTCCCTCCCAGCCAGAATTGGGTTCCAGGGGTTCTGTGCTGCCCGCGGTCAGCCAGGATCAGACCAGGAACTCTGCACTGCCCTCACCCAAATAGGATCAGGCTCCGAAGGCTCCACACTGCCATTGTCCCACTGCAATTGGGCTCCAGGGCCCCATACTGCCTCCACTGAGCCACGATCATTTTCCCAGGGCCCTGCACTGTCCTTGCTAAGCCCCTGCACACTGGGATTGGACCCTGCATTGCCCGGCAGTCCTGATCTAGTACATAGGGCTGAGGACTGAATGACATAGCACCAGGGGCTGGATTTTGGTTGTGGGCCAGGGGTTGAGCACATAAAAAACACCCTTAACCTTTTGCATACATCATGTTTTCTAAACCTATCATTCTTGTGCTCTCTGTACTCTCCAGTTTGTCTACACCTTTCTTAAAGCGATGCTCAAAATTCAACACTTTTGTCCATCCTTTGTTTATACAACTAACACAGCACAGGGGACACAATGGTGGGAGTATACTACAGACCTCCCACCCAAAGTCAAGAGCTTGACCAGGAGTTCGCCCAGGAACTGGCTGAGGCCACATGCTCCAGAACCATGGTTGTCATGGGTGACTTCAATGACATCTCATGGGAGGATCATTCAGCAAAATCCGAGTGGTCACAAAGCTTCCTATTGTGAGTGGATGACCTCTACCTGACTCAAGAAGTCTACGGGCCAACGAGAGGTAAAGCGTTGCTTGACCTGGTATTGGCTACTGGGGATGACCTAATTGGCAACCTAGTGATTGATGGGAAACTGGGTGACAGTGACCATGAGCTGATCACCTTCACCATCCGCCGTAAAACTAGCAAGTCAGTCAGCACCACTGAAGTCCTTGACTTCAGGAAAGCTGACTTTGACAAGCTCAGGAGGCTTGTCAGTGAGGCCCTAAGGGACCACGACCCCAGGGGGAGGGGAGTCCAGGAAGAGTGGTTGCTCCTCAAGGGAGTGATCCTCGATGCACAAGCTAATTCTATTCCATTTCGGAGGAAAGGCAGCAAGAGGGAACAGCAGCCCCTCTGGCTCTCCAGGGATCTAGCAGACCTCCTAAGGCTAAAAAGAAAGGCCTACAAAGGATGGAGGATGGGATTCACCTCCAAGGAGGAATATTCTGCACCGGTCTGGTCTGGTTCTGCAAGAAGCAAACCAGGAAAGCCAAGGCTGGACTGAACTCCAAGTAGCTTCGAGCATCAAGGACAATAAAAAAGTCCTTTTTCAGATATCTGGGGAGCCGGAGGAAAAGCAAGGGCAACATTGGACCCCTGCTGAACTAGATGGGACAACTGACAACTGACGCCCAGGAAAAAGCCAACCTATTAAATGGGTACTTTGCATCGGTCTTTCATCAGTCCCATTGGACACCCCTGCCCGCTACGGGACAGGGAGGTCCAGGTGAGGGAGATCCTTGCCTTCCATCAATGCGGACCTCGTAATGGAACACCTTAAGAGGCTGGATACCTTCAGGTCATCTGGTCCTTACAATCTACACCCCAGGGTACTCAAGGAGCTGGTGAGCATCATAGCCCAGCCTCTGGCACAGATCATGGAGAACTCCTGGCACTCTGGTGTAGTGCCCACAGACTGGAAGAAGGCCAATGTGGTGCCTATCTTCAAGAAAGGGAGGAAAGTGGATCTGGCACACTATAGGCCCATCAGCCTGACTTCTATCCCGGGGAAGATCTTAGAAAAGTTTATTAAAGAGGCCATCCTTAATGGACCCATATTGTTCAACATCTTCATTAATGATGTGGACATTGGAGTCAGAAGTGGACTGGCCAAGTCCGCCGATGACACCAAACTTTGGGGCAAAGCATCCACACCTGAAGACAGGAGGGCGATCCAGGCTGGCCTGGACAGGCTCAGCAAATGGGCGGACGAGAACTTGACGGTGTTTAACACTGAAAAATGCAAGGTTCTCCACCTTGGGAGGAAAAACCTGCAGCATCCTTATAGGCTCAGCAGTGCTACGCTAGCTAGTACTATGGAAGAAAGAGACTTGGGGGTCATCATTGACCACAAGGTGAACATGAGCCTGCAATGTGATGGTGCAGCTAGAAAGTGACCAAAACGCTGGCTTGCATCCATAGATGCTTCTCAAGCAAATCCCAGGACATCATTCTCCCCTTGTACTCGGCCTTAGTGAGGCCGAAGCTGGAGTATTGCGTCCAGTTTTGGGCCCCACAATTCAAAAACGATGTGGAGAAGCTTGAGAGAGTCCAGAGAAGAGCCAGGCGCATAATCAGAGGTCAGGAAAACAGACCTTACGAGGACAGGCTGAGATTTGTGAGGCTCTTTAGCCTGGAAAAGCGCAGGCTCAGGGGTGATCTGATGGCCACCTATAAGTTTATCAGGGGTGGCCACCAGTATCTGGGGGAACGTTTGTTCACCAGAGCGCCCCAACGGATGACGAGGTCGAATGGTTATAAACTACTGCACGACCATTTCAAAAAGGACATAAGGAAGAATTTCTTTATTGGGTCTGGAAAGCCTGCCACCGGAGGTGGTTCAAGCACTTACATTGAACACCTTCAAGAGTAAATTGGATGCTTATCTTGCTGGGATCCTATGACCCCACCTGACTTCCTGCCTTTCAGGCAGGGGGCTGGACTCGATGATCTTCCGAGGTCCCTTCCAGCCCTAATGTCTATGAAATCTATGAAACTAGGACTTGCACAGTTTTGTCTAAATAAGCAAGCAACTTTGAGGGTACTTTTCTGAACGAGGCATTAGTCTCATATCTGGATCCAGACCCAGATTAAGCTGGGGTTTCATGCTTTGGCTCAAGACTAAATTCTGGTTAGGGTTCAGGTTAGATGTCATCTAAAAATCTCATTGGACATTTGTTTCACATTTTGTATTATGACATTTTTAAAGTATAGTTGATAAAATAGTCCCTTCCAGGGTTTTGGATATGAACTAGGGCCAAAACCAGTCAATAGTCTCCAGCCCTCCTTCCTTCACAAGTCTGATTCTGGTTTTTGTCTAAGCTCTCAATATGAAATCTTCAAAATCCTGTGAGATCTGCCTGTAGTTAATCGATGGCAGGGTTGAGCCCTCTAGTCAGGGTGGGGTTTGGAATGTGGAATATTTTCTCTACCAAAAAAAATAAAATTAAAAGACTAAACCGTGGGGAAATCTAATTAAAGGGGAAAAGAACCTTAATCCATAATGAAAGGTAAATGTTAGATGATAAACTTAACGTCTCCTCCTTCCAGGCTGCACTCATAGGGACCCTGTATGGTAAGGAGGTATACGAGTGTCAGGCAATGCAGTAGAAATATTTGCAGAGAAAACTGTAGCTGGTAAATGTTATTGCTAGCCCTGGGAGGTTAGGCATGCAGGACTATAGCTTTAGTGAAGCTTGTCAGGCACGCAGGGGAGTGAAGATGGAGCACACAGTCTCTTCAAGCCCGCTCCAAATGTCACTCTAACATTTGCAGAGCTGTGTGTAACTGTTTCAGGAGAAATCTCTGACTAGAAGGTCAGAAACAGAAAAGTTGCTTGAAGTCAAAGAGTGAAATGGGAAAAGCACGGTGCTCTGCCAAAACGGTACTGGAGAAGCACTTCCCACCTTTTATGGCTGAGGTGCCTTTCACTTTGACTGTTGTGCTCTGCAAACAAGTTGTGTGGCATTTAAAACGAATAAAGTGACCTCTGTTTGGGCCAAACAGTGTAAGTGTATTTCATGGAATAGAAATGCTGTCCATGACCCAGTGCCTACATCATTCAACCAGCAATATTTCCTAGAGACCTGACTACAACTTCTTGGCCAGTTCCTTTCTTACTGTTACACTCTGGAATATAGGGCACCATTTTTTCCTACAGCCACCCAATATCAAGAATGGAGTGAGGTCAGCCCCCACCCTAGACACTACAAAAAAGGATGAGGATTTCACTCCAAAATCTACAAATATAAGGGGTCCACACTTAAGACACTGCTCCTCCACACTGATGCCCCTGAATAGCGAGGCTCCTGCAGGAACTGTGTAGCCATAGCCTTACTGGAGCATTAGAGCTGCCTTTAAGTTACTCTCTCATGGTGTGTCTACAGGGTGAAGAGGAAATCCCTGACTTATATTTGCTCAGCCTGTGGATCTAGCATGGGAAGAATCCAACATAAACCATTCAGCCCCAAAGCCTTCCCTCTTCCTTCCTCTGTTCTGACAGCCCACAACCCAGAGAGCCTTAGCTGTGCAGCGCCCCTGGAGAATGGCTCCTGTGGGATGTGAAATAAGGAGGAGGCAGTATGCTATAGAGGCAGCTCTCCTCCATTTCCACCCCCAAGCAGAGATATATACATCGAAATTCCCCTTCTGTTCATGATTGTGTGGGGGGTATGAGGCATTAAATAGAAGATACCTAGAGATAGGCTATAGCTGTCCACAAAAGGCAGAAGATGCACATCATCCCCAGTGATACTGTTTAAGAAAGGATAACAACAACTCAGTTTGGCATATCTCTGACCCCAGAAAAGCTAGAAGTGAGAGTTCAGGAGACTTGCATCTGCCACACTGAAAACAAGCAGGCAGAGAAGAGCAATTATTAAAATTAATGTAAAGCAAACAGCTCTGTTGTAAACGAAATAACATTCAAAAAGCCTGGCAAATAAGCTAGCTTTGGGGAAGTGTGATGGAGCAGAGCAGGTAGCAATTAGGAAGATAATGACAGCATACAAGCTGGGAAAAAACTACAGTATACCATTTAATTTGGGGTTCCAGACTGCACCTTCCAAACTTAAAATACAAGATAAACTAAGTGGTGTTTATAACACCAGGAGGTGGGGGGGAGGCCCCTGCATATCCTTTTCTTCTCTCATCAAAGAGCTGCCACTTTCCAAAAGTAACTTTTGCAAAACCACAAATCGCAGGGTGATGCTTACCAGATAGTGGCACTCAGCAGATACAGCACAGACAGTGGTGCAGAAATGATGATGCTGGTTTCCACTGGGTTGTTTATCGGGGGGTTGGTAGGCTCTAGCCGTTTCAGCTCCTAATCAATTCATCAGCAGGGATAGGCTGCCAAAGCATCTAATAACAACTAGTGGATAATTATTTTCACAGCATTGTTTTAGGAGAAGGGAGAGAGACCAAATTAGTAGTTTGCATGGGATGGAGACTGATGGTGTCATAGACCAAGGAGGTGAACAGAGAGACATGTGTGACTTCCAGTTGCATGATACAGAATTTTCCCCAATATACAAGCTAGATCTAATAATCTTTTCCAGCTAAATAGTAGTCCTGTCCCTTTAGAATTCTACCTGTATTGAAGGTTGAATTTTAATGAATAACATTGGCTCCTGTAAACAAAAAGATATAACACTTTTCTGCAGAAGGAGGAATTTAAAAAGGGCAGGATTACCATCTGTAGAACTATCAGTATGTGTGGACAAACTGTAGTGCTGCTGACCTAAATTACAACCAAGCCCTGGATTTCACTGTTTGTACAATGTGTCAGGAGACTGCAGCACAAACTGACCTATTCTAACTTCCAGGTGGGGCAGTGACACATTTTTTGGTTGGGTTAAAGCTCAGAGGCTGACTTTTGTCCTCCTACAGAAATGCTACTCTCTGCTAAGCAGATATTCCATGCAGCATAGCCCAGCAAAGTGTGTTACCTGCAATATGCAGTATGCAGACTCCTATGTTATTAGCTGAGCAAGACATAAAGTCTAGGATGACTTGTAAATTCATCAAGTAGGCCATGGCCTCACAAAACCAAGTTTCTGCTAAAGGAGCAACAAACTGCATGAACTAGTGCTGACAAACTGAACAGAGAATAAATAAATAAATAAATAAATAAATAAATCAGCAGCTGACTCAAATCTTCTACCCAAAACTGTAAACTCTTTTAGAGCTTCAGAAAATTCAGATGTTTTTCTTTTGCAGTTTTATTTAATAGAGCTGCTTAACTCAGCAGAACAGGCTTCAGGACTTCTGGATCTCCTGACTCTGCCAACAACTTATTTCTGTGACCTTGGGCAAATCACAAAGGCCAAATTTGACTGCCATGCAGCTGCCAAAACAAAAGGGACCTGACTTTCCCTCAATCCCCACAGACTTCAACAGAACAGGCAGGTGCTCAGCTCCCCTGAAAAACTGGAAACCTGTACTGGGATCAGTGGCAACACGTAGCGGGTGCACGTGCACCCCCTGAGAGCACTGGTGCACCCCCTGACTGGCCGCACTCTCTGCTTAGGCAATGGGTAGGGCGGCAGGCGGGAGCGCCGGTGCCTCCTCTGTGAGCGCCAGCCGGGGAGTGGGAGCACCGGATGTAGGCTGCGGCCACTTCCGGAAACAGCACAAACGTTCATGGTCGCTGAGGGGCACGTGCCCCCTCCACTCCCCCGACTAAGGTGGCACCAGCCACCCATGAATGGGATTAAGTGAATTTTAGGCAGCCAATGGTGAAAATGCTGGCCTCACTTTCCCTATACTTCAGTTTTTCTTATGAAAATAGGGTGAATATATCCTGCTTTATGGGAACAGTGCAAAGGTTTAATTAAGGTTAACAAAGTTCTTTGACATCCTCTAGTGAAAGGAGCTAGTGGAGTGGAAAGAAATGGACAGTTGGCCACCTCTGACATTGTGGCCATCACCATGCAAAACTCCATATTCACTTGGACTTTTATCGCAACAGAATACAAATGAGATTCTCTTGCTCCAAAAGCTTAGTCCTACCCCAGCACTTGAGCACATTTATTTATTTGATTTATAAATACATAAAAATGATAAAAACAGATAAAATATTAAAATACAATAGGAAGTAATAAAACAACTGCCCAGACAATACCTCACCAAAAAACTCAACAATACCATCAAATCATTTCCATCAAGACTACAAGAAAAACTACAGACCTTGATCCCCCCGCTACCTAACCTGAGGACTTTTTACATGCTTCCTAAAATCCACAAACAAGGGAACCCTGGCAGACCTATCATATCCAACCATGGGACCCTAACTGAGGAAATATCAGGTTTCGTTGAATCAATCCTAAAACTGCTTGTCACCCACAGAGCAAGTTTTGTACAAGACACCACAGACTTTCTACGGAAACTTAAAAGCATAGACCACCTTCCCAGCAACACACTCCTAGCCACCATGGATATTACCAGCCTATATACCAACATCCCACACCAGGATGGCATCCAAGCCTGCCTTACATATCTACAGGAACAAGATTACAACTCAGAATACAGACCCAAAGATATTACTGACCTTATACACTTCATCCTCACACACAACAATTTCACTTTAATAATCAACACTTCCTCCAGATGATGGGAACAGCTATGGGCACTAAAATGGCCCCACAGTATGCCAACCTTTTTATGAGCCACCTGGAAGAAGACTTCCTCAAGAACTGCACCATCAAAACCTTGCTATACTTAAGATACATCGATGACATCTTCATCATTTGGCCTGAGAACCTGCAATCTCTGATTGAGTTCCATCAGAAATTCAACAGTCACCATCCCTCCATCCGACTTTCTTTAGAATACTCCAGCACCAACATTTCCTTTTTAGACACAATGATCAGTATCCAGAAGGGTAAAATACAGACCATAGTATACAAGAAACCCACAAACCAACATACATAGCTGCACAGAACCAGCAATCACCCTAAACACCCTAAACACACCAAAAAAGCTGTGATATACAGCCAAGCCCTCAGATACCACCGCATTTGTACTGAAGAGAACACCCAGGATTGCCACCTCACCAATCTTAAAAAGGCTTTCACCCAACAAGGACACTCCTCCAGAGAGGTAGATTGCACATTTGAAAGAGCCACCTGGATACCCCGTGAAGAACTGCTGCAGTACAGAAGAAAACCCCCCGCACACCGCTGGTTACGACGTATCACCCCTCCCTTGAACCTGTACAGAAAATCCTCAAAAAATTGCAACCCATACTAGACAGAGACCCTATTCTTAAAAAGATCTTCCCAGAGCCACCCATCCTAGCCTTTAAACAAGCACCGAACCTCGCCAACCTCATCACCAGAAGCAAACTTCCTCAAGCCCAGAACACACCAAAAGGATCCAGACTGTGCCAGGACAAGAAATGCAAAACCTGCCAACACCTCTCCACCACCCCCACTATTACTACACCCCACAACAGAGCCATCAGCATCCCAGGATCTTACAGCTGCACCTCCAGAAATGAAATATATCTCATCCAATGCACCAAATGCCCTGATGGAAAATACGTAGGAGAGACCAAACAACAACTGCGCACCAGAATGAACACACACCGGAAATCCATCAAAGACAGGAATACCCAATTACTGGTGGAGGCACATTTCTCACAGGAGGGCCACTCTCTCTCCAATCTCTCAGTCCTGATCCTCAAAGGAAATTTACACAACACTTCCCAGAGACGAGCCTATGAACTCCACTTCATCAACCTCCTGGATACTAGAGATCATGGACTAAACACAGACATTGGATTTTTGATACATTATAATGCCTGGCAACTGACTCCCCAGCCCAGTCGCTGGCTTCTTTACTTTTCATTCCATCCAGGAAGAGCACACACCAACTGCTGAAACTTCCTTAGCCTGACGAAGGGTTTTTGAACCCGAAAGCTTGCTTAATAACTATTCTCCAACTATTTGGGTTGATCTAATAAAAGATATCAAATTCACCCAAGGAACCTTGTCTGCCTATGTCCTTAGACCAACACGGCTACAACCGAAACCCCTGCAGACAATACCTCAAAACTTAACCCCATTTGCTAGCTGCCTGCCCAAATGAAAAGGTCTTACAACACTACTGGAAAAAATCCAGGTTTGGGCTCTAATGGGCCTCCAGGGGGAGGGATAGAACTTGCAGGGAGTTGAACTTGGTTGATTTTAGGGGACACGATGGAACAGACAGGAGAAGGATGTCCCTGAGTTATGTAGGACCCAGGCCATTTACAGCTTTCTAGGTCAACTCCAACACCTTGATTTGTGCCTAGAAAACTAATGGAAGGCAGTGCAGACAGGAGAATCTCTATTAACAGTTAGCAGAATAGGGCTTATTGACACACCTCATGAACTGTAATTCCATATAGTAAGACAGTGGCACACATGACTGCCAACCAGTCCAATGCAGCATTATGTTACTTGCCTGATTCTACATAGCCCATTTTCAATCAGATCAAAACATGAAATCATCATGTACCCAAGAAAGGCTGATCTGACAGAATTCCAAGCCATCAAAACTGGGCAAATCTTTGGATAGGTCTGTTCCTACGAGAGCTTCAACTCACATTGCAGACCCAGAAGGTCTGGAAACTTTTCAGAAAAGCTTCTGAAGTTTTGAATATTGCTGAAATCTGTTCATGCTCTCTTCCATATCAATTTAAAACTATTCACCCTACATCAGGGCACTTGTAATTTACTTATAGGTGAGATATGAGAGTATAGCTACATTCTGTAGTACCCTGTTTAAACCAGAGCTAATGGAAAACTCGAGCAGATAAGACAGGCTGATAGTGAAGAAACTGCTATTTATCCCATCTAAACCACTTCTGTCCACTGTAATAAAGTCCAAAGGGATATTTACTTTCCAGATTGCTAGCAGCTACCAGATGTGATACTTTTTGTTACAACATTTCTGATCCATTACATCAAATTATGCCAGATTAAATGCAGCCCATCAGGGAAAGAAGGTGCCACAGACCTGTAATTTGACTCAAACAAAAAATTCAGCGTCTGTTCATCACCGACTGTCATTTACCACATACATGCAATACACTCTCCTTGCTGTACCCCACGCAGTGCAGCTTCGAGGTTAACTGCCCTTAGGCAAGGACTACACAGTGACTGAGCAGGGGGCAAAGCCTCCAGCGACTCTTTTGTTCTAAGATTCTCTTGGTTCTCTTCAGATACTGAAACACCAGGTAGCCTCAACATCAAGAAAGCTGATTTCCCCACCGGATGATAATGTGGCAGAGGCAGAAAGTATAGCAAATACAGGATCCCCACAACAGGCATAGTGCAATGGGTTCATGCATTAGCCATTTACTCCTGAAAACCAGAGCTCAAGTCCACCTTAGGCTATTAGAGATAAAGGAGAGATGATTTCAACTGAACAGGTGTTTTTCCACATCATAGTGTCATTATGCTATTACTGAGCATGAGCATCAGTGTTGAGAAAAAACAGTCTCCACACAAGTGAGGCCCAGGCTTCGGAGAGCAAAAGGGCTTCAGTTCAGGAACAAGATAGGCTATCACAGCTACATAGGCACAAACTATTGCTATAAGGAATGCACTTTGCTCTTTCCAGGTAGGAGCTACTCTTTAATGAAAGCAAAATATGAACAAAAGCTCTGAAGATGGATACAAAGGATTGATTTGGCCGTAGCTTTGCTTTGGGAAGTCACCCAAAAGATAGGCAAGTGAAGGAGAGCACAGTGAATCAGTCTCCTGTACAGGGTTCTGTTAGGGCCCATAGGAATGACAGAGATATGTAGCTGCTAGACCAGTGATCCACAACCAGTTTAGACTCAAGGGACCCTCAGCTGACTCAAGGCACCCCTTAGAAAATATGTCAGCTCTTAATTTTCACTCAATTTTGACAACATAAAGATAATAGAGCAATTCTTCTGTTCCAAAAGCCTATACAACAGGTCAGAATGTTTTTAACAATGTGGATTCTTGTTTAAAAATCTCTGTTAACACTTCCAACTGTTAAAATTGCATAGCACCTTGTAGTGCCCTTGAAAGGGTTTCAAGGCATCCCAGGGCACCGTGGCACGATAGTTGAGAATCACTGTTCTAGGTAGTTGAGCAGGGGCAGGCATATTTCACCAATAATTTTATGGTCATACAAACAACCCTTGATAGCCTGACTAGACTATCTTTATTCCATCATTGCACATTGTGATCTGGGTGTGTGGTTGCATCTCTGTCACAGGACAACACCAGTCTTCACTCAGTAAACCCAAAGCCTCCAAGGATCATTCAGCAGCTACTTCAGGAACAGTAGTTTTAACCCCAGAGACAGAAATGCAACCTATTAGAGCAGCACTTTCACGCCTTACATCTACCGTGCCACTTCCTACAGAATTCAGCAAGATCATGGCAATTGTTGTTTTACTGATTGGCACTAGTTCTCAGGAAGCCTGGGAGAAGGAAGATGGTGCAATTTAGAAGTATTAAAGAACTACAGCAGAGCTCTGTTTAAGAGCCCTTCTACAAAATGTTATTGTCCTAACCAATCTTTTCCTTGCTGAGGTATTAACCCCAACAGCTGCAGAGACAAACAAAGTGCTGGATATACTCAGGAAAAGAATAATTTGCCTTCACCTAAAACATCTCCTACACTTTCTTTTAAATAGCTGAAAGACTGACTTAAAGTGAATTGCAAAAAGTGAACCATGTTGAGAGAGGTAGGAGCTGTGTTAGTCTAGAGACATGGAAAAGACAGGCTAGAGATGTACCTTACAGACTAACTGAATCAGATTTATATGCTTTCATAAGCAAGAGAATCAGTAAGAAGGGAGGGGAGAGAGGAGGAATCAAATCCCCTACTCTCTTACTGGGAAAAATCTCTATGGTGGGAAGGCTGTTATTCTATTACCCCAGGGGCTAGGAGAAAAAAATGGAGGTGCAGAAGCTGTTTGCAATTCAAGCTGTGGACAAACAAATCTTTTATTGGCTTTCAAAGGGGAGGAAGAGCAGCAGTTCAAAGGGACATCAGCTGTCAAGATGTAACTGTTACATCTGCATGCTTCTGTAGCATACAAATTAGATAAATCACTGTAACTTTAACCCTGAATGAAACAACTGAATATCAGGGCTGAGGAGGTACATTGATCGAGCTACAGCTGTGAAGCTTGCATGGTACCTACTAGCACCAAAACTGCCTCTACTGCAGCTATAAGGACCCCAGCCACTCTCAATTCTCCCCTGTGTGGATCTATCTATGACCCCAGCCAAAAATCCCTCCTACTGGCAGATGTGAAGATAATCAAAAAGCCCCAGTATGGAAGAAGAGTTTATGTTCCTGGAGGGTGCTTTGTCCTAAGGAATCCCACACATTATTTAGACAGAAATGATTCCCTCCACACCTGAAATGCATCCCCTTTGGATCTGAAGGCAGCAGCTGTTGGCAACATCAGCTTGAAACTCAGTCAATTGCAAAAAATGAGCTACAGCAGCTGCATGTGATAGATCTCCTAGAGTACCCCTGCCAATTTCTGAGGTTTGACATTTGTGTGTTCTTCTTTTCCTATTTTTAATGGCTTACTTTGTTTTATTCTTGTGCAAAAGACCCATACAGATAAGAGCAACAGTGGCTGATTGACAAACTTACTGTGAAGGAGAAAGTAGCAGAGGACTACTCTTTTCAACAGGAAAAAAACAAACACGCAGAAAGGTGCAAACCCCATAATGAGGAAAGCCAAGTGACATATACCCAAAAGTAAGAGATTAATTACCAGTGCTGGTTGTCTTAATTGTACTTCTGGACAAGCCAGACTGCCAGCCAGTCAAACTGAAATCTTTTCAAGAGCCAAGCAGGTAGAGTTTATCTTCAGAATTTTCCCTGATACTACCCTACCAATACATGCAATGAATGTCTTGCCTGGGAGGTTCGGCATATCCAGGGTTAAGAAAGAAGATTGGCATCCATAGCTCACTGAGCCATTTGGTGTGATATAGACATTTTTCCACCTGGTACAGGACAAATCATATGCCTTCACTTTAAAACAAGATTTTAAACGTCACTGCATGGAAAACCCTGACCTAGCTTGGAGTTAGAGAGACAGATGGTTTGAAGGATCAAACCAAAAACTTACTTGGTTGCCACAAAGTGATTTTTATTTTAAAAAGTGGAAGGTTCATTAGTTACTGCCGGTCTGTCTTCGCTTTTAAAAAAAAAAAAAAAAAAAGCTCTTTTCCAAAAGATCTTTAAAATGGTGCTCCAGTACTGCATCCAGCACAATGTCCCAAATCAGCTGATACTCTGCCATTCTCACCTGGTATCAATTCAGGATTTTTAGCGAGTTTCACTTAGCATTCTGGGGTTTGTTTAAACACAGGAGGGACATATTAACTGCTGCAAGGCCCTATATGCAATAATGAGAATTATGCTTTTTTTTCTTGACCACCCTAGAGCAAATCCAAGGGTCCTATGAAAGGATCTCTTCCAGCTCTAGTGGAAAATCACCCAGTCTAATTTGCTTGTGAATCCAAATTAGGGTTCTAGTTTCAGTTGAGCAGTAGATTCAGGGAAGAAATCAAACTAATGCTGGAGGGACAGTTTTGTGGAAGCATGAATTACTGGTATGCAAGCCAGGAAGGATAGAGCCATGCACTTTCTTGGAAATGTGTGTGATTTCATACAAAAGTGTCTCAGGTCTTTTGCAGAAAATAGGTTAAGAAGAAGTAACATGAAAGGTGCTGAAGATCTGCTAGAGCACATACCACTTTTAAATTTTGCATAATACTAGGCTAAGTACAGACAGTCAAAAAGCCCGAGGCTAACTTAATTCAGTCTTTGCAAGTTAGTCTAAGCTAAAAAGATTGAACCAATAAGCAAATAAACAGACATTTAGTTTTGATTCAGGAAATACAGCCACATGCTAGTAGTGGCTCAAGCCAGAAAACAGGGGGGGGAGGGTGGCTACAGCATGTCTCTCTGGCACGTAGCCAGCATAGGCTGTGTGTTCACTTCCTCATGCCCCTGAGCTTTCAGTGATTTGCAGTCCAGAGTCTCAGTAGCAGGACTCTGCAAAGTTGCTCATCACTTCTTCGTCCAGATGCCTTTTATAATCCACAGTCACAGCCAGCACTAAGTAAGTAGGGCAGGGCAGCTCCATGCTCAGGGGAAGGGAAGTTTAACTCCCTCCCTGGCTCCAGACCCCAGCACAAGTTTGCTAGGGGGGCAATGAGCCAGCCAGAGAGGCAGCCTTACTGGTCCAGCTAGGGAGCAGAGGGACAGGGCCAGGCCTGCTCTCTGGAGCAGACAGCCCAGCCCAGCCCAGGGCTGCAAAATGGGATGCTGAGGGACTCTGATTTAACTTGAACCGGGAAGGGGTCTGGGACATAAGTTTCATAAACTGGTTTGACCTAAATAAGTTAAGTCTGATACTATATTCAAAGTTTATTTTAAACCAGTTTCAGCCATTTTGAAACTGGTTTATGTGCACTGAACTTCTGTTGTTACAGGTTTAAACCAGTTTCTGATCAGTTAAACCATTTTATGTATAACTTCTGTCCCAGGAGCTAATGTCCTGTACCACCACTATTCATAGAATCATAGAAAATTAGGGTGGGAAGGGACTTCAGGAAGGTATCTAGTCCAACTCCTAGCTCAAAGCAGGATTATTCCCAACTAGCATCCCACCCAAGGCTTGGTCTAACCAGGTCTTAAAAACCTCCAAGGATGGAGATTCCACCCCCTCTCTAGGTAACCTCTTCCACTGTTTTATTACCCTCCTGGTGAGAGGGTGTTTCTTAATATCTAACTGAAATTTCCCTTGCTGCAACTTGAGACCACTGTTTCTTGTTTTGTCATCTTCCACCACTGACAACAATCTAGCTCTATCCTCTTAGAACCACCCTTCAGGTAGTTGAAAGCTGCTATTCAAATTCCCCCTCTGTCTTCTCTTCCCCAGACTAAATAAGCCTAGTTCCTTCAGCCTATCCTTTTAAGTCAGGTGAGCTAGGCCCCTCACCATTTTCACTCCTGTCTGCTGGATTTTCTCTAACTTGTCCACATCCTTTCTATAGTATGGTGCCCAAAACTACATGTAGTATTCCAGATGTGTCCTCACCAGTGCTGAACAGAGGGGAATAATCACTTCCCTCGATCTGCTATCAACTCTGCTACTGCTACTAATGCCGTTAGCCTTGACCTGCTGGCAACACTCCTAGCAATACAGCCCAGTATGCCGTTAACCTTCTTGGCAACAAGGGCACACTGTTGACTCATATTCAGCTTATTGTCCACTGTAACCCCAAGGACCTTTTCTGCAGATCTGCCATTTAGCCAGTCAGTCCCCAGCCTGTACCAATGCATGGGACTGTTCCATCCTAAGTGCAGGACTTTTCACTTGTCCATATTGAACCTGGTGAGATTTCTTTTGGTCCAATCCTGCAATTTGTCATGGTCTCTCTCAATCCTAGCCCTACCATCCAGCATATCTACTACTCCCCACAGCTTGGTGTAATCTGTGAACTTGCTTAGGGTTCACTCCATCCCATCTTCTGGATTGTTGATGAAGATATTGAACAAAATCAGCCCCAAGACTGACTCCTGGGGCAGTCCACTTGATACCAGCTTCCAACTAGACTTCAGGCCATTGACTACTACCCACTGACACTGATGATCCAGCCAATTTTCTATCCAACTTACAGTCAATTCATCCAACCAATACTTCCTTAGCTTGCTTGCAAAAAAATGTTGGGATATTGTATCAAAAGCCTTTCTAAAGTCAAGGTATATAGTGTCCACTGCTCTTCCCACATCTACAGAGCCAGTCACCTCATCATAGAAGGCAATTGGCTTGGTCAGGCATGACGTGCCCTTGGTGAATCCATGCTGGCAGCTCCTAATGACCTTCTACTCCTCCAGGTGCGTAGAAATGGATTCCTTGAGGACCTGCTCCATGTTTTTTTCCAGAGACTGAGGTGAGGCTGACTAGCCTGTAGTTCTCTGGATCCTCCTTCTTCCCTTTCTTAAATATGGGCACTATACCTGACATTTTCCAATCATCTGGGATGTCTCCTGATTGGCTTGAGTTTTTAAAGATGATGGCCAGTGGCTCTGAATTCAGATCAGCCAACTCCCTCAGCACTCTCAAGTGCATCCCATCTGACCCCATGGACTTATACACATCCAGCTTTTCTAAATAGTCCCTAACCTGTTATTTGACCACTCTTGGCTACATACCTCCTCCCTAAACTGTGCTGGGGAGGAGTCTGGAAGCTGACTGCCTGTGAAGACTGAGGTGAAAAAGGCAATGAGTACTTCTGACTTTTTCACATCCTCTGTCACTAGGTTGTCTCCCCCATTCAGTAAGGGACCCGCACTTTCCCTGATCTTCTTCTTGTTGCTAACATACTTGTAGAAACCCTTCTTGTTACCCTTCATGCCACTTGCTAGCTGCAACCCCAATTGCATTTTGCCCTTCCTAAGTTCATCCTCGCATGCTTGAGCAATATTATACTTCTCCGTAGTTGTTTGTCCAAGTTTCCACTTCTGGTAAGCTTGCTTTTTGTGTTTTAGCTCATTGAAGAGTTTCATGCTAAGACAAGCTGTTCTTCTGCCATACTTGCCAGTCTTCCTGTGCAGTGGGATTGTTCATTCCTGTGCTTCCATTAAGGTGTCTTTAAAGTACAGCCAGCTCTCCTGGATTCCTCTCCTCTTCAGACTGGCCTCCCAGGGGATCCTGCCCATTAGTTCCAAGAGGGAGTCAAAGTCTGCTTTTCTGAAGTCTGGGGTCCATACTCTGCTGCTCTCCTTGCGTTCTTCCTCAGGATTCTGAACCCAATCATCTTGTGGTCACTGCTGCCCAAGTTGCCATCCGCTACTACATTCTCCACCATTTCTACCATGTTTGTGAGCAGCAGATCAAAAAGAGCATGTCCCCTAGTTGGCCTCTCCAATATTTGCACCAAGGAGTTGTTCTCAACACGCTCCAAAAAACTTCCTAGATTGCCTGTGTACTGCTGTATTGCTCTCCCAGCAGATGTCAAGGTGACTGAAGTCCCCCAGCAGAACCAGGGCCTGTGATCTGGAAACCTGTATTAGCTGTTTGAAGAAAGCCTCATCCACCTCATCCTCTTGGTCTGGTGGTCTATAGCAGACCACGACTACACTATCAGCCTTGTTCCTCTCCCTTCTGACCCTAACCCAGAGACTTACAGCAGGTCTGTCTCCAGTTTCACACTGAAGCTCTGAGAAATCATACAGCTCTTTTAAGAGTGTGACTCTTCTTTTTCTTCCCTGCACATCCTTCCTGAACATTTTATACCGATCCATGACAGTGCTCCAGTCGTGCAAGCTATCCCACCAAGACTGTGTTATTCCAATCAAATCATTGCTTTACTTTTATTAACTGCCAAGTCTGCATTATTTATTTAACAAGAGGCATTGATTTTTTAATATAAATTTAGATGTAAAAAGCAAAGAGCTAGGTCTAACCTACACAGCTTTACCCTGTACTGTGACACCAGATATTACAGATGTGTGTGTCTTGCAGGCTGCAGACAGAGGTAAGATCTCGTCTCTCTCTATAAGAAGAGAGAAGAATCAGACTTGATGCCTTGTAAAATAAAAAAACCCATATGTGTTCTAAGACATAAGAAGTATAAATAATACTGCCACCTAATGATGAAACTGTAACCTAACATTTTAATAGGCTGAACTGTCAAACACGCCACATGGGGCCAGTCATTACTTTGACCTGCCTTTCTTGAGTCTGCTTGATGCAGCTAGATTTTCCACAGCTAGATTTAATTATGTGCTGGTTTCCAGAGTACTTCCTGCCAGTGAAGCAAGAGGGTATGTTTTAAGCGGCAAAGATATTTTCATTGGAGATGTGATTATTTTTCTCAAACTGACAGATCTGATTCCCAGTCCTGTGGCCCAGATAACAGTCTACAGAAGGAAGAATGTAATAAAGCAAGAGTTCAGTGTTGGATTTGTTTAAGACTGATACTTTCCTCTTAGCCTCTGATGAAAACTAATTGAATGGGGATGGGGGGGGAAATGTGGAGATGGTGTCTTTTTGCTAAACACAGTATATTATTCTGCCAAAATTAATGTTCTGTATGGTCCCTCTGGACATTTCAGTTTACCGCAGCCAAACCAGCTTTCATTTCACTATGTCCTGTCAGGCACTTCTTTACTGTTTCATGGTGTGGGTCTTAACCAATTTCCTCAGCAAGTTAAATATGGGCTTAATCTGTGAGCCGCTTTGCACAAGAACTAAAGGAATCTAGCCCACCTAAGCCAAAATGCTGCTGATTAACAGTTAAAGCCTGGCTCTATCAAGAGCGAGTCCCTCAAGTTTTCCTTCCTGAGTTTCCCAGCCTGTACCATGGGTATAATGATGCTTAACTATTCTTTATAAAACACTTTGAAATGTTCCTAGGAGAGGTATTATAGAATCACAAATGGCTGATGTTATCATTCCATTCAATCTACTATGTTAGGAGAAGGTTAAGGTTGCAAAATGAAAAAGACAGAAGTCAAGAAACCCAAAATCAAAGAGACTGGGCACAAGGAATGAATCCACAGGGCACATGCACCTGAGAGTTCGTTGGTGACCAACTGTCCATTGTCATCAGGTGCAATTCGCTTCCCTTTTCATGGGAAGTTAAGGGCTGGTCCAAGTTGTCAGGCAAATAGATTTGAAGGTGAGTTCATGCAACACATACAGGAGAGGCAAGCCTCTCTATGCAAATCCTTTGCCAGATTGCCTTCACCTTGAACTAAAAGGCCTGATTCAAAGTGTCATCCAAGAAGAGGAAAGCTTTGTAATGGACAGAGCTGCCCCATGCCAGATCCCTAGAGAGTAGATTTGCTGCTTCCCTTGTACAGAAAGAAGAAAACTTAATACAGGATTTGTTTCCACTTTCACTGCCAAATGAATCATATGCTCTTTCAGCGGGCTCAGTCATGTTCCTCAGGGGCTGGATATCATATCTGTATGGTACCCCCTGCTGCAGGCTTCATGCTAAGTGTTCTCAAAGATGCCAAAAAGGTACAAAGAAAGCCCAGGAGGTAGGAAGCCAGAGCATCCTTCAACTGTATTCAGAAAGGATACACTTAAACATACAGTGCATTTCAAGTGAATATGGAGTGTAATACAAGTGTAAAACTTGTCCCCAAGGGACACTTCCATAGGGATTTAGGAAGGTGAGTCGAAGAGCAGCTGCTGGAATAAAGAGTGAGGCTCCTTCCTAAAATTATGGGGGGTTCATCAGACTGGCCTACACGCTCATTTAAGATAACCAAGGATGGAGAGAAAGCAGCTGCAGTACTGCCAAGTGTCCATTAGATGGCAATGGGGTCTACAGTTGTCTCCCCTCCCCATTGCTGCCTTTCCTGGCTAAACCAGATGTCTTTTATTTTTCACTGGGAATTAGCATATTAACACTGCTCTTGAATGCACGGAAGAGAGATCAGAGTTGCAGAATAAATCTCAGGCTGTTTAATTTTTCACTTTTGTTTCCTAGCAGCTCCTCCCTCCTTTGCCTCCTCAAGTTGGTAAGGTGGGTCCTGATTCTCATCTTGCTTATGCCAGCTGTTGTACTGGTATAAACGTTGATTCCTGTGCATTTTCTCCTCATGTGCACAAGCAGGGGATAAGACCCATTTAGGGCCTTATTACACATTAATTTTAGGCAGTTCCTGGAGCTCTTAACCCCTGGATTGTCCATGCATTAACATCTGAAACTAATTTTAAGCACACTTTAGGTGGCTTAAAAGATGCCACTCCAGGGCAGGTTTCTCTCTGATCCGTGTTACCCAGCTCATGTTCCGTTAATGCGTGGCCACTCCCCACAGATTAGCCACCCAAGTTGTAGTCCTTCAGCATCCCAGAATACAGTTTCCCCTCCCCATCCTCCTGTACAGCATGAACAAACTTTCCACCCCCCTGAACTCCTAGGGTGCTTGTACATGTGATGGGGGTTTAGTTCCCTAAATTGAAACAGTGCATTTTTAATTGTGATGATTAAAAACCCACTGTTTCAATTTCAGGGCTTCCATCACTGTTATGGCGAGGGGCCCGATCCTTTGTTTCTTTTCTTTTTTGCGATGCCTACCTGCCTCTCCCATGGCCGGGGGTGAACTGCTGGCAGGCTGAGCGGCCCCTGACCTGCAGGGGCCCCCCACTCCTTCCCTGGGGCCACCTGGGTGGGCTGCCAGCAGGCCAAGGGCTGCCTCAGCTCAGGCTCGGGGAACAGTTGAATCGGGCTGGGTGCTGCCCCTTAGCTGGGTAGCCGCTGACCTGCTAGCAGCCAGCCTGGTTGTTCCCACGAGGTGCTGACACTGCAGAAGGAAGGACTGGGGGGCCCTGCAGTTCAGGGCCCACCAGCAGCTCACCCCCAGCTGCAGACAGGCTCTGCAGAAGAAAAAAATGGATCAGGCCCCTTGCCACATTTTTTTCCCCAGCAGAGCCTGCCTGTGTGAGCTGCTGGTGGGATGAGCAGTCCCTGAGTTGTGGGGGGCCCCAGTCCTTCCCTCTGTAGTGGCAGCACCCCCCAGGGCCACCCAAGAGGGCAGGTAGTGGGCCGGGGCTGCCTCACCTTGGAGACAGCATCCGCCAGATCCAACTCTTCCCCAAGCCCCCTGGAGCTTCCAGCATGCAATGCACTGTCCCCGTTGCTTTCCCAACACATGGTCTCACCTGAGAATGGGCTGGCTTGCCTCTGGGGCAGCACAGGGAAGCAGCAGGAGGGTTGCTAGGTGTGCTGGCAGCCAGAGAAAGTAGCAGAGACAGTCCACTGGAAGCCCCGGCAGGCTTGGGTAAAGAGTTCCTCCGAGCTGGGGCAGCCCCCAACCCACTAGATGCCTGCCCAGGCAGCCCCGGGAGTCACCGCTACTACAGAGGGAAGGACAGGCCTCCTGCAACTCAAGAGCTGCTCAGCCCACTGGCAGCTTGCAAGGCAGGCTCTGCCAGAAAAAAAAAGTGGTGAGGGGCCTGATCCTTTTTTTTTTTCCAAGGCTGAAAGGTTACAAGTTGCTACATTGCAAGCTAAACTACATAGGGATATGGTTTAGTTTGCAACATAACAAACTCATCTAAATCATGAAAAAAACCCATACATGTAAGGTGTGACACAATTAAACCACAAAAATGGACAATTTTCATCACATGTACAAACACCCCTACTGCCCAGGGGATTGTTCTGGCACAAAACCAGCTCTCCCTCCTGGCCCCGCAGGGATGATCCTCCCACTCCCAGGGATACTAGCTCACGTAAACAGTCTGCAGATCACATGCCAGCTAGCGAGGTCACAGGACATAGACAAGTGCAAGAGTGGTGTTTAGGGGGGTGGGGAAGGAATAAAGTAGGAGGCCAGATCATGTCCCCTAGAGCTGGGGCTTCCTTCCCAGGGCACAGCAGTAGCTCCCACAAAAGCACCTTCCTGCACCTCACAGCCAACCCTGGAAGCTAATGCATATTAAAGCAGGCATGTAGACATATCCAAAGTGTGACTGCTTCAAACTTGAACTAGCACTGACACCAATCAACATCTGAGGAGTTCAAAATGCAACGTGTAACAAGGCTCTAAGGCCCTCACTGGGATGATATATTATTGGAAAGTGAATTCCTTGCTGTTGAAAGATGTCAGTCTCTCCCTGAGTATGCATGAAGGTTGGCAGGCTCCTGGAAGGTAGGCCATACCAAGAAGGGAGGTAACATTTGCAGCCCTCAGTATACTTTATAAGTATTAATTAATTAATAGACCTTCACAAACACCTCTGAAGCAGGAAATAATTGTTTTCTGCCTTTCATAAAGACAGGAAACTGAGACAAAAATAGAAAGAGATTCACAAAGGGTCCCACAGACAACACATACCAGAGGCGGACAGGATCCAGATGTTTTTACTCCTAGTCCTTCATCTCAGTCATAAGACTGTCCTCCTTGAGTCCTTCCAGCATTCATTGTCACCTCTTAGTTTTACTCTTCACTATAACAGTTTTGAAAAAGTGCTACAATGTTTAAATTGGGGCAATATGAAAAGAATCAGACTGAAGCTTCCTTTGAAAACAGAAATATAATCACCAAAATCTAAAGAAAAAATCCCCTAAATGTGTAAGAGCGAGGCCTTGAGGCTAGTGAAAATGTGATGACTGAGATTCAATAGTAATAACAGCTGCCTTCCCCTCAAAACCTGACCAGAGTGACTGAACTCAAAGAGAATGAACTAAGACACAGGAGATTTTTGTAATATTTCATTTAGCCTTTTACTTCAGCAAGAGTTTGTCTACCACAGAGTTAAGCATCCTTCCTAGTCACAGACTCTATATTTGCTAACTGTGCAAATTCCCTGGTTCCCTAATACCAAACCAGCTGCTGGGTACAGCTGTGTTCCAACAAAGGCATCTACAACAGCAGGGACTGCTGAGGGAGTGCAATGCTTCCTTGATTTCAGCCAGGCCTACAAGAGGAAATCACAATGCTATTCTCACTAATTCACAACCCAGCTGGAAACCAGAGAGCAATGGAAGTCTAATGTGGAAAGCCCAACGTGATTGGATCTCCATCTTAACCGTATCTCATCTTCAACAGCCTTTTATATGTGGAACATTTGCCCATATGTCCACACAAACCCAGGGCTTGATGCTCTCCTGTACAAGTGCTGTGCAAAGTTACAAGCAAAGTTTTTGGATGCAATGGCTAGGGACAGACATTCAAAAAGCTGGAGCGTGAATTGATTCAATCTTTGCAAGTTAATCTAACCTGCATATATTGAACCAATTTGTAAAGGACAGACATTCACTTTTGACTCCAGAAATGCAGGCACAGGCCTGCAGTGGCACAGGCCAGAAGCCAAGGGGCAGTAGAGCGAGCCCTCCGCTGGAGGGAAACTAAGCTGGGAGAAGTGGTCAGGCTCAGGCAGGCCTGAGTATGATTGGGAAGGGGTTTAAACTCCTACCCTGGTTTGCAGAGAGAGGAAGCAACCCCTATCAGGGGTCCCCAGCCCCCTACCTCTGCACACTTGCTGGCTGGTGACAGGAGAGGGGGTGGGGCCAGACCCTGGTAGCCTAAGGAGAAGTTCGGATTTAAACCCCCCATTGCAGGGGGGAAAGGGCGATGCAGGCATTGACAGACTCCGTTTATGCACCCAGGGCCACAGTGGCCAGATGCCAGTAGCATGAGTGGAAGAGAGGTTTTAACCCCCCCAACTGCAGGCAGAAGCAGCAGAGGCACCAACACAGCGTCTTGGGCTGAGTCCCTCTGAGGAGCAGTCAACCCATCACAGGAAGGGGGTGGGGACAGGGGATGTGACCTGGCTGCGGGGAATGGGGATCTTACCTGGCTGGGGCTTGGGGAGCTGGGGCTACTTACAGAGTGCGACTCACCATGGCCTGGGCTGGGGCAGCCCCAGGGGGCAGAGGGCAGCGCCCGCCACCTCCCACCTCTAGCCCTGCACAGGTCCCACAGTTTGCAGAAGTGCTGCAGCTGCAGAGCAGCTCCCCGCCCCTGTTCCTCTCCCAGCAGTGGCAGTGGTGGCGATGGCGGCAGAGCAAACTTATTGCGGCAGGGAGAGGTGAAGCACCTGTCACCCGCTGCCTGCTCACTGGGCACTTAGGGCAAGCTGCTGCAGACCATGGGCATGGGCAGTGGTGGTGGAGGCAACGACCGCGGCAGCCCAGTCCAGCCTGCCCAGGGCATAGGCAGTGACTGGCCCATGGCAACCTGCCCCGTGCACCTGGCACCACCGTGAGCAGGTGCCAGGTGCCTCACCTCTGCCCACTATGATAGTCCGCTCTGCCACCGGGAGACAGAGGGGCAGGTTGCCACAGGCCAGTCATTGCCTATGCCCCTGGGTCGGGCCAGACTGGGCTGCAGCAGTCCATTGCCTCTGTCCACCACTGCCCATGCCCCTGGCCCACAGCAGCCTGCCCCGAGCACCTGGCACCATGCAAGCAGGCAGTGGGTGACAAGTGCTTCACCTCCACCTGCCACGATAAGTTTGCTTCACCACTGCCACCAGGAGAGGGAGGGGGGAGCAGGGAGCCACACTGCAGCTGCAGCCCACCTGCGAACCATGACTCCCCCCCCACTGCAGCCAGGTCACATCCCCCAGCCCCACCCCCTCCCTGCAGCTGGCTGGCCACTCCTCAGAGGGACCTGGCCCTGAGTACCGTGTTGGTGCCCCCACCACTACTGCCTGCAATGGGGAGATTAACCCCCACTTCCTCTCAAGCTACTTGTGTCTGACCGCTGTGGCCCTGAGTGCATGAGAAGAGCCTGTGGGTGCCCACGCTGCCCTCCACTTAAATGAGGGGATTAAATCCCTGCTTCCTCTCAGACTACTGTGGTCTGGCCCTACCCCCACTCCTGCCACTGAAGCAGTGAGGGGGGTGAGCAGTGAGGAAGCTGGGGATGCCTGGCAAGGGCTGCTGCCCCCTTGCCAAGGAGATCTGGGATCACCCTAGAGCAGAGTTTCACACCCCCACCCCTTTCTTAGCCAGCCAGAGCAGTGATAGTGCTCTGGCTAGGGAGGAGGGGATGGGACCAACCCTGCAGCACAGCAAAGCCCAGCCCAGCCCAGGGCTGCAGAGCATGCTGGGATGCTGGAGGACTCTGATTTAACTTAAACCAGGAAGGGGATATGGGATACAAGTTCCATAAACTACTTTGACCTCAATTGGTTAAGTCTAATACTACATTCAACCAGGTTTATCTCAAACTGGTTTCAGCCATTTTGAAACTGATTTATGTGAACTGTACTTCTGTTCTACTACAGGTTTAAACCAGTTTCTGATCACTTATATCGGTTTGTGTGTAACTTCTGTCCCTAGTCAGTATGCTCTGTAACAAACCAGATAGTTAGAAAGACCAGGACATGTGAGTGTAGGAAACAGCAATACTGCAACAGCATGGTTGGCTGGTTCCCCATGCCCAGCAGTGGGAAGGAAATGCAAGATCAGGTGCATAGATAGTTAAGTGTCTCATCCAGAGAAACAAGAATAATCTCAAATCTCTCCAGACATAGACTCTGACCCTCTTGTGTCCAGAGCAGTTGAGAACACTGGTGACAGGCATCCTGAGGGTCTAATCCTCACTCCCAACTCACACCTTGATTTATTATGATGCATACCAAAACCTTTGTTGGCTAGTGGTAAAAAGAAACCCAGCCCCTGACTTCCACTCCTAGCCCACTTCTTTTTGGAGAAGTGAGAATACCATAGCAGAGCAAGAGCTCAGGACCTTCCAGTGAGAAGAGGGATCAGTGGCAGGTTATCTAGTTAGTTCTGGGTCAAAAGTTAGCACAGAGCCAACGCTGGGAAAGGTGGCATAGGTCCTGGAAGGAGCACCTGGTGCTGTTTCTGTTGCCAGAGGGAACATGGGCAAAGAAAGCGTGAATTCAAGGTGGGAAGATCAGTTCACAGCACTGCTAGAGCCAGACTGGAGCAGTGGCCCTGATCATCATAGTGACCATGTGAACTGATGCCTGGTGACACTGCAGACATGAAGATTTGCCAATACCAACCTGCATAATACCAATGCACAAACAACCACTACGAAAATTATTGGGCCAGAAAGAGCAAACATACAAAAGCACAGGGATGCAGATAGCTGCTTGGGAGGAGCTCAGGGATGAGGGTAGCTGCTTGGGAGGACAGAAAGCCTAGGTTCCAGCCATTGCTCCTGTATTTTATAAAAAGACCCTTAATAAAAAACATGTATACAGTCTGAGGAGCAAGGACTGCAACACAGAACTCCCTGCTCTCAGAATGCTGTAATCATTGAACAATGGAGTCACATACCCTCTTGCTTACTCTCTTTTTCTCTGCTATGAATCATGCATTCATGGCTGCACAGTGTGACTCAGTGCCACACACTGTGGTGTGGGCAATCAAGAGCAATGGTTGGAGCAGGACATGCCAAAGCCAGGCATAGGTGATATACAGAGTGAGGGAACTGAGAGGAATCTGGTGGATGAGGCTGAAGTCTGAAGGAGTTGCATTGAGCTGGTACTTGCTGCTGGTCTGCTCAACCTTTTTACAGTAGACTCTTAGGAAGAAACAGGAGAATGGTTTAATGTGGGGTCCAGTCCAGTTACATCATGGGGATGTATGGTTATGCAGATATGCTGTCCTCCTGGTACTTGTTCAGTACAGAAAGCTTCAAGCAAACATGAAGAACATACACCACCCCTACCCTGGTCTTGCCTCTAGCTAGGTTGCTAGGGAGCTCTCTTGGGAGATAAGAGATGTGAGTTTGAACCTACTCAGGCTGACGAATGCCTAGAATTCAGGTATGCCACTTCCCTGGCAAGTGTCCTAACCAGTAGACTATTACATAAAAGTTGAGATGCTACAGCAACAACTCCTCCCCTGGCTATGTGTGCTAGAAAAGACTAAGCAAGTCACTTGTACCCATAGGGATGACTCACAGATTCACAGAAGTTTAGGGCTGGAAGGGACTGCATAAAATCATCGGGTCCAGCCTCCCTGCTCTGGACAGGAAAGACTGCTGTGGTGCACTTAAACCGAGGAGGAGCTGGACTATGAACCCAATCCCATAGGTTGCAGATTCAGAACTGCAGTTAAGTGCTTAAGTCGAGGACAGGCAGCAGTTTGACTTGCCGCCCTCTGCCCCCAGCATTTCCTATCAGCTGTCTTAAGCATCCCCCTATCCTCCTGTTCAGCCCAATGGTTGTTGTGAATCCCATCCTGATGCCTAACTCTTCCCAGACATTCTGTAGGGAATTCAGGTGCTGAGATCAGGTTTGTGACTCCCACTCCAAAAGTCAGATGTGTAGAAGGTAGGCATGGCAATACTGAGCACAGTCACGCTCGACCTCAATGGGAAAGGGAGTGGCAGAGTAGGACACTGAACCCACATCTCCCAAGACCCTGCTTTCATCTTTTATCTCCAGCCCAGACAGCTGGATGTTTGGGAGCTGGAGGCAAACTGGCCTGCTTTCATTGCAAGGGAACACGTGTTTCCTCAGCTCAGGTGTTGCTTCCATTCATGCCCACACTAGAGAAAACACTGTGGTGCATACTGCCAGCTTCATGCTAGAACTCACAACAATGGGGGTCACAGAAAGGCAGGCAGACAGATCGTTTTTTTATTTCTGCTAATTAACATTTCAGGGACAAACACCCAACTGCTAATGGGATAGGTTCATTATGGACAACTGAATAAAATTAACTGGATCCTATTCCCTTCTTAAATGTTAAAATCCCAAGAATTGTAAAGGAACTAAATGAGTGAAGAGAAAGAACAGAATTTGACTTGTAGTTTGCCATGTGGTGTGGTAACTACTTTGCTGCATGAAAAGGGAAGGATTAAAAGCTGCATTGACCTGAGGTTTGAGACTTGCCATAATTTGGTCTGGCCGACTGCCAGAAAAATCTTTGCTAGTCCAGAGGCCAAAAGTAGATTTCGATTCAGATACTTCACAAGCCATCAGGCTTCAAAATTAATGTTGTTCTGTTTTCCAGCTGCAGTAAGGACTAAGCAGGTTCTAAAGTCATGTGTGAAGTGGTGGTGGTGGGAGGGAGGTGGGGCACAAAGAGAATAAAGCAACCGAGAACTACATGATCATAAAGGGACTATTTTTCATAAGGTGCCTATCCTCACATTGGTCCTAGACCTCTGGTCAGGGGAGCCAAACTTTAGTCCTAGATGAGCAATATAGTAAGAAACACCCCCTGGTCCCCTTTCTTCCCAATAAAATGCTTCAATTCCTAAGGAGGTGACTCAACCAGAACTGTTTTGTTGTTCTTTAAAAGACTGCAGACATGCCATGGACAGCTTGTTGTGCACTACTAGTACTTCAACTGAAACAGCAATAGGGATCAAGGCTCTGTATATACACAAAAAATGAAAAAAGATAGCTCAGGGGATTATACTGAAAACATGATGAGAGACAACAGATAGAAAGAATAAGCACTTATTCAATAAGAATAAGATCCTGGGCTCCCCCTGCATTAGCAGAAAGCAGGGTAAGGTTGCACCTGGGACCAAGAGTCCCACAACAGTTAATCTGCATGTGTAGCCAGTCTAAATGTATTGTGCAAGGGGGCCTAAAAGACAGAAAATGCAATTACATCCATGTATTGAAATCAGATGGGTTGGCCAGACTTGGGTTCTATACCCTGCTCTGCCGCTAACCTCCTGCCTGAGTGAACTTAGACAAGTTCTTTATCTTTTTGTGCTCTTCCTTTTCTTCCCATTCTTTGTTTCATCTAACTGGACTGTAAAGTCTCTGAGGTAGGGACTATTCCTTATACAGGTGTTACAGTTACAGTGTCTATGAAGACTGGGTTCTAAGCTCAGGTACAGTCACAAAAACTTGCTGTAATATATATGAATAATAGTGTGCCTGTTTCCTAAATCACCAAACCCAGAGGCCTCACACTCTGATTTATTGGCATAACATTAGCAAAAGAACTGTGGTACTAATGCTTTGTTATTTTTATAGAACACATGTTCTGCATTCTTTACCTGATTATGAAGTATTAGCATGAATTATTAAAATTAAAATCAAACTAAACAGATTCTGAGATTCAGCCTCTTGCTTATTCTCTGTGCTTATTCATCTATGTGCCAATATTTTAAAAATTGCCAATTCAAAAGTGGACATTTTGAATTCAGATGACATTTACAGGTTATCACAATTCAAAGGTGTGCATTTCACAAAACCACAGAAGAAAGAAAGAAAAGACCTAAACAGATCATACTGACAATTCAGCATTTTTTTACCTATTGGACATTTTATGCTGCTTTTATCTTTCCAGTTTCCAGTGTTTTAGCTGATGGAGTTTCCATCACTTCCCTTCATTGTCTATTTCACAGCCAAGTACCTCTCATTACTGGAATTTTCCCCCCTGTATTTGGCCCTAAAACATTCCTTGCTTAATTTCACCCCAATACTCTTAGCTAGAATCTCTTCAATTGCCCTAAAATAACTCATCTTCCTTGGTGCAGACATTTCAACAATGAGTGCTGATTTATCGTGTTCCCCTAGGTCATCATTTAACCAAGCAATGCATATTTAAGTCTTTTAATCTTCCTCTGTAAGTTTCCTCCCTCCCAAACCCCTGATCATTTTTAGTGCTTTTCTCCAAACTGCCTCCAGTTTGTCAGGTTTAGGTCTATACCATTTAATAGTAGCCTCTTTATGCCTCTTTTTTATATATATAGAGACAGCCATGGGAGCTCATTAGTGGGAAATGTACTGTTTTATCCTTGTCTTTTTATAATGTACATTTTAGTAGAGCAACTAAAATAACTACTCACTGTAGCCTTCCTGTGAGTGTGTGTCTGATGTCACTTCAGCATTGCATATTTTAACAGCTGGGAAATGATACTCATGCTTATTATCCTGACAAAGGTTGACTGGTAAAATGTTTAAGGCTTCTTTTTTGTGTCATACAACTCCAGCATCACTACTAAGCTAATAAATAAATTCAATCAAGCCAGCTCACAAAAGAAGCCCTACCCCCCACCCCTGCAAAAAACCCTCACCACAAGTTCAGTGCTTCATAAATACAATGAGTGATTTTATCTTTTCAGTGCTAAGGGCCTCAGTAAAGGTGCCTTTGAGTGGCTCAAGTACTACAACATTTATCCTACCAAAGGTTGCCTATATCACCCTAAAAGTGGCACGGCATTATGACTACTGTGAAAGGATTGCATTAGAATCACATTTACAAGGGAGCAGAAAAAGAAGAGTAGATACAGCTGTTTAAAAAGAAAATGCTATGATCTTTAAGGGTCTTTAACATACATCAGCTGGCCCAGACACCATGGGGGGTATAAACTCAAATTACTGGATAAAATGAAAAGCTGCGCACATTTCTGTAAAGGAGAGAAAAGTCTTGTAAACCTCTTTATGCCACTGACAGCAGAAAGAGCTAAAAATTACATAAAAAAATAAATAGGACCTTATGGAAAGATTTTGCCACCCTTTCTCATGCCAAGTTATCCCACTAAGACTAATCCTGAAATAAGGTACTAGATATACATAGGAGTGGTGGAATATGGCCTGCTAAGAACATTTTCCTAATGCCCTTCATCACAAAGGATCTCAAAGCTTCTCAAAAACTATCCTGGATTCACTACATCTACCTTTGATACAGAGCATATCAGCTGCTCAAGGAAACCCTACAACTTCAGGCAGCAGTCAGCACAAAAACAGTGAATTCAGCTGAAACAGGCAGAGGAAACTTGAGAGGCAAAATGTAGTTACCCATATTAGAATTGGGCTGGACAGTCACTGATTTGCTAAGTCTTTTCCATTTGTGAACTAGATTGCTATAAATTATGGTGCCTCACAGCTATCACTAAGTTATATACCATTGTAACTTGAGACTTTGGCAGCAGCAAAAATAAACCTCAGGTCCTCCTCCTCTTCCAAAAACACACACACACTAGCTGGCTCTTTATGATATGCACTTATGAATTTTAGGCTTTTCTGATCCATAAACCTTATCCTGTTGTGCCAAATACAGGCAAGCAGTGAGAAATGTATAACTCAGCAAGCTCTGCTAAACACTTAATCATAACTAAAAGCAGGACTTGAATAGAACGGTGCCCTAGGGGAACAGCCCTGGGTCACCCTCTTTTGGGGGGACTGCAAAAACAAATGCCACTAACGGGGCAGCTGAGCATGCCACCACCACTGGCACTGTAGCACGGCAGTAAGATATGCCTGCTCCTTTCCTTCATTAGAAGGGTAGAAATGGCCTGGCTAGAGGACCCTGCAGGCGAAATAGAACTCCACAGCTGCAGGTTGCCTGACCAACAGCCTAATGGGATAATTGGCCAGCACCTGCAGGCAGTCAGATGACTGGAAAGAGATAGGGCTCTGGGGACACACAAGCTCAGGGCTGGAGCTAGCAGTTTCACTCTCTATCTGGAGACAGCTAAGGGAAGGAGTGTGGCCTTCAAGAGCTACCCAGAGACCTTTGATCACCTGCTTTGCTGCCTAGAAGGACTAAGGCTCTAGGAGCTTATAAGGTAGAGAGGACAAGGAGCCACTATCCTAGGGTGGGAGTTTTATCTTCTTAAAGGGGTAGAACACAGTCTTCACTATCAGTGTTATGTTATAGCCCAGGGGCCTTAAGTTTCTGTTGCTGTATGTACTGGTGGACCCAGATGAGGCTAATGGAGAGGAGGAGGCTTCACTGGGGCACACTAGTGTGTAGAGCCTCAGGCACCGGAGAGGGGCGCTGAGAGGCAGATGCCCAAGAGGGGCACGGCATGGAACATGATAAGGGGAGGTCAGAGTTGTGTGTACACCCCTAGACACTGGGGTCATAAATGGGTAGCCTCCCACTTTCTTACAACCATTCTTATTTAACAACAAAGGTGTGGCAGGCGAGACCGGGCAGACTGCCGAAAACAGGTGGGCAGGCCAGTATTGTGACTGAGCCTGGGAGCTTGCCTCCTGTCACAGGCACCATGACAGAATGTGCAACCCTATGGTCATGTCTATACAAGACGCTATGTTGCCATAGCAACAAGCTAGGGTGATGTAGCTCATCTCTATGGTGACAGCATCGGCGGGCACAAACTGTGATGCTGATGCTGTTACACAGTAGGGTCAGAAATTACCTGTGCACTGCCAAGACTGCGCAGTAATAACGCAGTATTGCGCAGTAGGGGCATGTATAGATGCACCCCGCGTATCTCAGTGGCTTCTTGCCTCTCTTTCCCAATACCACATCCATCCTGGTAAGACAATAACAAGAGATGCCAAAGTGTTGCCAAATTCGTCCTTCCCAAACTACAGTAATACACCCAGAAGTTACTGTTATCCTGCTAAACTGCCAGCCCAGGTCTCCCATTATCTGTTGCATTAGGATGAGGACATTCAAAACCCCTGTGTCTTTAAACAGCCATCAGCGACAAGGCAATAAGCATTAGGTCATGAATATCTCACCCTCTTGAGAAATCCTCACTACCTTTACTGCAGAAATAAAGGTTTGTCCTATTTTACAGACAGAGAAATTAAGGCATGGGGAGCAGTGATTTGTTGGAGGACATACAGTAAGCAACTAAGAAGTACAGCTTAGATGTGAAGAAAATAGAACCTGGCTCCAACCGTTGAGTTCCATCTCCATAACTAACTCCCTGTAACCCTGGTCATCTCAATGACCCTGGGCAAGCTGAAAGGTTATTTAGTTATGCTTGGTAGAAGAAATGAAGACAAGCACTAGTTATTATCATGAGCTACTTTCAATCAATTCCTTTGATAGGCCCCAGTCACACTATAAGTGATATCATGGCATAGAATCATAGAATCATAGAAGTAGGGTCGGAAGGGACCTTGTAGATCTTCAGGTCTGACCCCTGCCTGGGCAGGAAGAAAACTGGGCTCAAATGACCCCAGCCAGGTAGGCATCAAGCCACTTCTTAAAGACCCCCAGGGTAGGAGCCAGCACCACTTCCCTTAGAAGTCGGTTCCAGATCCTAGCCGCCCTAACTGTGAAGTAGTTCCTACGGATGTCTAATCTAAACCTACTCTCCAACAACTTGTGGCCATTATTCCTTGTTATCCCAGGGGGCGCTAGGGGGAGCGTCTCCCCCAAACCCTTCTGGTCCCCCCTAGTGAGTTTATAGACAGTCACCAGGTCCCCCCCTCAGCCTTCTCTTGTGAAGGCTGAACAGGTTCAGGTCCCGTAGCCTCTCACTGTAGGGTCTGCCCTGCTGTCCCCGGATCATGCGGGTGGCCCTCCTCTGGACCCTCTCAATGTTGTCCACATCCCTCTTGAAGTGGGGTGTCCAGAACTGGACACAGTACTCCAGCTGTGGCCTGACCAGTGTCGCGTAGAGGGGGAGGATCAGCTCCTTGGCCCTACCTGAGATGCACCTGTGGATGCACGATAAGGTCCAGTTAGCCCTGCTGACCGTGACCTCGCATTGTCGGCCCATGTTCATCTTGGAATCAATGACGACTCCAAGATCCCTTTCTGCCTCCATGCTCTCAAGAAGGGAGTTTCCCATCTTATAAGTGTGCTGCCGGTGACTACTGCCCAAGGGCAGCACCCTGCACTTGTCCGTAGTGAAATGCATCCTGTTTTTGTTAGCCCACCCCTGCAACCTATCCAGGTCTTTCTGCAGTCTTTCCCTCCCTGCTAACGTGCATATTCTATTCTGTACTAATTCCTATACTGTACTCATCAGTATAGTATCTGGACACCTGCCAGTAGGACTTCAAGCAATATTAACTTCACCACTGTTACATGTTTGTTTTTCAACCTCTCCCCAGAGAAAATAGTCTGAGTGTATGCAGTTGATTCTTTTGTTTTGGAAAGTATACGTGCATACATATATACATATCGTTTATGTGCAAGTATGCAGACAGATAGATATGTGTATGCATATACAGATGCATTGTAATTTGTTCATGTAAGGGAAGGGAAGGCAAGGTCCAAGTTATACTTTGCATTTAATGAGGTTTGCGATGGTCTTTATTTCCTGTGGGAGTTTATTCCAAAGCTGTAGATCAGCCCCCAAGAAATGTCAGTCTTCTACAAATTTCTCCTAGTGTACTCTAGGTCCTGCCCTACATGTGGAAAAAGGTTTCCCAAGTCAATGGTGTCACTTAGAGATTCAAAGCCTCCTGAAAATGTTGTAGATGTCCCAGAACACAGACACTACAGGCAAGAAACTGAGTATTAAAGCTCAGTGAATAACACCACCAGCTTCTCTTTTACTATCCCTTTCTCTCCAAGATTCCCAGAGTTCTTCTGTGACATAGGGAAACCTCATTATCCACATTTTGCAGACAGAAGAGCTGAGTCATGAAGCACTATGTAAGCTGGTGAGAGAACAAGTATTCTGAATCCCTGGTATACACTAGTTCAAGCTTCCCTTCCCTCCCACACCCCAAAGAGGGGCTTCCTGGTTTTGAGAACCAAAGTCTAACAATTATCCTTTGCCAGTGCCCCACAGAGACTTTCTTTACAGGATCAGTTCCTGAAGGATCAATGTTTTTATTAATGCTTGCACTGTACAGCAGCCAAGAACAAAAATCCCATTCTCAGGTAGTCTGCTTCTGCCGCCAGATCTGGCAAAACATCAGGGGACAGGCAAAGAAGAGAACAGAAATAGAAGGGTTTCACGATAACAGGGGATGTGGTAACGGGGGATGTGGAAGAGGAATCATAGAACTTAGAGACAGCGAAGAGTCAGATCTAACCCACCCCTATGAACCAGGGCAGGATGGGTTCCTGTGGTCTGTTCTCCAGGGGGCTGTTGAACAGTGTCAATGACACCAGCTATGGGGCTCTTATCATCTCCCTGGGAAAATTATTGTACACTCTATCAGTTTCTACTGTCACAAAAGGTTCCCTGATATGCAGCCTAAATATTCACTTGCCCCATTCAGGCTATCCTCACTTCCATAGTAATAGAGTGCTTTGGCTGGTCCCCACATAACCATGGCAGAGAAGGGTGAACAATCCAAGTGATACTCCCGCTGTACTCAGCACTGGTGAGACCGCAGCTGGAGTACTGCATCCAGTTCTGGGTGACGCACTTCAGTAAGGATGTGAGAAAACTTGAGAGGGTCCAGAAAAGAGCCACCCATATGATCAGGGACTTGCAAGGCAAGCCATATGAGGAAAACCTGAGGGACCTGGGCCTCTTTAGCCTAAAGAAGAGAAGGTTGAGAGGGGACTTGATAGTGGCTTACCACTATATCAGAGGAGTGCATCAGGAGCTCGGTGAACAACTGTTCACTAGGGCATTCCCGGGGAAGACCAGGACCAATGGGTACAAACCCCTGGAAGGCCGCTTCAGGTGTAATACCAGGAAAAAACCCTTCACAGTCAGGGTGTCCAGACTGGAATAAACTCCCTCCAGATGTGGTGCAGTCACCTACCCTGGAGGTTTTCAAGAGAAGACTAGACAGTCCCCTCGCTGGGGTCACCTAACCCCAGTTGTCTTCCTGCCTAGAGCACGGTGGGGGGAAGCTGGACCCGATTATCTGCAAGGTCCCTTCCAGCCCCCAACAATCTAGAAATCCACTGTCAGTGTGGAAAGGAAGACACAACAGAGCTGGCAGATAATATGAGGTTTGCTGTCTGAACAATTATCTCTAATCCAAATATCGAACATATATGGAGCCCAGTGCCAGGATTCCCTCCTCTCCAAATCGACTGCAGAAGGATTGTTTCCTCTCTCTACCCCAGTCCCCTCTTAGGTGGCCTTCATTCAGGATCTTGGGTGAGTAACCCTCAAACAAAAGCAATACATATAGAGAAGAAAAAAATTAGAAAAAAAAAAAGAAAAAAAATCCCCTCCAAAACATCTAATTTAATTCAGAATTCTAGCTCCCTGGTTTTAGGTAAAGTATCATTCTCTGAACCACCTGATTACCCTGTGCCCCACAGGAGAGTCCCTGCCATGGGTGGGAGGGTAGATTTCTGTGGCGAGACCAGAGCTGTAGGTTGTGCTAGCGTTTCCCTAGGACTCTACTGGCCAAGATGGTAGTGAAGTACACTGATTCACTACACAAGCCACCTACCCAGAAACTAACCCAGGCTAGAACCCCACTGAGGAAAGCTAGACCCTGGCAGAAAGGATGCTCCACTGCTTTCCAATCTCTCGGGGCAAGGGCCAGAACAAAAAAAAAAGGGTAAATGACACCATTAAGAACAGCATGCAAGACTGAATAAATAGGCTTGCTGAACAGCCACCAGCCAAGCAGAGAAAGACAAAGGAAAAGAGGAACAGCAGCTGTATAAATCAAGCTGAGGGAGAAATCACTAAATGAGGATGCTGATTGCTAATCTACATGCTGTCACTCTGACTTTATAACCAGGTTAGCTCAGGAGACTGTGCGTGTGAAAACCGTCCCGCCACAGCATCATCTTCCAAGCTCTCATCTGTATTCATGGTGGACAGGGCTTTAGCTTTATGGCTGCAATGTACTTGTTTCTTCTGCGGGTCCATTAGCACTGCATGCTCTGCACAGTCAATACCAATTCCACCCGGCACTTTTCTGCTTTTTCTATTTTTTTATTTTGACACAACTTCTGTCTGCCAGATCCATTACTCTCGCTATATGGTTGTTTGTGCAGTTCATTTTTTTTTGTTTGTTTCTTTGTCTTGGATTTTTTTTTTTAAAGCCTTTGGCTTTAAACAAAAAATTAAAAGACAGAGAAAACAAAGTGTGGCATTAAAAAAGACTGTGATAAGTCTCTTCTACAGCCTCATATTTCTTCTCATTCTGTTTCTTTTCTGTTTTCTCCCATTGCTTTACCTGAAACAGTTTCCGGCTTCTTGCCAGGCTATCAAATAATACAAAAAAAGGCATTAGCTATTGGTTTGACAACGCTTTGTCACCTCTTCTTCCTTCTTTTTCACAGCCCCAGGAAACATCCAAGACATTTCCTACTCTTCCACACAAGGAAGAGCAGTGGCATTTAACTGGGACTGGAGGGGCAGACTAGGATAAACTCAATGGTTCAGCAGACCAGAAATGGACTTCTGAGAAGGGCAAAAGGAGAGATGTCCTCAGGTCAAGTTGACTGGCCTGTTACCAGCCAAGTAGGCTGTCTGTCTACACCATACCACAAGCACAGGGGCTGGGAAGGGCCCCTATGTCTCATCTCAGCGTAGCTAACACAAACTCCTTGGCATTACAACGGTTCTTTCAGGTTTAGCCCCAGAGCTGCAGAACAGCAAACCATCACCGCTAATCTGCTTTGTATTGTCCAACTCCGCAAGGGGCAAATGCTGCTTTAGATCAGAATAAAAGTTACATTTATTAAAATGCAGCTGGCATGTGCAGATGAATCTAGATTTTTTATATTAATCTAGGAGTGTTTGTTTTCACTGGCTTTCTTTCCTTCCCCACATCTGTTCTCCCTATGCTCCTTCAGTTTCTTCAGTGAGGAAGATTTTGTGCATTCTTTGTGGCATTTGATTAGCAGTTTGAATTCAGTGCCTTTGAGTTAAAAACAGAGCTAGTGGCTTGTGCTTTATTTTTTGCTGTGTCCTAACATGTTGCATTCAGAAACCTCCTAAGCTCTGTATGCCCCTTGGCTTCCTATGTTTTGCCTTCCTGACAAACACTGGATAGGAGTGGATAAGCCTCCTACTCTGGCTGCAGTCAGTCAGCAGAACAGGAGGTAATAAATGAGGAATGGGAGATTACTTGGGCCCTGCAGGGCTGGCAGGCCAGTCTGTATGGAGATCATGCCCGCCTGCCTGCTGCACCCTTGCCCTGCCATGCACCTACGGGCAGCAGGACCAGCCACACATGCCATGGCCCAGGTTGTTCCCTATACCTGGGTTGAGCAGGGCTGAAGGACCCACCATGAGCTGGACAGAATCCCTTGGCAGGCAGGATCTGGCCCACAGCCCACACTTTGCCCACCCCTGTAAAGATATGAATCCCAAATAGCAGAAGAGACTGAAGTAATGCACTCAGTTGGGAAAGAGGGATGGTTGATTCAAGTGAGGCAGCATCAGCATCTCCCAGTTTGGTTACATGTGAGAAGTGGAACACAATGGAGAACTGTATCCTCCAAGTGTAAGTAGTACAAAAGTAGTTAAAAGACTAAACACAAGATTAGGCAAGACTGGATGTTTCAGTACCTGTGTCAGAACACAGAGTGCGTGTGTATTCTGAAGCAGTCAAAAACACTAACTAATGTCCTTTCAGGTAGTTTTCAAACATCACCTGAATTCCTATGTATGTAACAGGGGTTGAGGGAGAAAAATAAACTTTCCAGAACCTGCACCATTACAAATAGCTTGAACACCCTCCCCCTGCTTCAAAAGTAAAGGCAAAGATGGATGGGCCATGAATAATGATCTCCATTATAACCTCTAAAAGAGGAGTCCATCTAAAATAGGGACAAGACACATCAGAAACAAACCACCTTCAGTCAATTCCAAAGCTATCAATCTTTCACCTAAAACAGGGCATTACCAATAGGGCTGAACTGGATTCTCCATTTTAAATCATTTGATAAAATTATCTCAATACAAATTCACTGTCTTAAACAATACTTTTCCCTTTCTTTGCCTATTTGAAATGGGACCTGAAGGTGCTGGGATAAGAAGGTTTAAATACTATTAATAATACTATTACCACTACTGCCGTATCTGAATCCTGCACTTAAAAACCTTCATATGACTTCCAACAACAGGATCTCTCAGTGAACCCCATTCCTCTGCCTCCTCCAGTGAAACCATCATATGAGGTACAATAATTACTCCTTTTTCAGAGGCCCAAGAACACCACAGTTATTCAAAACAACAGGCAAAATGAGGCTTATAGACTAGCCTGTCCTGACCCCCAGAGACACTGCTCTTAAAAGCCAGGGCTTCTAAAAGTGAACACTTTTTCTTTTCTTTTCTTTTTTTATTTTTTTTTTTGGGGGGGGGGGGGAACTGGGGATGGATGACAAAAACAGAGGAAGCATTGTGAAGCCTCCAGGACCTATAATTAATCTCTTTTACTCAGGCATCCTCCATGGTGCTGTGTCTCTTCATTGGGGTGACCTTTGTACTAATGTGATGGATTTCTCCTGGCTTTTCAGTTTCACTTACTCACACATATACAAGCTATAATTACTATATAGATAGCAGTGGCTCTAAAACTTTCTCAACTAATAGACCATTTTTTAGGAAACAAGTGCTTTCATGGGTGGTGCTCCTTGCTGCCTTCTAATTCCAACTTCTCTATTCTGGATTTGGACTCGAGGGGGGTTGGACTAGCTGACCTCCTGAGGTCCCTTCCAACCCTAATTTTCTATGATTCTATGATTTAAAAAAAAACAAATGAAGACATTAATGAGGAAGCTGACAAGATTAATAGGATGGGTGGCACTGCTTCCTGACCATTCCTCTCTGAAGAGGCACATCATGTACTTGGGTTACTAGAGAAAGGATTAACCTCTCTCTGTTGAGTGCCCAACATTTTCTACTCAAGTGCCAATCACTTGGCTTTAGGCTCATACATACAGAGGAACTGGTTTGTTGTTTAACATACAAGAGCAGGAAGCAGACAAACCAAGCAAGTCTGAGGGAGCCAATATACCCCGCCAACCCTGATCTCTCCATGAGTGCGATGGCAGCTGCACTTTTGCATTCGCTCTCCACGCTGGACAATAGCTTCAGCAGATCAATCAAAATGTCCAAGGAAGGCTGCTTATCTGCATTTGGGGAAAGAGAGTCAATTAAGGGAAAGTCATTAATGCTGAATCATTCCTCTTCCCCGGGATGAATAAAACAGAAGGAAGGTGGCACAGAATGAATGTTGGGCCAGTGCCTGCCTCTCAGTTTGAGGGCTTGAATTGGGCAAAGCTGAGAGACAGAGAAAGCTCATTTCGCAGATACCATCTCCCAGGCCAATATGGTTATTTTAATATTGGAAATAATTTTTCATGACAAAGAATCTGCTTCTTCCCATCAACCTTCCATCAAGCCATTCCACTTCATCAATTCTGGGGGCAGCTGCTTGCTCAGCAGAAACTGTATATGGCCTGCTTGTAGTGCAAGAACAGGAAAGGGGCATACAGAAACTAGAATAGTGACTATCCCTCAACTAATATTAGACCCCCAAAAACCTGTGGAGTCAGGGTTCCCCTAGGTTAGCCTCCATCAAAGCACGTGGCAGACAAAAGCAGAGTCATTCTGTGTTCAGAGTAACTGTAAGCCCATGCTAGGTCACATCTCCTTGCAGGCTTCCATACACAGGACCCTCCCCGTTAACAATGTGGATTGCTCACCTATTCCCCCACATACACAGAAAACTTCGGATCATTTCTGCTCATGGACATGTTTTGATGCCACCAGTCCATGCCTCTCATCAAGTGACCTCTTTTACCCTGTTCCATGGAAAGAAAGTAGAGACTGTTGATTCAAAGATTACTTTTTCACTATAGTGCCAGATAAAATGTGGATGGGGGTTGGGGTTCTTGATAAAACTTTGCTGTTCATTCCCTTCCCTATATGTGAACCAGTCATTTTATCTATGACGCATTAAAGTAGAAAATGAGATGGTGAGCTGTCTGTAGCAAATGCATGCTCAAGAACACACCGCCTCTTCAACGTTGCTTTTCTGGGATAAACTAACTGCAACACCAAAATGTGATGTTGTGCTGTGCCCTGGCTCAACATGGCACTGTATCACCTCCACCAAAGACTGTAACATTATCAAGGGACAGAGAACAGCAGATTACAAGAGGTGTACTTTATGCACAGGGCTTTGTCACTGAACCTGTTATCATCAAAGTTGATCCAAGATTTAGTACACTCCAAATTAAGTCACCTGGCTCCAGTAAGTATCAGATAAAAATTTATCTGCTAAACTAAGGCAAGTTTTCACTGATCTCCAAGCCATCTCAGTGGTTCTGTATGCTGGCTGGCTTTTACATGGCCTGCACTTTGTGGGTTTGTATTAATGACATGCATCCAGGTACTTGTGGCTGCCATTTATAAATCAGTAAGTAAATACCAATCTGATTTTGGGATTATCCAGTTCCTTGGACTAGGATCCAGGATAGAGGGATCTGGTGAATGCCATATACTTAGATGTTGGGTAGCACATGCTTAGTCAGTTTTTGGAAAAGTATTTGAATTGAGGAGACTTTCACTATGACTGGACATTATCTACTAGACAATATCGAGCCTGGAAACAGAATTTTCAGGACAGGAGCTGGGGAAACACAGTGGGCACGTCTACAAGATATTTACTGTGGAGATGCCTAATTACCTCCGCAGTAAAACATCACCATCTACACATGCAGTGCTATTAGGACGAAGTAAACTAATTACCTCTGCCACTGGATAGTACTGCTTCTAGCAAATACTACCCTATGGCAGAGTTATTTACTCTGCTGCAACGCATGCGTAGACACATATGGGGCTGGCTGGTGCACAAGGGTGCTTCAGTGTAGGGTCTGCCTGCTGGCTAGCCCCACACTGAAGCAGCCTTGTACCTCAGCCAGCCCCTCCTCAGCATGTTGAGCTGGGTCAGAGATGCCCTGGGCTGGCAGGCCAACCCCCAGTACCCCCTGCCAGCCAGGGTTGCTCTGCCTTGGCTCAACATGCTGCAGTCCTGGGTACATGTGCAAACAGCGCACCTGAAAGCAATAAACTCCGGTGCAAACTGCACCAGAGTTTATTCAGTCAATAGCACATGTGAGTGTTATTTTCATCTGTATGGTACTAATAAACCTATCCAGCTGAAGTAGATTGCCCCAATCTGCAGGGAAATCCACACCTGATGCTGAAGACAAGAGTTCAGCTTTGTTAAGGACTTTCTTCAACATTGCTGGGGACTGTCATGACGGGTATCTATACAAGTGCTTCAGGGTGGGGGTGAGGGGCTGCTATAATTAGAGCGGCTCTGAGAACCACTCTAATTAAAGAGCCTGCAGCATCATGTGTATTCAGTGTTTTGTGCTTCAAAATGGTGGCAGGGGCACTTTAACTTAAGCTCATTTGACGTTAAAGCTCCCCTGCCGCCATTTTGATACTGAATACAAGTGATATGAAGGCTGCTGGAGTGGACTAATTAGCACTCTCCACCAGACTCGATTAACCTAATCTGCTCCGACACGTGCTATAGCAGAGCTCTGTCACGTGTATAGGTGCCCAATGAGATTCCTCATCATGGAATTTCAACAGCCTAATGACCATGAAATGATCTCCAAAAGATGTAATCAACCTAGCTGTGACATTAGCTGTACACATTCATCCAGTGGCCAGGACATCAAAGTTGTCACTGGGTAAAAATGCAGTCATTTTTCCCGGGACCAGCACACAATCTCAGGGCTTTTAGCTGGATATATGGTCTGAGCAGTATTTTTTAACCATTTCTTGTGGTATAGAGACCCCAGTGTATTCCTGGAGCCCTTGGAACAGAATTAGTCTTAGTTTTCCCATTGTGCTTCCTTTCCCATGAAAAATCCAATGATGGCTGAACTGTCCCTAAAGGAGCTGGATATAGCACCTCAGGGCGTGTGTAGACAAAACGGGGGCCCTAAATTTAAGCGGTGGGTTTTTAAAACACTGCTTCAATTTAGGGCGAAGTAAACCCCTGTGCCATGTACACCTGTGTCTTACCTGCCTCTCACCTGCCTCTCTGGCAGCAGGGAGGGGAGGGCAAGCTGCTGGCAGGTGGAGCGGTTGCTGGGCTGTGGGAAGAAGTGGGGGAGAGGGTTGGTGCTTCCCGCCACAGCAGCGGCGGACCCCCCTCAGGCGGCACCCACCTGCAAACACCTGGCTTGGGTGATCCCAGGGGGCACCACAGCTGTGGAGGGAAGAACTGGGTCCCCGTGAAGCTCATGCAAGCAGGCAGGCTCCAGGAGGACAAAAAAAAAAAAGAAAAAAAGATCAGGCTTGCCATTTTTTTTTTCTTCAGTGGAGCCTACCTTTCTGGACTGCTGCCAGGCTGCCTGCATGGGCTGTCTGCACAGTCCCTCAGCCACACGGAGTCCGGCGCTTTGCTCTGTAGCTGTAGGGCAGCAAACTAAAGCTCCTCACCGGTGCTTTAGTTTGCTGTGCCCCAATTCATTTAAGGTGCATTATGCTGCCGAATGTTCTACAGCAGCTGGAATGAATGTGCAATACGCCGCTGACACATGCAAACACCAACACCATTAAAGAGGTGCAGAAGCATTTAACCCACTTTAAAGTGTTGTGTACACATGCCCCTCTTTTCGTCTGCATGCGTTATCAGAGACAGGCAGACCAGGTAGACAGTTATCTAGGTGTTAGCAGGGAAATAGTTTCAACATGGATTAGAAGAAAGTATGTAAGGAAGCCTCAACTTTACTGTAGTAAAAGAGAAGAAACCACTATATAAGTAAATCACTATGGCCCCATACATACAGATACCATAGTTGTTGGTGGGGAGAAAACAGTGGACCCTCAGTATCAAATGCACAGGCCTGTACTACTTCATTCAAAGAATTCCATTTGCTGTAACAGTAGGGTATTCTTGGCACCCCAGGCCAGATGCTAGAAGAAGACACAATTGCATGTATTTAGTCAGTGTATTGTATACAAATTTAAGAAGGTGGGTAAAGAAATGGTAGCCACAGTAGCCAGGCAACTTCCCCTCACCCAAATGCCCTTAGAAAAGCCAAAGATCCTAATAATCAGTGGAACCTTAAATGCAATAATTAATGATCGACAAACCACTGTAGGTGAGAGGAGCAAACACTGCCCTGAATCTCCTGCCCAGGCTCAAACAGAACTTTTCCTGACATTTGGAGAATTCTTGAAAAGTTTTGCTATGGGGATCTACCCTGCAATGGCAGGAGAAGTACTGGATGGGCCCTACCTGGGACTTTTTAGCCTCTGATACCTGTGAATTTATCACCAACATGCACAGGGACACACACACAATTTCCCCAGCCATTTATCTTTCCTGGTATCCTTGGGTTCCAGCTGGGACTTAAAAGTACTAAGAAACTACAACGAAGTCTGTTCTCCCAGTACCTCCAGAACCCCTGGAAGCCAGCAGAAGCAGAAATCTCATAAGGCAACCTCTTTTCAACAAATTTCCAACCCAACTCTATAAACCCAAAAGGCCTGGACCATCCAAAAAAGCATCAAAACAATTGAGGCTTGTTGGTCAAAACCTCTAGATCAGAGGTTCCCAAAGTTTTTATGCTGTGGCCTGGCAAACTGCAGCCCCAGAAATGAAAACAGGTAAAAAATGCCCCCATTCCCTGGGGGAGGTTGGGCCAAACCCTGAGCTGTGGGCCCTATGAAAGGAGCCACAGCCTCTCTGCTTGGCTCTGGGAGGGCTGCAGTTTGCTGGTTCGTGGCCCCTTCTGGTCTGGCAGCCAACCGTGCTGAGGACCAGCAGCTGACACACCGCAGCCCAGCACTGGGCCATGGCCCGGGGATTGAAAACCCATGCTCTAAACACTTGGAAGTTCTTTTACCACTAAAAAGTCCCTGTTTCTAACTGTGCTGTTGACAGAGGGCTGCAGTACTTAACTTCACACAGTAAATGATTTTGTAGCATTTCTTATTACCAGTAATTTTACAGCGTCTCAGTTTACTGCATACATAATGGGCAGATGTGTGTTGTCATTAAACTGCTTTTAGCAAACGTTGCCATAAAGGTACTGGCAGATAATAAAATGGAAACGTTAGCCCTATGTTTAACATCAGCATAACTGACAGCAGGTACACTGTTATTGCAAGCAGTATGTAGCAATGCAGGTAACAAACCTTGGTTGCCCTGAAATTAATCAACAAGCTTTGAGCAAGCAGAAACAGGAACGGACTCAGATTGCAGGCCTGGGGAGAAGAACTGGAACTGGATTTCTATGTTCACCTGGAATGGATGTTAGGTGCACCCCTCAAGGAGAAGGAAGAGGTGTAACAGGATTTCTGTGTCCACTTGGAATGGCGTCTGGGTATGCTTGGGCTAGTCCTTACCAGCAGATGTCACAGGTCCAGCTACATATCAGTGCCCCTAATTCAGTCTCAAATGTATGTTGGCCTCCTAAGCCTTCAGACTTCCATCTTTTATGCATACTATTTTGCATGTATTAGAGAAGGAATGCCCAATTAATATAATTAACCAAGGAAGTATTGTCTAGGCTAAGATTAAGAACTGCATCCCCCATCCTCATTTTCATCTGCCAGCTTCGTTTTGTTCCTTGTGCCTCTTAGTTTGATCTTTATAGGGTGGAGCAGAATAGAAGGCAAAGAGTGTTCTGGATGCCAATGGGAATGGGTTGTTGCATCACCCTGATTTGATGGCATTTTCACTGCAGCCAGGGAACTGGGCTAATCTGAATACAATGCACATTCCCTGCTCCTGTCTGCTTAACGCTGGGTTTTGTTGTTTGAAAAGCCTGCAGGCTAAGCGATGGTGCTATCTCATCAGAGCACAGAAACACCTCATTCTCCGTAAGCCAAATCTCCAGAACACCCTCATTACACCCTGCTAACAGAAGGACTGCGCTCACCTAATGCTGCAGCTGATGTCAAACTCTTCAACAAATTAGAAAACAAACGACAAAGCAGATGCTAACTACCCAAAACACAACAAACCAAGCTGTAGCAGATCTGCACAGGCCCATCCTCCACCACCTCCTCTTCCCCTTATTGGTGTTTCTATGCAGCCCAACAACTTACCACACACCAGCCCACCTACTCACAGGCTTTTATTTCCCTTAGCGCTTTTCTCTTCCTCAGCTCTTTCAGCTATTTGGGGCCGAGGGTAAAAAGTCATTTCACATGGATAACGACAAAATATGCTATCCTTTTTCATTTCAGAGTGGTCTCTGTGTCAGCTTTCAGGATCTAGTCAGGTGTCACGCAGGAGAACAGGTTCCACACATTTCCCTAGTACTGGTGAAGGAAAGACCCCTCAGGATCTTACCTGCTGTGAAATAAAGCAAATAAAAAAAGGCAAATATGCTTGGGACCGACTACTGTAATATAGGAAAGTCATGCTGGGACATGATGCTCCCATGTCCACTCAAGCAGGATTTGAATTACAGGGGAGCTGAGCCCCCCCATAAGAGATAGGAGCTTCCCCATAAGAAATAAGAGCCCCCCAGCCCACCCCACAGTTCAGGTGGCGGCGGCAGCGGCTCCTTCCAGCTGCTGCTGTCACTCCCCCCCCCCCCCCAAAAAAAAAAAAAAAGAGTTGGAATGTATTTTGAACCCTGCACTCAAGCACAGGGATATCAAAAAGACCAGCTGTTACCGTACAGGAAAACCTCATAATGCTGTATCTATATCAAGACCTTGAGACCCCTGAGCAAGGTTTCAAGCTATCCATACATAGCAACCAGCTTCGAATTCCTACAAAAATTCCCAGTCCGCTTTCAGGTACCTGCCCTTCCTCTCACAATGGCCTGAAAACCCAAACGATCTTTTGACTTTACTAAATCCTGGTCTTAGCTGTAGGTACTCTAAACAGATCTGAATGGGGTGGAGTGGAGGTCTGGAGGACAAAAAGATCATTACCATATGCCTACTATACAACACAACTCCATGAAGTCTTGTTCTGATGAAGGATTCCAGAACCCTTTTCCTCTCCTGTTCTCCCTCTCCTTCTTTTCCATTTTTGTATATGTTCACCCTGTCTAAATGTAATCTTTGAAGATGATTCCTTGGTTCAGGCATGCTCAACAATGGGTTTGTAGCAATGAATCCTGGCTCTCTCTAACTTAATGCTGAGGATACAAGCAACACCTTCATGAAGGCAGAACTTTCTATTTTAGCCCTTTATTACTCTTAGAAGCTACAAAGCTTCTTTTACAAGAGATCACAAAAAATCCTGCTAGTCAAGGAGGATACTTGGGAGTACTTTGAACCATCATGGGGGCCCACAGTCCCTTTGCATGGTCAGGCCAAGATATGACTATTGCTCAGTACAAGTCTCTCTTTTAGGAGAGGTCCTTGCAAAATACCCATGTTTCTTGGTTTTCTTTAACCCTTGTGTATTTATGTCATACTCATTATAGGGTTTTATGAGCTGTGTGGCACTGCCAAACACCAACCTGTCTCTTTCTCCAGCACAGAAGGGCAGATGCCACTACTACTTGCTGCATACCTCCTCACAACAAACACTTAATAATACAGTGTCAAGAGCAATGCTATTAACCCAGTAAACCAACTGAAGCCATTTTTGTGTGCCAGCTAATGTCCAGTGCCAAACAAATACCAATGGTATAGGCCTGGTACTCTGCTTCCCAACAGCGTCACTGACAGATGCTCTAGCTGATGATGTACATTCAGCCCTCTTCTGTGGGGACAGACTTTAATTACACGATCACAGACTATTTGTTCCAAAGACCCCCTGTCTCTTTCAGTGAATGGACAGTTATTCAATATTTTAATTTAAGTTCCACACATACAGTGTGTGGATCCAGAGCTTATTTAACACTTGGTGTCAAGCCCTATGCTCACACAGAGACACCAGCTCTGATTTTTCATGAGTTTGGCTGGGGCTTGGTGTGAAAAGCTTCCACCACTCTGCAAATTCCAGCCCTGCTGTTGGAAAAACAGTTTTGAGTGGCTACCTGCCCCACTGCCCCACCCCATGGACTTCTATTCTTCAGCAATCCATGAAAGTTAAGGATGACTGTCTTCCATGATTGTCTTATCTGTGGGTCCTAAGATAGCTCATGAGGCCAATCTGGGATCAACAGACCATTGTAACTCAAGACATGTATTTCTGTGCAAGGTGGATGGCTCTGGATTCCTGATTCAGTCCACAACACACTGTTTCTGCAGCTCTCACTTTTCCATCACCTGTTCTCCTAGTTGTCATGACTCAAAGGGTGTGATTTTGTGTGTGCTTCGGCACTGCAGAATTATTTCCCACCACGAGGAGCTTTCTTTGCATGGTGCAATTCTCAGTTGCACAGAGACTACCCCGGTACAAAGGAGTTCCCGCCACTCGTATGTAAATTTGTGTCCCACTATTGGCTGTTTCTAAATTATTCCCACGTGGCGGCTAGTGATTGGCTTGCTAGCCGTATAAGAGCCTTGAGCGGTTTCCGCCCAAGTTGGAGGAGGAGAAGGAGGATTTCACATCTCGTGAAGAACTCTAAGCGCGCTGTGGAGCTTAACGAACCCAGCGTGTGCCTTAAGAAGGATATAGGGGCCTGATCAACCTCTAGCCTCTCCCTGTCGCTGCCTGATCCCTCGACGTACCCTTCCCTGCGCGCTCGTGGAGAGTCACCTTTCGGACTCTCATCGTGGTATCCAGAGCTCTTCTCGGGTTATTTCGTCCGGTTGATTCGACGGGCTCGTGGTTCTAGAGCTCTCAGCCGGCCTTGGACCAGAGTTCACGGTTAGAACTCTTGTCCGCTCTTCTTCTTTCCTATCTGTAACTGCAACGCAAGCAAGTTTTCCTGCCTGCACTGTGACCATCTACGGTGTAAGTAAAATAATCTTTAATCAACCTCTACGCGTCCGTGCCTAATTCTAGTCCACCATGCCGAATTCCCCGACCCACGTGCCAGGGCTGCTGGCCACAGCCCGCCGCGCACCCCCGAAAGCCTCGGACCACTCCCGGCCCACACACTAGTAAGGTTTCAAACTCCTGAGATCCTTACAGCAGACTCTTTCTTCATATGGGGCAGTCCTGGGTGATAGTTTCCCATGAGTTGATGTCAATGTTGCATTTTTTTTCAAGTTGGTCTTGAGGACATCCTTGAAGCACTTTCTCTGCTCTCCTCTTGAGAATATGCCTTGACTGAGCTGGGAGAATAAAACTTGCTTTGGGAATCTGGAGTCAGACATCCAGATGATGTGGCTGGCCCAGTGAAGTTGATGTTGGATGGTCATCGCCTCAATGCTTCTGGTGTTTGCTTTTGAGAGGATGCTAATGTTGGTCCATTTGTCTAGCACTGGATTTGAAGGATCTTCCAAAGGCAGCATTGATGGTATTTCTCTAGCAACTTAAGGTATCTTCTGTATGTTGTCCATGTCTCAGCTCCATATAGTAAGGTAGGAACCATGACCTTAGTTTCAAATCTGGTGTTGTGATATTTGAACACCTGCTTCCTCAGGTGATGTTGGATTTCTCTGTCAACGACAGCTTGCTGTGAGAGATAGCTCCCAAGGTATGGGACATACTCAGTGTTTTCCAGAGTCTCTCTGTGAATCTGAATCGCAGCATTTTTCCTGCAGCTGGTGAGCTGTGAAGATCATGTCAGTTGTTCTTGATGCCCTAAACCCACAATGAGATTCTGGGAAGAGCTCTTCAGCTAGTGGAAGGAGACAGTTCAGGAGGGTTCTTGGAATGATCTTTCCTGTGGTGGACAGCAAGACAATTCCTCTGTAATTTCCACAGTTGGATTTGTCTCCTTTCTTGAAGAATGTCATGATTGTGGTGTCCCAAAGATCATCTGGGATTTCCTTATCATTCCAAATCCTCAAGATGAGGGTGTGGAGCTGTGATGTAAGCTCCTTCCCCCCCCCGCTTCAAGATTTTAGCAGGCATTCCATCTGCTCCAGATGCCTTGTTGTTCTTCATCTGATTGATAGCTTTCTTCACTCCATCAAAGGTTGGAGGGAGTCTGAGATCATCTCTGACTGGGTGTTGTGGGATGGAGTTGAGAACACTATTGCCAACAACAAATTCTTGACTGAGAAGGTCTTCAAAATGCTCATTCCAATGGGCATTGACAGTTCCCTTTCCTTAATCAGGTTGCTTCTATTCCTTAGGTCTCAAGGGGTTGGTCCCTGAGTACTTGGACCACAGATGGCTTCGGTGTTACTGAGAAAACTGTACATATTGTGGATGTCAGTAAGGTGTTGAATCTCCTTAGCCTTGTCTTCCCACCATCTGTTCTTCATATTGTGAATTCTCCTTTGGATCTCTGCCTTGGTTTGTTGGATATTCAGTTTCTTTTGCTTGGAGTTGATGTCATTCTGCCAAGCACAAAAGGCCTTTTGCTTACGGTAGATCAACTCTTGGATCTCCCCGCCATTCTCATCAAATCAGTCTTGATGTTTCCTGGTAGAGAATACAAATATCTCTTCACAGGTGCTCATGATGGTGGACTTGAAGACACTCCAAGTGCTGCTGACATTCTCCTGTTGTTGTTGATTGTGATTTGCTAGTTTTTCATCGAGGTACTCTCTTGTTGATGGGAGAGGTCTCACTTGCTTGGATCTTTGAGTACTTCGACATTAATCTTCCATTGGTATTGATTCTGCTGCAGTCACCATTTGGGAGCTAGTTTGAGTAACATAACTGAGCAGATGAGTCAGTGATCAGTCCAGCAATTGTCATCTCCTAGCACAGCTCATGTGATGCAGACATCCTTATGATTCTAGGCACAAACAATGACATAGTCAATCAGAGGCCAAATAGATCACATGTTACCATGATGTCTTGTGCCTGTTTTTTGGCAGAACAAGGTATTTGTGATGGTAAGTCCATCTTCTGTGCACTTGGTCAAGAGGAGGATGCCATTGGAGTTGACCTGACCTACTCCTTCCTGGTTCCATTCCAGAGGTTCAAGTCCTTTCTGACCCTGGCACTGAAACTGCTGAGAAGAATAAATCTGTCTCCCTCCAGAACATCATAGATTTCATAGACATAGACATTAGGGCTGGAAGGGACATGGGAAGATCATCGAGTCCAGCCCCCTGCTCAAAGGGCAGGAAGTCAGCTGCGATCACAGGATCCCGGCAAGATAAGCATCCAGTTTGCTCTTGAAGGTGTTCAATGTAGGCGCTTGAACCACCTCCGGTGGCAGGCTGTTCCAGACCTTGGGGGCTTGGACAGTAAAGAAATTCTTCCTTATGTCCAGCCTGAAACGGTCTTGTCGTAGTTTATGACCATTCGACCTAGTCGTCATCCCTTGGGGCGCTCTGGTGAACAAGCATTCCCCCAGATACTGGGGTCACCTCTGATAAACTTATAGGTGGTCATCAGATCACCCCTGAGCCTGCGCTTTTCCAGGCTAAAGAGCCCCAGGGCTCTCAGCCTGTCATCGTAGGGTCTGCTTCCCTGACCTCTGATCATGCGCGTGGCTCTTCTCTGGACTCTCTCAAGCTTCTCCACACCCTTTTTGAATTGTGGAGCCCAAAACTGGATGCAGTACTCCAGCTGCAGCCTCACTAAGGCCGAGTACAAGGGAAGAATGACGTCCCGGGATTTGCTTGAGAAGCATCTATGGATGCAAGCCAGCATTTTGGTCGCTTTACTAGCCGCAGCATCGCACTGCAGGCTCATGTTCATCTTGTGGTCAGTGATGAGCCCCAAGTCTCTTTCTTCCTTAGTGCTAGCCAACATAGCACTGCCGAGCCTATAAGGATGCTGCGGGTTTTTCTTCCCAAGGTGGAGAACCTTGCATTTATCGGCGTTGAACACCATCAGATTCTCGTCCACCCACTTGCTGAGCCTGTCCAGGTCAGCCTGGATCATCTGCCTGTCTTCTGGTGTGGATGCTTTGCCCCAAAGTTATGTGTCATCGGCGAACTTGGCCAGTCTGCTTCTGACTCCAGTGTCCGCATCATTAATGAAGATGTTGAACAATATGGGTCCAAGGACAGAGCCTTGGGGGACCCCACTGGTCACAAGACAATGATGAGTGACTTGCATCAATTACTACCCTCTGGGTCCGACCACGGAGCCAATTTTCCAGCCACTGGATCGTGGTGGACCCAAGGTGACAATTGGCCAGTTTCTCCAAGAGGTGATCATGGGATACCAGATGGAAGGCTTTTTTGAAGTCAAGATATATGACATTAATCTCTTCTCCCTTGTCCAGGTGATAGGTCACCTGGTCGTAGAAGGAAATGAGATTGGTCAAGCAAGACCTACCTGTGACAAACCCCTGCTGGCTATCCCTTAAGATGTTGGTGTCAGCCAGTCCATTAAGAATGGCCTCTTTAATTTACTTTTCTAAGATCTTCCCCGGGATAGAAGTCAGGCTGATGGGCCTATAGTTAGCCGGATCCACTTTCCTCCCTTTCTTGAAGATAGGCGCCACATTGGCCTTCTTCCAGTCTTCGGGCACTACACCAGAGCGCCAAGAGTTTTCAAAGATCCGCGCTAGAGGCTGGGCTATGATGCTCGCCAGCTCCTTGAGTACCCTGGGGTGTAGATTGTTAGGGCCGGCTGACTTGAAGGTATCCAGCTTCTCAAGATGTTCCTTCATGAGGTCAGCATTAATTGAGGGCAGGGGATCACCCTCACCCGGACTTCCCTGTCCCGTAGCGGGCAGGGGTGTCCCATGGGACTCATGAAAGACCGATGCAAAGCACCCATTTAATAGGTTGGCTTTTTCCTGGGCGTCAGTTGTCAGTTGCCCCATCTGGTTCAGCAGGGGTCCAATGTTGCCCCTGCTTTTCCTCTGGCTCCCCACATATCTGAAAAAGGACTTTTTATTGTCCTTGATGCTTGAAGCTAGTTGGAGTTCAGTTGCAGCCTTGGCTTTCCTGGTATGCTCCCTGCAGGACCGGACCAGTGCACAATAATCCTCCTTGGAGGTGACTCCCATCCTCCATCAGAAAGGACTTGGTCAAGTTTGGCATAGACTTTATCCTTAGTTTAACAGGCAGCACCAAGAGTTGGCGCATACACACTGATGACAGTGTCATACTGGTTCCCTATCAGTTTAAGGAGAGAGTCATGAGGTGCTTAATAATTCTGATAGGGAACTCTTTGAGTTGATTTATGAATTCATCCTTGATGGCAAAACCAACTCCATGAAGCCGGCATTCTCCTTTCCATTCACCCTTTCAGAGAAGGTATAGCTGCTTCCATGTTCTTTGAGTTGCCCTTCTTCTGCTTGCTGGGTCTCACTCAGTGCAGCAACATCAATGTTGTGTCACCTGAGTTCTTGAGCCACGATGGTAGTGCATTGCTCTTGGGTTTTCACTAGTAGGATTGTCCAGGGGGATCCTTATATTTCAGGTCCTGAAATTGATTGCGTCTCTTCACTGATTTTGACCACAATAAAAGCCATCCTACTGGACATGGTTATCCAGTCAGGAAGAAGGTAGACAGGCTATGTTTAGGGCACATTTTCAAGCCCCTTCCCCATGTGGGGTGAGCAGTGAATCCTAAAGAGGGCTGCTCAGTCTCAGTTACCATTGCCAAATTGCACTCCTGCCTCATCCAAGTGCTAGATAACCTTCTTGTAACTACCATTTTCATGTCAGTTTATGGACAGGAGCTTCTAGACCTCATAATCCTACTCCTGTAATCACCAGCTGATCACCAAAGGGCTTGAAAAATGTACTAGAAAAACTTTTAATGGAAGATGCCTGTGCATGATTTCTTTTATCATGGAAAAGCTGCTTCACATCAGCTTCTGTACAGTTCTTGAAAGAATGGGACCTTAATCCAATGGTAAGGAGGCAGACAACTGGAGAGCGCATTCTCTTGCAGCCTTTGTCCACCTTCAAAGCTGTTGAGACTCTAACGTCTTCTTACACCTGCTCTGCCACTGAAGACTTGTAGACCCATGGCTGGGGGCTGGGCAGGCTTATTATAGTGGTGACCTGTACTTGCCATGTCACAGCACTGTCAAAGGATATATGTGGCTTTTCTGGAGGGACACCATTGCCAACTGCTGTCCCAACTACATTCTGGTAGTGCTGCTGCTGCTTGGTCCACAACTGTTTATTTGTCAGAGTTACCTCTACTTATTTGGTAGCTAACATTCCCTGAAGGTCATTCCTCCATCTGCCACCTGTGGATGCACTGGGTAGCAGTACAACTCTCCCACCGGCATGGACTAGAGGAGCCAAGTAGATGAGGGAGTGAGATCTTTTGTAACAGAGGCCAAAATCACCAGCTGTCTCACACACAAACACACACAGACACTGGGGACACGCAAGAAGAATTCAAAAATCAAAAGCTAGACCAAACATAAAATAGTCTTTAAAAAACAGTCATGAATCTTGGGCCACACAGTTGAGATTTTGAGATGTTTTATCCTTTAGGATTAGAAAGGGCCCAGCAACACGTTAATTACAGGTGGCGCTACCAACTTCAAATGTATTAAATGTCTATTTCTGCTCCAAGTTCTTTCAACTTGGCTCAGTAACATACTCCTGGGGTGAGAGCCACAGGCTAATTCCTACATTAGTATCCCCTCTCATTTGCTATAAAGGTGTTATAAATGTAGGTACTGTATTATCTGTCTCAGAGAAATGTCTCAATAGCTATCTTTTACCCTATGTGTCTACCTTATATGCCTCCCGTGGTATCTGCTGGCTACCCAATCTTCTATTATTTATCCTCACAACATCCTGTGGGATAAGAAAAATAGTATTAGCTGTAGTTTATAGGTTGCAGAAAGATTTATCCATGGTCACAAATACTGCCATTCATAGAGCAGGAACAGAACCTGCTTCTCCCACTGCCTACACTAGCATTCACACCACTAGGCCACCCCTCCTCTTCACTAACAGCTGCTGAATTTATAAAGGTTCAGATACACATCAGGAAGCTGAGATATTTACAACAACTTCATTTCAGAGGTCTCTTAAAAACAGTCCTTTTCATGCGTGATTTACCGGGCTACCACAGTAGTTCGGGCAGGGCTAGGACTACTGTGGATGCAGCCCTTCTTGATGTCTCAGTGTTTCTCATGGAAAACTGGAAACTCAAAGGTTTAAGAGATTAAATACACAGATTGTGCTAAACAAAGAGAAACAATCTCAAAAGTCATCCGAAAGGCTCAGATTGGTTCTCACATATCCAAACTGTTTTGTCTCTACCCTACTTGAGGGTCAAGCCCTGCAGTCCTCTGTCTTTACTCATTGATTCTAGAGGCCAGCAGCATTTCAGGAGTTGGTCCTCATGCAGGATTCTTCTATTTTGATCTAATTTGCTCACCAGCACACTGCCTGTGGGAACAGTGCACTGTATCATGAGGATCAATCCAGGCAATCTATCAGCATTTATACCATACTCTTCACTGAAGCAGCTGAGCACAACTGTATCCTGCCCTGGCCCAGGGATATACTAGCAATGATCACATCTTTGCCATCTCTCACTCCACCTATTCTTTATGTTCCAACTACTCTCTCAGGAGTTTCCTTCTTTACCTTTAGTGAGCTATGGTGCCTCAGGGCTGCAAATGACTTTACTTTCAACCCCTCTGTACCACTGGAGGGTTGATTAGATGTTGTTACACTCTCCCCCTCTCCTCAGGACTAAAGATCGACTGAAGTAAGTCAGACAGTTCTTCCCAAGTGCATATTTTAAATCTCTGCTATCCATTGCCAGTAGCTGGTACAAGCTATTTATCTAAAGCATAGACCTGCCCCTTCTACACTCTGACTTCACTGTCCTGCCTGCCCTCTTCACCCCAGCAGCTCCCTACTTACTGCGCTGTGAGGGGAGATTGGCAGCATTACCTCCTTGTACACAGAATGCTTTAGTCACAGGACACCTGACACCAGGATTTACAGCCACCTCTAGATGTCAGATTATAAAGGTAGAGTTGTGTATGAGCCAGTGACTATACCTGTTTGTTACAGAGACAAAAATGAGTCTCACAGTCATCAGTGTATGATAAGGCTGCAATGTAAATGTCATTTCAAATAAGACAGAGTCATTGTGCCATGGTTCAACCCACAGGACTCTGTTGTGTGAGCACTTGTTTTCCAGTTAAGAATCCATGGACATTTGCTCCCCAATGGCTGCAGCTTGGGTTGAGAAGCAACATTCAGTTGAAACAGTCACATTGTGCCTGATATGGGACAGAAACCAAGGATGCCTCCATGGTTTTCAGGTTTTACCATAACTGTGCTCCAAGGCTCAGAACCCCTGAGTCTCCAGTCTCTCTAAACATGTCCCTGAACATAGGCTCACCAAAAGATTTGTGAATCTCAAAGAGCCTCTAGGAGGCATCCAGTCAATCTAGGACTTAATGTTCCCATGCACTGCACCTGTACTAGTTCATTTATCTTCTCAGCCTACTCTAATAGCAGGCCAAGTTTTGCTAGGCTCTTTTCATTACACATTTTACCAGGGTCTGGATTCTAGCTCCTGAGAGCCAGATGCACAAAATATATGTGTGGGAATATCAGACATCCTGTGTCTTTTCTCATTATGTTAGCTACTCCAACCATAACCCCTTCTACCAAGGGAGCAAGGACTAAGAGCAAGGAGAAAGTTGCGGTCTTCACCTACTGCAACAACAATATGAGGAAGGAATGCATTTAATGCTGTGGTGCTTCTCTGAACAATACCATCCATATAGCAGCACATACTGGTGAACAGGTGAGTTGAGAGGATTTTCAGATACATGCTTAGCTCTGAAGAGTTATCTAGCCCAGTGTAATCTATGAGGGAAAGCATATGGATACCTACTGCATTAATTTTTATGGGCTGTTCTAGCCCAGTTGCCCCTCACTTCCTAGGACCAAAGGTGACGTTTAGATATCGTCCCTTCTAAGATACTCTCATGGCACTGGGAGCAAGAGCAGTAGCTGCCTAGAGAAGCAAACTTTGCAGTGCTGACCATGGAAAGTTTTACCAATAAGAATATATCTTGCTCTTCTAAAGCATAAAAATCCCATCTGCCCTGCAAGGTGAACCCTGCTGACTAACAGTTAATTTGAGGAGGAGGAGATCTCTTCCTCTCCTGCAGAGCAGGTGAAGTTCCAGGGCTCTGTTGCACTTTATACACTATACCTAATTCACCTTCACACTCTCCTTTGTAGGTGGCTTAGTATGATCTCCAGTGACGAGACAGAAACAGAGGCACAATGTGGAGGAGACACAAGGTCACACAGGACATCCTGTGACAGAGCTAAGGGCAGAATTCAAGATTTCTGAGTCCCAGCCATGTGCTCTGACACCTGACTATGCTACAAAGTGTGGGGCAGGGGGAAGAGGGAAAGCAAATGGTTTGAAAGCCCCAGGATTCTGCCAACAATCCCCACTGGTCTCTTAGTAAGTGCATTCCAGCCAGACTCCTGTCCTAACAGCCAAGTGTTACTGAGAAACTGGTCTCAATAAAAGGAAACAATACAAAGGGGAAGTTCCATTTTCTTTGCTAAGTGGGCCTAGTGCCACTTTTATTTTTTACACTCAGATGGTCCATTCTGAGCCCGGCTCTGGTACAACACAGGGCAAAAACAATTAATGTAACCATCTGGGATTTGAAAAGAGTATAGATCAAGTGTCTTGCATTTGCTAAGCTCCTTCTCATTTGGCATAGAACGAATGCATCTTGGCTGCCTCCACCAGCAATAATTGCGCTTCATATATCCTCAATCAGATGCCTTTAAATGACCAGTCAGAACTAGTGGCAATGAAAATAAGGTGCAGTGACATTCACTGTACTTGAGAAATCTCATACCATCTCCTACAGATTTGCCTTTGGCAAAGGTGAGCTCAGAGGCACCTTGTCCCTTGTACTACTCTACTGGCTCTTTTTTCCCAGAAACTCAGCTCTCAGAATGAGACAGGGAAGGAATAAAATATATGCTCCCCCTGAGTGTGCTAAAGTGAGAAGAATCAGCCTGACTCCAGCCTGCATTTGGGACTGCTATCAGTAAGCTACCTAGAGTTCATCACACACAGCGGCATTTCCCACTGCAACAGACTAAAATCAGAACTCACAGAAGGAGAAACCCTGGAACTGAGGAAGAGAGATATCAGAAGGGAGGAGGGATCCACCAGATCCAAAAAGGTCATCAACTGAGACAGAGAGAAGATTAGCTGGGGAAACCCATCCTAGAAGAAGCAAGGTTCCCTGGTATTCAGTGTAGGAATAGTGAAGGGGGTGGATTTTCCCTTGAATTCAGAGATGCCAAGACCTGTAGAATGTGGAACAATCCAGAGATCTCAGGGAACCACCAGAGTGAAGAGGAGATTCCCTGGGCTTCAAGAACAGCATCAGAATAACTCTATGGACTGCACAAAAGCAGCAGCTCCTCCATAACCTCAGCTCAGTCAGCACACTGCAAAGCAGACTTGACTTACCTCGCTCACATGTTCTACCCCAGTAACCAGTGCCAGTGCAGTCACAGATGAAGCGGTTCCAACCATCCTTGCAAACAGCATTGTTCTTGCATGGGTAACTGTCACACTGCTTGGTGCTGAGGCGGGAGCAGGAGGACTTGACCCCTGCAGCATTCTGTGCCTCTGCCAGCTGTCGGATGTTCTTGCTCCGTCCATCAATGAACAGGTCCCTGATGCAGCCTACATAGCCATAGTTCAGCATGGCCGTCCACAGCTCTGTGGGAAGGATGAGGCCTGCCCGATTCTCAGGCAGGCCGCCCAAGTACATGTCCCCTTCCAGATCTAAGATTTCACTCTCCCCACTGGCAGTGAATGGAGTGCGCCGGCTGTTCACTGATATAGTACCTGGTGAAGGAAAAAAATGAAATGTTAGCCAAAAGCATCACTTTACAGCTCAGGGCTGGGTCAGTTTCTACAGTATTTGCATACATGATGAATTCAGTCCAAAAAAATTAAAAATCCTCAGGAGAAACATATCCCTGTTTGTCCTTATTTCCCCCTTCCCAACCTTTGTAAGCTCCTCGGGACACAGACTGTAGGTTCATACATGTTTGTTCAGCACCCAGCACTACAGCATCACAATCAGGATAGTATAAATTGTAACACAATTCTTAGTTCATGTCCTATATCCTAGGAAAGGAAGTTATTTCTCATATTAAAAAAACAAAACAAATTAAAACAAATCAGAAGCTTTGTGTTGGTTAATGGGTTTCACTTCTTAGGACATGGAATCACAAAAAAATAAAATAAATAAATAATGGAGTTAAAAGGCGCCAGAAATGTTCAGGAGCAAAACAAACAATAGTAACAATATCATGTCACCTTTACAGAGCATGCTTCACCACTCATCACAAAATGTTTCACAAAGAAAGGTAAGCAACTTCATCCTTCCTTTTACAGATGCACAAACTGAGGTCCAGAAAGTAAAGCTGAACTCCTGAGAAGCAGAGTTCTTATCATTAAGTGTAGTAGATCTGTTACAATAAACTGTAGATGCTCCCAGGAAAATAATGGTCCCCTGTGCTGGGTGCTGTGTGTGTGTGTATATAACCAGAGACAATATCTGTCATGAAAAGCTTGAAGTCTGAACAATCAAAGAATGAAAGGGGGAAACAGAGGCACAAGAAAGCTTTGTGACTACCCCTGGTCTAAGACAGAGGAGGGAGAAGAACCCAGGTCTCTCATGTCCTGCTACTGTGCACCTATCACTAGACCATTCTGCTCTTTGTTCAGTCCTTTCTGTAACAGAGACATCTGCTCAATAGACACTGGGCAAAGAATCAGCAACTTTCTCCCATCTAGCTATAAATCATCACATTTGATTGTCCTGTCATTATGATACTCTGTGTCCCTGGAGAGGACTGCCTGTGCCTCAAGATTAATTCCAGATCACTGCGTTCTTTTATCTTATACCCCTAGAATGGGGTGGGGGAGTTCAGTTAATAGAGTTTGCTCTATTCAGTGGATCTATGAGAAAGCGCAGTCACGTACATACGCTTTTCCTTTCCTTAAGCTGTAATATGCTTCTTGCACAGAGAACAGCACATATGGCACACAAGCAGAGTATTTCATGTGTGTGATGTTCTGTATAACTACAGAATAATGTCAGAGGCAGCATAGTGTTTGAGGCAATAGTGGCGTTACAAATTAAAAGCTCAAAGAAAACGAGAACCAGTTGATGAGCCATTTTGTGCAAGAAAGCTACAGCACCGCAGAGATTTTTCCCTTTAAATGGCGAGCAGAGAGAAGATGTGATACAATATGGGTCTGTGCACAAAGGCAGCCCAGTGCAGATCTGTGAGATGACAGTCATTCTCCATCCTGCTCTGCTGGAATCTTACATCAGGTTATGGGGAACATACTCCCATAAAGATGGAGGCACTCTAAAGAAAGACAACAGAGATATGCAGGGCTCTGTAGGGGGCAACTTCTGGGGAAAGAGAAAATGACCAGATTTTAACTTCTATAATCTGGCCAATCAGACACTTAGAAGAGACAATCACAATCTGCAAAAATCAAAAGGGTGAAACCCAACGGAAGGAAAGGAAATACTAGGAGTTGGGGTGAGGGCTGGGGGCTTGGAGTGCAAAACTGCAAGGGATGGGATGAAATCAGGAGAGGAGTTATCAAGGCTGGCCATCAAGCCAAACTTCGTGCCAGTGAGGTGTGTTATGCTGTGGAAGTCTCCACATGGAAGTGCTAGAAGCCCTATCACATGGAACCAAACTGTCCCAGGCACTCCAGGGACAATCCTGCACTGGCCCCAGGAAGAAGTGACTGGAGAAGCTGGTGGGTCTTTTCTATTTCTGACATTTATGATTCTGTAAAGACAGAACAAATTCATCCTGAGACTCAAAAGCACCAGAATCCTGTGTCTTCTCATCCCTCAGGGTCTCATCCCACAGGGGACCAGGGAAACAGACTGGGAAGGGCTAAGAAGTCAATGACCAGTGAAACAGCACACTGATGCAGCTGGACAGTGAGCCTGCTGGTAAGGCCTTCAGTGTCAGCAGGGGTGAGATATTGTGTTTCATGGACCACAACTGGCTGAGAATATTCCCTTGTATAATAATGTTCAATATTCCCCAGCTGGAAACAGTGACAGGTTTCATGGATGCTAGTAGTAGGAGACTGCCTTGGGGACATAAAGGTTATGGGATACAGGAGCAGATGTTAGAGATCCAAGTATAAGATGTCAGTGCATGGAGAATACATAGCTTTTGTTGCATTGGCATCCACAACAGACTGAAGTACACACAAAGCCAAAGGGGTTGAGCCATGCCAGAGGATATTTGGGCAGGATGACTGTCCTGTTTCCTCAGAAACCACTCTCCTGCTTTTAGTACCTGCTAGATCAGAGAAGTTGAACTTTTACAGGATATTCTGCTCAGCTCAGCAGAGCCCAGAGCTGTAGATTGCTTGAGAGAACTGGAAGACAGGACTGGGTAGGTTTGGAATGAGAAACAGAAGCCCTTGATCACTGGCCCAGTTACAAAACTCTATGGCCTATGTGAAATGAATCTGTTGTTTTTAAATAACCAATCCACAGCACAAAGGGACTGGAAATAGCTGGTTTCCTTGCTTGGCAATCTACAGAAAAAAGTCAAAAACAGGAAAACTGCACAAGCCAAACTCTCTTCCCATCCCTTTGGTATCAGTATTTGGTACATACTAATGTGATGTGGGGTAGCTCTCAATGCTGGTGCCCCCCTTATTTGAAGAGACAAAGGACATCAGTCACTAGGACTGTCAATCCAGCACTTTTCACCAGCACAAAATGCAAGTTTTCTTTTTTTAAAAAGAACAAATCTGTTCACTCTTGTTCAACAGAACACATTTAATTTGAAGTCTGTTGTCTCTGATCAGGTTTCAGGCAATCAATAAACCTTCCTGCTGTGCAACAAACAGGTTATTCCTGCAACAGGTTATTCCTTCCATGAGAAGATAGACTCCTCCCAGGGGTAATGTTGTCAATCACAGTCATCATTATTCATTGAAACATGTTCCCTCTTTGGTTAGGCTTTTAGAAGCCATTTCAGTTACAGCTTTGGCTTCACTTCTTTTCCTTCTGACTCTGGAATTCCATGTCAGGGTTACCAACCCAAAACACTTTTTTTTACTGATAATCTGCAAACTTTTCAATCACAAACAATTTTTTTTTTACTGGTAGATGTTTTTTACCGAGATATGTTTTATATAATGTAAATGTAAGCCTTCTGCCAGGCCCTGAATAAGGTGTGGGTTCAAACTAAAGTGAAAAACTTCAGTTGTCAGTAAAAAGTTTTCAGATTATCAGTGAAAAATGTTCTTGGTTTGGCAGCCCTATTTTACTGCAACAATGGTTTTACACCATACTGTATCCATTCCAGGGGTCCCCTACTCTCCTCAAGGCCCCAATACTCACAACTGCACCTTGTACCATGCTGCTCCTGCAACCTATCCTCCAGCCTTATACCTGCCAGCCCCTCTCCTCTCATCCCAGCTTGGTCCCCCAAAAAAAGGACAACTGTCTGTCTACCTCCCTCACAGCAGCATTACTGTAGATGGGAAGCAGCAGCAGCACATGGGTTAGGGTCTGGGAAGGAGTCAGAAAGCCCTGAAAACAGCTGCCTTCAGGGTACTGTGTGAGACATCAGGTAGTATTGCTGTTCTCTTTCTGTGCTTCAATGATGCCTTCAGCTACTTTTCCAACCACAGAGCTTCAATCAGCTCCATGTTTTTATGGAGTTGATTTTGTGAAGCTGTTTTTTTTGCACGGATGGTGCAATTTTTTTACAATATTTATGGATAGGTGCTTTTAGCCTGGTTATTTATGGGATGTCCATAAATTTATGCACATTTGGTAACCCTGATCCCTATGCAAGGATCATATATTCTCCATATGATCAAGCAAAACAGTAGGCAGTAATGAATGCTATTAACAGAGTTCCCCCTTGTAAGTTAATTAAATTCTAGCAAATCTACAGAAATTAAAAGTTTGTTCATTTATTTATATCTTCACTTAGAAAACACTTCTATCAATAGCTTGGCTGCTAACACTATAAAATCATATACACTGAAACCTAGAAGGCCCCTATATCTAATGCAAAGAACTCCTCAAAGAATCATGGAAACAACCATCAATTTGGTCAAAGGTTGGCATTGCAATGATCCTTAACAGTCTTTTGAAAACCAAGGGGAAGCACATTTCAATGCTGAATTTCCTCTATTGAGAAAACCTTGTTTGAAGTCCCAAGAAACACATATCCAGGGCTTTTATATTAACCTAGTGGAGGTCACAGCTCAAATCCCAAGCCTCGTTGAACATGGAAACAAATTCCCTCTATAGCAACATAAAGCAAGACATCCACTACTTGATGGTCCATGACTTTACACCTATTCACAAAAATCAAATCAAAGATATAATTTCATTTCCAGATATTATATCACAGCACACTAATAAGTATGATGGCTTGACTTATAATGTCAGAAACAAACAAAATACCTCTGCAGCCTAGATATATAGTTTTGGGATTATTACTAATAACATAGAAAACTAGATTCAACTCTAAAATTAAGTAGCATCAAGGAAATTTGAAGGCTTCATGCTCATCACATAGAGGATGAGGACTCACCATTTAGAAAGACACACCTCTACCAGGGGTAGAATGCCTCATTCTTACCCATCTATCCCTGAGCACTCTTCTGTCCTCAATTTCCATTAGTCCATGCCACAAAGAAAGCAAGACACTCAGCCACTTAAGGAATTTTCAGGGAAGCAGAAAAAGCCTGCTTAATGTTGCCTATCCTTGAGCCAGTGCATATGACTCCTGATCTGGACTGTTGTCTGATACTTCACCTTTATACCCTGACTTCATGACTCTAACTCCTGAATTTGCCTCCTGTTTGATACTTCAGCATTGACAGCAGGAGTTAGTTGGACACGGGCAAAGAATTCAAGTATTTTCATACTAACAAACATTTTGGAAACAGCAAGCCAAGTGAGGAGTAAAGAGCAACCATCTGAAGAAAAAGATAAAGATTGGCCAAGATGATAGGTCAACACCTCTTATTTCTCCACAACTTTGTACTAATTTGAAAGTTTCTACCTATTAGTTGTGCTATCTAGTCTCACTTAGTTCAGGTCATTAGCCTACATGCATTAGAGGGTATTAAGCCACATCTAGAAGTTCTTACTTGGTTTTTACTAAGTGTTTCTTCAGGCAACTCTCCCAGGAAAGTCAACGGGAGTTTGTTGAAATAAGGACAAAGTAATAAAGTTTATTAAGATGATCTCAGGATCTGTCCCAAACAGAAGTAGCCACTATGATGATGTAGTACAAATTACACAGGTGTAATATAAGTACAGGTGTGTACAAGTACAAATTACACAGGTGTGACGGGCTAGCTGGTAGTGACTTAGCCCAGGGGTTTTGAAAGGGTAAAAGATGATTGAAGGACTTGGGATTCCTTTTCCTCACCAATCAGGCTCCAGAGACTCACCCTTCATGTCCCCTGATTGGCCCCTTGGGTCACCTGGAGGGGGATAAAAGGGGAAGCGCAGCTGACTCAGGAGAGACCAGTGAGGGACCACAAGGAAGGAGTCTCAAAGAGCCGGCAAAGAGCTGGGTCAGCGGGGCAGAAACAGTTGCCCCAGAAGCACTTGAAGGAGTGGGACCTGTAGGCAGCAGTTGGACCCTCAGCAGCAAGGCATGCAGCCAGCAGGAGCGGCTCTCCGCTAGGCTCCAGGATCCCCTATGAGAGGGTGCAGCCACCAGGAGAAGTTCCCCAGCTCCAGCAAGAATCTGAGCAGCGACCTGAGAGGTTCCCAGCTCTGCTTCCAGCTCCTCTAATAAGAGGCCACGAAGCGAGACAGGGCCTCCTGGAAGGTCAAGACCTCTAGCAACTTGGCATAGTATTAGTACTGGTGGCTGTGTGGTAGAGCTTCTACCTACCATGTAGGAAACCCAAGTTCAAGTCCTACCCAGGCTGAGTGAAATAACAGGGAGAAATCCTTGTTGCAGTCAAAAAGGGTTGCTGTGTTTTCCCCCTCCAGGTACCCCTATATTCCTTGTTATTTGACATTTTGTATTTTGTGCCTTTTATATTTCACCAACTAGTATTCTTTGTTCTGCTGTTTGTGTTTTATATTTTGGTTAACCCTGTCTTTTGTCAACTGGATGAATATGTCTATGATTGTAAGTGTCTAGCCTTTGTTGAATCCTGCCCCCTCGGGGCATTGTAGTGTCCACTCTACCCCCTGGTTTATATTGGTTATGTTCCCAGTATTGTTCTCTCATTAAAAGGTATATGGTTAAGTCCCCAGTGGTGGTCTGACTCTGCTCTATAGGGGGAGGAGAGTCCCTACACCTCCCACAGTGCTTGTGCACCTGCTTTGATCCCTTCAATCCCTTCTCTTGGACTATCGCTCAGGTTACACAGGGTTAAAAAGAAAGATGCTGATGAACTAGTTCTGTCCTCTCTGTTGGATTATTCCACAGCTCACACTAAACATCTCATTCATACCTGGCTCTTCAAAAATGATTTATTCTCTTGGGTAAAATATATTGAATAACACTGAGTTCTGGCAAAAAAGTGTTTCTCTTCTAGCAGGCCCAAAGAAATCTTAAAACCCAGAAGTTTACACCCTATGCCATCAGAAGCCAAAAAGGTGAACCTATTTCAGATTACTTTGTCCTACCTGATCTACCATCTCGCTGGATATCCACATGGTACCATTCTCCATCATTAGCTTTCTTCTGGGTGGCCTTCACCTTGATAGTGCCGGAGCCCATGTCAAGCAGCAAGTAGAGGTTCCCATCTAAGAGCTCCACTGCAAAGAAGTCTACCTTGGTATTCTTCTGGCTCCTGGCATCCTTCCTCTCCTGGGGCTTGCCGTGGGTAAAGAGGATTAGTCCATTAGGCTCAGTGGTACGAAAGTCAAAGGAGATGGAGCCCATTCGCTTGGTGTTCCACTTGGGCAGGCTGATATACGCCTCAGGGGTCTCAAAACTGATGGGATCCAAAGTGGCCACATTCTCACATGTGAACTTCACCTCCCCGTAGATCTTCATCTTGGTGTCACCAATTCTTGCCAAGCGAGACAGTTCCAGACGGATGTCATTATTCTTATAAACAACCTGTCAGACACAAGGAAAAACACCATACATCAATCCTGAATACAATAAAAACACCCCCAAGACCCTTCCAGACTTGAGAAAGTAATACCCCAAAAAGACTCTGAGACGTGTGAGACCACTGGAGAATCATACATAGTGACAGAGGGGGAGGACAGAGCTAGAATGCTGCCTGAAGCTGACAGCAGTTGGTGCTTTATAAATACCATAGATCAGGTAGGCAGGCAGGTGGCAGTGAACATTTTGGGGAGTCTGGGGAGTACACTTGACCCTACCAACAGACCCTCTTCCCCAGCATGGTCCACCACCAAATATCTTGTACTGTAGACGCTCCATTTGTACAGACCTTATATAAAATACCCAAGACAGTGTAGCCCCAATGTGAGTCGACGCAATCCACTGCAGTTTCATTGTTAGCCCCATAAATTCCTTTAAACAGTATATGTTAGTTCTAGCATTTCACTTACAAGTTATTGTAGGTTATAGCCTGGATCCAAAAAAAGTGTATTTCTCTTACAAAGAAAACGTACAACACAAAACAGTTACAACCCTGTACAATTTTTTGTCCTGATGCTCCAGAGGCTGCCATTCCACCAAGAGGGTCTTTTGGAGTTAAATGAACAAGAGGACCCTATTTCCCAGACCAGACAGACATACTCAAAGTAGGTACTCTCCCAGGAAAGTCAATGGGAGTTTGTTGAAATAAGGATAAAGTAATAAAGTTTATTAACATGATCTCAGGATCTGTCCCAAACAGAAATAGCCACCATGATGATGTAGATAATTACTGCTATAAGTACAAATTACACAGGGACAATTATCTTGGCCAATCTTTATCCTAGAAGGGGGTCAAGAAACAGGAAAAACATATTGGCTTATGGTGTCAGTAAGGTCTGGAAAATCTACTGCAAATATAGAAGGAAGAAAACAGAATGGGGTGGCTTGGGAAAAATCTAAAATAAACAAACTCCTTTTTTTAAGAAGCAATGTGTACCCAGCTAGGACTTTACAGCTGTCACTAGTTTTTCACAAAAGCCACAATAAACTTCACAGTGGTATCAGGAACAGAGCTCCTTTCATCTTGCTCCGAAAGAGTAAGAGGAAATCACTTGAGCTACAGGAAAAATTCAGTTAACTTTTGGGGCCATGACACAGGCAGGTAGTTCTCATTCGGCCCAGTAGAGGGGAGTATTGACACATAAACAATAGCCATTTTTGCAACGGTCATTCTATTTTTAGTACTCTGAACTTTTACAGTCCTTTCCAAAAATTAATATATGTATTAATTCACATGAAAAAGGGAATACAATGTATTTGCTAAAGTTTTATGAGCAAAATATACCAGATTTTTATTCCTTCAGTGGTGCCAACTCTAAAGCTTGAATTTCCTGATTACATCACAGCTTAAGTACTCTCTATCTGTGTCACTTCAGTAAAGAAGCTTTATATCATACAAATTAATAGCACTGTGAACCAAACCCTGATCTCTAATGCCAACTTGTGTAAATGTGCTAAAAACAAATTACGCACACCAATTTTACAACACAAAGGAGACACCTGCTCCCATGTCTTCACTGAAGCACAATTTCAAAGGGCAAATAAAATTCTGCTTATAACTCCTTTACTTCTTCAAGAGGTACATGGAAAAATTCAAACAATTGTTCAGTTTGGTTAGTTTAGGTTTAGATGGGGAGGGAGGCTAGCATTTCATTTGCCTTATTAGAGGATTCTATGGACAACCAGAAAACTAGCAGGATTGTAGTATTACAAACAAAAGGAGAGTGAAAATTAAAGACTTGAAATTTAAGACTTGAAGTATTTCCTGAAACTTTTTTGTTGCTAAGAACTATTTAACACTAGACAAATACATATGAAAAAAAATCTCTGTGGAAATTCCCACATCTCTGCCCTTCAGTTAAAGAAAAGTCTGGAAAATCTGCCAGTCTGGAAAGCAAAAGAGAATGGAAACGTGGCTTAATTAACTAGCGGATGTTTCTATTTGCAGTGGTGAATCCCAGAGCCCCCCCGCCTCATGCTGCCTCCCACCCTGGCTGGGGTATTGAGGGGAACCAGGCTGAGCATGCGAGGTGAGAGGGCTCCATTCCACCCCTACCTCTAGCTCCAGCTGGGCAAAACTGCTCTCAAGAAGCCCAGCTGGAGCTGGGGAAGGGGGTGGAACGGAGACCCCTAGCCTCGCAGGCTCAGCTTGGACCGCCAATACCCCAGCTGGGGTAGCTTGGTGGCGGGGCATGAGGTAAAAGGGCTCAGGCCAGGTAAAACAGCTGGTAACTGTGTGTTGCTTCCTTCCTTCCAGCTGTGTGGGCCAAAGACAGGGTGGGGTCCAGAGGCACCAGACCCCACCATCAGACAGGTAGCATTCAGGCTTTGGTGGCTGCCTATCTCACCAAGGACATGGAGCTGCTGCTGTGCAACCCCTTGGCCTACTGAGCAAGCCACAGCCAGATGTGGCCGGATCTGGCCACAGTTACCGAGCAACACCTATCCTATCCACCAACCAGTGTTCTGAGTGAGACAGTGTTCAGCATTGCTGGGGATGTAGTCACACCCCACTGCACCTGCTTGGACCCTGGTTTGGTGGAGCAGCTGGTGTTCCTCAAGGTGAACCTCCCACTGCTGGGGTTCCCCAAGCTCCAGGTGCAGACAGAGTGAATGCCACCCACGTCACTCTGTCTGTACCTATTTCCTTTTTTCACTTTTTAAAAACCATTTAATGCCTCACACTCAGAGGTGGTGAGGGCACTCACTGTATCACCAGCCAGCAGGGGAAGAACATGTCCCTGCTCAGCTTCAATGCCAGGACGAACTTGGATGTATGGGCTGGGGCTATGGGGAAGGAGGAGCCCAAGGTCCTGGGCATGACCACTAAAACTGTACTCTGCCAGGGCTGGGGAGGCCTGGTGGGACTGCTGGTGACACAGGAAATGCCAGGACCAAAGATCCCCCTGGTGAAAGGTGGGTAGGAGGTGCCATAAGCTCCAGGCACCACACACATGCACACAGTCCTGGCTGCAGAAAGCCCAGACCCATCACGCCTTTGACAGGCCTGAGGTTTGCTGGTTGCAGTGGAGTTGTGAGGCTCCAGGTGAGCTCAGCTTAGCTGCCTGGGATGCCAGCTTTTGGGTTGAAAAACCCTTCTTCAAGCTGAGGAAGCACCTGCAGTTGGTGTGTGTGGTGTTCCTGGATGGAAGGAATAGTAAAGAAGCCAGAGGCTGGCATGCAATGCAGGCAAGAAAGCCAGTCAGTAAAAATGGAAACCGAGGTATCAGGGCATAAGAGAGACAAGCTGGGGAAGGGGGATGTAGCAAAAGTAGTAAAAGTGGAGAGGCACCTGGGGAATCATATGTTGGCAGGTTCTAGCGTGTCAGAATTCTAATGTTTTTATTGAGTCCATGAGTTTTTGTACCTAGGAGGTTGATGAAGTTCAGTTCATAGGCTTGTGTGTGAAAAGTGGTTTGTAAATTCCCTTTAAGGATCAGACCTGAGAGACTGGAGACAGGTGGTATTCTGTTCTTGTCTTTAAAAATTTTCAGTGCACGATCATTCTGGTGCGCAGTTTTATCATGGCATGACCTGGTTCCATTCACTGTGTTTTGGGCTGTAGGAATTTGGCTTCTGGTGATGGTGCTAGTGAGGTTCAGTGCCTGTTTGAATTTATAAACCACTTTTCACAGACGAGCCTATGAACTGCATTTCATCAACCTCCTAGGTAGTAGGTACAGAAACTCATGGACTCAATGTAGACATTCAGTGGCAATGCATAGGGGGTACAGGGGGTGCGGGTGCACCTCCTGAGAGCACCGGTGCACCCCCTGACTGGCCGCACTTGCCGCTTAGGCGATGGGCAGTGGGGACAGGTGGGAGCGCTGGTACCCCCCCTGCAAGCACTGGCTGATCAGCCATCGCGGGATTGGCCACGGGGGACCTCTCCCCCCCAGTCAGCAGGACTGATTGGCACCAGTTGCCTATGCAGACATTGGAATTCTGACACACTAACCTGCTGAATATCTGACTCCCCAGGTACCCCTCCACTTTTACCTACACTGCTACATCCCCCTTTCCCCAACCCTAGCCTGTCCCTCTCCCCTTGATGCCTCCATTTCCATTTTCACTGACTGGCTTTCTTGCCTGCACTGCACGCCAGCCTCTGGCTTCTTTACTATTCCTTCCATCCAGGAACAGCACACACAGACCAACTGCTGGTGCTTCCTCCGCCTGATGAAGGGTTTTTCAACCTGAAAGCTTGCTAAGGTATATTTCAGTAACTATTTAGTTGCTCTGATAAAAGATACCAGATTAGACTGACCCAAAGGGTCTTTTACCTTGTCTGCCAAGGCATGTCTGTAGACCAACACCCCTAGCACCTGACCAGAAGGATGCAAGGCCCTGGGCACATCTAAGCCCCAGGGCTGCAGCTGGCAGGGACAGTTCTCTGGCAGGTGCTAGAGAAGAAAGTCCTGCAGGAGAGGAAAGAAAGTTTCTGTCACAGTCTGGCTGCCTGAGATGCTGCTGGTGCTACTGCTCACTAAGTTATTATTTTACCTGTTGTCATTTAAAGTGGTGAACCAGGTGAGGCCACAGGGGAGAGGGAGACCTTATTGGGGCACACTACCATGTCATGTAGAGGCCCCAGCACCTGTGAGGGCGTGCCTTAGCACACACAAAAGGTCACACGTGTCACGAGTTTCACTTGTCATCAGCCAAAGGTACAGTTTCCAAGAAAGCCCTAAACCTATCTCCTTGAAAACTGGCAGGCTTCATGGCTTCAGCAGGGACTACCATCCCTGCAGTTTTCACCCTGCTGTGCCTTATCATACACATGTGACACAAGTTTTGTTTTCAAAACTTAAGGTGCAGTTCAAAACCCCTACACCCATCTCCTTGAAACTTGACAAGCTTCATGGCCTGAGAAGGGGCTACCATCCTGGCAAGTTTCATCTGAATCAGGCAAGAAATGACAAAATTATAGGCAGTTTTGTGCTTCCCCATTATATCTTACGGGCGAAACATCAAAACAGTGTCAAAACAGCGAAACAGCGAAACGGTTTTGATGAAATGAAACGAAACAGCGGTTTCAAAACTAAACAAAACAAAACTTAAAATGAAACACTGTCTTGTTGAAATGGAGAAACGGAAGTTTCATCTATGAATCTGTAAGTCAAAATGAAATGGTGCTGTTTCACACAGCCCTAGTGCCTGCCAGCATCATGTTTCTGGTGGCGTACCAAAAAAAACCCCAGACATGCAAGTTTATAAACTCCCACTTTTTCTTTTCATCTCACTTACCTCTGAGCTGATCAGACATCGTTAAGGGTGGGAAACACCGTATTAAGGATTCAAGTCACCAGAATATTAATTGCAGGAGGAATGCATTGAATTCCAAGCTAGGGAGCCGTACTCAATACTGACTCAGAGAAGTGAGCACTGCCCATGGAGACATTCACATGAATTCTTGCAACATGCTGGGACACTGTTTCAATAGTGTCTTTATGGGAAGAGTATCAATGAAAATCACCAGCATAAAAATACAAATGGCACCCAAGTACTTGTCTACACTCTGTAGCAGGCTTTCTTCACATCTCCTCACTGACATTAAAATAGCAAAGCCATGTCTACACTCAGAAATATTCCCTATTCAGCCATCAGTATACCTGAAAAAAGGCAAGCCAGGGTTTGCCCAAACTGAGCTATTTGTTGACTCATTCAATGCACATTCCTGTGTATCTGTGGGTCAGCACCAGTGTAGACAAAGCCTTTGATGAATGGGGACTATTCCCATTGCTGAAGTGGTGGATATTGGTACTGAAAAGCATGCTAGGATATAAAATCCCTTCTCCTCTGCAATTAATTTGACTCTGCCCCTTACCCAACCAGTATCATATGAAGCCTGGACACCTGGGGAAATAATCAAGCTGATCCTTTCCAGTTTGGACACACATATACAGTCTTCAGCCCCGCACATGCAAAAGACATTAGGAAGAAGGGGAAGAGGATTGGGCAGAAAGTCTGAAGCATTTCAGGAGGTTCACAAAATAGCCCTCACTCAAACTTAAATAAATGATGATTTTAACTTAACTCCATGAGACAATCGCAGAGGGAGTAACAGTATTTCCTTTTTCCATCAGGGCTGATTCTCAAAATATAACTGTAGGTTAATAGAGGCTTCCACCTTGATAACTCAGCCTACTGCTCACTTAATGAATCAGACAGGAGGTAAACAAGCTTCTCAGGAAGGGAGCTGGTGTAGACACAGACAGGTCTTTGGTAATCAGCAGCAAGAGGACCCAGGGAAGGACATGATTCTTTTGTGGTGCACAGAGAAAACAGCATTGATAGTCTGATTTCTTTTACACTGGCTGGGGAGGGGAATTTGTTTCAAGCTAAGCTACACACACAAAGGGGCGATTTAGTATTGAGACTCCTACAAAATGGGCAACTTCACTAGTCTGAAATACATAAGGAATTTCTCCTGCTTGGCTGTGTTAAGCAGCTCTGCTCCCGGGTTAATGAAAGTCCTAATCAGATGGCTTTTCACAACAGTGAAAAGAGTCTCTTTGCAATCAAGTGAAGATGCAGAAAAGGGAGAGAGAGGGGGAAGGATAATATTCAGGCTTGGCAGGTAGCCGATACACAATTCATTTCAAAGCTGGCGCTATTAAACAGGAAACAAAGCCTTGGGCGCAGGTAGCTTCTAGATATTCTCCCCTTGGGTAACAGGCATCTCCAGTTAACCTGACTGTCACTAGATGTCCCTATTACCAAGCAGAGGAGAGAGAGTGAATTCTACTACTCATCACAGAAATCCAGATTAAAGAAGGCAGTCCAGGTTTAGCTGGTTCTTCAGTAACAGTTTGTTCATCTGCTATATTCCCTGTCTCGGACAAGAGAGATACTGATCTTTTCCTTGCTTCTCTTGTGTGAGGACCCTACAGTCCCCTACTCCTCCCATTCTGTAGAAGGTTTAATTATAAACGTCTCAAGATTTTTGCCTGTCTTGGAGCTGGGACATGTGATCTTCTTGACAGTGTACCTTCACATACACTCTGGTCAGGGTAATAACATTTATACACAATGCTTAAGGTGTGAGTGCAGCCATTGTTCACTGTACCAGCAAAGAGCTCTTGTGCCTTTCATGGGATAGGATAAATTTAACAGAGTTAATAAAGAATCAAATCTGGTCTAAAAAGAGTTAAATATGGTTACAGTGGTGTTACCTGAAATTGATATAACCCTGGGTTTATCCTGCAAAAAATTAGGACCAGAATCCTTCTAAACAAAACTATTTGCACTTTTTCTACACAAAGTAAATTTCCATTGTAAGATCCTTATTCGTTCTGAATGATGTGTTTATGGAAAAGTGCAAAAGAAAAACAGCTAGTTCCAAGAGGGCTGACTCAAAAGGCTGGGAAGAGATAGAGACACTCACTGAAATAGGAGATTAAGGGAGAGAAAAAGAAGGGAAACAGGCTATATGCTGAGACTGGAAGGTTGAAAGCAAGCCCAACAACTGTACTAGGCAGTATGCAGCTAAAAATGATCATTCAGATCTATATTAAAATGAAAGCTTCTTCTTAGATCTTATTCAACAGATACTGAGAATTCAGTACTTTGTGGGAAGCAAAATTACAGCTTAGGCCAGGTAAAGACATCTCTGCACCTCAAGAGAAATTTTTGGAATACAGGCAGTCCTCAGACTAACAATACAACTGGTTCCTGAAAACCATGTCTGTAAGTTGTAACTTGGAAACAATTTTCTCAAAAGAAACAATGTTATAAATGGGGGATTTGTTCCTGAACCAAGGCCTGATACCCTATTTTTACCAAAAATACCCCAGAATGTTGTACTTGATCAATTATAGATGAGTAACATAGCTACATTAATGTATTTATATTGTAAACAGCAATCATATTAATTTGGAAGGACTTCTTTGAGGTGATTTTGCTGGACTTTGTGAAAGGCTCTTGGTTGGACTTTTTGAAGGGTTCTTGGCTGGAGTCTTCTCAGGAGTCTTGGCTGCAGGTTTTTCTGGAGTCTTGTCTGCTTTCTTAAAGAAAGTGTCCAAGGAAGTTTGGACAGATGTTCTCCAGGGAGATGAGCAACACAGCGAACTTGTTTGCTGGCATGGCGTTGCATCGGATCAAGCATTGTAAAGTCAAAACTGACATCATAAAGTTGAAACAGGGTGTCAATTTATAAATGCTGTAAGTGTGAAACACTGTAAGTGTGAAACATTGCAAGTCAAAACACTGTAAGTCAAGGACTGCCTGTATAAGACTGTGTTCACCCTGCCATGCAGAATTGGGACAAAACCCAGAGTAGGAAGCCCTGCACCTGGTGCCTGAGACCAGTCCTTGTGGAAGAACTATGTTCACCTAGACATAAACACACAATGTTGTAGTATAGCTCCGGCCAGCTCTCTTACATTCTAGCTTGGTATAGTAGCTGGACAGAAACAAAGCATTGCCATGGGCTTCCTCTGAGTACCATCAAATATCACCATAATATCTACCTAAGCATCTAACAGAGACAGATTCCAAAGTTGTCAATTTAAAGCACCTGCAGCCTACTAAAGAAAAGATCAAATAGCTTGAAAGTAACTTTTAACATCTGACTTCAGTAATGTAATGCATTTTTGCTTAAGCTAAGCTTGCTTTTTCTGTACCCTATAGTGAATACTGCTGACTGAAATGCAAAATACTCCATAATTTGAATTTTGGTTGGTTTTGCACCATGATGTATGAACCACAGAAGTGCATTCTGTTGTAATATGACTTACATTTTGGATTTCTTGCTTTTAACAGGAAACAATAAATGTAGACTTCAGTTTCCTACGTGGGTGGATTCCCGGGACTTCTGTCCCGGGTAATACTAAATGTTAAATCATTTTTTGTATCTTAAGTCAACTTTCTGATTAAAGTTTTCAAAAGTATAAGACTGTTGAATCTGCTCTCCTAATGAAAAATAGCCGTACAATGACACCTTAATACTTAGGGGATGGGAACATTAAACATTATTTGTATTCAGTTAGATAAATTTATAATCATACTGCAAAAATGGAAAGAATCTTCCTAGTATAGTACTGCAAGGGGGCAGGTCAAAGATAATGTGTTTCAATTTTTTAAGTTAATTTAGTGCTGCTGCTGCGCCAGCCAGGGGATTGCAGGGAATGCGTCCTTGTTCCCTCCTCCTCCACTGCAATTCTCCTGCCAGGTTGGGGGCTTCCACTGTGAGGAGTGACTGCCCAGGGAGCTGGGCTCAGCCAAGGATGGTGGCAATGGTGCTCTAGGCAGCAGGGAATACCTGGCCAGGGAGCAGGAGTGTTTGGAACAGGGAACTTTGCTGCTGCTGCTGCTGTCCCCAGCTAGGGCCAGCACCCTGTGCTGCTGCTCAAAGAGGCTGATGAAAGTTGGTGGGTTAGCTCCACAGACTAAAGTCCTCTGTTCAGTCACAGAACACATACAGTGTAGACAGTATAAACATCATGCTTCATCACAGAAACCCCATTCATCTCCTAGCAATATGCCTCATCCCTGACCTGAGCGGACAAATTATAGGAGTTCAGTTTCTACCCCACATTCACTCCTTTCACACTCACCACAAATGTGAAGACCTAAAGAGCCATGACTTGGTTACAGCGTACTTGCTAGGCATAAGTAGCAAGGCCTAGAGCAAGAAAGGTTCATAAGCCTTTCCATTAGAAGAATCTGTTTCCAGTTTTTTGTAGCTTTATCAGCCCAATAGTTTAGGTTTGACATTTTCCATGCTGGGAGCCTTTCCCAGGCCAATTGGTTCATTTTTATTATTATTTTTAGCTGTTTCTCAGAATGAAGTTAGAGGAATATCTGCTGCTCTGGACATGTTAAAATAATTTTTGCTGCTGTTTCATTAGGAAGCTCCAGGATCGCCATGTTTTGGAGCAGGGACTTAAACTCTGGCATCAGGGGTTGGCCTGCTGCCTTTGCTACCACCATAAAAGAGTATTTAAACCTTTCCAAATCATAAGACTTTGAAAAATCTGTTGGCACCTGCTCATAAGTGACCTGCTCACATTTAGTAGCTATATTCTTTAAAGGATGTGTCTCTGCTGAACACAACCTCACAACTCCTACATGCCAACAGGACAGCCCTTTGCCCTGCCTACAGAGTGATGTCATTATGGGCACTGACAGATGTTCAGCTCCCCACTCTAACTCATGGTACTTCACAAAAAGTGGAAAGTGAAGGGGAATAACAAGCTCTACTTTGGAGCTGATCTGGCAGAGAGACTGCCTGCCTGCCTGCAGCCTCTCTTCCCTTGCCCTTCCCCTTGCCCATCCAAGCTCCAGTGCTGTCTGCAGGATGGGAGGGGGAGAAGGGAGGGAAGGGAGCTCCAGGCTGGGGTTTGCCCAGCCTAAGCTGAAGGGGGAGGGGGCTGGGGAGGCCACAAGGTGGGGAAGCTACAATCCACCTATGCTCCTCTAGGTCAGGCTGGGCAAACCCCAGGCCAAAGTCCTCTCCCCTCCCTTCCACCCCTTTCCTGTCCTGCAGACAGCACCAGGAGCAGGGCTGGATTGCATCAGCCCAGCCCCAATCATGTGCAGGGACTGACAGGTTAATCAAGGTGGTCTGCTTTGGAGCACCTTCATCTAAACCCTCACTAGATGAGGGGTAATTTGTCATCTGACTGGGGACTTTTAAAGCACACTGCAGCAATGCCCTTCTGTCAGGGCATGGCTGTAGAGTGCTTCCAGGGGGCCAATCACTTTTGTCAGTTACCCTCATTTTCTCAATGCCCAGTGTGACACGTGGACCTAGTTTGCCAAAGTGTGTGATATTCACACCTGCAACTTAGTTTTTGAAAAGTAATTATTTTAATGTGTAGAGTGCTAAACATTCTAAGAACTTTAAAAAATGAGGTGCTAAGCATTGCAAATCAGGCATCAAAACAGTGAGCATTTGATGGTTTTGATCTCAATTTGCATATCATTTCCCCATGTTTAAAATGGAAAAAATCATATTATTTCACCTCATGAGGTTGCTAAGAGAATATTTTCATTAATGTTTCTGTGATGAGGAAGCTCTGTATGCAGTACGGGGTTTGGCTGGCATACAGTAAATAATGCACAAGACAACTCAGTCAATGCTGAGGATAAAAAGGAGATACTGAATAGCTACATATTCACTGAGAAGTGTCCACTGTGTGAACTGAATGAGGCATAGGCCCTGTGGTAGGGTGACCATACGTCCCAGCTTAACCAAGACAGTCCCAGATTTCACAGGCTGGTCCCAGCTGACTAGTATGAATGAAAATGAGCATCCTGGAAAGACAGGGGTGCAGGGTGCAGTATGGTGGGGAGGCAGAGTGGCACAGCATGCGAGGCAGGTGGGTGGGCAGGCACTACTGCCCACCCACCTGCCCAGCACACCACACTTCTCTGCCCCCACCTCTGCTTGCAGCATCACCACTGACTCGGGAGAGCTGAGGGGTGGGGGCTGTGTCTCAGATGTCCTGGATTTCCTTATGGTCAGCCTACTCTGTGGAAAAAAAATAGTATGTAATCATATGATTAAGGGCGTTATCATAACATATATGCACAAAGAGGTAGAACTGAGGTAGCGTGGGCAACCTTTATTCTGGTATTACCTAATTTCCGACTGCTGAAATACACATTTTAACAATCAATTAACCTAGCATTTTTAAATTAATACTCTATATGTTTCAACATTATGGAGACCTATTTGCCACAGTGTGGTATTTGACTTAATTATGCTTGGCTGTATATATAGCTCAGAATGGCTCACTAAATTATGGGGTCCCCCACTAATTTCAAATTTATGCTAAGATCTTAGATTTGCCTAGATGACATGAGCTAGTTTGGCTCAATGAATGATTATGCAGGTAAATTATTACAATCTGAAAGATGTAAACTCCAAGGGAAAAAGAAGATAATTAGAATGGTCCAACAAACAATTTAGGGTGCGAAACCCATTACTAAAAACAAGGATACACAATGTCCTGGCAATGACTATATAATGTTTCAGAGCTATGGAATGCCATCAGCCATTGCCTAATCGTCACAGAGAACAGACCTTTCTTGTTAGTGAAGCTGGTCAGGAATTTTCCAGTGGAATGGTTTTCTGCTGAAGAATGCAGCTTCTATAGCAATTTTTGATTTTGTCAAAAAAAATTCAATATTCCACCAGGAAAACTAAAATGAAATATATTCAACTGGAACTAAATCAGAAGGTTCTATTTTGTTGAACTAACCCAAAATATTGTGTATTATTTCAACAAAACTTTAAGCTGCATTTTCATAACAGTGCATAGTCTTATGGGAACTATAGCATGGACACCCATTTTCTCCTATGGACTGGTCTCCTTTCAATACATTTCCCATAACGCAAAACAAATTTTCCTTTGAGCTCTATGATGCCTCACAGAAGTTACAATATTGTACACGTGCGCATCCCTAGAAATGCAGACCAGCTAGGTATCATACACCATACCTCAAAAACAACCTCCCACAAGCCTGACATTCAAGAACAACCTGTAAAGTATAAGAAAGTAGCTTATCTTCCACAGATATGGTTTGAACTATTTAAGTCATAGTTTCATTGCTGAGGTTTCCAATGAGCAAGGTATTTGGTGTCAGTTGTAGTGGTAGTTTCTATGGTTCAGAGACATGTGCAGTGGGGAACTAAATTGAGAGCATTAAATTCATTTCACACAGGAGTGCATGGGGTTAAACACACAAGCACTGCTGAGGCAATTCTGCATCTGTTAGATGAAAGGACTAAGTGACTTAAGAAGCGTTTACTACTTGTAAATTTTAGAATGATGCCATCACATAGACTGGTCTTTTGGGTCCCACAGCCCTTCTTAAATTTTATCGCATTGTTGGAAACCCCTGTGATTGCTTTTGCAGGACAAGGAAAAAGTAATGATGTCACTGCCACCACCCTGCAGCTTCTCTAATAGCATATGAGATATTAAAGCAGTTTTGCATTTTTTCTTTTTCTTACATTCATACTTACCCTTTCCCATTTCCTGGTTGCCTATTTCTTCTTCTAGCACATCCTCTAGAGTCTTCCTCATATCGCTGTTGAAGAAACCCTGGGGTTGGCCACAGATGGAGTTCAAGCTACAGTCACTGATCCCCCTGTTCAGTGCTACTGCTGCTGTTGCCCCTTCTCCCCATCACTGGGCTGCCATATGGGCAAAGCCCCCAGCCACATAAATGATGCCAAAACCCCCCTATGCTGAAATGCTGTAGAAACCCCCATGGTCTTTGGGGCAACTGTTCCTATCTGTCCTGGCCCCATCCACCCTGCACCCACTGCCACGAGTGCCAGAAGGAGCAGGAGGGTGGGGTCAGTATGGAGACCAGAAAAGACCCCCATAAGAAGGGCACACTCAGCCAGGAGGATAGGATGGGGCCATGGGCAGGTGGGAAGCAGTGTCTGGGAGTGGGATAGATGGGCAGAGGCTGGGGCAGGGGCCAGGGCTAGGACTGGAATCGCAGGACGATAATAGCATGCAGTTGGGGCCCAGGGCCCAGGGCAGAGACATGATCCACTCCCCACATGTCCCTGCAATGGGTGCCAAAACAGAATTGTAGTTCTGCCCCAGGCCCTAGCCTGTGCTGTCACCACCCCACGATCCCAGCCCTGGCCCCGGCCTCCACCCACCCATCCTATTTCTGGATGCTGCTCCCTGCCTGTCCATGGCCCCATCCCATTTGCCCAGCTGAATGTGCTCCGCCCGCAAGGGTCCTAACCAGTCTCTATGCAGACCCCGCCTCCCTGCTCCATCCATCATCCCTGGCAGTGGGTGTGGGAAAGATGGGCCAGGGTGCCCAGGCAGCAGGGCTAGATTCAGTGTTGGCAGAGCAGGGACTGCCAGGAAGTGGAGTCCAGCCAACTGCACTGTCCCCACCCTACCGCATGCCCGGGGGTGGCAGGACCGGCCACATGCACTACAGCCCAGGCTGCCCCTGCATCTGGGCCAGGTGGGGCTGAGGGATCTGCCACAGCTGAACAGGATCCCTTGGTGGGCTGGATCTGGCCCACAGGCCGTATTTTGCCCACTCCTGTTCTACATTTAAACTCTAGGACACAAATCCATATGATGGTGATAAGCAGAAGATTCTCATCTGGCTGCTGTGTTCTCCCTTGAGCATTGACACAGTAGGCTTCTACACTACTAAGTGGAAAACTTAACAGCTTTATTGAATGCACTTGGCATTGGGTGATAAACTCTCAGCTCAGCATCTCTTTCATTGGATTTCAATTAATTGAAGCAAACACGCAAGTTCTAGGCTAATCCAATGGAAGATGTATTATTTAAGCACCCACAAGTCTTTGTCAGGCCCCACAAGTAACTGTAGAGAGGTGTCAGCCCCTTCTCTCTGTGGCTGGTTTAAGCACCAGCCTCAGACACATTTCCCATCCTGATAGTGTGAGGGAGGCGGTTTAGGCAAAGCACTGTTATTTTTGTCCATCAAGGCCCTGTAATCAGGTATGCAGACACAGCTGTAATACAGCTGAAAGTTGCAGCAAAGATGAGATCAAAGTGACAGTTGCTGTAGCCCTGTTAAAATCCTGAACAGGCCAGCCTCCCCAAAATATCCAACCCCAGCACGCCTTATGTTGCATGACAACCTGAAGAGGCAGGCCTTGGTACTTCCCTGCATCAAAGTACCAGTCATGACAGTAGTGATCTTTGGGGGCTGCTTATACTGTCCCCATTCTGTATTAGCCTAGTCCCAGTGTGAGCCATCAAGGGAACCCTATGCTACTGCAAGACAGACAAGCGTACCAAAGTAGAAAATCATGCCCCCTACACACCCACTGCAGTAAGACTAGGGGAGGAGCTGGAACTGAATGAGGGTGTTGTAACCAGCTCCCTACAGTCCTCCCCGGCCGTGAGTGAACAGTACTAACATCAGAACAAGAAAAAATTATTGGGAAACTAATCCCTGCAATTCCCACCTGAATGCCTCAGGGAGTTGCAGCCAGCCTTTCTTGATCTTGCCCTCCCACATCCCCCAGGCATATTCAACAGCCAACCAAACAACCAGCCCTACTCATCAACTCTGCTGATGCCCTTCACTCCAGTCCTGCCGCCCCACAGGTTCCAGGCCTGGTAATCGGGAGAGGCTGAGCCCTGCTTTGAGCTTGTCACTGCCATCAGCACAGCATTAGGAATCAAGTCACATTTACCTTCGTGCCAAAGCTCCTGGCTCGGCTGCCCATCAGCAAGCCACCAAGCTGTGCCAGCCATTGTTCTGATGTGTGCAGACTGACCAGAAGTCATAACCCAGCATAGCTAAAGATTGGTAAAGGGAGACTGGGCATTATGTCAGCTCCTACCCGACCTGCTGACAAGGCGTTGCCTGGCCCCCACAGCAACCCCGAATAACAAACTGTTTTCCTGCCCCTGCTTTATGGGCCTCTCGGGGCATAATACCTAATCAGTGCGAGTGAAGAGCCCATTGGCCCTGCCAGAGCATGTCTGGGCTGCCGGTGACACATCCCATTAATCACTCGCTTCACTCGGGAATCTGTGTGCATGGAGCATGAGCCCAGCTTCCTCCTGGGGAATAATCGGGCTGGGCGGGGGAAGGAGCCAGACTGGCTGACACACTGCAATCTGAGTGAACAGCATAAAGGAAAATAAATGTCTGGGGGAGCCTGACAGGAGCAATGGGTAACCAGTTTTAGGGGGAGCTCTGAACCAATCTGCAGAGACAGGAACCAGGGCTTAGTACCTGTTCAGCACTGGACCAGGCTTCCCTCTCAGAAACATGCAGGAAGCTGGAGGAGTGGATCCCAGGGAGACATGCAGTGGCATGCTCACACCCCACTTCTAAAGTGTAGGTCACACATCAGTGGCTCCAGTTGCCATGACCAAGCAGGGAGCTGGTGAGGAGAAGGAGACCTATCTGCTGCTGCCCCTGTCACCAGCTGACCTGGGCAGGGGAAACCCCAAGCCATTCATGCCCCACTCCAGCCAGGAGATTGCAGGGAATGGCTGAACTGGGTGTTAAACTCGGTTGCAACAGCAGCAGTTTCATCCTTGTTCCCTTCTCCTCCACTGCAATTACCCTGCCACCTTGAGGGCTTCCACTGTGAGAAGTGACTTGCCCAGGGGGCTGGGCTCAGCCACGGATGGCGGCAATGGTGCTCCGGGCAGCAGGGAACACTGGCCAGGGAGCAGGAGTGTTTGGAACAGGGAACTTGCTTCTGCTGTCCCCAGCTAAGGCCAGCACCCTGTGCTGCTGCTCAAAGAGGCTTTTATTACCTGGTTGGAGTGAGGCAGGCACAGTTCACTCTACCCCTGGGTCAGCCAGGGACAGCAGTAGTGGTGGGTATGTTTCTGCTTCCTATGCTAAGAAGCAGAGATGGGTAGGGAGGAATAGGAGGGGATGGAGGGTGCCACAAAGTACCAGGGGAACGGGGTGCAGAGTGAGGGAGGGAGTCTTAACTACTTCAGGGAGAAAAAAAATCCCTGGCAGTTGCCGCCACAGCGCAATCTTTCTGTTATGGGGAGGTGCTGTAAGGAGGGAATTGCAAATCACTCCTGAAGTGCTAATTATCTCCCGCATCCCTCTTTTTGAAGCCTTGCATCTGCCCATGAGGAGGTGTAGAGTTGCTGAGGGCAGGGCTCAGAACCAGCGTGGGGGACCTAACAAAACAGACTGCTGGTTTGTAGGGCTGTGTGGAACTTCGGCCGGTGTTTCGTTTCAGAAGAGTTTTGGCGCATTTCGGTGGCTGAATCACCGACTCCGAATCAAAACGGAAGGCTCCAAAACTTCTCTGAAATGATACGAAAGCATTCAAAACATTTTGGAAATGTTTCAGAATATTTCGGAGTTCCAGAGGCGAGCTTGCAGGGAAACAGAAACTAAGAAGAGGTAGGGAGAAGAGCGGGGGAAGACTGCTCTGATATTGACATCTGTAGCTGGCCTGCGACTACGATCTTTCCCTGCGTTCCCTCCCAATCACAGTGCTCTGGGGTGGGACAGAGAAACAACATATAAGGCTCTGTGTCAAGCTCTCTCTCTGCTTTTTCTGTCAGCTGTCTCTCTCTTGCAGCATGAGCAGCAGAGCACACAACATCTGAAAGGTCCAGGCTTGCTTGGTAGCAGTAGGTACTGGTAGTTTCTCGCTACCAAGTTGTAGCCAATCCTTTCCCACTTACCCTTGCCTACCATCCTTATTGTTATCCCTTTCAACTAATTCTTCCCCAAAAATCCCTTATTTGTTCTCCCCTCTCCCCCAAAACAAAAAGAAAGCTGTGTGTGCTTTCCCTGGCAGTGTGTCATCCATCACTGTGCAGGAAAGCACAACACATATAAATTATACATACACTTTCCAGCACACCAAACATGAAGTGTGCTGGAAACGCAGGTCCTAGGTCTTCTGCCGGGGGAGAGAGACAAGGCAGAGGGAGAGCTGTAAGTTCTGCCCCCCCAAAACTTAGATGCACCCTCTTTTCTACCAGGCATGAGGCTTCTGCTGCTAGTGGCAGCAAGGAGATGGGAGCAGTGTCTGCACCTGCACCACCTCCACTAACACCAGAAATAGCTGCCATCACCTACATGACAGTCTCCTCCACCCCAATTTTAGCTCCCAGCATGAGCCTTCCAGTGCCAGAGGAGGAGCTGGATCTGGAAGCAGGATTGCTCAATGCAATAGCCAGGGAAATTCTGAGGAAGGCGGGGGAATCTGAGTTTGTGCTCCACACCCCACAAAGTTCCCCTAGAGCCAGGTCTCCTTCTCTAGAAGGCACCTCGGAGGAAGTCGAGGTTGTGGAAGCAAGTGGCTCAACTAAGTCAACTCCTCCTGTTGTTGTGCCTCTGCCTGTTGAGGAGGGGGATAAGTAAGGATCTCCCCCCCTCCCCGCCACACACCCCAGAAGCGAGGGGTTAGTGTACTCTGGGATCATTTTGAGGTGGCAGGTGATCCCAGATATCCTATCTGCCAGCACTGCCAAAGCAAGACCAGCCAAGGCAAGGAGGTGAAACACTTCAGCACCATGGGGATGCTGATGCATCTCAAGAGGCACCACCCCCTTGCCCTTGCTCCTCCTCAGCCTGGTACCAGTGGGAGCATGCCCAAGGGGAAGTCCCCCTCTTGTTCCAAAGCCCCCGTCCCCCCAAAGCAGAGGCGGGACACCATGGAACAGTGGGAGAGAGGCGGACAACAAAGGGGGGCACATTCCAAAGGTGACCGAGGTCACCCAGAGCATTGGGGAGATGCTTGCTGTCAATGGCCTGCCCTTCTTAGTTGAGCAGCCAGGGTTCAGGCAGGTCATGGTGCTCGTGGCTCCATCATACCAAGTGCCTACACACACCACCTTCAGCAGGACGGTGGTGTCCTCCCTGTATGAGGCATTCAGGGAGTATTTGAGAGAGAAGCTGCGCAAGGCAGGTCCACAGGTGGCCTCGCACTTCGCCCCTGACATCTGGAGTGGCCAGGGTGGAGATCATGCCTACCTCTCCCTCACAGGGCACTGGTATGATCAGTCAGGCTGTCAGTGGGCTTTCATTCAAGTGGAGGTGATGAATGAGTCCCACATAGCAACGGAGATCACGGAGACCATAAACCACATGGTGCAGGGGTGGCTCATTGGGCAAGGTGTGCTCACCTGTGGCTTCATGGTCACTGACAACGGGGCGGTCCATGATGCCAACTTTGTTGATATTCGCTGTGTGGCACACAAGTTCCACCTAATAGTTAGGGACGTCTTGGCATGGAGACAGGGCTGCCAGTGAGGGCACTGTCACAACCAGCCAGCTCATTTCAAAATGCAGGAAAGTGGTGGGCTACTTCCACTGCAGCAGAGTTTCATAGTTGGTAGGGTTGGAAGGGACCTGAGCAGATCAAATCCAACTCCTGCCATGGCAGGAAAGAGCACTGGGGTCAAACAACCCTGGCAAGGTGTTCATCTAGCCTCCTCTTAAAGACCCCCAGGGTAGGAGCCAGCACCACTTCTCTAGGAAGTTGGTTCCAGATCCTAGCCACCCTGACAGTGAAGTGGCACCTCCTGATGTCTAGTCTGAATCTACCCTCTGCCACCTTGTGACCGTTATTTCTTGTCACTCCTGGTGGTGCTCGGGGGAACAGGGACTCCCCCAGTGCCTGCTGGTCCCTTCTGACTAGTTTGTAAACGGCCACTAGATCCCCCTCAGCCTTCTCTTGTGGAGGCTGAACAGGTTCAGGTCTCTTAGCCTCTCCTCATAGGGCCTGCCCTGCTGCCCCCTGATCATGCGAGTGACCCTCCTCTGGACCCTCTCCATGTTGTCCACATCCCCCATGAAGTGCGGCGCCCAGAACTGGATGCAGTACTCCAACCACGGCCTGACCAGTGCCACATAGAGGGGGAGGATCACCTCCTTGGACCTGCCTGAGATGCATCTGTGGATGCATGACAAGGTACAGTTGGCCTTCCTGACTGCGTACCCACACTGTTGGCCCATGTTCATTTTGGCATCAATAATGACTCCAAGATCCTTTTCTGCTTCTGCACTGTCGAGAAGGGAGTTCCCCAGCGTGTAGGTATGCTGCTGGTTCTTCCCCCCCCAGGTGCAGTACCTTGCACTTGTCAGTGTTGAAACCCATCCTGTTCTCATCCGCCCACCCCTGTAACCTGTCTAGGTCCGATTGCAGCCTATTCCTCCCTTCTAGCGTGCCCACTTCCCCGCACATCTTAGGGGGGCATCAAGGGGGGCAAGACGCTGCGGAACAAACAGGCATTCCACAGCACAAAATCATTCAGGATGTGGACACTTGGTGGAACTCCACAAACCTGATGCTCAAAAGACTGGCTGAGCAACAGTAGGCCATCCATGAGATGGCCCTGCTTGGGGAGATTGGGATCAGTGGCCCCCTTAACAAAGCTGAGGGTAATATCTCCCAGATCTTGGGGGTCCTCAAGCCTTTCCTCGAGGCCACCAAAAGTCTCAGTGCTGGTGATCCTCATAGTGAGGGAGCTTCCGAACCAAATGGAGAAGTTCCAGAGGATCAATGTTCCTGACTGGGGCAAGCTGCTTTCACCAGAGGTGCAGGCACTGATGAAGCAGCTGAAGGAGGGCATCAAGAAATGGCTGGATCCGTTGTGGTCCAGTACAGTCCACGTGCTGGTGGGCATGTATGACCCAAGGGTGAAGGGGAACATCTACAGCAGCAAAACCCTAGCTCATTGGACGGAGGTGCTGGTGAACAGAGTCAGGGAGGCAGAAGGGCACAGGCAGGGGGACGTGGAAAAGGGGATCCATTTCCTGTGCCAGCACTCTATTTACCAGCCATTCTCCTCCACCACAGGCACTGCCAATGTGGGCCAAGGGCATGGCTTCCATGGTGGGGTCCAGAGGAACCAGATCCCATCATCAGGCAGGTAGTGCCGAGGCCTTGGTGGCTACCTATCTCACCAAGGACATGGAGCCACTGCTCTGAGACCCCTTGGCCTATTGGGCAAGCCACAGCCACATGTGGCAGGATCTGGCCACAGTTGCCTAGGAACACCTGTCCTGTCCACCAGTGTTCTGAGCGAGAGGGTGTTCAGCATTGCTGGGTATGTTGTGACACCCCACTGCACCTGCTTGGACCCTGGTTTGGTGGAGCAGCTGGTGTTCCTGAAGGTGAACCTCCTGCTGCTGGGGTTCTCCAAGCTCCACATGCAGATGGAGTGAGCGTCACCCTCCTCACTCTGTTCCCAACTATTTCCTTTTGGTATTTGGTTTGGTTTCACAACCATTTAATGCCCCACTCTCAGAGCTGGAGGTGGCACTCACTGTATCACCAGCCAGAAGGAGAAGAACATCTCCATGCTGAGCTCCCGTGCCAGGACAAACTTGGAGGTATGGGCAGGGGCTATGGGGAAGGAGGAGACCCCAGGTCCTGGGCATAACCTAAAGCTGCACCCTGCCAGGATCGGGAGGCCTGGTGGGATTGCCCACCAGGCACAGCAGCCCTCAGGAAATGCCAGGACCACAAACCTCCCTGGTGAAAAACAGGTAGGAGGCACCTGAAAACCTCCAGTCATCACACGCGTGCACAGTTCTGGCTAGGGAAAGCCCAGACCTGTAAGATCTTTGAGAGGCCTGAGGCTTGCTGGTTGCAGTGGAGTTGTGAGGCTCCAGGTGAGCTTAGCTGTCTGGGATGCTATCTGCAAAGCATGAGCCTCAGTGTAGAGGAGGTATGGAGCTGCGGAACGGATGTAACCCCTACACATCAGAAGCCTAAACGGGCAGCCTCCCACCTGGATAACATCTGAATTGGTTTTCCATCAAGGCATGGCAGATGAAAGAGGGGCAGGTGGTTGGCCCAGAAACATGTGGGCAGGTCAAAATCTAACCAGCACTGGGAAGGCCTGCTGTTACAGGCTATTATCCCTGCTGCATTCATCCCATTCTGCCTTAACACACACACGGCAGACAAGGTTCTTTGGGTCAATCTGATATCTTTTAGTAGACTAACTGAAGAGTTGGAGAAATATATCTTAGCAAGTTTTCAGGTTTAAAAACCCTTCATCAGGCTGAGAAAGCATCCGCAGTTGGTGTGTACTCTTCCTGGATGGAAGGAATAGTAAAGAAGCCAGAGGCTGGGATACAGGCAAGAAAGCCAGGCCATGAAAATTTAAAATGAGGCATCAGGGAGTGAGAAACAGGCTGGGAGGGCGGGGGGACGTAGCAGTTAAAAGTGGAGAGGTACCTGGGGAGTAAGATGTCAGGTAGGTCATAGTGTGTCATAAATCCAATGTCTATAATGAGTCTATGAGTTTCTGTATCTAGGAGGTTGATGAAGTGAAGTTCATAGGCCCATCTGTGAAGTGGTTTGTAAATTCCCTTTGAAGATCAGGACTGAGAGACTGGAGAGAGTGGTTTTCTTGTGAGAAATGTGCCCCCACAGGTAGTTGAGTATTCTTATCTCTGATAGATTCTTAGTATGCATTCATTCTGGTGTGCAGTTGCTGTTGGGCACCTCCTACATATTTTCCATCAGAGCATTTGGTGCACTGGATGAGATATATAACATTTCTGGAGGGGCAGGCGTAAGATCCAGGAATGGTGATGGTTCCGTTGTGGGGTCTAGTAACTGTGGGGCTACCGGAGATATGTTAGCAGGTTTTGCATGTCTAGTCATGGCATGATCTGAATCCATTCAGTGTGTTGTGGGCTGTAGAAAGTTGGCTTCTGGTGATGAGGTTAGTGAGGTTCGGTACTTGTTTGAATTTACAAACCACTTTTCACAGACGGGCCTATGAACTTCACTTCATCAACCTCCTAGATACAGAGACTTGTGGACCAAAAATAGACATTGGATTTATGATGCACTATAACCTGCCCAACATCTGACTCCTCAGGTACCTCTCCACTTTTACCTGCTACATCCCCCTCCCTCCTACCCTCCTCCCAGCCTTTCTCTCACCCCCTGATGCCTCCATTTACGTTTTCACTGACTGGCTTTCTTGCCTGCATGCCAGCCTCTGGCTTCTTTACTATTCCTTTTATCAGAACAGCACACACCAGCTGCAGATGCTTCCTCAGCTTGAGGAAGGGTTTTTAAACCTGAAAGCTTGCGAAGAACAATTTTTCCAACTATTTAGTTGGTCTAATAAAAGATGTCACATTTACCCACAGAACCTTGTCTGCTCATGTCCTTAGACCAACACGGCTATGTGACAACGGGCAGCTCTCGAGGCCGGGTCTCATGCAGGCCCGCCTGCCCACCTGTCTATGGAGCAGTCCACCCAGTCTCTCCTGCCATGATTTTGCTGTTCTCAAAACGGGTAGTAAAATGCGGGAGACTGCCCATTACATGCCCTGATGCCAGGGGGCACTATCTGTGGTACAGAACCTCCCCTACACTGCAGCCCATGCCTTGCAGATGGCATCCATATGTTGTAACCATATCCTGGCCCCTAACTCCAGCCTCTCTCATTGGGCTCCGTGCCCCTCATTCATACTGGGCTGCTTGCCCCACACACACAGTTGGGGCTCCTAGCCTCTGGTCTCCTTGCTTCTTCACTAGGCTCCACACCCCTTTGCTAGGCTCCACGCCCTTTGTTCCCCCTTTCTGGAGCTCCACAGTTCTCTCAACTTGCTCTCCAGGAGTTGGTCCACATGCTGCCATTCAGGCTGTCCCATAGCCCTACTCAGCACACCCCCTCTGGGCTGCCCTTCAGACTGACCCTCATCCCTACTTAACCCACTTCTGGGCCCTCACTACCACCCCCTCTCTGGGGTTAAACACCTACCCCCTCCTTCAGGACTCTGGGGTTTCCCATCCCTGTGGAGGCTCAGGTGGCTACAGTCATGCCTAGACCCTTACACCTGGATCTTATACCCTCGTCGAGCTCAGGTGGCTGTAGCTGTGCCTGGCCCCTTGTACCCACAATGTTGTGGGGGCTAGGGGTTAAGGCATCCCAACCCACCTTTCACTGGGGTGGTAACTGGCCTGGCATTTCCTGGGAGCTCCCATACCACTAGGAGCCCCACCAGGCCACCCATCCCTGGCAGGGTGTAGTTTTAGGTCATGCCCATGACCAAGAGCCTCCTACCCATCCCCATAAGCTCTTGCCCTTATCTCCTGGTTGTGCCTGCTGCAGCTCAGCTAGGCGATGTTTCTGCCCAGACTGGCAGCAGCAGACTGCAGCCTTTATATACTAGGTTCTCAAAATAGCTACCACTATCAAGCACCTGCTGGTTGCTTGACTCGGCCCCTAAAGTGGCAGGCACTGCAAGTGCTCTACCATAGGCTACAACCTACACACACCTCTTAACACACACAAATGTCACGAGTTTTGCTTTGAACAGTCTGAGGTGCAGTTTCACAGAAACCTCTGCAATTTACTCTGCTCTATCCAGATATAGAGGGTTTCTTTTGAGGAGATCAAGGGAATGTTTCACATGGCAGTTTCACTGTTGGGGCAAGACTGACTACAATCTGAAGTGAAACAAATACCTAGAACAGAGGTAGCTACAGACAAAGGAATGGGAATTGGAATGAAATGATTCAAATATGTGCATGGACATACTCATGTATACAGAAAACTGCATGCATGCATGCTTGTAAGTGAGAGCTCAAATATATGCTACAGTGCCTCTCCTCCTTCACATGTGGATGTGGAAGCATATAAGTACATGCTTGTGTACTATGCCAGTTTGCTGTGTGTACTTGTATGCATATGCACATCTCTGTGCATGTATATAAATCCATACATACAGTCTATGAACTTGCACATGCATGTATGAATGCCAATGTCTGTTTCTATATGTGCATGAATGTATAGCTGAGTACAGGTACTCAGGCAAGTATCTCTATAAGTACCTGTGGTGAACACAAACCATGAACACATAGATCATCCATGCTTTTGTTACCCCAGGGCTAAACTACTGCAATGCATTCTATATGGGGCTTCCCTTGATGACTGTCTGGAAGCTGCCGCTGGTGCAGAATGTAGTGCCCCACCTTCTAGCCGGGGTGGGTCACCAGGAGCTCATTACTCCACTGCTTCAGAGTCTTTCCAGGTGCAAGTTATAACACCCTAAAAGGTCTGGACCCTGCATGCCTAAGGAACCTTATCTTCCTTTACTTCCCACTTTCAGCTGTAAAGCCAGCTGAGAGCAGCCTCTGGCACATACCATCTGTGTGCCAAGTTTGCTTGGCAAAAATACATGAGAGGTCATTTTCAATAGTAGCTCCTTTGCTCTGGAATTCCCTTTCTCTTGTGGACTGCCAGAGCTTGAGCCTGGACACCTTCTGGAAGCTCTACAAGACCTTTCTTTATTGGAGCTGGTATTTGGCAGGCAAGGTTAAGTTGGGGTATTTGGCAGGGGGGGGGGGGGTTGGTTGTTACACAAGTATATATCTTATTTAATATTTTATCTGCTTTTTTAAGTAGTTTTGTTTTTTACTCTAAGCTTTTTTGGAAAGTGTGGCACAGAAAATCTAATAAATAAATAACAGGTGTGCCCGTGACTATAAGCTAAAGTGCTATCCTGGGCACCTCTGTGCACTCACATCCATGGGTTCATGCTCTTATACTACTATTATCAAACAGTTTCCCCTGTGTGAGTCTCACATAGGCACATAAGTGAGCACCATCAAGACATTTCAGAGCTCTGGTGATCTGTTCCCCCCCCGGGGGCATGAATACACATCAGAAGGCAAAAGCCTGGTGTATTTCTGTTAACTGCCATTTGTAAGAATGGAGTTCACCTGTCCCATTGAGATATTTGGTATGAGGCAAGGACAGGACAGCATCCCTGTGTTTGCATATTCAGAAATGCTCACCAGTCCAAGCACTAACCAGAAGGATATGATGGGCAGAACAGTGAGGTGAGGGAGATCCATCTCCTTCTCCATTATCTAGACTCAGCTGTATTCCTCAGCTTAAAGTGGGAGGTGGATGGAGAAGCAAATGGGCAGGATCAGCAGACAGCAATTCAAGACAAGGAATCCTTACATTTCCAATGCAAATTCTCCTGTGCTGAGCACATTCTTGCCTGTCATAGGACCAAATGACCTAATACCAGCTCTGATCTACTCCTCACCTCCAAAGAGATGAACAAGAAAAAACCATACAATACTCAACAACAAAATAAAGTGGCAGACATTGAAGAGCAGGCTGCTAAAGAATAGCTGCTCAGCCCACGCTGGGCTCAGGAATCGTAGTCTCTCTGCCTTTCCCAGGCAGCAATTGTTCTGCCTGGTTTGGGTCCTCCAGGTAGAAGCACAAAAGGAGGCGATTAGAAGAGATGGCTAGGACACCGTGTCTGCAATTGCTGCTGTTTTCCGTATTGTGCTGTCCTTTTAACAAAGTGCTGCATTCTGAGAGGCTGTGTTTTTCAGCTCTCTGCCCTACTCCATTTTGTGCAGGGAGTAAGGCAAATAATAGCTGAAATGAGCAAGTTATTTCCCTTGCTCCCTGTTCGCTCTGACATATGTCATCGGGTCTGCATGGTTTTAAGGTAATACACCCCTGTTGCTGAAAACAGAAAAGGTACCCACAGTACTCTGGAACCCCATGCCCATTGGCCCATTGCCTGATGCCTTGGCCTTCAAGCCCAGTCACCTCAACCAATAACACTTGGCAATTCTAGGGGCAACTTCTGACCATAGAGATCAGCTTACATTACACAGGCAGGTAAGTATTATTATCTCTGGGTCTTCAGGGCAGGAAGCTGTGGCTCAGAAAGGTAACATGACTTGCCAAAGATCTCAATTTTTTTCTGTAGCATATTCTGGCAGAAAGAACATCAACATTCTGACAGACAGTCTTATGTTCCCACTCCACAAAGGGGTAAACCACTGAGCTTAGAGGTCACCTGATTTGCCCAACCCTTACCCCAAGACAGGGCTAGTGGCAGAACTGAGAATATAACAAAGAAATCCAATTTCTCCACTTCTAAACCAAATTCCTTTTGCCCTAAGAACAAGCACCACATCCCAAAAAGGTAAAGTCAATACATTCATTTGAAACAAGGGGGGGAAAAAAACCTTCTGGCGTTAATTATTACTCTGCAAAGTTTGCACATTCATCTGTGGGGTGGGGAAAATGGGTTAGAGTGGAAGAAAGAACAGTACCTGCAAAGAACACTGTTTTATCTCTTGATTTTAGTGCAATTTTCCCTCTGGGTGGGAGGGAAACATATATTTACTTGCTTATTTGTTTATAGTTTGTTGAATGAATTGTGGTGCACACTGCTCTCCAGAGCTTAACAGAACCAGTGCAGGTGGAATAAAGGCAGGAAATATTCAAGCTTATCTCATGCACTACTCTGCCAATACTTCTGTCCATAGGCAGCAAGAGAAAATATTACTGGGGGGGCAGGGCTGAGGAACATGTGGCAGGGGTACTCGGCATGGCGCTGTGGCAGCAGGGCGTAGCGGTGGCACTGGAGCAGTGGAGCCATGTGAAGGTGCACACCAAGTGGTGCCCGGTGCTGCAGGACAGTGGCACTGTGGTGCTGCTGCTGTCGCCAGCCGCTGCAAAATTAGTTGGGGAGTAGGGGGCTAAGCCCTGTTAGCCCCAGCCTTCTGGCACCTATGCTTCTGTCCAGCAAGGACTGCTGATTTCAGGCCAGTTACCACTCCCATTTCTGTGACTACACCTCAACTGAGATCTCCTGGTGGCACCTGCAGATGTTCTGGTATTAAGTGTTCTACACATGCACCCTGACTCTGCTATTCTTGGCTTGATTCTGAATACTGCTAAACCATCCTTGCCTGAGACAAAGTTACTCTGCAATTTGTAAAGGTATCTCTGCAAAGAAAATTTTAATGCATCTGACTGTACCTTGTTGTGAGCATTTTCAAGATGTTTTCTTAGGAAAGGAGGTCAAGTGCCACTAGAAAAGGTTTCTGCACTACCTCATTCCAACAATACAGGCATGTACAGTGCTCTGATACCTTTGTACAAGGCCTGAAGTTTTACAAAACCTGTATCAGTGATCTGGAAAAAAAGCTTAAAATCCTTGCTTGTAAGGCTTACAGATGATACTAAGCTCAGCGAGTGGTAAATAATACTAAAAGCAGGTCAAATAAACCAGGCACACACAAGTAAAATGCTGTGCAGAACGAGGAAAATAACTGCCTTATAATATATATTTTATAACTATCATGTGCACTTCATTTGCCAATTGATATTATCCTGCCTGACTTCAGATAGTTAGATCTAGGAGGGTGTAAGGAAGAAACCAACAAAAAAGGAAACTATGACAGTATCAGGTAATATAAGAAAAAATGCCAAAGAGGGAAATTGGCAATTTGGCTGGATTCCAACTAAGACAGGCTAAACCTAGGATGAAAAATAATACTAGCACCTTAAAAGATGACTGGGGCAAAATGGGCACAAGCCAACTCAGAAAGGGTAGAAGAATGGCAACCTCCATCCATGCCAGCCTGGCCCCTGGCATTTCACCAGCTGCAGCAGCTTGCCCAGGACACAAAGCTTTCTAGTTACAACTTTGCCTTAAAGATCCAAGGCTTGGCAGGAATGGGGGATTGTATTGCCAGGAGCAGCCAGAGGAGAGTCCTGACAGACATGAACACAGAGAACACATTGTAGCAGCACAGACTGCTTCTTCCAGCCCAAAAATGAAAGTTACTGGACCAAATGGAACTTACCAGAAGTTGTTAGTAAAAATTAAGCATGCTGAAAAAACCACAATGTCTACCTTGAAAGGTGATGGAGTGCCGGCATGCCAGAAAAACAAAACAAGGGCAAGGGGTACGTGGTAGGATGCACAGCATATTAGTATAATTAATAAGTAAAAATGTTGCCTTTTTATGGTAAATACCAGATTTTCTAAAAATTGTAAACCTGGTAACAGTAAATACAACTTCAGTGCGCTGCCACTCCGGGTCACACACGCTGCGCTCCCAGCTCTGCTGCCCTCCCCTGGGCCCTCCAGAGCGCAGTGTGTGCGACATGGAACGGCAGTGCACAGAAGGGCTGCACAGGGAAGCTGCCTTCCGCTGCAAGCTCCACGCTGTTCTGGTCACACTTCCCCTGTGTGCACGGGGCAACAGCACAGGTTTGTACCCCTTGCTGCTGCCCCCACCTACTGGGGAAGTGTGGCCACAGTAGCAGGCAGCTTTCATGTACCTCCCCAGTGCCCTGCCATGCCAGGTTCCACACGCTGCTCTGCAGAGGCGGTGGGGGAGGGCAGCATGGTGGGGAGCATCGGCAGCAGCTGTTTTCAGCCTCCCGACTGCAGCCAGCCCAGGCTCTGGGGTAGCTGCTGCCGGCCATGGTGCCTGGGCTGCTTGAAGCAGGGCTTGCATCCTCCCAGCTGCCTGCAGGGAGCAGCCTGGGTTCTGTGGCTGGCAGCAGCTGCCTAGAGCCCAGGCTGGCAGTCGTGTGCCGGGCAAAATGGCCTCGTGTGCCATGCTCGGCACGTGTGCCGGGGGTTGCTGACCCCTGGATTAAGGGGTAGGTAAGAAGAAATGTGCATATAGGCCGTTACTGTTTTAACCCTTCTCCCCAGTTGCTACATACTTCTGAGTGAATGAATACATAATGCTTTGTTTTGAAGAGTTGTTTATACCCTTTAATCAGCCAGGGGTGATGGATTCCCTGGGTGCAAAGGCTTATGCGTGTCAAACACAGCTGGAAATATTGTGCTAACATGCCTTCAGAGCAGCCACTTACTTCCACAAAAGTTTGATCACAAGGATCCACCCTTGAAAGCGATGACTCAAGAGGGACACAATTGGACCTTAAACCACAGTTTGCCCAGAGCTGTGATGCTTGCATTCCAACACAACCAAATATACGGTCATGCTGTTAGGAACAAAGAATGAAGATCACTCTTACATAGTTAGGATTGTGTCTTGGCTTGGATGGCAGTGATACTGAAACAGTTGGGGGTCATGGTTGACCCAAGCATGAGATCCCAGGGTGATGCCATTGATGTAAGCAGGGAAATTTCAAGCAGACATAAAGAAGTGGTATTACTTTTATAAAATAGCATTAGCAAAAGTATAAGCATGATTTCAGATCTGGAAATCCCCTATTACAGTACATGAGAAAACTAAGAAGCTGTGCCTATTTTATCACAGAGAAGGGCAAGAAGTGACTTGATCACAGACTACTAGCAGCTACATTGGAAGAGGACTTCTGGTAGCCTCAATCTAACAGACAGAGGTCTAGTGAATTCTACTGCCCGGAAGCTAAAGGCAAACAAAGTCAGGCTGGAAATAAGGTTCAAATATTTAAGAGTGAGGGTAATTGCTGCAGCTTAACAAGAGATATGGTAGATTCTCCGTCATCTGAAGGTTTAAAATCAAGATCAGATGCTTCTCTAAACACTACATGGTAGTTCCACCTGGATTATGGTCTGGATACAGGAGTCATGGCTCAAGACAATAAAAAATAATTGCAAGTATATTAGGAACAAAAGAAAACCTAGCAATGGCATAGGTCCCTTACTAAGATTACAACATTGGTGATATGAAGGCTATTGTATGGATAAAACAGAGCTTGTAACACATTTGGTTTAGAACTACATCACATGTTTATAAACCTCAGGACTAGGTTTACAACTACATCACATGCTCATAAAACACTTAACACCATATAGTATCTTGATGAACTTAACACCATATATCACACGTTGAATGGATTGAGAACTGGTTAACAGGCAGCTCTCAAAAATAGAGGACAATGGAGAATCCTCATCAAATGAGGATATTTCTTGTGAGGTTCCAAGCCAGGGATAGTAGGTCCAATACATTCAACATTTTCAGCAGTGATCAAGAAATAAATATAACGTCACTGCTGATATTTGCATAAAGATTTGCAAACTTTTAATGATGAGGACAGGGAAGTCATGGGATCACTGGGTCCATTCAAACAAAATGGGCATGTCTACACAAGACACTAACTGCGCAGTAGGTTGATTCTTATTTATACAAGTATTTATACAAATACTAAATAAATGTGCAGTACCACTGTGCAGTAGCATCTCATGTAGACATGACCACTGAGTTTTAATATTGCCAAATGAAAAGTTGTACATCTAAGAAAAAGGAATGCAGAACCTACCTACCAAAGCAGCAGCTCTGCAAATCACTTAGGGGTCACAACAGACAAGCAATTCAACGTGAGATCCTACTGGGCTATGGTGGCTGTAGCTGGGCACTAAGGTGCCTGCTCCTTTAAGGGCAGAAACTGCCTAGAGAGAGGGCCCTAAGAGCCAGGCAGAAGCCTCCCCCCCACAGGTGCAGGTTACCGTGGCAACAGGCTAATGAGGGAATTAGCCTGCATTGGCATCCAGTCAGCTGCCTGGAAGAAGGCAGGGCCCTGGGCCCATATAAGCCTCAGGGCTGGGACTGAAGGCAGTTAGGGTCCTGGCAGCTGCCAGGGGGAGTAGAGTTCTTGCAGAAAATCTCCACAGAGATACCAGGGTGCCTGTGCTGCTGCTGCTGCCGGTGAGGCTAATGAGGCTTAGGAGCTCCTAAAGTATCCAGGGCTAGAAGGCACACATTGTTGAGGGGGAAACTGGCCCTCTTAAAGGGACAGAGTGTAACCTCAAACCTCCAGTGTTATGGTTGTTGTCCTATTATAGCCCAGGGGGTCATATTTGTGTTGTTGCTTTTAATCCAGTGGACCTGGCTGAGGCAATTGGGAAGGAGGAGGCCTCATTAGGGAACACTACCATGCAGAGCCCCAGCACCAGTGGGTGCAGCGACAGGGGGTGAGGAGACCCCAGCGCCAGAGGGCGCAGTTACTGAGGCTAAGGGTCCAGTGACAACAAGAGGCCGAACTAAACTGAGGCCTCATCACTAGAGACAACGACTACATACCCTCTGCGAGGCATGGGGCATGGTAAAGGGACGGTTTTGGAGCCATGCATCTAGCCCATAAGGCATGGGGTGTCCTGCGAGGCACTTACTTAGAAAGGGACCCAGCAAGGGGTCTAAGAACCAAATAGTTTAGTGGTGTCCACATAGGAACTTTAAGGCAGCTTCCCTATCTACCATCTATTATCTTAACCATCAAGACGTGGCAGAAGAGAAGAGAAGGCACCTGTAGGGCAAAGCTGGCACGGTCACAGGGCCCTAGGGTCATCATGGCCGCCCCTAGGAACCCCATCCCGTGATAGTGGCAAAGAAGTTAATTTACTGCTTGGATATCTAAGGAGGAGTAGTGAGGGGGAACAGGGATGTGACTCTACTTCTGTATACAGCCTTGGTAACACCAGGGCTAGAATCCTGGCAGTTCTGGCATCTACATTTTAATAAAATGAGTTCAACGAATTGTAGGAAGTGAAGAAAAGAACTGTAGAAATTATATGAGGGCTAGAAAAAATGCCTTACATTGTAAGATGCTTGAAGAGCTTAATCTGTTTAGCTTTTCAAAAAAGGAGGACTGAGAAGTGACTTGATTACAATGTATGTGGGGAGAAAATACTGGGTACAAAAAAGCTCTTAAATTTCATAGAATCACAGAATCATAGAAGCAGGGTCGGAAGAGACCTTGTAGATCTTCAAGTCCATCCCCTGCCTGGGCAGGAGGGAAACTGGGCTCAAGTGACCCCAGCCAGGTAGGCATCGAGCCGCGTTTTAAAGACCCCCAGGGTAGGAGCCAGCACCACTTCCCTTGGAAGTTGGTTCCAGATCCTAGCCACCCTAACTGTGAAGTAGTTCCTACAGATGTCTAATCTGAACCTACTCTCCAACAACTTGTGGCCGTTATTCCTTGTTATCCCGGGGGGCGCTAGGGGAAACAAGGTCTCCCCCAAACCCTTCTGGTTCCCCCTAGTGAGTTTATAGATGGTCACCAGGTCCCCCCTCAGCCTTCTCTTGTGAAGGCTGAACAGGTTCAGGTCCCGTAGCCTCTCATTGTAGGGTCTGCCCTGCTGTCCCCAGATCAAGTGAGTGGCCCTGCTCTGGACCCTCTCAATGTTGTCCATATCCCTCTTGAAGTGGGGTGCCCAGAACTGGACACAGTACTCCAGCTGGGGCCTGACCAGTGTCGCGTAGAGGGGGAGGATCACCTCCTTGGCCCTACTTGAGATGCACCTGTGGATGCACGATAAGGTCTGGTTAGCCCTGCCGACCGTGACCTTGCACTGTCAGCCCATGTTCATCTTGGAGTCAATGATGACTCCAAGATCCCTTTCTGCCTCTGTGCTCTCAAGAAGGGAGTTTCCCATCTTATAAGTTTGATGCTGGTTACTACTGCCCAAGTGCAGCACCCTGCACTTGCCTGTATTGAAACACATCCTGTTTTTGTTAGCCCACCCCTGCAGCCTATCCAGGTCTTGCTGCAGTCTTTCCCTCCCTGCTAACATGCCCACCTCAACCCAAATTTTGGTATCATCAGCAAATTTAAACAGGCTGCTTTTCACCCCGCTGTCCAAATCGCTGATAAAGAAATTGAACAGTGCAGGCCCAAGGACCGAGCCCTGGGGGACTCCGCTGCCCACTTCCCCCCAGGTCGAATATGACCTGTCCACCACCACCCTCTGAGTACGACCCTTCAGCCAATTTGCAATCCATTTGACCGTGTAGGCATCAATGCCACAGTCGCCTATTTTTTAATGAGGATGGTGTGGTCAACAGTGTCAAAGGCCTTGCTGAAGTCCAGAAAGACTACATCCACGGCGACACCTGCATCCAATGCTTTTGTGACCTGATCGTAAAAGGCAATTGGGTTGGTTTGACATGACCTGCCCCTAATGAAACTGTGCTGGTTGCCCTTGAGCATCATCCCCGATGCCGGCCCATCACAGATGTGCTCCTTGATGATCTTCTCAAAGAGTTTCCCCAGGATTGAGGTTAGACTGACGGGCCTATAGTTGCCCGGGTCCTCCCTCCTCCCTTTCTTAGAGATGGGGACCACGTTGGCTATCTTCCAATCATCTGGCACCTGGCCTGAGCACCACGAGCACTTGTAAAGCCGTGCCAAGGGCCCTGCAATAATCCCTGCTAGCTCCCTCAAAACCCTGGGGTGGAGAGCATCTGGACCTGCTGATTTGAACATGTCCAGCCCCTCGAGAAGCACTCTAACCCGGTCCTCCTCAACCTTAGGTCTGGAGGCGTTCCCCTTGAGTCCATGTTGAATCACGGTGGGGGAGTCCCGGTCCCTGCCCAAGAAAACAGAGGTGAAGAATTTGTTAAAGAGATCTGCCTTCTCTGGTGCAACCACCAGATTGCCCAGCACATCTTGCAGGGGCCCCATGTTTCCCAGTGCCTTCTTCATCCTCCCTATATATTTGAAAAAGGACTTTTTATTATCTTTGATCTTGGACGCTAGTCCTAGCTCTATGTCCGCCTTAGCTTTCCTAACAGCCCCTCTACAGGCCCGAGCGGTGGAGGTATACTCCGCTTTGGAGATCGCCCCCCGCCCCTTCTACCGGATGCACGCCGCCTTTTTGGCAACCAGGCATTCCCGGACGTCCTTGGTGAGCCAGGGAGGCTTTTGGGCACTCTTGCCCCCCACTGCTTCTTGTTGGGATCATCACCCCTTGGGCCCTGAGTATCATCTCCTTAAGGAACGAGCACTCATCTTGGGCACTGAGTTCCCCTGCCCTGGAGAACCCCAGCGCCTCTCCCACCAATCTCCTCAAGTCGTTGAAGCTGGCCCTTTTGAAATCTAGGGCTATTGCCTTGCTGCAGGCCCTTGTCACCCTGCGCCGGATGATGAATTCCAGCAAGCGATGATCACTATCACCCAGGTGGTCAAGGACCTGGAGCCCCTGTCCCAGGGATGCCAGAGCTAGAGGGAAACCCCGGCCCAAAACCAGGGGAAGCACCTACTTACCCTTTGCAGGAGTCGAGGGCAGGAGAGGCGCGCACGCCAAGAAACCGCCCGTGCGGTTTATCAGCCGCGCTTACATTCAGCTGGGGCCGAGTGACGTCAGGGAGAGACGCCACCCGGCAGAAATAAAGCTGCTCCCCCGGGGCTAACCCTTGGGGGAGCAGGCTCCTGTGGCAGCGGATCCCCCCAGCGGGGGAGCGTAGAGGCAGAACTGCCGGCAGGCACTTCCGGGTAGACCGGGGCGCCTGATTGGCCGTTGGAGCGGGGCGGGTAATTCAAACCGCGGGCTTTAAAGCCACAGAGTGACGTAGTTCCCAGCACTCGGGAACCAGCAGCGGGAAGGAGAGGAGGCAGCACACGTGTGTCCCGCACGCACGTGTGCCCTTCTTACCAACCAACTGACCGGAGGCAGCGGCGGCAGCAGCAACAACAGAGGAATCGGCAGCGGGGGCAGCAGCAGCTGATCCCCCGAAGGTAAGTGGGGCGGAGGGACCCGGCGCAGCTGAGCCGGATCCGGAGGGGAAGCCCCCCCAGGTCCCATATAGCTGAGCCGGTAGGGAGCCGTGCTCCCGAGCCGCGCGGCGCGAACAGAGCGCGCAAACAGGCACACTCTGTAAGAGCACGCCAGCGTTTGCGTGGGCGTTCGCGCCAGAGGGCGGGCCAGGAGGGCCAGGAGTGGGACTCCTGTAGGGGTAGGGCGTAGACACCGCGCAGGTCTACAAACAGCAGCTTGTAGAATGGTGTCTACGAGGAGTACTGCTAGGGCCTCTGCCCAGGGGGACAAGGCTACCGGGGCAGGTCTGAGGCCTCCACCCAGACCGAGCCCATGGGGGAGCCGGTGTCCCCCTACCTCCTGGCCTGTGGGATATCCCCAGCAGGGCCGGGGGGAGCAGAGATTGGGGGCCCCCACACCTGTCCAGCAGGTGCCCGTCTTAGGGCTCTGGAGGCGCAGGTGAGGGAGCTCCGGGAGGAGGTTAGCAGGCTGAGGGGGATCAGGGAGGCGGAAGATGAAATTGATAGTTATTTCCTTTCCCTGCAGGCCCAGGCACCAAAGGAAGAAGCACCCCGGGGAACACCCTCCACAGCAGTGGCAGACGGTCACAGCCAGGACCGTAGCGGCACGCAGCGAACCGGTACCAGCTTCTCCAGTCCGACTGGTGAACAGGTACGAGGCCCTGGCGACCCTGCAGGAGATGGAAGGGGAGGAGGACACCCTTGGGCAAGAAGAAACACCACGTTCTTCACACTCCAAACAGATCAAGAGATCCACGATGACCCAGAGGAGGAGGCGACGAGTGCTCGTCATAGGAGACTCCATCCTGAGAGGTACGGAAGGACCCATCTGTCGCCAGGACCCCTCGGCACGAGAAGTATGCTGCCTCCCTGGAGCAAAGATTCGGGATGTGATGGAGGTAATCCAGGCCAGGATCAAGCCCACCGATTATTACCCCATGGTCCTAGTCCATGTGGGTACTAATGATGGGGCCAGGAGAACCCCCGATCACTTGATGGCGGACTACTGTGCTCTGGGCGGCGTGCTGAAGGAGTTCGGTGCCCAGGTGGTTTTCTCTTCCATCCTACCAGTGACCGGACGAGGAAGACGGCAGGAGAACTGCATCAGAGAGACCAACTGGCGGCTTCGGCAGTGGTGTCTCGAGGCAGGCTTCGGCTTCCTGGACAATGACCTGCACATCACGACGAGGGACATGCTCAGCTGGGATGGGCTTCACCTGTCCCCCAAAGGTAAGCGTGTGTTTTCTTCTAGGTTGGCGGGCTTTAAAGTAGGCTCGTCGGGGGGAGGGGAGTACGAGGGCAGGGGAAGCTGTGGACCACCAAACCATGTGGCACCCACAAGGACAGCCCAGCCTGAAGAAGGAGAACATTGGGAACCTGAAAGCCATGGGGAGGCCAGCACAACAGAACAGGTAAGGAACAAGAAGGTAAGAAACAATGGGCCCCATGGGACTGGGAGCGGGGGGGCAGCAAAGGCACCAGTCGCAGGGCTCAAGTGCCTATATACTAATGCTAGGAGCATGGAGAACAAGCAGGATGAACTAGCGCTCCTGCTTGCACTAAACACCTATGACTTAGTGGGGCTAACAGAGACCTGGTGGGATTCATCCCATGACTGGGCGGTACATATTGAGGGCTATAGATTGTATAGAAAGGACAGGTCGGGGAAGAAAGGGGGGGGGGGGTTGCACTTTATGTCAGTGAGCAATACACATCAACCCTCATCAAGACAGAATCCGAGGTTGAGGAAGTAGAAGGATTGTGGGTTAGGCTACATGGGGGGCAAGGAGAAAGGGATTTGGTGGTAGGGGTCTGTTACAGACCCCCACACCAAGGGGAAGAAATAGATGCGGGGCTCCTGAGGCAACTCTCGGAGACCATAAAAGCTAAAGAGGCGGTAGTCATGGGGGACCTAAACTACCCGGACATCTGCTGGGAGACGCAGACAGCAAGGTCCCATCGCTCACGCAGGTTTCTAACTTGTGTACAGGAACTCCACCTGACACAGGAGGTGCATGGTCCCACTAGGGGGAATGCCATACTGGATCTGGTATTGGCAACGGGAGATGACATGATAGGGGACCTCCAGATCGGTAGCTATCTGGGAGACAGTGATCACCTTATAATAGAATTCAACATAAGACGGCGAGTGGGTAAGGTAACTAGTAGGGTGAAAGTGCTAGACTTTAGGAAAGCTGATCTCATTGCACTCAGGCGATTAGTCAAGGAAGCACTGCAGAGTAGGAGTTTTGATGGGATGGGTGCCCAAGAAGGGTGGCTGTGCCTAAAGGAAACGATCCTTTGGGCACAAAGCAAGACGATCCCCGAGCGAGGCAAAAGAGGGAAAGGGGCCAGGAGGCTTCCATGGCTGACCAGAGAAATCCAGGGCAGCCTAAGAGACAAAAGGGGAGCACATAAAAAGTGGAAACAGGGTGAGATCACTAAAGATGAATATACCTCCTCTGCTCGTGCTTGTAGGGAGGCAGTTAGGCGGGCCAAAGCTACCATGGAGCTGAGGATGGCAACCCAAGTAAAGGGCAACAAGAAATTGTTTTTTAGATATATTGGGAGTAAAAGGAAGGCCCAGGGAGGAATAGGACTGCTGCTAAATGGGCAGAAACAATTGGTGACAGACAGGGGGGACAAGGCTGAACTCCTCAACGAGTTCTTTTCCTCAGTGTTCCTAAGCGAGGGGCACGACAAGTCTCTCACTGGGGTTGTAGAGAGGCAGCAGCAAGGCGCCAGACTTCCATACGTAGATCCTGAGGTGGTGCAGAGTCACTTGGAAGAACTGGATGCCTTTAAGTCGGCAGGCCCGGATGGGCTCCATCCGAGGGTGCTGAAGGCACTGGCCGACGTCATTGCAGAGCCACTGGCGGGAATATTCGAATGCTCGTGGCGCACGGGCCAAGTCCCGGAGGACTGGAAAAGGGCTAACGTGGTCCCCATTTTCAAAAAGGGGAGGAAGGAGGACCCGGGCAACTATAGGCCGGTCAGTCTCACCTCCATCCTTGGTAAAGTATTTGAAAAAATTATCAAGGCTCACATTTGTGAGAGCCCGGCAGGACAAATTATGCTGAGGGGAAACCAGCATGGGTTTGTGGCGGGCAGATCGTGCCTGACCAACCTAGTCTCTTTCTATGACCATGTTACGAAACGCCTGGACACAGGAGGAGGGGTGGATGTCGTATACTTAGACTTCAGGAAGGCCTTCGATACGGTATCCCACCCCATACTGGTGAACAAGTTAAGAGGCTGTGATGTGGATGACTGCACAGTCCGGTGGGTGGCGAATTGGCTAGAGGGTCGCACCCAAAGAGTCGTGGTAGATGGGTCGGTCTCGACCTGGAAGGGTGTGGGCAGTGGGGTCCCGCAGGGTTCGGTCCTTGGACCGATACTCTTTAATGTCTTCATCAGCGACTTGGACGTGGGAGTGAAATGTACTCTGTCCAAGTTTGCAGATGACACAAAGCTATGGGGAGAAGTGGACACGCCAGAGGGCAGGGAACAGCTGCAGGCAGACCTGGATAGGTTGGACAAGTGGGCAGAAAACAACAGGATGCAGTTCAACAAGGAGAAATGCAAAGTGCTGCACCTAGGGAGGAAAAATGTCCAGCACACCTACAGCCTAGGGAATGACCTGCTGGGTGGCACGGAGGTGGAAAGGGATCTTGGAGTCCTAGTGGACTCCAAGATGAACATGAGCCGGCAGTGTGACGAAGCCATCAGAAAAGCCAATGGCACTTTATCGTGCATCAGCAGATGCATGACAAATAGGTCCAGGGAGGTGATACTTCCCCTCTATAGGGCGTTGGTCAGACCGCAGTTGGAGTACTGCGTGCAATTCTGGGCGCCACACTTCAAGAAGGATGCGGATAACCTGGAGAGGGTACAGCGAAGGGCAACTCGTATGGTTAAGGGCCTGCAGACCAAGCCCTACGAGGAGAGACTAGAGAAACTGGACCTTTTCAGCCTCTGCAAGAGAAGGTTGAAAGGCGACCTTGTAGCTGCCTATAAGTTCATCACGGGGGCACAGAAGGGAATTGGTAAGGATTTATTCACCAAGGCGCCCCCGGGGGTTACAAGAAACAATGGCCACAAGCTAGTAGAGAGCAGATTTAGACTGGACATAAGGAAGAACTTCTTCACAGTTCGAGTGGCCAAGGTCTGGAATGGGCTCCCAAGGGAGGTGGTGCTCTCCCCTACCCTGGGGGTCTTCAAGAGGAGGTTAGACGAGTATCTAGCTGGGGTCATCTAGACCCAGCACTCTTTCCTGCTTATGCAGGGGGTCGGACTTGATGATCTATTGAGGTCCCTTCCGACCCTAACATCTATGAATCTATGAATCTATGAAAGCGCGGCCCCGAGAGCACAGGGAGGCTGCAGGAGGATGCAAGAGCCGGAGGGAAGCCCGAGGCCAGAAGCAGGCACCCGCAGGGAGTCTCTGCTTTAGGCAGGGTAAACTGCAGCAGCGCCGGGAGCGGCGAGGACAAGGAGAGCTGCAGCTGCGGGGATCTCAGCTGCGGAGCCCGTGCCGGAGCCGGTAAGGAAGCGGGGACGGGAACCGCCAGCGAGGGAGCCAGAGGAGGAGCTGGCAGGGACACCGGCGAGGGAGCCGGAGGAAGAGCCGGCAGGGACACCAGCGAGGGAGCCGGAGGAAGAGCCGGCAGGGACACTGGCGAGGGAGCCGGAGGAAGAGCCAGCAGGGACACCGGCGAGGGAGCCAGAGGAAGAGCCGGCAGGGACACCGGCAAGGGAGCCGGAGGAAGAGCCGGCAGGGACGCCAGAGGAAGCCCACAGGGGCAACAGGGCCGCGGGACGTGTAGTCCTCAGGCCGGTGATAAGAGGCTGAAGAACCCACGATCCAAGGTGGCGTTGGCCGGGGTGTAGGGGAGGCTGGAGCCCCGTGAGTGCCCGCCAAAGGCGTGTTGGCACTGAAGGCCGCGGAAAGTGGGATCCCTCCGCTGAGGGTCCCGTTGGGACCACGGCTGGTGAGTTCCGGGGAGCTGCCACCGTCCCCTGGGGCACCCTCTGGGAACCCTCCCACAGGAGCGGGGCAGACCTGGTTAGCTGCTCACGCAAAGGCAGCCCAGGAATGCCTCTTGGAGCAGAGGCGGGCACAGCCCCCTTACTAGATCATCGCCTGTGGCCAGGACCAGGTCCAACAGGGCATTTCCTCTGGTGGGACCGTGCACCTCCTGGGTTAAGTGGAGGTCCTGTATCTTGGCCAGGAACCTCCTGGAACGATCCAACCTGGCTGACTGCTCCTCCCAGCAGATGTCCGGGTAATTTAGATCACCCATGATAACTACATCCCTTGCCTTAAGTGCCTCTGCAAGCTCGCCCGAAATTTCCCGGTCCAGCTCCTCCCCTTGGTTGGAGGGTCTATAGTAGACCCCCACCATTAAATCCCTCTCCCCACGACCCCTTTGTATCTTGACCCAGAGCACTTCAGCTTGCCCCTCCTCCGACCCCATTTTGCTGGCAGAGGATGTGTATTGCTCTTTGACATAGAGCGCCACACCCCCTCCCTTCCTTCCTTCTCTATCCCAGCTGTAGAGCCTATATCCCCTAATGCTAACGTAGAGTCTATATCCCCTAATGCTAACAATTTAGCAAAGAAACACATCAGAATGGCAGAAAACTGAACTCAGATAAATTCCAAATGGAAATTGGTCCCAGATATTTAACTGGAATGATGCTTAGGTATTGGAACAAGTACCACAGAAGTGGTGGAGTCTCCATCACTCAGTCTCTCCAAATGAAGCCTGGATGCCTTTTGGGAGAACCTACTTAGCCAAATACATGGGCTCAATACATGGCTGACTGAGAGAAATTTCAGGCCTGTGCCATGATGGAGGTCAGACTAGATGATCTAATGGTGCTTTCTGGCTATAAGCTCAATGAACACATGAATTACTGGGTAGAATTCTGTGGTAACCAGTAAGTCAGGCTAGAAGAGCATAATGAGCCCTGTTGGCCTTAAAATTTCTGTATTCCTGAAATCCTTAGGTACAGTGAATAACATGCCTATCTAGAGATTAGAAGACTACAGCTGAAATCCCTGATTTGTTCTCAAAAGATTCACAGGTTACCTATATTCAGCTAGGGTACATGGAGGAGTAGGATTCCAGGGTTTTACTGGATATCCAGTCACTGACCTACTGTGTAACTTTTGACAAGCTGATATTTCTCACAATGCCTTCAGTTAAGTAAAAAAAAAATGGGGCCCCTAATTCCTTCTCCCTCCCTTTCCTCAGTAGCTTACATATCTTCACGTAAAAATCATTTCGAAATTCAAAGTGTGATTATTAAAACCTCACAGATTCAAGCTGCAAACGAAGCCCAAATATGATGGGGAGGAAGAGCTCTTATTTGTCCTTAAAATGTCTTCAGCAGTAGCAAAGTGAATAGCAACATTGATGAGCACAGTGCTGTGGTAAATGGCTCTTTGTATAAATGCTTCCAAGTTAATATAGTGAAGGGAATAATGGTGCACTTGGCAGGAGAAGATGAACAAGATGACCTAGTAGATGTTTGCCATCTCTAATGTCTATGATTCTCTGAGGTTTGTCCCAGTAGGAGAGTCCCTTTTCAAACCCCCTTTTATGCCGTACCAGTCCACTGTTTTGAGCATTAAAAACCACTCCCTGCTTTTTAAATTTTCAGTAAATGGTAACCCATCGTAGATACAGAGTTCAGAACAGGGACCCAGTTGGGCATTAATAAAACCCCTTTTGCTACTTCAGCTGTTAGTCACAGAAGAAGAAATACCCGCAATCACATCAAAAAAACTGTTCTTGGTTTCATTTGGTGTGTGACTTGACCATTCATTGCTTTCTTGGCCTAATTTGGAGATATTTTTGTTAATTACATAAGTTCACAGATGTAGGGTCGGAAGGGACCTGAGCAGATCATCAAGTCCGACCCCTGCCCTGGGCAGGAATGAATACTGGGCTCATATGATCCCTGGTATGTTTAAGCTCGTATGACCCCAGGTAGGTAATTATCAAGCCTCCTTTCAAAGACCCCCAAGGTAGGAGCCAGCACCACTTCCCTTGGAAGCTGGTTCCAGATCCTGGTCATCCTGACTGTGAAGAATTGCTTCCTGATGTCTAGCCTGAACCTACTCTCAATCAACTTGTGGCCGTTATTTCTTGTTACTCCGGGAGGTGCTCAGGGGAACAGGGTCTCACCCATTTCCCTCTGGTCCCCCCTGGTAAGTTGATAGACAGCCACTAGATCCCTTCTCAGCCTTCTCTTGTGAAGCTGAACAGGTTCAGGTCCTATAGCCTCTTCTCATAGGGCCTACTGTGCTGCCCCCTGATCATGCGAGTGGCCCTCCTCTGGACCCTCTCAATGCTGGCCACATCCCTCCTGAACGGCGGCACCCAGAACTGGACACAGTACTCCAGCTGTGGCCTGACCAGTGTTGCATAGAGGGGGAGGATCACCTCCTTGGACCTGCTCATGATGCATCTGTAGATACATAACAAGGTGAGGTTAACCTTATTGACCATGTCCTCACATTGGCAGCCCATGTTCACTTTAGAATCGATAATGACTCCAAGATCTCTTTCTGCCACTGTGCTTTCAAGAAGGAAGTTTCCCAGCCTATACGTATGCTGCTGGTTCTTTCTGCCCAAGTGCAGTACCCTGCACTTGTCGGTACTGAATCCTATCCTATTCACATTCGCCCCCCCTGTAACCTGTCCAGGTCTTGTTGTAGCCTGTCCCTCCCTTCTAGCGTGCTCATCTTGCCCCAGTTATTGGTGTCATCAGCGAATTTGAACAGGGTGCTTTTCACCCCCTCATCCAAGTCACTAATAAAGAAAATGAACAGTACGGGCCTGAGGACCGAGCCCTGTGGGACTCCACTGCCCATATCCCTCCAGGTCAAATATGACCCATCTACCACCACCCTCTGGGTATGGCCCCCTAGCCAATTTGCAACCTATCTGACTGTGTAGGCATCAATGCCACAATCGCCTAGCTTTTTAATGAGAATGGGGTGGAAGACAGTGTCAAAGGCCTTCCTGAAGTCCAGAAAGACTACATCCACCGCAACACCTGTGTCCAATGATTTTGTGACCTGATCGTAGAAGACAATCAGGTTGGTTCGACAGGACCTGCCTCTAATGAACCCCTGCTGGTTGCCCCTGAGCATCATCCCCACTGCTGCTCCCTCACAGATGTGCTCCTGGATAATTTTCTCAAACAGCTTCCCCAGGATTGAAGTAAGACTAACGGGCCTATAGTTGCCTGGGTCCTCCCTCCTCCCTTTTTTGAAGATGGGGACCACACTGGCCTTCTTCCAGTCTTCTGGCACCTGGCCAGAGAAACATGAGTGCTTGTAAAGCCATGCCATGGGCCCCACGATGACCCCTGCCAATTCCCTCAGCACTCTGGGGTGGAGACCATCTGGACCTGCTGATCTGAACATGTCCAGCCCCTCCAGAAGTTCCCTAACTCAGTCCTCCCTGACCCTAGGCTTGGCAGAGTCTCTCCTGAGTCTGTCTTGAATCCTGGTGGGGGAGATGTCCCAGTCCCTGCTCAGAAAAATGGAGGCAAAGAATTTGTTAAAAAGGTCTGCTTTTTCATCTGGTACAACCACCAGATTGCCAAGCATATACTGCAGGCCCCACATTGCCTGGTGCCTTCTTTTTACTCCCTATGTATTTAAAAAAGGACTTTTTGTTGTCCTCGATCCTTGTTGCTAGCCCTAGTTCCGTCTCCGCCTCAGCCTTCCTAACAAAAAAAAGGGGTTGCGCTCTATGTCAATGAGCAATATACATCAACCCTCATCAAGACGGAATCGAAGGATGAGGAAGTAGAAGGATTGTGGGTTAGGCTACATGGGGGGCAAGGAGAAAGGGATTTGGTGGTAGGGGTCTGCTACAGACCCCCACACCAAGGGGAAGAAATAGATTCGGGGCTCCTGAGGCAGCTCTCGGAGACCATAAAATCTAAAGAGGCGGTAGCCATGGGGGACCTAAACTACCCAGACATCTGCTGGGAGACGCAGACGGCAAAGTCCCACCATTCACGCAGGTTTCTAACCTGTGTACAGGACCTCCACCTGACACAGGAGGTACACGGTCCCACTAGGGGGAATGCCATACTGGATCTGGTATTGGCAATGGGGGATGACATAGTAGGGGACCTACAGATCGGTAGCCATCTGGGGGACAGTGATCACCTAATAATAGAATTCACCATAAGACGTTGAGTAGCTAAGGTGACTAGTAGGGTGAAAGTGCTAGACTCTAGGAAAGCTGATTTCAATGAACTCAGGCGATTAGTCAAGGACACACTGCAGAGTAGGAGTTTTGAAGTGATGGGAGCCCAAGAAGGGTGGCTGTGCCTTAAGGAAATGATCCTTCGGGCACAAGGCGAGATGATCCCGATACGAGGAAAAGGAGGGAAGGGGGCCAGGAGGCTTCCTTGGCTGACCAGAGAAATCCAGGGCAGCCTAAGGGCCAAAAGGGGAGCACATAAAAAGTGGAAACAGGGAGAGATCACCAAAGACGAATATACTTCCTCTGCTCGTGCTTGTAGGGAGACAGTTAGATGGGCCAAAGCTACCATGGAGCTGAGGATGGCATCCCAAGTAAATGACAACAAGAATTTTTTTTTAGATATATAGGGAGTAAAAGGAAGGCCCAGGGAGGAATAGGACCCCTGCTAAATGGGCAGAAACAATTGGTGACGGACAGGGGGGACAAGGCTGAACTCCTCAACGAGTTCTTTGCCTCAGTGTTCCTAAGTGAGGGGCACGACAAGTCTCTCACTGGGGTTGTAGAGAGGCAGCAGCAAGGCACCAGACTTCCATACGTAGATCCTGAGATGGTGCAGAGTCACTTGGAAGAACTGGATGCCTTTAAGTCGGCAGGCCCGGATGAGCTCCATCCGAGGGTGCTGAAGGCACTGGCCGACATCATTGCAGAGTCACTGGCGGGAATATTTGAACGCTCGTGGCGTGCGGGCAAAGTCCCGGAGGACTGGAAAAGGGCCAATGTGGTCCCCATTTTCAAGAAGGGGAGGAAGGAGGACCCGGGCAACTATAGGCCAGTCAGTCTCACCTCCATCCTTGGCAAAATCTTTGAAAAAATTATCAAGGCTCACATTTGCGAGAGCCCGGCAGGACAAATTATGCTGAGGGGAAACCAGCACGGGTGCGTAGCAGGCAGATCATGCCTGACCAATCTAGTCTCTTTTTATGACCAGGTTACGAAACGCCTGGACACAGGAGGAGGGGTGGATGTCATATACTTAGACTTCAGGAAGGCCTTCGATATGGTATCCCACCCCATACTAGTGAACAAGTTAAGAGGCTGTGACTTGGACAACTACATAGTCCGGTGGGTGGCGAATTGGCTAGAGGGTCGCACCCAGAGAGTTGTGGTGGATGGTTTGGTTTCGACCTGGAAGGGTATGGGCAGTGGGGTCCCGCAGGGCTCGGTCCTTGGACTGATACTCTTCAATGTCTTCATCAGCGACTTGGACGAGGGAGTGAAATGTACTCTGTCCAAGTCTGTAGATGACACAAAACTATGGGGAGAAGTGGACATGCCGGAGGGCAGGGAACAGCTGCAAGCAGACCTGGCCAGGTTGGACAAGTGGGCAGAAAACAACAGAATGCAGTTCAACAAGGAGAAATGCAAAGTGCTGCACCTAGGGAGGAAAAATGTCCAGTACACCTACAGCCTAGGGAATGCCCTGCTGGGTGGCACGGAAGTGGAAAGGGATCTTGGAGTCCTAGTGGACTCCAAGATGAATGTGAGTCAGCAGTGTGACGAAGCCATCAGAAAAGCCAATGGCACTTTATCGTGCATCAGCAGATGCATGACGAATAGATCCAAGGAGGTAATACTTCCCCTCTATTGGGCGCTGGTCAGACCGCAGTTGGAGTACCGTGTGCAATTCTGGGCACCGCACTTCAAGAGGGATGTGGATAACCTGGAGAGGGTCCAGAGAAGGGCCACTCATATGGTTAAGGGCCTGCAGACCAAGCCCTACGAGGAGAGACTAGAGAACCTGGACCTTTTCAGCCTCCGCAAGAGAAGGTTGAGAGGCGACCTTGTGGCTGCCTATAAGTTCATCACAGGGGCACAGAAGGGAATTGGTGAGTTTTTATTCACCAAGGCGCCCCTGGGGGTTACAAGAAATAATGGCCACAAGCTAGCAGAGAGCAGATTTAGACTTGACATTACGAAGAACTTCTTCACAGTTCGAGTGGCCAAGGTCTGGAATGGGCTCCCAAGGGAGGTGGTGCTCTCCCCTACCCTGGGGGTCTTCAAGAGGAGGTTAGATAAGCATCTAGCTGGGGTCATCTAGACCCAGCACTCTTTCCTGCCTATGCAGGGGGTTGGACTCGATGATCTACTGAGGTCCCTTCCGACCCTAACATCTATGAATCTATGACCCTAACACCTATGAATCTATGAACAGCCTCCCTACAGACTTGAGTGATGGACGTATAATCCTCTTTGGTGATAGCCCCTCCCTTCCACTGGATGTACACCTCCTTTTTGGCTTTCAGGCATTCCTGAATACCTTTGGTGAGCCATGGGGGCTTTTGAGCACTCTTGCCCCCCTGACTCGTGTTGGGACTATCACCCCGTGGGCTCGGACGATCGTCTCCTTAAGGAACGACCACTAGTCTTGGACACTTAGTTCCCCTACTCTCCAGGACCGCAATGCCACTCCTACCAATCTCCTCAACTCATTGAAATCTGCCCTCCTGAATTCAAGAGCTACTGCCTTGCTGCCTTGCCCTTAACACCCTGCACTGGATGGTGAATTCCAGTAGGCAATGATCACTATTGCCCAGGTGGTCGAGAACCTGGAGTCCCCTCACCAGGTCACTGCTTGTGGCCAGGACCAGGTTCAGCAGGGCATTCCCCCTGGTGGGACTGTGCACTTCCTGGGTTAGGTGGAGGTCTTGTATCTCAGCAAGGAACCTACATAAGCAGTCAGACCTGGCAAACTGCTCCTCCCAGCAAATGTCCGGGCAGTTTAGATCACCCATGACGACCACATCCCTTGACTTAACTGCCTCTGTGAGCTGACCCAAGAATTCCCAGTCCAGCTCTTCCCCCTGGTTGGGTGGTCTGCAGTAGACCCCCCATCATTAAGTCCCTTTCCCTGCAACATTTTCATAGCATCTTTCTTAGCTGCATTGCAGCCATCTCTGTGGTACAGCTTTGGAGAAGTTTTGGAGAGCAACACAGTTTAGAGTAGGGGGTGATGAAGAATATCCAGCTAGGGACGCATTAAAACATGGCAGACTCATGATATCCCTATTACTGTAAACATGGCCTTAATGATTCAAATCTTAATGATAAACAGTGGTTAGGGCATACTGAAAATCCCCTTTTCTCCTTTCATCACTATCTGAACAGCCAAGACCTTCCTCTAGGCCCTTATACCTTCCCATTTCAATGGCAACAACCTCCTCTTTTGTGACCTCCATACTGCTGCCTTCCCATTCATTCACAGGCCAGCCAATTAGATTCTTTTCTCTCCCCCAAATCAGAACACAGTACTTGCATCCCCTTCTGAATCCCACCCCCCACCAGATCATCTACATATCGTGCCTTTGTCCAGAAGTCTCTACATGACTTAGCCCCAGTCTACATCTCCGATCTCAGGATGAATTACAACAATTCCCTACTCTTTTATAATACCAGTTTTGAGGCCCCATTCTTCACCTACTTCTTCTCGAGCTGTATGTATGGCTTTAAAAATATGAACTTGGTGTGTGATGCTCTAATAATTTAGATCAGTACATGTATCATGTTCTTTAATATGTCTGCTCTAAGGCTATCCCTAGAAACAAGATATTTTTCATTCAAATGGGATTAATCTCCTGTTATTGTTTATGTCAGTAAACAAACAGCTTTCACCCTATTCTAGATACAAACAAGGTCATGCTGACCACAAGCTCAAGGCAAGGCCACTTCCTTATATATAATGCAAACTGAATAGAATAGAATAGCACTAAGTGAATGCAATACATACCTGAGAACACTGAGCAATATATCTACACCCTCATTTATGGTACCATGCTGAAACCACTATGCCTACTCTGCATATGCTACCTCCAAAACTCAAAATAACCTAGCTGTGTTAGTGTGATGTGAAAACATCTATTCTACGCTACTTCTGGTTCAGGAAATACTACATACAGAAAGGATATGACATGTGGCATTGCCTGGCATAATAATGAAGTGGTACAGATGTAGCCTGCAGCAAGCTTAGGGAAATGGCATGGGAGAAAAAGAAAGGGATGGTAGGATGGATATCTGGAATCCATGTGAGCATTCTAGTTAAAATCAGCTGCCAAGTACTTCGCTGTGCCAAATGAAAATACAACACCCTACCTGGGGATAAATCCTCTGACACTAACATAAAAGCTATTAATTACATTATCCAATGTCTTTACACATGAGTCTCTCCAGGGTCCTATGGCCATGAATCCATGAATTTGATTAGTTTTGCCTATGACAGAGCTTTGATGCCAGCCAACTGCAAAACTACACAATGGAGTGAATGTAACCACTGAGTAATGTCTTCCACCTAGTGGCTGGATATGTTGGATGTGTGTGGCGTACTTTATATTATGGAACCAAAGACCTAAACTGGAATACACGCGTGGTGTGTAGGCCTTACTTCCCTCAGCAGAGTTCTAACAATAGCCTGCATTCCTAACCAGCCAGGTTAAAGCCTTGTTCAGGCAGTATCATCTGCAAATCTGTGGGAGTGGAGCTTCCCAGTACCTGAAGCATTTTTGCAAGCAACAAATAATATTAATAGAAAATCTTTCTATATTCTACCTCCTTGTCCTTACTCTCAAAGTAAGAATCTCCTTAGAGCACAGAGTTCAGAAATGGAAAAAAAGAGCTAAATATCTCTATTCAAAGCCCTGTTCAAAAATGTCCTCAAGATCCCCAAGGGCTTTGTCCAGCTTAAATGCCAAACTCAAGACATTCCTGTTTTGACCCCAATGGATCTGAGTGAAGAGCCAGTGAACCCTGTTCATGTCTCCTCAAATATTCTTTCCCACTGGGGAAGACTTGTCCAAATCAACGTTCATAAAAATCCAACTTTTCACCATATCTGCTCTGGTTTGCCGAGCTCTGGTCTTGCAACCTACTGGAGCACTTCAAAACAGAAAACAAACTGAAAAACGAACACTGGCAGGCAGCTGAGAAGCATAGCAGAACGAGGCAGACCTGATCGGCCTTTCAAAATCACTGGCTTCCTTCCCTCCTGCTGCTCGCCTGATGATGGTGACTGCATGCAAAAGCAGGATGTCTGCTTCACTCTTGCCCCAGCCAAAGCAGCCTCATGCCTCCGGCTGGCACCTCATTGCATCAGCTGTCATGAGAGTAGGGATCTCAAGGACAAGTGCTCCAGCCAGGACATTCTGCCAAGGTTATCATTTCTAGCTGAGGAAATGGCCCTCTCCATTTTCCTCAGGAAGAGAGAGGGAGAGAATATAAACCCCCCACATTATCCCAAAGCCCGCAGGTGCCAGCAATCCGAATAAACGTAGAGCAATTAACAGAATTAACACAGCTTTAAATAGCTTGGCTCACCAGATGCAGACTCCTAGCAGGGTTCTATAAAACGTAAAGTTATTACAGATTAAACCATTAATCATCTGTTCGGAGACTCGTTCTGGATTCAAAACCCATTCCATTTAAAATGGCTAATAATCAGAAAGGGAGGCACAGATTTAATGGGCACAATTATGCCATCTTCAAGCCCCATTTTGATATGCTATTCTCCTTCCTAATCCTTTCCCTAAATATGCTGTTTCCCCCTTTTCCTTGCTAGAACTGCAACAGTAGATGGATACTGCTGGGACCAAGCACTGCCTTGTCCAACAACAGGTACAGGTACAGTGGAAATGGAGATGCCAGAAATGTCACAAAACTGCTAAACAAACTGTTCCAACTTTTCTCTGACCCTAACCTGCATAAAATGAACTGTGCCAAAGAGAAGATTTTATCACACCTTTAGCTCTCCTATGAAATATGAACTTTAATTTTTACCTGGGAGAACTTTTACAATCTTTTCTCCTATGCCTGAAGAAGGGTGCTTGTGCCCGAAAGCTTGCAATTAAAGATTTTATTAGATCAAGTAGATGTTTGCAAAAAAAAGGATATCATCTGTACCGTAAGTCCTGGTTCCACAAAACTTCTAAGGTTCAGATGGAGAATGATTGGGCCGTGTGGTGTGTGATCATATAAATGCATACACAATTTGCCACAGGCAGAGCCTTAAGAGGTACATCAGAATGCACATATATTGCAACTTCTCTAAGAATATAGTAAGTCCCACCAAAAAATAAGTTCTCCCATGGCCCTTGGAGATACCATCTTATGGTGTAAGCAGGAATTAGGTCACCAACCACCTCTGACCTGGCTTCAGAGTTAGAACTGTATGTATCACTCCTTTCATCCTTTTATTCCCATCCATCAAATCAGTTGTAACAATGGGGCCAGATGAAGCCTTGCCAGTCATTTGATTTCTTTGGTCTGGTATTCACCAATAGCAGAATCCCATTGCACTATTTTTCACACCTACATGCAGTTTGTAATCTTACTCTATGTGCAGTGTGGCCATGTAAGCATCTACATGGCTACTGAGCATGCTCAGTAGGTTGTGCTCCTGTTGAGAAAGTACAATGATTGTACATAGCTGGGTAACTGCCGTTTATGCATAGAAATAGAAATAGGACTCTGCCCCAAGTGTTCAACCACAACCCCTTGTTTGGCATCTCCTGTACCTGGGACACTATAACAGGAAGCCAAAAGCTCCTATTACCAGACAGGGAGATGTGCGGCAGGATAGCCAGACTATGGAGGAAGATAAAACAATGCTAAGCTGCAACAGGGAGGAGCAAGCTGCCCACCTGAAGAGGAATATCTGTGCCCAGGCTAGGGAGTCATCTGATCTAAAGGACAGCAGCACTCTGAGGCCCTTAAAAGTCAGTGCCTGGAGAAAGGCAGGGGGACAGCTGATCCCTCCCAAGGGATGGAGATCACAGGAGACAGAGAAGCCCAAGAGACCCTGGAAGGCACCAAACGCACTGAAGACAGAGAGGTGAGAACCTCCAGAGGGATGGCTGGCCAAATATTTGTTTTACCCATAGTGGAAGGAGAGGGGTTTGGGGTTTGTTTTTTTTTAAGTGGTTGCTTGTCTTTCTGTTCTCATTTAAATTGGAGGACTGGATATGGCTGGAAGGGGTGAAAAGGAAACCACAGGCATGCCTGAAGGGCACGTGCAGATTAGAGCTCTGCCAGGGGCAGGACATAAGATTCGGGCAGGTGGGAGTCCAAAGGGCCAAAGCCTGTGCCAGGAAAGGCAGCAGAGGCAGCCTGAGGCCAAAATAGCCAGGACCAGAACCTGAGGAAGGCAACCAGAGTCAGAGCCCATGAAGTTAGGGGCTGGTGCCCAACAGCCGAGGTCCAGTATAGTGGACCTGAGCTAAAGGGAAGCACCACCAGAGAAAGGGGGCCAAAGCTGTAAAGCCCAAAGTCCTGACAAAGGCTTTGAGGCCTGAGGGGCCAAACACTGCATGGGGGTGAGTTGTCCTACTAAAGTGATAACCTGTAACATCTAGGAAGCAAAAGCATGGCTACGGGGGAGGAAAGAGGTCATGAACACAGCCCTTAAGGCACATGGTGTCATAGGACTTCAATAGGGCCGAGAGGGCTGTGGTAGACTGGCTGAAGGCAGATTGGACATGAACTAGACTCACTCTGGACTTACTGGGGTAGCCTTCCAACCTCTTTTGTGAACAAAATTGAGACACTGCAGGCAAGGAACTGGGTAGGGTGCCCCGAGAGGTTGGAGTGGGCAGGAGCTGTGTGCCCACCAGGAGAGCGCCACAGTGCCCCTGGACACAAGTCCTGTCACTGGCACCACAGAAGTGGTCTCCCAGAGAAGTCCAAGCTAGGCTCCACACTGCTTAGTTTCCAAGATCAGATAGCTATAATACATTCAGTCCAGCATAGTTCTTCATTCACTGCTCTCTACTGGATGGAGTTGTGATTGGTCAGCTGTGTGTCATAGGCCTCTTTAATGTTAACACCAAATTGACACTCAAGTGCTAAGGCCCTCTGTGAAGCAGGAGGATCTGAGTTTCCTGCCCTTGACTGATATGAGATCCCCAGTGGCTATTGTATGCAGGATAATGATATCTGTAGAGTTCATGATATTGGATCTGAATTTTGATGGATATAAGGAAAGAAAATTACTATCTGCACATGTGGCTCTGTTCTGACTATTTCTAACTCCTTTCTCGGTGGAACTCTCACTGAAAGGGTGTGATGATGCCCAGATATAAACTCTTTAGGGTAAACACTGTGCTTTCTAGACATCTACCCTGTCCCCAACAGAAGTTTCTTGGGCTGTCTGGGTGCCACAAAACCCTAAGCTGATAATACATTAAGATGCTACAACCTCCAAAAGGACAGATAAATAATACACAGGGATCTAGAGACTTTAACAGTGAAATCTGCTCTGAGTAAATAAAACTAATGCAGTTTAGAGGAGAGAACAATCCAAACCACAGGCATTTAGTGGGAAAAGAGATATTCGTGGGGGGTGGGAGAGGCCTAGAAAGCAGGAATGACAAAAAAGACCCAGGACTTAAAATAGGCAACAAACTAAAAATGAGACTGTAGGGCAACTGTGGAAGCCAAAAAGTCAATGTGGTGTTGGGGTGTATGCTTTGCAGCAATGTGTCAAGAGACAGGGAAAAATAATACCCTCTTCATCCATATACCAAGTATACCAGCGCATGACTTAGCCAAAACCTCTGAAGATATTGTTCAGTCTCAGGCTTCTCACTATCAAGTGGATCTCAACATGCTGGAAGGAAATCAACTGGATAAATAAGAATGGTCAAAGACATGGAAGAATTGCCTGTGATCCTGAGATTAGATTAAAATGGGATGAAATTAAACAAAGGATTTTTTAGATTCCATGCCTTCCAGTCTTACTTCTCTATATCAAGACAACTATCCCAGCTATGGCCCTCCCTCTTTGTATAAAGGTATTTCAACAATAGCTAGAAGCAACAAGACTACCTTCCTTGAGAGAAAACTATAGGGAAAATTTTCAAAATTATGGGGTACTTTGCTAAACTGTACATGACCTTTTTATCCTAAAGGCTAGATATCCAAGTAAAAAGTGAGTATGTACTCCCCTCCTCACTATTACAGCTTTCTCAAGTACAACAGAATGGGTCATAGGATCCAAGGAAATAATAAACCTTGTATGATCAACTTCAACAACTCTGTCCATGCAGAACTTTTGAGATTTATATGCTATGGGAGTAAGTTCCTGTCTATTCTTCCACTTGCCAGCATAAAACTGCTCTTTACCATCTCTGTTCCCAGGCTTTCTAAGGTAGTCTAAAACAGAGTTTCCCCACTTGTCTTGGGAGACAGTTGTGTAGCCTAGGGGTCAGCAACCTGGTGTCTAGATCCAGCCCACAAGAGCTTGGATCCAGTCTATAGCCAGTAGCATAGCTAGGGGTGGGCTAGAGGGGCACCAGCCTTGCACACCTACTTGGGAGGGGTGCCAAAATTGTTTCCTACTCCCACAGAGTCTGTGTCCAGTCAGCAAGAGCAGCTCCATAGTTGCTCTTGCAGCAGCAGCTGGTACACAGACACCATGCTGCTGCTGCTTTTAAGAGCAAGAGCTGGGGCAGGCAGAACAGCAGATGAGGACAGTTTTGGGTAAGACTGCCACCCTGATCAGCATCCAGCATCTGGGCTGAGGGCTGTTCTTTCACCCCACTGCTGCAGCCTGAGCTTACCCTCAGCACTAAATTCGGGTTACTCACCACCTCGGAAAATGGAAATTGGCAGAAATTGGTGGCAGCCGTGAGCAAAGGCTGAAGTAGGGAGGCATGAGAACAGCGCTTGGCACAGAGCAGTAAGGTGTGCAGCACTGCAGAGAGGACTGATGACCTAGTCACAAGCAGTAACCCACCATTCTTAAAGGTTGCCAACCCCTCCTGTAGCCTACTAGATCCTTCACCATTATGTGAATTTCCCAGACTTACAAACTACATGTTTTTCTTGGGCCATTTCTTCCTATTTCTCTTATTTTCATTGCAAAATTCTTCTATAATACAAGTACATGAACTGGAAGTTTGGTTAACTCAATGGATAAGAACCTAAGTCAGGCAAAGAGGCAGCAAGCAGAACGTTCTCTTTTACCACAGTTGCCAACAGTGGGCTCTTAGAAGCTGCTCTGAGCAGGTGTTGAAAGCACCATGCAGGGGATATCAGCCCTTCTGCACACTACCTACAGGAAGCATCTCTGGTCAAGGACAAGGGCAAGATGCAGGAACCTTACCCTTGATAACCTACATAAATGTTTACATTCTTATATGGCCGCCCATGGACTCTGCTGTGTCCATCCACCAATATTCACAATCTTGCTTTAATATGAGCTGGATCTGAACATATAGGACAAGTGTAAGAACATCCAGAACCACTGTTGCTTCATCTTCTTGCCTTAGGGCCAGGATTAAAAATAACCCTTGTGTAACCCCAAAGCATGGGCCTTATTACTCCATTCCCCTTACAGCTTCTAAAACTGCTAGCGTGAGTGAAGGCTTCAGACCCTGCTGAGAGAACATGTTCTACCTCGAGGAGCTCCACAGCTAGAGAAAATTTTTTTTCCCTGGTGTCAGCATATACAGCATCTCACTCAAGTACAAAAACTCAGCAGGAGTGAGAATCTTGCTGTGTTACGTTCTGGAAGTTAAGGGGAGTGCACGTCTGACATTCCTGTTGCAAGCTGAATGGTATACAGTAGGTCAGCAGTCAGCAACCTTTCTGGGCAAGGGGCCAGAGTGACCCAGTTTGGGTCACAGTGCAGCAGGGAGGCATTAGGACCCAGTTGCTGCCGCTGCTTTTCCCCACACTGCAACTGGTGCTTCTTCCCACAATGGCATGGGAAAAATGACTACTGCTGAAGCCCTTCCACTGATGAATGCCATCCAAGCCCCACATCCGCAGGCTGGATCAAAAGGTTCTATGGGACAGATCTGGCCCATGGGCCCTATGCTGGTGACCCCTATAGTACATTAAAGCAGGATTCTTGAAGCACTCCAATCCAAATTCATTGACAGCTTCCATCTATGGGAATATGAAACAATGAGGAACTACCTGTGCTGGGTAAAGTCTCCCTGCCTAAGAGCAAGGATTGAGAAGCCCTGCATGAAGTTTTTGGACTAAAACTGGCTCATCTTGGGAATTACAAAAAAAACAGTACTGAGAACCCATACATACAGGCAGGAAGAAAGAAAAGCCCTAGAACAGAAAAATGCAGAAACCTTCATAGAATTATAGGGCTGAAAGGGACTTCAAGAGTCTAGTTCAACCCCTGCACCAATCTAAGAATACCCGTCCTAAACTATTCCAGAGAAATGCTTACGAGCCTCTCCTTGAAGACCTTCAATGCAGGAAATTCTAAAGCTTCCCTGAGTGGCTCATTCCAGTGAGTTACTTTTTTGAGAGTTAGGACATTGTTTCTGAGAGTTAATCATTTTGCCTGAGTTTAAACCCATTCCTTTATGTCCTGGCCTCACAGGGCATGTCTACAGGAGATGCGTTACAGCGCAGTAGGCTAATCTACTGCACAGTAAGGTGTCACCAGGTATGCTCAGCAGCTACTGCCCAGTTTATTAGGCTAATGTGTGATTTTCTACTACCTAGCGCACATGTAGATGCTGACCAGGAGCATTTTGCTTCCAATCAGCCTAGGCAACAGGGGGCCCGCTGCTGCCTGGCTAACACTCAATGTGTGGAGGGGACAGAATCTGTTCCAGCTCCAGGGGCAGCTGTCATCCTGCCATGTGGGGATCAGGACCATCCCGGTTCTAATGTAGCCAGGAAAGCTGTCCCACCAGCTGGGATTCCTGCATCCCAGCCATGTGGGGATTGGGTTGGGATCCCCATATGGCTGCCAGGCAATATCCCTGCCCAGTGGGGACCCGACCCAATCCCCATGGGACAGCTCTCCTCCCCACATGGGAATCGGGACCAGCCCTGGGCCCCCTGCCAGCCCCAAGCTGGTACCCAGGGGAGCCTGGAGCTCCCCCTGGCTGCTGCAATGAGGCACAGCAGGGCAGAGAGGCAGGAGCATCCCTGGTCTCAACTGCTCCCAAGTGGGCCCATGTGTAGACCCTTCCCAGGCACAGTTTACTGCACCTATTTTAATGCACAGTAACTTTACTGCACATTAACAGCATGTGTAGATGTGCCCACAGGCAAGGGAGAATATCTGTTCTCCCTCTTCTTTATGGGAAACTTTCAAACGCTTGAAAACAGGTATTATGTCCCTCTTTAGCATCTTTTTCTTCAAACTAAAGATACCTACTTCTCTCAATGTGAATTCAGCTTGCATTTCAACCCCTTTATCATCTTTGTTACTTGCTTCTGGCTCCATTCTAGTTTTTCCACATCCTTCTTAAAACATGGAGCCCGGAACTGCCAACAACACTCTGGGCACGTCTGCACAAAACACTAAAGTCGCAGTACATTAATTCTACAGTGCATTAGTGCAGCTGGCAAAAACCGTGCAAATGTGCTAATGTGCAGTAGAATCAATTTACTGCACATTAGTGTCACATAAAAACCATTTGTTTGCTCTAATTTGCAGTAGCACCAAATGACGCATTAACTTAATACCTGTAATTACAAGTACTAAACTTAATACGCCATAATTACAGCACATTAATGAACATGTAGACACACCCTCTGAGGCCTAACCAGAGCCAAGTGATCTTCTTCAGCTATCCCTTTACACAAGAATCATGTCTGCTGGGGGGAGCGGATTATTAGTGAGTTTTAAGATAGCTGAAGAGTCCAATCAATGCTTGTCAAGTTTTCCAACAGATATGACATGTGGTGCCTTGCGGGGGGCGGGGCACAGCTTTTGGCCAGGATGTTCTGCACTTTCCTTCCTCTTCTGTCATTTCTCGGCTTCCTGAACAAGATGGCTCTCTTCAAAGTGGCCTGTAGCTTGATGTGGTACAGCACCATTAAGACCTGTCACCAGCCAGCACTTCCCAGTTCGTAAGGCTAATGCCACCCTTTTTAAGGTATGATTTCAGGGTGTTCTTGTAGCACTTCCTCTGTTCTCCATGGGTCCTCTTACCATGACTAAGTTGAGAGAAGAAGACTTGCTTCAGGAGATGAGTGTCAGCCATGCGCATATAGTGGCCAGCCCACCAGAGTTGATGTTTCATGATCTTTGCCTCAGTGCTGGCTATGTTAGCTGCATAGTGGATGCAGGCATTGGTGCGGTGGTCTTCCCATCTCATGTGAAGGATCTTTCTGAGGCAACACTGATGGAACCATTCCAAGTGCTTAAGATGGTTTTGATATGTCACCCATGTCTCACATCCATAGAGGAGCGTGGGGATAACCACTGCACTGTAGACCAGGATCTTAGTTTCCATCTGCAGATCTCAGTCAGTAAAGACATGGCAAAGCAGCTTTCCAAAGGATATGCTGGCACAGCTAATCCTATCCTATTTCTATATCAAGACTGACCGACTGGGCGAGGTGGCTGCCAAGGTATAGGAAATGCTAGACATTTTCCAGGGGTTCTCCACCAATGGTAATTTGTGGGGGAAGGAAGGCAGCTTGTGCTGGGGTAGGCTGATGGAGCAACTTGGTCTTCCCAATATTAAGGGATAGTCCCAGGCTATGATAGGCACCTAGAAAAAGGTCAAGGGTGGACTGCAGTTCAGTCTCAGTATGCACAAGGATAAAAGTCGTCAGCATACTGAAGGTCAATGATGCCAGTCTTACTATCATACTACCGTAGGTGGTACTATCACCTCCTATGTCTTACTTTTTTTCTCAAAATTTCCTGTGAAAAACATAATCAGTTCATTTGTGCCTTATTCACTGAACCCCAGGGTGCTACCAGTCCCCCTTCGCCCTCCCCCCTTCCATCTACCTTATCCTTCAGCATTTTAAAATCTGTAGTCCTTCACAGATCCATAAGGCAAAATGGTGTTGCCCTTATTCAGTGTTTACTAAATCCTGGCTTCTGCTATCACAAGAATAACATGAATCCCTATTAACTTTAGTGATAGCCTTAACGATAGTAAACAGTGAGAACAAACTGATAAAAAAACTTGGGATTTAGCCTGAACAGCCTGAAAAAATTAAAATAAAAAAACAAAAACACCTGTTTATTTTCCTCGAAGCTACTGGCCTCTGGTTTCTGATATTCCGTGGTATTGTAGCCTTAAGCTTTATTGTTCAGTTGTTCATCCTACTTTATCCTCTCTAGATTTTTATACTACCCTCAACACTGTAGTAATTCAGCAGTTTCCAATAGTATATGAAGCAACTTCACTAACTTCAGTCAAACATCCCCATCCTCTTCTGCAGAGGGGGAGAATTGCATGTGGAGTGTTTTGTTCAATAGGGTTCTGTTTTGGGGGATTTCTTCATAACACATTGCTCTGTATTTATAATAAAGGTAGTAGGTCAAAGAAATATACCTTACACATCGAGCAGTTGGTGAGGTTTGTGGTGGTCCTAACTTCTTTAGTTCACTCCATAGTCTCGGACTAGCCCATAAGAAAGCAAACTCCTATATAGACACAGTTCCCTATTGACATATAGTTTCATAGTTGGTAGGGTCGGAAGGGACCTAAGCCGGTCATCAAGTCCAACCCCCTGCCATGGGCAGGAAAGAATGCTGGGGTCAAACGACCCCGGCTAGGTGATTGTCTAGCCTCCTTTTGAAGATCCCCAGGGTAGGGGTGAGCACCATTTCCCTAGGAAGTTGGTTCCAGCTCCTAGCTGCCCTGACAGTGAAGTAGTGCCTCCTGATGTCTAGCCTGAACCTACTCTCAGTCAGCTTATGGCCGTTATTCCTTGTTACTCCTGATAGTGCTCAGGGGAACAGGGACTCTCCCATTGCCTGCTGGTTCCCCTTGGCAAGTTTGTAGGTGGCCACCAGATCCCCTCTCAGCCTTCTTCTGTGAAAGCTGAACAGGTTCAGGTCTCATAGCCTCTCCTCATAGGGCCTGCCCTGCTGCCCCCTGATCATGTGAGTGGTCCTCCTCCGGACCATCTCAATGCTGCCCACATCCCTCCTGAAGTGCGGCGCCCAGAAATGGACACAGTACTCCAACTGCGGCCTGACCAATGTCGCATAGAGGGGGAAGATCACCTCCTTAGACCTGCTCGTGATGCATGTGTGGATGCATGACAAGGTGTGGTTAGCCTTCCTGACTATGTCCTCACAATGGCGGCCCATGTTCATCTTGGAATCAATAGTGACTCCAAGATCCTTTTCTGCCTCTGTGCTGACAAGAAGGGAGTTCCCCAGCCTGTAGGTATGCTGCTGTTTTTTCCTCCCCAGGTGCAATACCTTGCACTTGTCCATATTGAAACCCATCCTATTCTCATCTGCCCACCTCTGTAACCTGTCCAGATCTAGTTGTAGCCTGTCCCTCTCTTCTAGCATGCTCACTGATCCCCACATCTTAGTGTCATCTGCGAACTTGAACAAGGTGCTTTTCACCCCCCCTGTCCAAGTCACCAATGAAGATGTTGAACAGTGCGGGCCCGAGGACTGAGCCCCAGGGAACCCCACTGCCCATGTCCCTGCAGGTCAAAAATGACCTATCCACCACCAACTCTGGGTGCAGCCCTCCAGTCAATTTGTTACCCCATCTGAATGTGTAGGCGTCGACACCCCATACTGGTGAACAAATTAAGAGGCTGTGATGTGGATGACTGCACAGTCCGGTGGGTGGCGAATTGGCTAGAGGGTCACACCCAAAGAGTCGTGGTAGATGGGTCGGTCTCGACCTGGAAGGGTGTGGGCAGTGGGGTCCCGCAGGGTTCGGTCCTTGGACCGATACTCTTTAATGTCTTCATCAGCGACTTGGACGTGGGAGTGAAATGTACTCTGTCCAAGTTTGCAGATGACACAAAGCTATGGGGAGAAGTGGACATGCCGGAGGGCAGGGAACAGCTGCAGGCAGACCTGGATAGGCTGGACAAGTGGGCAGAAAACAACAGGATGCAGTTCAACAAGGAGAAATGCAAAGTGCTGCACCTAGGGAGGAAAAATGTCCAGCACACCTACAGCCTAGGGAATGACCTGCTGGGTGGCATGGAGGTGGAAAGGGATCTTGGAGTCCTAGTGGACTCCAAGATGAATGTGAGTCAGCAGTGTGACGAAGCCATCAGAAAAGCCAATGGCACTTTATCGTGCATCAGCAGATGCATGACAAATAGGTCCAGGGAGGTGATACTTCCCCTCTATAGGGCGTTGGTCAGACCGCAGTTGGAGTACTGCGTGCAATTCTGGGCGCCACACTTCAAGAAGGATGCGGATAACCTGGAGAGGGTACAGCGAAGGGCAACTCGTATGGTCAAGGGCCTGCAGACCAAGCCCTACGAGGAGAGACTAGAGAAACTGGACCTTTTCAGCCTCCGCAAGAGAAGGTTGAGAGGCGACCTTGTGGCTGCCTATAAGTTCATCACGGGGGCACAGAAGGGAATTGGTGAGGATTTATTCACCAAGGCGCCCCCGGGGGTTACAAGAAACAATGGCCACAAGCTAGCAGAGAGCAGATTTAGACTGGACATTAGGAAGAACTTCTTCACAGTTCGAGTGGCCAAGGTCTGGAACGGGCTCCCAAGGGAGGTGGTGCTCTCCCCTACCCTGGGGGTCTTCAAGGGGAGGTTAGACGAGTATCTAGCTGGGGTCATTTAGACCCAGCACTCTTTCCTGCTTATGCAGGGGGTCGGACTTGATGATCTATTGAGGTCCCTTCCGACCCTAACATCTATGAATCCTATGAATCCTAACCACAGTCGTCTAATTTTTTAATGAGGATGGGGTGAGAGACAGTGTCAAAGGCCTTCCTAAAGTCCAGAAAGACTACATCCACCATGACACCTGCGTCTATATGAATACATACAGACTGCGAGAAGATCTATGATCTAATAATCTCTGTGGAATCTGCATAATGCATGCCATGTCTGCACTTCGCTGAACAGACTGTGGTTATTGGGTAATTCTCTTGGCCTTCTTTGAGATATATGCTTTGCACAATGACAATATAGCAGGGAAAAGATTGATTATGTTACAATACATTCATGGGAATTAAACTGGGGCACATGTGGCCTGATGTCTGTCTATGGATTCTAAGAGAGAACAAAAAAAGATTGTGTACTGTGGTAACTACTGTCCTGATTTTCACCCATATATGCTTAATCCATCTGTAGACAAATCTATGCAGATAAGCAGTCTGAGAGATGCTAGCAAAGAGAATTCAGCTTCCTATGCAGGTAGCATCTTGAAATTCCTTTTCCATGTTAAATAAAGGATATTTAATAAAAATCCTTAGTAAGGTTTTCAAAACCCAGATTATAATATATTCTCTACTCCAACGACCTCTCCATCCAGGCCTTTCACATCCTTCTCTTTAGTCCCCACAACTCAGCTCTCCTATACTCCAGCAAATACCAAGAAACTCCATTACATCATTCCTATACTCAACTCCAGTAAGGATTAATTTCACAGGCTAATCTGAAATAGTTGTCTTATTTAAATTCCTTTATGAACTCACTTAAGCCATCCTCAACTATGCAGACCCTCCTCCTAGCTGCCATCACTCCTTCAACACAAGCATTATCTCTGTCTTGCTAAACAACCTGGACACTGTTCATGTGAAAGCCTTCTTCTCTGCAATACTAGCCATTCTGAAGTGTGTTTCCTGTATCTATTTAAAGGTCACTGTTTCATTTAAAACATACTGTAAATGCTATCTTTACCTAGACTTCATTTCTCTTCTCCTTTGTCATTATTTAACTGTAGCTTTGTGGGATTCAGAGGGCACGACAACACTATACACACTTAAGTTGTGTTCTACAGTGCATAAATTTATGACTTCATGTTTAAGCCAATGGTCCACTGCTTCTGTTTACTTTGATAAACTCTTGATAAAACAGAATGAATAGCCTATAAACAGCCTATACAGCCTAAACACCCCATATCAAGGGCATACATCAGGGCTTGGGGGAACATCTGTTCACCAAGGCCCTCCAGGGGAAGACAAGAAATAATGGGCACAAGCTGATTGAAGATCGCTTCAAGCTAGACATACGGAAAAAACTTCTTTACAAGTTGAGTGCCGAGGGTTTGGAACAGGCTCCCCTCAAAGGCGGTACGGTCATCCACCCTGGCAATCTTCAAAAAGTGTCCATAAGGTCCCTTCCAGCCCCTAACAACTATGAAACTATAAGAGAGCTGGAGGAGCAAAAGACACTTTGAACAGCTTCCTGGCTAGGGCAAAGCTTCAGGCACAATACATGTGACATCAGCTGCAGTGTGTTAAACAGCTAGCAGAAATGTACCAAGACAGGAAGCTCAAATACTAACTTCTGTGAACTGAGGGAACATAGCTGTTTTAGTAGACAGGTCCCAGTTCCATGCTTGCCACCACACTTGAGTTTTACCTTGGACCCAAATCTCAAAGGTGTCTATTTTTCAGTGAGTTTCAGATGTGAATGAAATCTAAGTTGAATGGCTCTGGTGATGATATTTCTGCTGTCTTGGCCTGAAACTCATGGAAAAGCTCCCAAGGAACTGGTGCTATGAATTCACTTCAAGCCCTAGCCCATGTTCATCAGTAAAAACCTCCAAGCACTAGTTTAGGACTCATTTGGATTTAAACGGTTTTCATCCTCAGTTCACATTGCTCAGAACCCTGAGACACAATCTATCCTAAACTGTCTGATTCCCCATCAGCCAACCTGATAGGGGAGATGCATTGCCAAAAAGGGAAGCACACTAAGCCTCAAAAGGAGGTGAGAGAAGGGCATCTTACACCAATGGACAACAATTCCTCTGGCTAATTAAAACACACTGTTTACACAATCCATTCACTCCCCATTCATTTTGGCATTCTGAGATCTGTACTGTGCCCTTCCCAGTTGGCAGGAATGTATCAGGGATGCCAGTGGTAAAGCAAAGCAAGGAAAGAAGGCTATAGAAACTTTCAGGAACAGCTGATAGCATCCAACTGAAAGTCAAACCATAAAAGCACTGTGGTACAAGCCCTTCCTCCTGAAATGCAACTAAATCCAATAAATAAGGACACAGAGTAACAATCAGAAAGTGGAGGTTCTATCTTATTCTATCACTGAACCTTTCTGCATATCCCTGGCCAAGTCATGACATATTTCTGCCTCTGTTCCACCATCTAGAACACTGTGAAAATTATGTTCATTTGCTTTTGTTATGCCCGTTAGCAGGAATTTTCAGAGGAACTGAATACCATTAGATTTCTTTGAAAATCCCAGTCTTTGAGTCCTACTGATAAAGAACCTTGTAGATGACCTCAGGATTATTATTTGTCATTATGCAATCAATGCAGGTATTTCTGGGTGTAGCCCCCAGATTTTGGTTTTAAAAGAAATAGTGCCATCTGCTCCATTGTCAGGCATGAAAACAGAAAAAGGAATTTCACAGACACAGACACCCTGTAAACATACTCCATAATCATCAGTTCCAGAAACACTTCTACCCCCCATGCCACACTGAATCAAACATTGACTCGGACATTTTGAGTTGGCATTTCCCGAATCAATACCTTCATATGTAAACCCCCATTCCAAGAGATTTCAATGTGTTAAGAGTTGAAAAAGTAGAGAAGACAAGTAGCTCAGGAGGAAAAGTATTAAACAGGAGTGAGATTGGAGAGGTACACAGATTAGTGCTTACTTTTCTGTGACTCACTTTCTCAGATGGATTTCAAAGAAAAATCTTAACATTCAAATACTTTAGCCTTAGAGGCATCTCTGCTCATGTTCTCTTTTTCTTTAGATGCCTATAACAGAATCTACCACAGCTGTTTTGGCTCCACATTCTCCGGAATAACACTCTAAAACTATGTCTTGTCGCTTCTTTTTCCTTTAACCTCACAGCCACCTATTCAACCTCTGAAAACTTTCTTGACCAAAACAGAGTTCCTAGCAAGCCAGAGATGATCAACACACAGTACTGCCATATGATTCACAAGGTATGTACAAGGTTCAAATTACGGGGGAGCTCGGGGAGGGGAGACTGAGCCCCCGCCAGGGACAAGAACCCCAGCGTAAGATTTGAAAACCATAACCCTGGAGGGGAGGGGGGTATCAGGATGCTTGCCACAGCAAAGTCTGGTGATTTCTCACTAATGATCCTAAGAGAATTTGGAAAGCTCAGAAGTTTCTTCCTAGGTTTGCTTAGCAAGTCAGGGTCCTACCAGGTGAAAAATTAGAGGAGTCAAGAAGGATTTTTCCTTCAGGATAGATTGGCAACAATGTGGGGATTTTTGTCTTCCTCTGTAATATGGGGTATGTTTCTTTTCCTAGGATCTCCTAAGCATATATTAACTAATGAGCTCACTTCCCCTGCTTTTATCTATGTCATGCTGCAGGGGAGTCTTGGTGTTCTGAGTATTGTGCCTTGTAGCTGTGTTGAGGGCTTGCAGTGATGATACTGGGGTTTCTTGGGTAAAAAATTGGCTGTGAAAACAGAGGACTGGACTGGATTGGACACCCTTTCCTGTCCTATCTTCCTTTTATTCACTCGGCATTTTTCACTTGTCACGCATGTTTGCAGAATGATTCCTCAAAAGACAATGCTGGCAAAAACACCTAAGTTAGTTCTATAAATCATGAGAAGAGCTGTAATCAGGTACCTGATTCACTAAAGATGAAACTTATTCCTGTGCAGAGGGTCAGCACAAAGACCGCAAACCATCTAAGATCCATTTATCCTCTACTGGGAAGGCTTAAGTGACATATAAAGGGTCTTTGGGCCTTCTGCTGGTCTTCTGCATGAAATCAATTACCCCCTAACAGGTTTTACGCTAGACTGGAGATGGGACTTTGCAGCTTGGCTCTCATGACAGCACTGGAGCAGGTGGGCAGGGTGCTGGTGATTCACATGTGCTCAATTCAGAAGCCTGTGCATGTGCACATGGGCTGGGACACAGCAAACTTGTGCTCTCTTCTGTGCACTGAAGAAAGGCTTGCAGAATTCATGCTCAAATGTCCTGACAGAGCTGCTGGCATCCCCCATGCAGCCTAGGAAATGTTCTATCAGCCAAGTGGACAGCCTGAACCCAGCCAGGTAAGGGATTTCCTGTTACCTACTGTTCCTTGCCAGATGATGACTTACATTGAGCTAACAAGGGATGACAGGGACTGCCAGAGTAAGAACATGAAAATTGGCCCCTATCCCAGCATCACTTGGAAATTCTGTGGAATGCAAAAAAGAAGAACTGTCTCCTTGTTCCTCTCTTAGCACCCTGCCTCCTATCGCACTGCTTTCTACTTGCCACAGTCAGACTTTCCTCAGCCTCTGGGGTCCCCACGTCCCCTTTAAAATTGGCACCTTCCTTACTTTCTTCCCTGCGCTCCTCACCAACTTCTCTACACTCTCCCTTGCTCAAGCTTTTGGCAGGTACCAACCTTGCTGTGTGTTCCAGGCCAATTTAATATATTAGTTTTAAACACTTCTAAAAACAAAGCACCCAATATCCTCCATCAGGAATGATGCTTCCTTCTGCTGGATGCAAGATGCATAGTAAGACATGGTGCCTGCCTTACAGAGCAGTCTTGAAACGAATCAACAGAGATGTCCAGGGTGTCCCAGCACTGGAATAGCAAAGGGTGCTACAGGTCAGGAATGTGGGCATGCCTGCACTGCCTTCTTCCCATCTCCAGGTGCACACCCTGCCATCTCACTTCTGCTCCACCTGCACCAGCTCCCCAAACCAGGTGGCACTGGTGCGTTAGCACAGCACTGAGTGGCGCAGCTGTTGCCACTCACAGGCCCTCTGTCTCAGGGTCACTTATTGACGCATGCTCAGGCTGCTCTGAAATGCCTGCATTGGCTCACAAGCAGGCAGGGCAGCGCTCCCATGTGCAGTACAGAGGTGGCACAGACATGCGTTGGCAGAACTTTCCGTAGGACAGAACCTGGGAAAACAGGAGGGGATATGGGTCATGAGGTACTAGTAAGGCTGTCTGGGGATGCTGCAGACAAAGAGCCTCTGGCCATGCTGTGCCTGCCTCTATCTAGCACCATTTGCTCCTCACGTTCTCTTTTGAAAATTAAATTCATTTTCATTTAAAATGAATTAAACAAGATAAATAAACAGACTGATCCAGACACAACAGAGGAGCCGGAGGAGCAGTGTCAGACCGCTGCTTGCGTGTAATTAATGCAGTTCATGTTCGAACTGCCTCAGCAGAGCACCAATGAAATTCCTCCAGCTAATGATTTCTGTCTCTCCATCTCCTCTTATGGATTCCTGGGGCGCTGTTAAAAAGGCTGCTTTGGAACTAGGACTTGGGCGCCAAATGCTTTCCAGCTGTCTGGCCTCACTGCTATGGACAGTATCCCACCACTGTCGTGTCTTTCACCATCTGCCCTTTTCACCCTCAGGCTGCCATCTTCTGTCCTTACACCTGCTGCTTCTGCCTCACCTCTGGCCTTCTCCCCACACACAAGTCCTTAGGCCTTCTCTTTCTACCTGCACCCCCACCTTGTTTATTGTAACCCCACGCCCTGTCCAAAAGAACTCATTCCAAATGGAAGTCATGCCACTATTAACACTATTCATGCAAATGGTCATATGCCTGCAAAAAGACCTGACTTGCATGCAGCATCAGGAATATGAGAAAAAAAAACAAAAAACAAAAAACCCCAGCTCACAAAAGTGTCTCTTGAAAAACTGGATCCTAGTGGTTCTACTGCAGAGACCAGAGTTCGGCATGTCCCTGTGGCTTTCAGAGCCACATTCCTCCTACTCCTTGTCCTCCACAGTCAGGCACCTCCAGGAACCAGGAAACATTTTCACTTTCACCCCTCCCTTGCCTGCCCATCCCATCCATATCCAAATCCCATTGATTTCAACAGTTTGTTAGCCAATGTGGTCAAAAATTCAGGGGAAGGGATTGCTAGAATGTAGATGGAAAAAAAGGTTGAAGAGCTAATGAGATTTTTTTTTTCCATTTTCCATACTAGCCATATTATTATCCTAAAGTTTTCTACAATATCACCCTCTGCATTATCTAAGCATGGGCCTCCACATTATCTAAGCATGGGCCTCCAGGTAAGTTAGATTCAAATGGATGGGCCCTAACAGAACTCAAGGAATCTTTCACTCTTGCCCAGCAAAAAGAAATTGAATTCACAGTATTTAAATTCCTTTTTCCCTTTGTGTCATTACAGTTAACATGCTTACCCAGGTGTTTTTCACCTCTTATTTTGATTGCGATAACCTTCTCCTCTACTCTCTTAGATGCCCACATTATATCCCTCCAGGCCATTCAAAATATAGTTGTTTCCATCATTTTCCTTGCCCCTCCTTCCTCAGACCACATAACCCAGTTCTCTGAATGCCACCAACAACCAGCTTGAACAGGAAATTGCAGAACAAAAATCATTCATGGACTGGATTGTGGTAAGTATGCTCTAAACAAGGGCCCTGGATTCTGCAGTAGGCCATAGCATGCTAGTATACTGGGTCTTCATAAAGTCCTTGTGCACTTTTAAACTTTAATAACTTAGTTTGTAGGTATGACAGAAACAATCTGTGAACGGCATTTAAAAGCAAATTTATTCAAATTTTAGGACAACTAGTGTACACAATGCTAGACTTCATAAGTAATAACAAATTTATTCTTAAATAAGATGGAGCTCCATGCCACTACATTCTGAATGTACGACAGTTCCTAAATGATGTTTTCCCAGAGAAGTGGATAGGCAGAGATGGACCAATTGCTTGGCTACCTCATTCATCTGACCTGTTGCTGTTGGATTTCTTTTTATGGGGACATGTTAAAAGTGTAGTTTACTTGTCAAAACCAAATTCTTTGGTGGAACTTGGGGCTAGGATCACCAGTGCAATTAGTGCAGTAACTCAAGAGCAACTGGGAAATGTTTTCAAGGAGTTGGAAGATGGGATTGAGCACTATCATGATGGATGGTAGTTATGTTGAAGTCTAGCATTATGTACTCTAGTTGTCCTAAAACTTTAATAAATTTGCTTTTAAATGTCATTTACAGATTGTTTCTTTCATACCTACAACCTAAGTTATTAATGTTTAAAAGTGCACAAGGACTTTATGAAGACCCTGTATATTGCATGCACATCTTCATGAGAGATAGCTGCATGGCTGTCATTACAGTCAATTTACCAATAATCAGCTGATATCAGGTCAGCACCCCATGACAGGCAGGTTCGGTTGCTCGCCACACATTTTCCATCACTGCTGATAAAAACAGGGGTTGCAAACAAGTATTTTACTGTCTCTTGTCTAACCTTCTTAGATTGCTTGTCGTATTAAACTAAGCTTTACAGGACCAGGACAGGCTGCATATGTGTAAATAGTTCGCAGCATCTCGTGTGTGTTACCAAAATACAAACGATTAAATACAGTTGCAGTTGTTTCCTCTATTCCCCTGACTTAGAGGTAAAAATAGTCTCTCTTTTTATTACCAGTACTTTCAAAATAGGTTAAGATACTGGATTTTCAGAGATACTAAAAACATGGCCTCTTTTATTGACTTCAACTGGTATTTTTATACTTAGTGCCTATGAGGCCCTATGCTACAGAAAGACATAAAGATGTTGTCCCTGTACAAAAGAAATCACATTCTCAAGCAGCAGGAAAGTTTTATTTATTACATAAGAGTTGCCAAAACAGATGCTAATTTCCAGAAACATGTATGTATCCCCTTCAGCTGACCCTGAAGGTTAGGGAAAACAGCAGTTCCAGCACTCTGAGGGATATCATTCAAGTGACACACCTGGCAGATTTGATACAACATCCAACCAGTTGGGAACATCCTGTCTCCAAACGCATGATACCCATTTATAAGACGACACAATTGTCATGCAATTATAGGTTTAAAAGAGCACTTGGCTTAAAACTACTAATTTCATTGCTTCTGCAAGAAACACTTCTTCTACTTTCCCTTTCACCATATATCCTGATAAGAAGAGGGAGGGCTTACTGGCACCTAATCTATGGCTACAAACCAAACCAAATATACTTCATAAACCAGAGACTCAGCCACATCACTTGGAATTGCACAGTGGTATGGGGACTGTGGTTGAAAGCGACCCCAATTCTAAATTGACTAAAAAGCTGTCTAGAGCAATTGTTTCAAAATTTACAATGCCCTTCAACAGAAAACTTCCAAAACAATAGTGTGTGCAATGACACAGGGGGTCAAGAAACCATCAGCAAGAAGGCTCTGATATTAGGTATCAGTAAAAAGTCAACATATAGCAATGGTTACTACAGGATGATGCCTTAACTGCGATTCCTAAATAAAGAAACAACTTAACATATTTCGAAACCAACTTCATAGAAGAACACTGGCAAATGCTTAATGGTGATCACTACAGTGCCATCAGTAACTCTAATCATATTTGGGCTGTAACTTTAACATCATATGTTGTACTTTTAGGGACAATCACTTCACTATTTTAGCTAGTACTGTTCCTATTCCTGTGTTAAGTAACTTAGCAAGGACACCATATTTTGACTGACTATGCTTTTTTCCCCTTGACCACAGAAAATGCTGGTTAGCAGCAGAAAACTATTTGCCTTGTTTCCTTCAGATACAATCCTAATATTTACTCATGTATACCATTTAGTGGCTGACAGCCTTGCAAAGGCAACTGCCTTACTGTTATTTGAAATTTTTCTGTAACTCAAGCAAGAGAGGCCTAATTATAGGACCTAAGGTCCTAGCCTCCACTGCTGATGCCTTATTTCTGGCTGATGATCACCCTGTTATCACACAGTAGTTGCAGTGTCACTGTAAGATTCAGCTCCAGCTAAAGACATTCAGGATACAACAAGGAGCAGGAAACAGAGAAAGTTTGGGGAAACCAACTCCCAGCCCCAATCCCCGCAAAAAGCAGTCAGCAAACAGTAAAATATCATTAGCATGAAAACTTTACCTCTTTGAGGCAGCCCATGAAGTTGTTGCTGACTGGAGAGCCAGGTAAATCTGCTGTACTGGGGCTCCCTCCTACATAGAAGAAGTCATCTGAGCCGAGCATGGTGTAGTCCTCTTGTGTGTAACCTGTTGTGGTGAGGATTCCATCCACAGAGATTGTCACCTGTTCAAGGGACACAACAAACCAAAAAAAAAAGATCCCAGCAATGACCTTACAGTCCTGAAAAAGGCACGTCACCTCCCCTATGTTTTATGTCACTTTTATTAATAAGATTTGTTTTTTGATTATTTTGTTATTTTTTGTGCAGCGACGTTCCATTTTCTGGTCTGCTTTGCCCATAATAGAAACCACCTAGCTTCTATTATCCCTGCATTATTACCTTAGCACTCTCAAGCCAAGCAGGCATTCTACCCATCTAGATGCTCTCCACATCATCAGGCTAGAAAATGGAACTGTCCTTGGAAGAGACTGCTTGTCTTAGCTGATTTTTATGATTGATTAGCATTTATTTTAATGATTATTGTTAGTTACGGTCGTTAGTAAAAGCACTAATGAAGACGAAGCTGATATTTTTGGTTATGGTTTTGATTTATTTATTTTTTTGCTCACGGCACACTAACAATCATGCATTCAGGAAGGGTAGGGGAGAGGGATCTCACTTTCAATACATTATGGATGTGCATGCCATGTACCTACGGAGACACACACCCACCACCCACCACCACCAAAAAAATAAATAAATAAAGGAACAAATCAATTTTAAAAGAGCTGAGTCACAACCCAAATAAAAAGAAGAATAAAGAAATTAACAAAACAAATTGAATCAAATCAACCACACACCAACAAGTGTGAGAGAAGCAAAGGAGAGAAAGAGAGAAAATGCAAAGCGTGCATACACCGCACTTTGACACGCCCATGCCAGTATAATCTGGAGCCCAGAAAGAATGAGAGAGAGAAAGAGAAAAAGCAAGAGAGACAGAGAGAGAGAGATCTACTTCACACTTGCATGCAATCATCAAAAATGAAAAGCCAAATGGAAAACAAACTAATCAGAAAAGAAAAAGAAGAAAAGAAAAAAAAAAGAGAAAAAAAGAAAATCCACAAAATCCCCAAATCCCCAAAACACATGGAGGGTGAATGGGGAAGAGGAAGGGAGGGAGGGAGAGAAGCATCTGAAACTGATGTGTTTTGTTTAAATTGTTGTTAGTGATTTGACAGGGAGATGGAGGAAAAAAGATTGAGGCCAATAGGAGAGGGGTGGTTCACCAGACGTGGACATGCCATGCAGAGTGTGTACTGAAACAAACAACCGGCTGAGCTCCTTTCGGCCACGGCAGGTGGAAGGTCAGAGAAAGAGTAAGTGTGAGAGAGACAGAGAGGCAGGGAAGTGGTAGGGAAGTGGGGAGAAAGAGGAAAACTCTGGCCAGTTTGCCTAGAACAGCTGCTGCCACAACAAAAGGATGAGAGAAAAAGAGCCTTCACCACAGCAAACTAGAGGCCCTGCGATGGTGTTGATCTAAAAACCTTCTGAGAGTCAAAAGCAAAACAAAAAGAGAGAAGAAAGATAAACCAAAAAGCAAAAGAAAGAAAAAAATTATTTGGGTGAGAAACCGAACCAAAGAGGGAAGTGAAGAAACCAAGGAAAGAAATCACCAAACCCCATTTGCAGAACGGTTCTGTTTGTTTTTGTTGTTTTCTTTTTTCTTATAGAAAAAAATCTTTAAAAAGTAAAAAGAAAAAAATGTGCTTAATATTAAATCAAAAGAAAATTAAAAGAGGAAGTAAGTATAAAGGGAAAGGGGAAAAAGGGGGCAAGGGGAGGAAAAGGCAGGTAACACACGGCAAACCCAAAAAAAGAGACAATAAGAATGATATCTACCAGACAATGTAGTTTGTTTACCATAGCGTGTCCAATGCCTGAGTGCTTTGCGGAAAAGGGGGAAGAAAGGAAATTAAAAAATCGTGAACAGAACGATTGTTAATTAAAATAACTAAAAGCAAAGATGAGTCGTTAGGGTGTTAGTACATTAGTTGGTTAGTAAAAATGACACATTGCATGAATGGTCTAGTGTTAGTCTTTAAAAAAAAGGCGTGGGGCGCCCGACACACACAGAGTGAGAGAGGACAATATGACCAGGACTCTATGGGAAACCATGCTGGCTAAACTGTTAAGGAGGAAGGGAGCTGCCTCTCCTCCCCGCTCCCTGCCCCCACATCCCCGCGTTTCCATACCACTCATAGAAAAGTGGATCAAAATTAAAATGGTTCAATACTTACTTTTCAAAAGCCCATCAGGGTGCATCCCATACCACCAAGTACCTTCCTCACTGATGTACACACATTGCCTGTCCCACTCAGGGCAGACCCCAGTAGTGATCCCTCCTCCCACCCACCACCATCCCTCTCCTTGTTTCTCAGAACAACACTGCCCTTAGATCTCCAGAATTATCCTAAACAAACAAAAACTCCCTTGGCTGAAGACTGGTGAGATGATGACCCAAGATCCTGGGACTGTCTATCCAGTCCCTTGATCAGCAGATTTCTTTAATGCAAGTGAATTTGTGCCACTGAGGAAAGGCATATTGTGCACGGAAGACCAATGTTTTCCTGTAGCTCACCTGTGCCACCTGGAAGTACAAGAGTTCAAACAACCCTGTACTGTAGGAAGAAGAGCAATTGCGTGCATCATACATTTTAGAACAAGGGAGAGAAGGCTGATAATATTAAGCTTCTTGCCTTCTGTCTTCAAGATTACATCTCCATTCCTGAATGACCCCTCCATAAAGAGGTCATTGTTATCCTCACAGGTTTGGCTTCCATTGCCCAGATAGCTGTTTGCAATGATATAAAGCTAAGGAGAACTAGATATGTCATATCTCTTATCAACAATACCAAATTCAATTTAACAGGACTTTGGGGTTCATTTTTAATCCCATCTGGAGGAATGGGCAAGCTGTACTGGAGAATTTACATCTGGGGAATGTATTTCCCTTGTGGCAGAAACTCTGCTATGCAGCCATCTTAAATAACAATAAGGGAGTGCAGTGAATGGACACTTTATGTCCCAGGACTCAAAGCTGTATTCTGATTTGTGCAGGCCAAAACAATTCAAAAGTATGCAAAAGAGGATGTATCCCACCTCTTGCAAAACTGAATTCCTGGGTATTGTAGAGAGTCATGGGTTGATTTTCAGGGACAAATGTTTGCTTGAAGGAATTATGTGAAATAGCAATGCAGTCACATCATGCCCCAACTCTATTTTATTTGTCCTTAAAGAATGGACAATAATAATACTTTTTGCTTAGTCCTTTCTAATAAGAGATTTTAAAGTACTCTGACACCTTCCTCAAAGATGCCTCATAAGTCCAGTGGCAGGTCAGCATAACCATTAACAGCATTTTATAAACGAGGAAGGTGACTTTTCAGGGTCACACAGAGTCGTTAGCTGAGCTGAAGGCAAAGCCTGGGGATTCAGAACCCCAGTTTCCTGTTCTGCTCACAAGATCTCACTGTCCCCTGAGCATGCTCTGAAGAGCTGGTGAAAGGCAGCTGTGATCCTGCTTCTAGTACACAAGGCAGAACTAGGGATTTGTGTTCACTAAAATAATAATAAGAAGAATAAATAAAGAGATTTACATTGACATTAACAGTGACTGCTCAAGGGGAACTCTGGGTTCACTGTCTGTCTCTGAGGAGATTAACTGCTGTATTAGTCACTTGATCTAAGAAGACAAAGTACTTGATACTGTTCTAGCTTAGCTACCAAGCATTTAACAAGCCACCAAAAGGTATTGAGCAGAGTCACACATGTTAGCAATTCTAATCTAATTCCCAGGGACATAGTAAAACATTATGTTAACAAAACTGCAGGGTTTTGGAGAAAAGTCTTCCTCCTTAATGTAAATCTTCCTGGCCAACAATGAAAAGGCAACAGAGCTTCTTATGAAGCCTCAGTGCCCAGAGTAATATTTTAGTTCTCCTTTTTGCTAACAGAGCTGTGAACATGTGCATGGCTCTGGAGCAACAACAGCTCCTCCACTTGCCTTCCCTATGGAAAAATAACGTATCATATGTATTATTTTTCTATAAATTTATATCTGCCAGGGCTGGCAGGGAGCATGTGATATGCTGGGTATAAAGAAAGAAACTATGCCCTTATATCAACTCACATCAGGAGTTCTTAAAGCACTTTATATTGTTGGATTAATTCTCACAACCTACCTGTGAGATACAGTAAGTAGTATTATTATTACCATCTTGTACAGACAAGTCAATTGAAGCACTGAGAGAATATGTGATGTGCCCAGGAAGTCAGTGGCAACAGGAGGAATAGAACCCAGGTTCTTTCACACCAATTGCTCGGCTTTTACTCCAAGGATCTTCCTCCTCTTTATTTTGACATGAGACCAAGATCTACTGCTCATAACCAATTTTGGCTGCCTCCAACAAAACCAACTATTTTTTTCTATCCCTCATTGCACATATTAATTGAAGATAAATCATTCCAGTGTGAAATATTTTTCTGCAGTTGTGAGGGGACACACAAGGTCTTGCTTCCCAGTAAAAACAAGAGAAATTAAGAGCATACAGAACCTTACAGGATTCGGGCCTTAGTCATCTCAGTCATTTTTATTTGTTTTTGTTTGTTTGTTTGTTTGTTTATAAGGTTAGTCCTTATAGTATTTTGCAAAGGAAAGAAAAGCCTTGCTGTAACATCTCGCCCCTTAGCCAGTCAAGCAAAAACTTCTAAGGACTTAGGATCAAACTTGGGACTCAACAGGCAAAACAGGAGCTCTAGGGCACTGTACAGAATTCCAGATGCTGCTACTGGGGACCAGTACTGCTCTCACCCAAGAAAAAGACATAGCGAAGTTTGTGTTCAGCTGTGGACTCAGAAGACAAATCACTCTTGGCTGAAAGGTTTAAAAAAAAAGCAAACGTTCCATTTATAATTTTGATTCCCCCACCCTCACTTCCTCAACATCTAAACTAGCCCTGGCATGGACCACGACATGCATTTCGCTCCAGGCACTCTCTGCCATTGAAAACTGATTTCCCGGAAAAATGAAAAGTGCCATTAACTAAAATGGCCTATAAACCAAGCACAGATATTCAGACAGCAGCCATTCTGAAAACATCTAAACATCAAGAAAATGGAAAAATAAATAAATAAATAAATAAATAAATAAAAGTCATATATTCAGACTGTTCCAGGCAGGCCACAGACATTTGTTGTATATCCCTCTACTGAACCATTGGGTATATCTGAATGAAACATGACTGGTAGGACTCATCCATTGCATAAGAAATTAAATTTACATCTGCATGTAAACAAGTGTAAATAGACTAATGTTGCCTTCAGTGATAACCCTGAATCCCATGTAACTGAGAACAGAGTGTGGACTGACTAGATACAATATTCCAGTTAACATAGAAACATCTTGCAGATGTAGAAACATGGGAATTGCCTGACTAGGTTAGGCAATCGGCAACAGTCTCCAGTCTGGTCTCCTGTCTCTAATATCTGATATTTCCAAGGGAGGTGTGAAATACTTTTAATGGACAATAATCCAGTAGCATGCCAATGTGTGAAGATATCTCTGTTACTTTGTTTTTGCACAGAAGCAAAGTTTGTTATTGCATATACATTTTTCATTTTAGCCAACGCAAATGTTTCTCAAAATGCTGCTCTCTCAGCCAGTGATGTTGTGTAAACTGGAATAATATAATTAGGGTTTCTGTTAACATTCACATTAACAAGGCAATAAACAGATCACTTTGCTTCTGTGAACTGATTTGAAAATGTCCCTTTACAAGCTATTTACACACCATTTACCAATCAATAAGACACCAGTTTGTAGCCACAATGCAAACCTCATTTGTCATACAATGGATGGGCCACCCTTAGAGATATAATATATTCACCAGCTTTCAAAGCAAGGTTATTTATTTTTATCTTATCTGTTTTTATATGCATTTATATTTCATGAGTGAGGTTTTAGTGTTTTAAGGCTAGCTGTCTAGAGAACTTGTCACCTGTGGAGTCAGCTGCTTAGGATAGCAACAGGCAGAGTTGCAAAATTACAATGGCAAGAATCAGATCAAGCCATTCTGAAGTAGTTTTGTTTCAGGTTTTCTTTCGTCCTTCCATTTTTCCAGTCCCCACAGCCACCAGAATGTCTCATAGGCAGAGACTTAAGAAATAAAGCAGGATCACAGCACAGAAAAAAATAAAGAAGAGAGTATCACAGAGATGGAAACTGTCCCTCCAAATGAATCCAAAGCTTTTAAATTAAAACAACCACACACACACACACACCCACACACACACAGACAACCACACACACACAAACCCAAAAAAGTAGAGAGAGAAACAAAGACTTTTAGAATTAGAAGTATGGCATCATGGCAATGGTTAAATCAATCTTTAAAAAAGTAAAGAAGAAAGAGAAGAGAGTATAACATCGTCTACTGAAAAAAAACAACTCTATTCCCATAGTAATTAAATGCAACAAGAATATTACTGATAAGATTGAAATGTAATTAAGGAAATTATAAAATAAAGGAAGGGATGGAAAAAAGAGCAAAGGAAAAGGGAGATGAAAGTAAAGTCACAAGTTTTATTATTAAATCAAACTAGGGAGAAAATAGAAAAATAATAGTGTAAATGGAGATACTGCTACAGGGCTAAGTTCCTATTAACTAATGGTCTTTCGTTGTCTCTTGAATAATGAAGAGGGACCCAGGAAATAGGTATGGATGCTCTGATATATTCAACTGAAAACCCATTTCTTGAATACTCCTATTCTTGCCCATTTTCCCCTGCCCAGCTGTACTAGAGAGAAGCCTCCCCAGTGTTCTTTCTCTTTCACCATTACCTGCCGTAGGTTGCGTGTCACTTTAACGTCATGCCACGCGTTGTCATTGAATTTGCCATTGACCGGCTCCACAATGGCCTCGAAGGCCCCGGACCCCAGGTTAATGACCAAGGAGACCGCACCGTCTTTCAGAGCCAGGTTGACGTAATCTGCCGACTTGCCCGTGTGCAGAATGAGCCCGTTGCGCTGCCATGTCTTGAAGGAGAGGGTGATCTCATCACTGCTGCTCTGGATGGGGTTCTGGGACAGGTCGTAGCAAAGGTACTCTGAGCCACGGAAGGTGGCCACATTCTCATCTCTCGCTGGAAAAAAGGGGAAACAAAGAGAAAGAACCATTTATTATTTTTTGCTCAAAAACTGAATGTCATTATGAAACTTCTCAGAAGTATCTTAGGCATTCTTAGTGTTCTGCTATTATCCCTGGATTGTGTTGTTCCTATGTCTTCCAAGAGATTTAACAATAGCATTCTCAGTCTCAAATTAACACCATGATATTGGTTCCATTTCAGACAACACTCTTTCCATGGAGGTTTTCCAAAGCTAGTACACCAGAAGCAAGAAGAAGGTAAGTTTAAAAACACAGCAGTGTGGTACAAGAGGGTTTTCCCTCTTATCAGGAGCGTCAGAGAATGATCTCCACTGCAAACCCATGTAATTGTCACTCTCCACCCTGCCCAAAGAGATGCCAAAAAGAGCTAACAGTGTGCCACTGATTAACACCATGTTGCTAATGCTATGCTATACAACTGCCTGGGTGAATAGCTGAGCTGGCACTGGTATCTAATGCCATCTAGTTGGTTCTTTTGTTGCAAATGAAAGAGCAGATAGAATAGGGATAAGAATGCCATAACAAAGGTTGAGGTCCTCTCCTTTGAGTACCAGAGAAATCCATGAAAAAATACCGAAACAACATAGCACTCTGGTGAAATGAGTTGTGATCATGGAAAAAGCTCTTGTACAGACAGCAGCACATTGCACCAAGATCTGCCTGTTGTGTGACACACCTGGAGAATATTTAAGAGAGTTGTGTCTCTTTGCTAAGAAAAAAATAAAGTGCAGGGATATGTTTAGTAGATGACCAGGTTTCTTTCCTCACAAAAAGAAAAAAAACAGCGTGTAACCTAGAAACCTTCTCCATGCCACTAATTCTGTGTGCTTGCAAATCTCTATGGACTGGCAGATCTGGCAGGTTCAGATAGGGATGAAAATGTATGCTTTCTTTTTATGAAAAGCGGGAACAACCTGTGCATAAGGTGATTTAATATGGATAATTAAATGTTTTTGACAAAATACTCTTTAGTCATCAGGGTCTTTTTATTGACTAATAGCTGAGAATCAATTCCCCCGAAAGATTTCTCCCTGCTTTTCATCCATCAGTAAAGCAGATTATACAGTGGTGTTTCTACCATAACAGAACATACCACATTCAAATGTAACTAGACAGTCAGCTTTGCAGCTGGACTACAGTGGGTGGGAGAAATACAAGATCCATGATGGTGATAGCTTGCAGAAGGGCTGCAAGTGAGTAGCAAACTCTATCCACTTTATACAGAGGCAAATCCACATACCAAGGAATCAATATGGAGCCTATTCCTGACGTTAGCAATAAAGTAGTGCCTTAATGAATCACACATGAATAGAGGCCTGAATGTGAATAACCCAGTCCAGCTGCAATAAATTAATGATTCTTACATAAGGCAAACAGTCATGCCCTCCTCATGGACATGTTACTAGTGTTTCTTTCTTGCTTCATTTTCTTTCAGTTAGTAATTCTAGCAAAAATTAGCTACAATCCTTTAAGAAGAGACTGAAGGAAAAATGCTTTCTGTGATAACTGCTCTTGAGAAATAATCATTAGTTGATATTTGTGTCTTCACAGCATGAAGTTGCAGCATCCCATAATGATATAGTGTCACAACATGAAGTCACAATGTCATTAAGTGATAGCACCACAGCATTTGGCATGAAACACAATCAAAACTTCAGGTCTTGCAATAGGAGCTCCTAGGATAGACCCAGAATAATCTGTGCTCTGCACAAATACCAAGGAAGGTACTGACTAATATACACATGTGCACAGACACATATCAGCATATGGTAATACATGGACATTTACTTTGACACGCAAATATGCATGTTTATGCTAATATACAGTAACCCTTGCCATGGAGGGCTGACATCAAGTGTATTTCTGAAGCAGTCAGAGCCAAGAGCTCAACAACACTCCCTATTATGGTAATTTCTCTGCCTACTTGCTTCTGATCCTTAGGAAGGAAATATGTTACAATCAAGTTGGACACACGCTCTATATACCTGCAGGTAATTCTGATCAAATAGCCAGAATCTGAGGTCAGGAGTCAAATGCAATCATTATGACTAGGCCATTTTCCCACAGACATAAATTTGTGAAGCACTGAATGTGCATTTAATGGCTTGGTGGGGGAGGGTGGAGAGGGGATTGCTAGCTCAATGTAAGGCATATTAATAAGTCTCACTAGTTTCCCAGACACTTAGAATCTCAGTGGATCTTTCAAGAGATAAGGAGAAGTGTAGATTAAAAATCTAAATGATAATTTAAAACAACCACTGCTGACCCATCAAGATGGAATTGAAAAAATACAGGAAGATGTTTCACTTGTACTCACTATTTGTACAGATAGTTTTGATACATGAAGCTATCAGCCCAGCTCTGACACACAAGAGTCATTTGTCTGAAACTAGATTACAGGGGTCTGGGTGCTCTGAAACTAGATCAAAGGGGTTTAGGTGAGTAGGCTTTATTTTCACTTATTTTATTTTTGCTCTTTTTATTTCTTGTGTGAATCTTGGATCCGGGTTCAAACCTAGATTTGAGACCAAATCTGGGTACAAATCACTGCATACTATAACACCTCCGGGAACTGACACCCATCTGAAATTTACAGGGCAGTCAGAATTATCATCAGTCTGCCCCAAGTCTTTTAAGTGCAGGGCAGAAGATGGTGTTCCTTGTGCCAGTTTGGAAACGGATATTCTCACCATAGCATTACGATTCTGATATAAGTAACACTCTCTTCACTCTCTTGCCCAGGCATACAATCACTCAGGCTAGACACAGACATTACACATAAACCAGTTTAAATGATTGGAAACTGGTTTAAACCTATAAAAGAACAGAAGGTCAGTGCACATAAACCAGTTTCAAAATGCCTGAAACAGGTTTAAAATAGACCTGGATGGATGCAGTACCAAACTTAACTGATTTAGGTTAAACAGGTCTATTGAACTTCTGTCCCAGATCCCCTCCTGACTCGTTAACTCACAATCCCCTAGCAACCCAAGATGCTTTGCACCTCCCCTGCAAATCCCACCTCGCAGGGTGGGCAGGGTAGCCTTGGCCCATATTGTCTGCTGCAGCCAAGCAGGGTGGCCCTGGGCTGTCACAGAGCTAAGGCAGCAAAGCTTCTGTTTTGCAGCCCTGGTCCTACTGCAGCTGTCAGCCCGGCGGGGTGAGCAGATGTGGGGGAATAGAGCCCCCTTCCACAACCCCGGCCCCAATCCCTGGTGTGTGAGGGTTCCCCCCAGGCTTGCGCAAGTCACTGACATGCAGGTGGGAGCATGGGGAAAAGTCCTTTCAGGCCAGATCTCTGAGCCTCAGTTGGGGGTTCCCCAGGCCCTGCTAGCATTGCAGAGGGAGAATTCCCCACTCCCATGCCTCAGTGTGGTCCAGTGCCGGCTTAGCCCTGACCCGACAGGAACGGAGGGTGGGGGGGCAGGGGGAACAGTCCCTCCAGTCTAGGGTCAAGCTGCTGCCCCACATCAGCCCACATGGGGGGTATCCCCACACCTAAGTAGGGGTTTCCATGCCCTGGGTAGGGTCCCCCAAGCCCTGCTGCTGGTGCAGATGGGTAATTGCCCCCTCTGCCCCCTTCTGTGTGGTCCTGTAACAACGTAGCCCTGCTCCGGCAGGTAGGTGAGGGGCGGGATGACAGGGGACAGTCCCTCCAAGACTGGGGCCAAGCTGGCACCAGATCATGCTGAGCATGTGGGAGAGAGAAATTCCCCCTCCACACCAGCAACAGAGCTTAGGGGACCCTGCCTGGGGAATCCCACTGAGGCACAGAGATCCCCCCACATGGGCTGATGCCCAGTGCCCCGGGTTGAAGGTACTGTTACCCCAGCATGGGCTGACATGGGACAGTGACTTGGCCCTGGGTTAGGGGGACTGTTCCCTTGCAGCCCAGGATGCTTTGCAGGGAGGGACTAGACAGGCTAGCCTTGGCCTGCACCATCTGCTCCAGCTGACCAGGGCTGGCTTTGACCCTGGGCGGTCACAGAGCTGAGGCAAGAGGTTGGGAAGCAAGTGATGGGCAGCCAATCAGGGATGGGCCCTGCGGGCTGCATTCAGGTGCCCTTGGCAGTGGCCAGCAAGCAGGGAGGCCTGCTCTCGTGCCCCCCTGGCTTCCAGTCTGGGCTACTGCAGGCATCCTGCTGCCCTTCTGGATTGAAAAATGAACATCAGTTCACTTCATTATTGGTTCAATCTATGCAGCTTGGAGAAACCTGTGAAGATTGAATTGATTCAGCCTCAGGATTTTTTACTGTGCTTAGCCACAATGTCACAAAAACTCAGAAATTCCATTTTTGTTTCTTAAGCATTGTGCTCTGTGCTGACCAGTTCAAAGGAATGTGAAATCCTTGCCCCAGGAGACACCAATTAACAACATGGGATTTGTGATAATTATTTTTACAAATAAATAGGGCCCTGGTGGAGCTCAGTGAAACAAGACAAAGTAATTGCTTGGAACTACTTAAGCTAAACTTAAAGGCCCAACCCAAACTCATTGAAAGCTCTTCCTTTGATTGCAAGGGGCAGTGAACCAGGCCCTAACTTTGGTGCTGTTCTGTGCAACCCCACATAATCTGTACTGCCTAGAAGTGCTCTGTCAGTTCCACATAGTTCCTGCAGCATAAGCAATGAAGTTCAGATGCAGCAGCATTTAAACTATATATGCAAACTAGAAATTCACACAAGATTTTTAGGTACTAATTTATAACTAGGTAGATGTGCATAAACCTTGACGCAAAAGCAGGTCGCTTAGTATGTGTAAACAATTTAAACTTTCTTTTTTTTCTCCATGTAAATGTTATGCGGTGTTCTGGTAATGTAAATAGTAATCTAAATCTGCTATTTACATTGATTCACATAACTACATTCTCAAAGAAGCCTGATTTTGCAGAACCCTGAGTCGGACAGAATTTACTTTTATATTTTAACATTTACCTGGAACTTTCCATCTTCAAAGTATTGTACAAATGTTAAAGAGTTGGAACCTGGGATCTTCAGATCTTTACATCCAGTGCACAGACCTACCTACCACATGAGTCATTCCATTCACTGGTAGTAGGTTCTTTTCCTGTATTGACTAGCTACTAGCAATGGATAACAACCCACGTAGACAAAATGCTAAGCTTTCCCCCTAACAGGAAATGCTGATGCTGTGAGTGTATGGCCCATCATTTATAACGATTCAATGTCACACTTGTCAGCAAGGGCAGAAGTACAGGTCACTGGGCACCAAAACATAAGCTTCTACCAGTACCTCCTCCTTTCCTTCTGCTGCACAGTCCCCAGTGTCTACTGGTTTTAGATAAATAAGTTAGGCAAAGCTTTGGGAATCTTTCTCTTTCCTTGGCACTCCTGATCATTTTCTTGCTTATGGTTGCCAGGAAAAGATTTGACCTTCAGTTTAATTTTCAAAACTCCTGCTTTTCTGCTCCTATAAAAGCTGCTTCTATTAAAGGGATTCTCCATTAATAAAACACCAAAACAATCTTTGGGAGGAGAGAAAAATACCTTTGCATCCTCACTTTACACATGAAGTTAAGGTACAGAGACTTTCATCAACTTACCTATGACCATAGAAGAAATCAGCATTAGAGCAGCAATTAGACCTCAGGAACTCCTGGCTCCAGGTACTGGTTTTATTCCACTATACTACATGGCTTTGATACAGGAAAACAAGATGGTTTTCCTCCTGTCCTCTACAGCACATCATACCATGTCAGTGGGTTCAGCTCCAGTAGCTGGCCAACTGTTTGGATGATCCGTCAGACTATGAGAATCCCTTGTGTCTGAACTATGCAGCTGAGCGCTATGGGAACCAGGGTTGACAACCCAAGATTTTTTATTTTATTTTACTGACAAAGGTTTTTTACTGACATGTGATTTACATAATGTAAATGTAACCCTTCTGCCAGGCCCTTTACAACCAGTTTCAGATTATATTAAAAAGGTTTGATTGTCAGTAAAACGATTGCAGAATATCTGTAAAATAAATTATTGGGTTGACAACCCTGTTTTGACTGCAGCAATGATTTTGCACTGTAGGGGGTCCCCTACTCACCCCTACCTTGGTACCCCTGACTGAACCTTGCACCATGCTGCCTCTTCCAGTCCACCCACCAGTCCTACCCTGCCAGTCCCAGGTGGTGTTGCTGTTTTCAGTTTGTGCTTCAACACAGACTCTAACTTCTTTGCCAACCCCAGAACTTCAATCAGCTGTTTTTGTGGAGCCGTTTTTGTTTCATTTTTTTAACGGAAGGCAGTATTTTTAAAGAATTTGCAGACGGGCATTTTTAGTGTGGTTATTTACTGAGTATCTGTAAATTTATAAATCGTTTGCAACTGTGATGGGAACTCTGCTTGCTTGCAAAAACGGCATCTCATAAGCAGTACCATACTGGGGCACAGACAAATTGATGGACATCTGGTCCAATATCCTGCATCCAACAATGGCAATAGTAGATACTGTGAAGGAAAAATGTATAAACAGGGCATGTCTAGGGTGAGCCATCCTCTGTCACACCCTCCCATCTCCCTTGTGACCTACCTCCGCATTTCCAACCTCAGTTGAAAATAAAAAATGCAAAGAGTGAATATAAGAGAAAGAGGGGGCAAGATTTTCCCCAGTCTTCTGAAAGATTCATGCCTCCCTATTTTCTTGTAAATAAAAACAAGTTGGCCTGTTTCTATACATAAGTAATCCATTCAGCATGTGGGACCCAGCCCCAGATAATTTGGGTTTGATAGGCAGCTGTACAAGTCCTAAGTCTATGAGCAAAGTGATCTCTCTACAAGTTTTCTGAGTTGATTACTGTTCCAGTGGCTTTTTTCTTCTCTGCAGTTTGTCCTTTACACAGGACTACACAGTTCTTGGTGCTGTACTTTGAAATGGAGGTGCCGTGCAGTAGTGTAAGAGAAGGATCCCACCCCAATACATGGTGCTAGACCTCTCTGCGGCTTCTGCCAGCACTAATCACTGGAGCATCAGAACATCTGGATGCTTCCTTTGACCTTGCCATGACACAGAACTCACCAAAGGGAATGACCTCTTTTCTCTCCACCACTTAGCATAGGGCAGACCAAATGCAGCCCACGGGCCAAATCCAGGCTGCCAGGCAATTTCATTCAGCCCATGGGCACCCAGCAACTAACTGTGCCCTGCCCAGCTCACATGCCTTGCTCCCAAGGGCCCGGCCCAGCCAGCACACAGCTTCTGGGTGGGCCTGCTGTCGCCACGGCTGCAGCTGCTAAGAGACCTGCTTGGCCTCCCCTGTGTCCAGTGGCTTCTCCTCATCTCCCTGCTGCAGCACTCGCTCTGGGCAGCAGGCAGGGAAGTGGCAGGCGCTTGGGGAGGGGGAACTGCAGCTGGGTGGAAGCGTGGAACGTGGGGCTAGCAGGAGAATGGATCCTGTGCCCTGGGGGACAGCGGGAACATGGAGCTTGGGTGGGCAGGGTGCGGGAGTGAGAGAGGGTGGGGGAGTGTAGGGACCCGACACACACTCTCCCTATGGTGCACAGCCCCCACCACTGGCTGCAGCAGCAGCAGGTGGCAGGCGCTCATGGCAAGCGCTGCTGCCTGGCGGCATGCGCCTCCAGCCAGCACTGCACTGGAGCTGGCTGCCTTCCCCGCCCCCTGCTGTGCAGGTCCCAGGACTCTGGGACCGGGGCTCTCTTCCACTTCCAACAGAGTACCAGGACCTGCACAGCAAGAGGCAGGGAAGGAAGCTGGCTCTATCGCGTGGAGTTCCCCTGGTGGCTCGCAAGTGCCAGGAGCTGCACGTGCACCGTGGGGAGCCCCAGGTGACAGAGGTGAGCTGGCCTGGCTGCACTTCTTGCCACCACATGCAGCACTGGCTGGAGCCATGTGCTGCCAGGCGGCAGTGCCTGTGCAGAACATGAGAGCCTGCTGCTGCTGCCAGTGGGGGAGGCTGTGCACCATGGGCAGGGAGTTGGTGTGAGGGGTTTCCACACCCCCACCCTCTCTCATACCCCATAAACCCCAAGTACTCACACCCTGTCCCCACAAGCACTCACATATACACCCCCCAGCATACCCTACACCCCCCACACATGCAGCCACACCTCCTCACAACCCCTCCACACCCGACACACAATATACAAGAGTAAAACTTTATTGTTGAGTTATTATGCAGTCATCTCTATATACACTATGCAAACTCAAATCACAACAAAATATTTTTTGTAATAAAATTAAAATACATTATAGTAGGTATTTGACTTTAAATATATGATTTGATTTTTTTCTCGTTGAAAGATGGCAACTCTCCCCTCCCAAAAGGAGTACTTACAGGGGCAAGGGGTGGAACGTCCAGTGGCAAAGGTCAGGGGTTCGGGCATCCAGTCCCAAGATGGTGACCAGGGGGCGGGGCACCTGTCAAGGGGCAGAACTACACTTATGGCCCTTGACAGCTCACTAAAACTCATTAAGCGGCCCTCCAGCCAAAATAATTGCCTACCCTTGACTTAGTAGCTTTCAAAGGCAAAAATCAGAAACCTCCTGCAGACATCAGACATGATTCAAGAAAAGTCTGTCTCCAAAGTTATCCACCAGCATAATAAATCTGGACACTAAGGTAGGAAAAATGCCATCAACTACCCATACTGGCAAAGGAAAAAGCTGCCTGCAGCCAAAAGCAACATCAAGATCTTTGGGTGTGAGCTCAGATCTCAGCTGGATAAATACCAGTGCACTGAAGGTGCATTCTGGATAATAAGCGAGCACAATATCTTCACAGCATGCAACCATGTAGGAGGAAAAGAAAAGGTTACACCTGTCTCTGATCTTGCTGATTCTACCCAACAAATGAAGGACTACCTTCATATTAGGGCCTCGTTACATGTTACACTTTGAGTTGCTCAAATATTGATCAGTGTCAGTGCTAGCTTGAGTTTGCAGCAGCATACCTTAAAGCTAAAAACCTTCTCTGACTGTTCTGCACCTGCACAGCTTTGACTTGCCACTAGGTGGGGCCAGACTAGGAGTTACAGCTGTGAGTTGCCAGTATCAGGCTAGTGAGCCAGGACAGGCTTCTGTACCTGCTCTAGGTGGGAGTATGTAAGAAATGGGTTGTGGGGAGAGCAGGAACATGATGCTGGGAGGCATTGGCGATGCACACCCCCTGACAAAAGTGCCATTGACACTGCCAGCGGCGCCTGCAGGCAGTTGCTACTCGCCACCCTACCCTGCTCGTCCCCAACACTGGGGACTGTCTGCAGATGCTGCCAGCAATTACTGCTAGGCGCCACCACCGCTACTGGCAGCGTTTGCAGGTGGGCATCAACTGCTGGTCAGCGTTCACCCCTCCCACCCCCCAACACCATTGTGACCACCTGCAGGAGCTCTGCGATTACCACTGCTACCTCCCCCCCACCCCCCCGGCTGCCTGCAGGCAGTCGCCATGCCCCCCCCAGCCTCTGGGGGCATGCATCATTCATGCTGGGAGGTGGGGAGTTAATGGGATGATGGTGGGTAATGAAACGGGAGATGGAAAGGAAATGGGGGTTGGGGAAGGGTGGTGAAATGAAGTCAGCCACTGGAAGATGAAATAAAAAGATATAAAGAAAACAGAATGTAAAAAGAAAGGAAATAAATTAAAAGAGGTCTAATGTTTTAATAAATTAGGATTAGCAATTGGGATGTGGGAGGTGCTGGTCATACTTCCCACGGTGGCTGGAAGTTGGGAGCAGTGAGCGAAGATGGTTTTGGGGGAGCTATTACCCTGACCCTGGGAAGGAAGTCCCAAGTTCATGGGGACACAATCAAGGTGTCCCCCAGAGGCAGAAGGGGGGAGTTGTCCCCTGGCTCCCCAGGCCTCCAGAACTGCCCCCTGGGCAGCAGCATTCACGGGATGGAAAGTTTGTCCACACAGATTTCGAGGGTGGGGGAGGGGACATTGCATCCTGGGATGCTGGAACTTGGGCAGCTCATCTGTGGGGAGTGGCCACACATTAAAGGAACATGAGCTGGGTAACACAGATCAAAGATAAACCTGTCCTGGAGTAGTGTAACTTTAAGCCTCCTAAAGTATGCTTAAAATATATTTCAGGTGTTAATGTATAAACAATCCAGGGGTTAAGAGCTTTAGCAGCTGCCTAAAATTAAGGTGTAACAAGGCCCTAACCACATGTTATTGGAATCAACAAAACATTAGAAAATCATTGGTATGCTTTTCAGTGTTGTACTTACACTGTGCTTGGGCATATCCTACAGCTTTAGCAGCATGTCACATCACAGGTAAGTATCTGGTTTACTTCTAAATGAGACGTTAGTAAATTCATCTTCCCAGCAAGTATAGCCTATGTGGGTTTTTCTATAAAACCCCTGGAAAATGGGAGCATCTCTTATGTGCTGCTCAAGGAAATTAGCACTTCTAGGTATGAGGTACCTTCTGTGTTACTGGATAGGTGGGTGTGGGCCTGAGCCAGCATCATACTGTCCTTATGCATTTGCCCAAGCCCACTCTAATCTCATCTCCACTGTAAAGAACAGACCTAGAGATTTAAAATCCCAACTTCAGTGGACTTTCTTCTCAGGACAGTTAATACCATTGACTTAACACTGAGCTCCTGAACAGACAGATGGGATTTTAAACTTCCAGGTCTGGATGTTGGGAGCTAAGGCAAAAAAATGGGTAAACCTAGACTGAGCAATAACATGAGAAATATGCTGTCAGAAATAATCTTGCCCTGGCCAGAAGGGCTGGCCTAGGAATGACATATAATATTGGTGATCCTATGGCATTCTGTAGAAAGGATACCATAGAACAATAAAAAGATCTTATATTCTACCAGTGGCTTTAACCTGTATCTAGTGTTCCTCAGATCTGAGGGGAGGGAAAACAAAGCATCAGTTTGTCACAGGGAAAATAAAACAGTTATCATCCTTGAAGGTCAAAAAGGAGTACTATTGCAATCACTCTGTGAAGGAGTTGTCTAGTGGCAGAATGCTGAAGTCCTTTGGAAAACCCTCAGAGCAACTATACCACCCAAACCAGCTCAGTTCTGATTAATGTTGTTAAAACAAAAGCTGGATTGTTTAATAACAATCAGACCATTATTTTAAAGAGATGGTGACAAACTCCAGTAATGGTTACACAGCATGTTACCACAGTCCTCATTAAACTGTCAGATCTCTTCTGTTGCATTCCTCTCCTCCGGCCTTTAAGCAAGACGAAACTGCATCCAAGGAGACTTATCTTTCTAGTCTATCTGTTCCTCTACCCTGTCATAATCCATTTCCACGGAGTCGTAACAATGTCACGAACATCTCATTGTGGTATTACTAAAACAATTCCAAAGGATCCAAAGACAGGGAAAAGCCCTGATCTCTTTCTCATTCTCTCTCACCCCAGTACCCATGTCACTTATTCTAATAGTATAAAGAGGGAAAAGCCGGCCTGCCGTTGGGGGGAGAACATTAACATCAAGTTGCACCAAGGACCGGACACGGGGTGGGGGTCCCTGCAAGAGGCAGAACAGCAGCAGCATGGGGCATTAGGTGGCAGCCCTCCCCAATTATTCTTGATGGGCAATTGGCTAATTATTAATATTAAAGAATGTGAAAAGAAATATTCAATTCCCACCCTTGTTTGCTTTGTGGTAACTTGTTTGTGAGCCCATTTCCCTATTGTATAAAACATCCTCCCTAAGCACAAATGTGCACTAACTGTGGTAGGGGTATATAAGATCCCTGTGACTCATACAATACACATCTGCATTTATACTCATCAGATATTAAAAAAATAAAATGTCATTAACTGTTATAATTTACAGATAGCTGGTGAAATATAACCTAAGCAAGAGAATGCAAAGGAAATCTGCAGAGAAACCAAAAGGACATTTCTGTGTTATATGACTTCCCCTCAACTCAGAGGATAGTTTTAAACATTTCAGAAACTTGTTTGTTGTTTCAAGGTTCAATAAGAAACACCAATGATCTGTAAAAGACTTACTGAAAATCTTCACTTCTGGCCTGAAGACAATATGGAGAATTTGCAGCAGAAAAGGAGGGTTTTTGTTGTTGGAGAAAGTTGTAAGCAGCATTAAAGACTGACTTTAGAATGGAAAGGAGTTTGTCACTGTCGTGATGGTTACAGGCCACATTGGAAAATTTTAGCTATCCACTGAAATGGCTTTCCAAAATGCTATGTGCAGGTGTTTTGAGGTGTTGATGTATTATTTGTTGTTTTGTTCTAGACCTTTACATTTGTAAGCTGTGCTTAAAGTTGAGACAAGGGGATAAGAATTATGGTAGCAACACTGGGTGGCCTGCTGTAGGTGGGGATCCCCTGGCGACTTGCAGTTCTAACACTGTTTAGCACTCAGAGAACTGTTAGTCTAAGAGCCAACTTTTATGGCAAGATTCACTCCACAGTCAATACTTACTCTGAGCTAAACATGGTTGTGTACATGCTCTTGAAGCACTGATCTCACTAAGAGGAGCTTTTATCTAACTAACAGGAGCAGAAAAGCCATTATGTTCCACAAGGAGAACTCCTAGTACATATCGTGAGTCATTCCCTCTCCTCCTTTATCAGCTGCTGTACACGTTACCCCTCAAGCCTCTAGATATGTTTGCTTGTTAAAAGGCCCTTGAGTTAAAGCCTGAAAGACTTCAATGAGACTCAACATGGTGAACATTCTCCCTCTGTGAAACATGAGTGATCTACAATTTGCCTTGCACTCATACAGTTCTTAGTGAAAACAGGGGAGTGTGTTTAAAGAGGGGAGGAAAAGTGATCTTCTGTTAAGGTTGTGTGGTGGGACACTGGAAAACAGGGTTCCATGCTTGCTGTACTCCCCATTTCCTGTGTGATCTTGGGCAAGCCACACAGTCAGACCCAAAAAAAGAACTACAGCGCTGCAATGTCTACCTGCAGGAATCTGGTCCTGAGGTGGAATTCAAAAAGCCCTCTGAATCATCCAGCCTGCCATGACAGTGATGAAGAGACTTAGGCAAAACAGCCCCCAGCTGAGTGGGGAACCACCTAAATCACTGCACTGAGCATACAGATACCAGGGGCTAGCCAACAGGGCCACAATAAGCACAGGGGTGTGAACCAAGATTGTGATCAAACTTGACCTTCATGACAAGTTACCGAAGTGGGTGGCAGGGCCCTGTGTTCTGTCCCTGACTCCAATGCTAACTTAGGCTATAGGGGCTGCTTTAGCTGTGGTGGGACCACTCAGGCAGCCCAAGCTCCTGGCTTGGTGACAGCTCTGCCAGCAGAAAGTCTTTCTGCTGTCATAGATATACCAACTCCCCTGAATTACAGAAGCTCTGCCAGCAGCAGCCACATCCAAGCAGGGGATTTTGCCAATGCAGCTACATTGGCTACAAGGTGATAACCATTCACAGGCTCTTGCAACAGAACTCCATCAGCAGAACTCTGTTGTATAAGCAAGGACTTACTGTGTAACCTTGGGATACTTACTGATCTCCATCATTCCCAACTGTACTACAAAGATAACAAAGAAATAAAGTCCTTGAGACCTAGGGACCACGTAAGGAGAAAAGCCAGGCCTTTTGGATGGGGAAAAGTGTCTTTGGCTGTTGACTGAGAGGCAAACCACAGACTAAGGATAACTGGTCCCTGTTCAACTGTCAGTTTATTCAACCTGGATTAGACTCTCCCAAAAAGACCATTGCATTTTGCAGATCCAGTATTAAAAAGGATATAATGATCCAATGTTTCTTGCTCTGACCATGGCACCTAACTTTAATGTCCTCTATTCTCTCCCCATAGTTTGGTGTAAAAATACCAACTCACTGTAGCAGGGTACTGGGGTACATCTGCTCCTTTTAGAACACAAGTAGCCTGAAAGGCAGCTTGCAGGTGGCAAGAGTGGGTAGGGGGGCTAATCGGAGAGCCTCAGCCGGTCAGGCAGTCTTGTCCTAGTAGCCATGAAGTGAGGAGCTCCTGGCAGTGGAGCAGCAGGACTCCTGAACTGACAGTGGAATTGAATAAGAAACTCTGCAGACTGGGAAAGTAAGGGAAACATACCTGGCGCAGAAAGGGACTCTCATCTATAGGCAAGTGGCTTTGGTTTTACGTTAAGCCCAGAGAGGGTTGGTTGCCTTACTGAAAAACACAGACACTTTTTATTTAGTTGCCCCAGGATTTAACCTTGAGCTCTGCTGGGGGCAGGCTCAAAACATATTTAGAGAACTAGTAACCCTGGAGCCCAGAGGCTGAAAGAGTGGGGCCCAGCAGGGGGTCTAGGAGTCTAGGGAGAGCTAAGACCCAGGCCAGAGGGTCCACGGGCCCAGAGAGGGGGGGCTGAGCGTGGAACTAGGGCAACTGGGAGCCCAGAGGGGCTAAATGTGGGACCATAGAGGCCAAGAGCTCATGCAGACACCGAGTAAGGGGCCAGGAAGGCTGAGAGCCCAAGGGAGTCAGTTATGGGAAATGAACATCATGAGGTAGGGCGCATGGTGTAGGGAAGGACAGAGCCACACACAGAGCCCTTAAGGTTACAGGTGCCCTAGAGGGGTGCAGACAGGCTGAGAAGACCCAAGTAGCTCAACTGTGACTAGGAAGGTCCGGGAATCCTCAGTCAGAAAAAGGCATGGCAAGTGAGCAATTAAGGGAAGTCCACCTTAGTCCCGCCCGAGCCAGGCGGGAGCCACACAGCCACCAGCGGGGCATCACAGGTACCCCTGGGGCTTGAACCTGCCACACTCATCATCACTGCAATCAAGGCCTCATATTACCCTATTCCCACCACCCTCTCTGTACTGATCTGAATACATATTCTTTGTGGCCTGTCAAGAATATCAGCTTTGCTGTCCAGTTGGTTGGCTTTTTACACAAATCTCTGTGCCTTCTAGCAACTCGGTCTATTTGAAAGCCTAAGTTAGTAAGCACTGTGAAAAAACACTGTCCTGGTGTAGCATGCACAGGAAAGACAGTGACCTTCTGATGATCATGGTAAGAGCTCATTTTAAGATACTAAAGTGATGGTGCAGTTTAAAACCCAGGAAGACAGATGGACAAGGACATTCCTCTGATGAAAGGATCAATTTCCATCACAGCCCTGGATTTAGGTTTCCTTTGATTTGTGTTTCTCATAACTTATCTTTTACTCTCTTTGCTTGCTTCATTTTATAATGTGATAGTACCAATAACTAAATAGAGCAGCAAAGTAAACATGCCTAAGAGATGAAGTATTCAGTCAAATGCAAAGCAGCAAACAACGTAATAAACAGGAGCATTTGTAGTCCCATCATGCAGCAAGACTGGGAAGAATGAGCTTTAGTAGTGCCTTTTGTGGATGCCAGATTCAGTTCTCTCAGGAGTATAACCATTGTGCAGACAGGTTGAGACCCGTGGGTTGTTATGCATACCCCTCAGCCCATCTGGCAAATGGCTGTGCCCAACCGCAAGATGCTCCTGTGCTTGTTGAAAGTGTATGCTAGTGTGACAGAACACAAGTGCTTGTAGGAGTGTGTGGCTGGGTCCTCCATTCACCATCTGTTTATCTTAAGTATAGTACCAGTTGATTGTGCCGTTCTACTCTATGCTTTGTATATCCATGAAGAAACGTGGTTTCACTCAAAAGGTGTTATACAACGCCACTTAGAGGAATTTGTTCTTAGATCATAAGAGTCTAGAAACAAAGTTTTCACTATCACAGATAAGGAAAACCTGACCTACTGGAGAACCCTGTGTCTGAACAATTGCTGGAAGTTATCGAAGAAAGAAGTGAAAAACCAACAGCAGCTATATAGCAATGAACTAGAAGCATATTAGAATTGCTGACATCAGCTAACCATTAGGTGTCACTCTTACTGTTGTGCAGAGAGCTTTTTGGATGTCCCAGCCATGCCAAGTTGAGACAGAAAATTGATTCATAAAGCAGAAAGGAACCTCAAACATCATCTAAGCCAAAACACTGTTAATAAATTTATCACAATAATGATGATGTAATGGCACAGTGTTACAAGACAGGTTAAACCTCACTGAAGATGGTATGTGAATGGCTGCTACTTTTCATGTGTGATGGTTGTGAGTAGCTTGCAAGCTCATTTATAGGATCCAGAAGCTGAAACACTAGAAGTCCCAAAGCCTAAATCACAGGCACATCTCCACCCAGAACAAGGACGTATGTGAGCCTGCTCAGGTACTGCACCTCTGGCTACAGCAAGGTTACCAACTGTCAATAAATTTATCAACAGACTAAAAAACAAGACTAAAAATGCCTGTCCGTAAGGTCCATAAATAATTGAGCTGTCCAAAAAATCTGTCCACTAAATAACACTAAAAATACTAAGCAACTATGGCTTGATTGAAGATCCCTTGTCAGAGGCAAATGCTGAAGGACAGACAGAGCAGAGCAGCAGTACCTGGTGTCTGAGTGGGAGTGCAGCATACTGCAGAAAGCATTTTCTCAGGGCTGTGCAGCCCTTAGTTTCCCCACACCCCAACTATGTGCTGCTGCTGTTGAGTCCTTCCCTATAATGCTGTTGCAGAATGGCAGGAAGTAGTTCTTTTTTGAGGGGTCCTTGTCAGCATGAAGGGAGCTGGGTCAAAGGGGCTAAGGCCAGAGGAAGGGCTAGAGGAAGCAGCACAGTACAGAATGCAGTCAGGGACATCAGGGTATGGGGGTGAGTAGAGGACCCCTGGATGTGGGGGCAGCTTGGTGTAAAACCATTGATACAGTCAAGTAAGTCTGCCAACCCAAGATTTTTTTTTTAACTGACTATCTCTAGACTTTTTACTAGCAACCACATTTTTTTTGGTGTGAACCCAGCCCTTGTGCAGAGCCTGGCATAAAAGTTACATTGACTTTATGTAAAACATATGCAGTAAAAAAAAAAAAAAAAAAAAAAAAAAAATGCTCATAAAAATTTTATTCATCATTAAAAAGCTTGCAAATTGTCAATTAAAAATGTGTCTTGAGTTTGCAACCCTGGGCTGAGGGTTAACATGATACAAAGAGATGAGCAAAGGTGTCTACCTAATGCATGTCTTTACAAAAGGTGTTTTATGTGTATGGGGTAGTGTACAAGTACACACGGGATATCTACATGGGGTGTGAAATGTACCTACTTCCTGTAGTGTGTATGGAAGGAGAGCACAGGGATGCCAGCGTGCTCTTGCACATGCTTGTTCCTTATCCCAGGCTTTTCCTCCTTTTGCCTGTCAGTTTTTTTTTCCCTGTGGAAGATCAAACTCCATGTCTGCGGGAAGGGAGCTTAATGACTCGAATCCAATCTCCCGAATAGCTTATCAGCTGCGGACAGGCCTCTTTCTGACAGCTGACCTTTCCCACCACATGCCCCGAAAAATCCTAACACCACAAACAATTAACACAATGCCCAAAACAGGAAGGAAAAGGAGAGCCCCGTAGAAGAGAGGGAGGGAGTGATACACAGGGGAATGACAGATGGCTGCTCTGGGGGCTCCATTCCACCTTGTTCTTTTTACCCCACTAGTGCTCTCTATGGCCCAGCAGCAGCAAGGCTGGGTACAAAATAAGGGTCACAGAGGATAAGGAAAGAAAAGGGAAAGAGAGAGACTGGGGGAGAGCCTCACAACCTGTAAAATGCTTTCATCTCAATGCATATACACAAACCTCCAGCCTCTGCATTACACACAGCAGCTCTAAGAAGCAAAGATGCTTGCGCGAAAAAGCAAGCAAGCACGGAGCCAAGGAAACATGTGCTCCATTTTCATAAATCTTCACTACCATTGTGAAAATGGTTGCCAGATGTGATTAGAAACGGGCATTTACTAAAAGACTTTGAATCGTTCTTTGCTTCCTGGCCCTTTATACTTACAGGATCTATCAAACAAAAGGATACTTTCAAAAGGGTACACACCCAAAGATTCATCTCTAAAGGGTATAATTTCAACTCAGAGCAGACACCTGAAGTTCCTTTGGGAATGACGAGTATTTCCAGCAGAAAGTAATAGTGAATCACATGATCCAGTGGACTAATCATAGAATCATAGAAAGTCAGGGTTGGAAGGGACCTCAGGAGGTGATCCAGTCCAACCCCCTGCTCAAAGCAGGACCAGCCCAACTAGATCATCCCAGCCAAAGTTTTGTCTAGCCAGGTTTTGAAAACCCACAAGGATGGAGCTTCCACCACCTCTGGGTAACCTGTTCCAGTGTTTTACTACCCTCCTAGTGAGAAAAATTCTTCCTAATATCTAACCTAAACTTCCTTGCTGCAACTTGTGACCATTGATCCTTGTCCTGCCATCTGCCACCACTGAGAACATTTTAGCTCCATCCTCTTTGAAACCCCCTTTCAGGTAGGTAGTTGAAGACTGCTATTAAGTCTCCTCTCAGTCTCTTCTTCTCGAGACTAAATAAGCCCAGTTCCCTCAGTCTTTGCTCATAAGTCATGTCCCCCAGCCCCCTCACCATTTTTGTCACCCTCTGCTGGACTCTCTCTCCAATTTATCTACAGCCTTTTTGTAGTGGGGGTCCCAAAACTGATGTGGCCTCACCAGTCCTGAATGGAGGGGAATAATCACTTCCCTTGACCTACTGGCAACATACCTACCAATGCAGCCCAGTATGCCATTAGCCTTCTTGGATACAAGGGCACACTGCTGGCTCATATTCAGCTTATTGTCCACTGTAACCCCCAGGTCCTTTTCTGCAGAGCTGCTGCCCAGCCAGTCGGCTCCCAGTCTGTATCCTGCATAGGATTGTTCTGTCCTAAGTGCAGGATTTTGCACTTGTCCTTGTTAAACCTCATGAGATTCCTTTTGGCCCAATCCTCCAGTTTGTCTAGGTCACTGAATCCTAGCACTACTCTGACTGGCTGTCAGCCTGAAAGCTGGAAAAGCTAGGTACCATGCTCAACTTTGCTGTACGTTTGTTATGAGATCTTTGGAAAATGGAAAGCCAACTGATTGCCCAAATAGCAACTAATTGGCTTACTTGAAATGCTGGGTCTGATTTTCTTTCATTTTGAGCACTTTGACTGAAGTCAAGGTGGACTCAATTGTAACTGAATGCATTCACCATGTCTGGAGATCAGAACCAGCACAATCACATGGTTGGAAGTCAAAACCTGAGGCACCTAGACCCCACGGACAGATTTGAAAATGTGGGTATCAGTATCTTTGGGCCCACAGTTTCCCATCTATATCATGGGGATAGCATCATCCACCTTAAGATGTACAAAGAAAAAATCCTAAGTACTAAGTATCCTTACAGTCAGGAAATGCAAAAGGCAAAAAAACAGATTCAAGAACCATGTACTATAGTAGGATTTGGAAGTGCTGAATATGACCTAGGTCAGCTCTAATATCCCTTAAACATAATACAAAACAATGCACCTTTCAGAATTCTCCCTCCGAGGGCAAGTGATTTCATCAGTTTTATGATGGATGAATAAAATACTATTTGTTCTTCTATTTATCATGATTTCCACATAAAAGTAGGTGAATAAATGTGGTATATTATTATTTACAATTATTCTTTGTGTTACAGCAGCACCTAGTGTGCACCAACTGAGACCAGGATGCCCTGACCTAGACAATGTGTTTACACAAAGTGGGAGCCAGTTCTTGCCCTGAACAGTTTAAAGGACATTTTCCAGAGTGCCAAAATCTCACTGACTTAGATACCTAGATGTTTAGGCATGTTTGCATATTTACATGCAATCTAGGCAGGACAAAAAGGGCAGCGGCAGGAAACTTAGTACCCCATTGTATACACGGGGAATTTAGGCTTGCCCACAGGCATGGAGTGGGGCAAGCATGTGTAATAATAACTAGGAGCATTTCTAAGCTTTTGCTCTGGTTTAAGGATATTGTTTTTAAAAGCAGGTTTTAGCTGAAGCAGTTAAACTTTGCAAGTAGACTAGGCCATGCAAAATCCACTCACAAGAACCTTCCTGAACAGGAATAGCTAAGGAGTATGAAAGCCTTAGGCTGTAATCAAAATGCAGGCTCTAATCTGACAAGCTGATTAAATAGTATGAAAACTTGTTGGCAAACAACGTCTACATATGAGAACATGAAAAACTCTGATCTGCATAAAACAGATTGCATGGAACTTGAGAAAACAGAAACTTGGAGAAGAGCACTACAAACACAGGGAAACATGCTGACTGGGAGATGTTCAAATTCTTTTAACAAAAACAGAAAATTAAAAATAGCTGTGTTTCTAGTCAATTGTTTTCTCAATCCTTCCTCTCTCATTTTTTTCCAGGATCAAAATGGAAAATAGGCAGAGGAGAAAAAGAGAGAAAGGCAAAGAAGGAAGTTAAAAAACATTAAAAATTTAAAAATGAAAAACCCTCCATAAAATGTTTGCAGAAAATGTCAATAAACAAAAATTGTTCCTTTTCTTGTTATGATTAGACATGGCACTTGGCTACTTGGGGGGGGGGGTGTATATATTGTGTATAGATTAAACAGGTTTATTTATTCATTTCTAAAAAGTAATGTCCAATCAATGCAGATTTTACATTGTAAAGCCTTGCAAATGGTTTTCAGCTTATCTGTTTTCACATAGCTCCTAAATAAACCATATCGATTAGGATGACTGATCACTGAAATTCTTCTGGTCCATCCAAAAGAAGGCAGTTTATATAATAAATAATATTATTTTCATCTCTTGACATGTTTTATCATCATGAGAATAGCTATCTGTATTTGTTCAATCACAACCTCACAGAATGGAGACCTTTTAATATTATTAAAACATGGCTGTATACTGCCTCTGTATATCAACAAGAAAACAAACAGTCCCTTGTTCTCTCGAGGACTCTGAGCCACCTTTGCTCTCACCTGTACAGGTGCAAACCAGGAATAATTCTATGGTAGTCACTGAAGTCACCAGAGTGAGTGTCAAAATCAGGCCAGTATCTTTACACTAATGCTGTTTTCACTAAGCCTGTTGTCATAAAGTACAGCTGATGTAATTCCTAGTCTTACCAGTAAAGCTTGGCTGCTGCATGGATGATTTTTCAAATCACCTTGGAGGAAATGCAACATGCTCCTTGTGTCATAAATACAGCTGAAAAACTGGTCCTTTTCCCCTGTGAGGTCTGAAAAGGAGCTGGCATTATTTTCACAGAGAAGAATTTGTCCTGATATATTTTGGTTCCTATTTTTATTTTTGTACGAATTTTGTAATTTAGGACCTTTTAAGTATTTTATGCATCTGCAACATTTTTTATCCTACAGGATTGACTCCAAAGCACTTTACTATATTTTCTTTACCAAATTATATTTTTAGAGCATCATGGGTGGATCTAGAATTCTGAAAAGGAGGTGCAGCCGGCAAAGTGCATCACCAAGAAAGCACGTTTTTCTCCAGTGAAATAAACTAGAAACTTTACTAATATGCTATGGCCCTAGAGGTATATTGTTCAGTTCAGGGTTTAAAATACAGGAGGGTTTGGGGGGGGAGAAACTGAGCCCCCCCATAAGAAATGAGAGCCCCCCCATAAGAGACAAGAGCCCCCGGACCACCCTGCACCTTTCTAAGCAGATCAGACAGAGGCAGCAGTAGCAACTCCTTCCAGCTGCCACCGCCACAGACCCCCCAAGAGTCAGAGCGTAATTCGAAACTTGGTTCAGTTTAAGATTTAAGCAACAACAAGTATCTCTTTATTGGAATGTGCATTAATTTGCCGTGTGATATATCTTGTATCAGAAAAAGAACCAACTAGGCAAAAACTTTCATTAACCTTGTAGTCATTAGAATGAAATATACATCTCTCAAGATTCATAAAACAAAATCTAGCCTTCCTGAGCATCTCGAAAGTTCATTCAATACTTCACTGAAAGTTATTTCCAGACCTGAGTTAATGTTCACCATTTCTACACCTGAGTTAACATTTTTAGTCAGTCAGAAAAATTGTACAAGAATGTGAAATAGGAGCTACATTACCAGGAACAGCTTATAGACAGTAGAATTGCAGAAGAAAGGCTGGCTTGTTTAGTGGAACATCAAGACCATTGAAAAGCAGAGAGGGGATCACTAACACCTGCAGCGTGAAGAGTGTAGAAGGAATCAGGTAAATTGCAATGAGTCATGCAGACAAATGATTCCCTCACTGCTGCCTGAATATGAATGCCACTGCAACTGCCAGGCAGTTGGTTTTAAACTTTGGGTGGACCAGGAATCAAAAGAGAAAGGTGTGTGACTGTATCACTGCACACCCCTCCTGCCCCCTTGGACCTGCCCCTGTACAGCATCACTAAAATGCTGCCACTTCTCTGAAAATGGACAGCACAAGACACCCTACACAGTAAAGGAAGGAGGGGAATTTTTGGCTGACACTCCCAGTAGAAATCCCTGCATATTGCCAGTGTAAAGATCATTAAGAATCATGTGATTCTACTTGGAAAAGAGACTGTGCCAAAATAACCTTCTGGGGCTCCAGGTTAATTGTCTCTCGGTAGCTACCAGATCAAATGTGCTCAGTTTACAAGTAAAAGAAAGGCTGTTTCTAATTGCAAGCCTGGCCAACTCTCCCTGGAATCACAGACACAAGCTGGGTTCTTTTTGCATCGTTGCTAGTAATAACAATTCTACAGATCATATTCTCCCCTCACATACATCTAGGTAACCCCATACTCTTCCATGGGGTCACCAAGGTGCATAGCAGGCAGAATTCAACCCTGTTACTGCAATGTAGTAAACAACTCCATTGATGATATACAAGACAGAATAGTATCCAGCTCCCTCTCCCAAAACTGTATTGATTCTGCAGGACTCAGAAGTAAAAGTCAGGAAAATGATGCACATAATTCATTTAATAAAATGTAATGAGAGAGAGAGACTTCTGTCCCTGTGCTCAGTAATTCTGACTCTGAAACAAACACTGAGCCTCTCTCTTAGGTAAAATAGTACTAATATTACACATTTACTTTCTTAACTGTACTTGCACTTAAAGGTCTCAGGAACAGTAAACAACATGATTTAACTCCTGCAAATAGACCGAGGGCCAAATGAACTCACTAGGATTTAAAGCAGCCAGTCCTGAAAACAGAAGAACATCTCCCCAGATGATTATACCACAAAGTTCCCTCTCCTCTGGCACAAGATGGTCAGCGCACTTCCTGCTGATGTTAATACAGTGCTGTGAAAGTTCACTTCCCTTTTTCACTCAAGCTTCTGGTCTCTAGTATAAAACTTTTAATAGAACTGCTCACATTAGCTACTTCTCAGCTATATAAAGCACAAAACCAATGTTGCAGCCTCCCTAACTGACCACATTCACTTTACATCTCTTCTTCCTAGAGGGGACTTGAATGAATAAAGCTGCTGTGGAGTTGCAGTGATGATCAGCAGGCAACTGAGTGCATCATGCTTGCAGCCTACTTTTAAGCAAAGTGGTCTGTTGTATATTTGAGCTCAGTTTGAAAATATCACCAGTATCTAGTCCTGTATGCATGTGCAAAATTCCCCATGGTTAGCGTGCACACAAACAGCAGAAAATATTAAGCATCTAGTATCAGAGGACCAACATGAACACTACTTGAGATTGCAGCTAGGAACAGAAGTTACACATAAACTGATTTAAGTAATCAGAAACTGGTTTAAAACTGTAACAGACCAGAAGCTCAGTGCACATAAACCAGTTTCAAAATGGCTGAAATTAGTTTAAGATAAACCTGGTTGAATTTAGTATCAGACTTAACTGATTTGGGTTAAGCCAGTTTATGAAACTTGTGTCCCAGACCCCTTCCTGGTTCAAGTTAAATCCCAGTCTCCAGCATCCCAGCATGTCTTGCAGCCCTGGGCTGTGCTGTCTGTGTGAGAGAGCAGGGCTGGCCCCGCCCCTCTATTCCTTAGCTAGAGCAGTGAGAGCTGGCTGACAGGGCAATGGAAGGACAAGCCCAGCTGGAGATGCAGCCCAGTCTGTGGGGGGTAAGGGGACTGTCCTTCCCAGGCAAACCCTGGCTGGGGGCTGGGAGAAGGGTTAAACACCCCTTCCCCCACTCAAACTTACTGCTGGCTGTGACTGTGGACTATAAATCTCAGAGGCACCTGGAAGCAGGAAGAAGAAGTGATGAGCAACCCTGTAGAGTCCTGCTACTGTGATTTTGGGCTGCAAATCCCAGACACCTTGGAGGCAGCAGGAAGAAGAAGCAAGCACAGCCCATGCTGGCTAATTGCCAGAGAGCCATGCTTTCATGCTCCCGGCTTCTGGCCTGACATACTGCAGGTATGTGGCTGTATTCCCTGAACCAAAGGCAAATGTCTGTTCACTTCTTTTCAATTTAATCTCTGCAGTTTAAATTAACCTGAAAAGACTGAACTGATTCAGCCTCAGGCTTTTTGACTATCTGTACTTAGCTCGTGTTAACACCTATAATGACAATGTGACAAATTTAGAACCATGTATTAGATTTTCAAGATCTGGAAAAGAGCTGAAATAAAACAGCACAAAAGTACAGTTAGAATATTTTTAAAGTAGATCAAATATTGAATGTCTGTTCAATGCTACTTACAATGTATGCTTAATCCTATTAAGATCTTGAACTTACTGGCCCTTCTCAAAATCAAGGACTCAAAACCTTCTATCCTAGTTTTTACAAGCATCACAGTTGCAGGAAGCACCCCTGATCCAGGGTGACCCCCAAACATTTTAGAACCTAAGTGTCCACTTAACTTGTTGGCAGAACCCAGGCTGCAAGCCCCTGGATTGTGACAAACCAGTCTGGATCCAGCCCAGTTGCAAAAGCCAACCACAACTCCTGCTGCATTAGCAGTGCTCAGGGCCAGTCAGCATAGCCCAGGAAGTGGGCAGGGCTGACCAGGACATCAACAGAACACAAAGGAGTTATGCTAATTCTGACTCCACTCAGGCATGGTACAGAAACACCGTAGACTGCACAATATCCTGCATTCACAGCTCGGAATCTAAGGGAATTGCTGCAGCCAGCTTAAAAATGCAGGCCCTTCTGGAAGAGAATATATAACAACTCTTTTAAAAGCCACACAGCAACGCTGCAGAACCTGTTAGGACAGGGAGAGAAGAAGGATTATACATCCAAGGGAAGTTGAAAGGGAAATGTAAGGAGGCAGAAGGTAATTATGAAAATTGGATTCTGGATGATTTCAGAGTGCACAATAAGGTCATTAATTAGGACAGTCAAGACCACAAGGCTAGGTCTCACTTGAAAGACTGTGCCCCACACTCCACAGCATCCCCTCATACAATGCTAGAGGACTGGTTAGTTCTGACCTAGAGGTAGCAATGACCCCTACTAATATACCACTCTCCCTCCAGGTCCTCTAGTACCACAGTGGGGTCCTGAGTTCAATACAGACTCAGTTGCAAGGAAGAGTTCCTGCAACTGAGTCAACCAAACCATTCCCTGCAGCCTCCAGCATCACATCTGGATTCACTTCTGACACATAATGGGAAGAGCACCCCTTTTTCAGCAGCTGAGCACTGGGCTGAGCTATTGGCTCACCATTGTCTTCATGGATGACCTCACTCTATGAAAGCCCTAACATCACTTCCTGCAGCACCTGGGTATTACTTAGCAGAAGCAAGTCTTGACCCTCCACACACTGAAAGGTAGTCTACAATGGCACAGATTGGGTGTTCAGATTTATTACTGGGGTATTCTGGGGCTCCCCACGCCCATCCCCAGCTATACTACAAAAAGACACATGGCTTGCGTTACAAATGCCAGCAACCTCAGCCCTCTTTCATTCCTCTAGCTGTGTCCTCTGGAAATCCCTAACTAAAGAGCACAATCCACAACCTGTAACATTCGAGTTTATCAGTTATTTTCCTGCTGCTGTATCTGCTTTCCTGAGCTGTTCGGCATCCAGTGGGATCCACATATACCTCTGATAAAGGAGTGTTTGTTTACTAACTGCTCCATATTGATGTGTTTACAGTGAACACAGGCAGATAGGGAGAGGGAATAATAAATTAGGCACCAGTTCAAACAGGTTATTTTCCTAACATTTATTATGCATGTGGTTACAAACAGCATTCACAGCATTATTTCAATGGGCAGAACTACTCTTTTATGTTTTTACCATCTGGTATCACTCCATAGTAATCAACATAGTTCAGAGACTGATACTTGGGCTCTACCTTTATTTTCCTATTAAATAAAAGACTGAATGGTCCTATGGCCCATGATAAACAGACTAGAAGATAAGGGGGGAAAATACTTTATATAATACCCCTGTATTTCTTATACAGTTAGCATTTCTTATACTGACTGATTGACTCATTCTCCCTTATTTGTTGTGCGTTATGAACATTCTGCAAGAGCTATTGTTTTAACTGCACCTTCTGTGCTAGTAATATTGCATTGACCTATTGTATGCAATGGGTTGTTTACTCAGGAGTGATTAAGGGTCTGGATGTGTTATGATCAGTGGATGGGCCAGTTACAAATACATATTAGACAGATGTTTAATTATATCACACTGTCCATGGCCTTTGAGCTCTCCTACTGACTGCGGTAGCAGAGGCCAAGGGCGGAGTGGACTATAGACACTGAGTTTCCCTCTCAGCCCACTGCAGCCTCCCTTCAGAACAGCCACAGCACCAGGCAACGGGCCCTGCAGAACATCCATCAGCAATCTGTATGGGGTTTTAGCAAAATGGTCCCCACAGTTAAATGGTAACCTATTTAATTTTAAACCCATCCCTCACCTGAGAGGCCACTTCCACTTAGCTAGTTCACAGTACATAGGAAAATTCTGTGTACACATACACAAATTCATTATGACAGGCACACCAATTCAGAGCCACAAATGTCTTGTGGAAAGCACTGCCCTTCACAAAGATCTCATTAAACTGACAATGTGGCCGTATTAATCTGGGGGTGGTTAGCATACACAGCAAGTCACACAGGCATAAGAGTGCCATGCCCACACAGAAGTGCCCATGGCTGCTTGTTGGGGTATGTACACATGTATGATGATGAAGTGTTCGTACATGCACACAGATGGTGGCTGCACACACCTGTGAGCATATGTAGTGGCTGTACCAGCAATAGTGCATGTGTGTGTGTGCATGTGCACACATGCACTTTGGATATGCGCACTGCTTTGTGCAGGTGTGTATACACAGTAGTTGTATATTTATTGTGCATCTGCTAGGGAAGGTTCCTTTCTCTCCTTTTTTCCCCACTGAATGGGAAAAGGCTGTCAGCAATTTCCTTCTGTCAACAGCTGGGAGATGGTTTTCTGCAGTTAGCTGCAATTTGTTTCAATTATGTGTATTAATCATAGCCTGCTCCTGATGGTATTCTTCAAAAAAAATCAGGGCTTTTCTTTTTAACAAGCCATTTCCTCTCTCACGACAGCCCTTAATGATTGCAGGTTTGTCAAGAGAGTGGGGGGAAAAAAACCACAGTAGCTCCCATGTTTGTCCATTAGTTAATGACTACCAGGGTCAGTGGACTGATGAGGAAGAGGGTAAACATGGGCTAGGCAAACTGACCTGCTAGCTTTGGAAAGGTGGTTCTGAGTGTGGTTTGGTCTTGAGATCTTGCAGTTTAATAAAAGCAAGGACATGGCAAATGGCTGTTAAAGGCTTTTGGATGTTTCCTTGCTTGTACTGAAACCAAAGGTAGACATCCTGCTGTGTTCCACAGAGGCAGAATTGACACTTTTGTCTCACAATGAGGGTCAGTCCAAAGAACACAGCAAGAAAAGGTGGCAGCTGGAGCTGACAGTGAGATCAAGGAAACCATAAGGAACTGCTTTCAAAGCTTCAAGGGGCAACAGATCCTGTGAGCATTTAGCTAGTAATTCAGTTAGAACTACTGCATTTTACCCACTGTCAGGATGAAAGCAAACAGTGGCCTGACTTTGATGCTGAATTGTAAATCAGGCAGTGAAGCCCCAGTACCTGGCCTGGATTTGCATAAAGGGTTTGTGAACCCCAGCAAAGCCTTCTGCTATACATGCTGTGAACCATCCAGGTCTGGCTAAGTGCAGAGTTCTCTGTAAATATTTCACACAGACCTCAACATTTTTTTTCCTGGAACCACGAAGAGGGCTAAGATTTTAGCAATGAGCATCTGTTCATACCATGATTTTGTGGAGTCCTCTTAGACAATGTGTAGCACTAAAGGGCAAGTGCAAGCTTTCAAGAACCTGAGACCAGAATGGCAAGTGAGACGTATATCAGAAACAAGATGAATGAGGTTGTGGTGCATTCCATGTTTGCTAAAGAATTGCTGCCCCCAAACTACAGCTGGTTTTACTCATGGAAAAAGAAGAGTACAAAGATTTACAAGATTCATTTACACGGAAGGCACAACATAAATCAGGAGAGAGAGAAATCAAACTAGATGGCCTTCAAAAGCAACCAGATAGCATAACATAGGGAAAACAAAGAGCCATGCAGCTGGTATGGCCTAAGCCTTTTATTTTCATCTCTTGTGAAGCCCTTTCTGAGCCATAGAACAGGTGCTCAAAAAGGCAATACACAGGTTCTCAGAATGACCAGTCTCTTGCATTTTGAAATAGTGGGGTCATAGAATCATAGAAAATCACGGTTGGAAAGGACCTCAAAAGGTCATACAATCCAACCCCCTGCTCAAAGCAGAACCAGGCCCAACTAGATCATACCAGCCAAAGCTTTGTCTAGCCAGGTTTTGAAAACCCCCAAGGATGGAGCTTCCACCAACTCTCTGGGTAAACTTGTTCCAGTGTTTAACTACCCTCCTAGTGAGAACATTCTTCCTAATATCTAACCTAAACTTCCTTGCTGCAACTTGAAACCATTGTTCCTTGCTCTGTCATCTGCCACCACTGTGAACAGCCCAGCTCCATCTTCTTTGGAACCACTCTTCAGGTAGTTGAAGGCTTCTATTCAATCCTGCCTCAGTCTTCTTTTCTTCAGACTAAATAAGCCCAGTTCCCTCAGCCTCTCCTCAGAAGTTGTGCCCCAAACCCCTCACCATTTTCACTGCCTTCACTGTACTCTCTCCAATTTGTCCACATCTTTTCTGCAGTGGGGGGCTGAAAATTGGACACAATACTCCAGATGTGGCCTCACCAGTGCTGTATAAAGGGGAAGAATCATTTCCTTCAATCTGCTGGCAATTCTCCTGCTATTGCAGTCCAGTATGCCGTTAGCCTTCTTTATAACAAAGGCACACTGTTGATTCATATTCAGCTTATTGTCCACTGTAACCCCCAGGTCCTTTTGTGCAGGGCAGCTGCTTAGCCAGTCAGTCCCCAGCCTGTACTGGAGCGTGGGATTGTTCCGTCCTAAATCCACAGGATTAGACTTTTCTTTATTGAACCTCATGAGATTTCTTTTGGTCCAGGACAAACCCTTGGGGCACTCCACTTGATGCTGGCTGCCAATTAGACATCAAGCCATTGATTACTACCCTCTGAGCCTGATGATCCAGCAGGTTTTCTATTCACCTTACAGTCTATTCATCCAACCTGGACTTCCTTAGCTTGCTTGCAAAACTGTTGTGGGAGACTGTATAAAAAGCTGTGCTGAAGATGAGGTACATCACATCCACTGTTCTCCCTACATACACACAGCCAGTCATCTCATCATAGAAGGCAATCAGGGTTGTCAGGTGTGATTTGTCCTTGGTGAATCCATGCTTACTGTTCTTAAACACCTTCTTCTCCTCCAAGTGCTTGTAATATATTCCTTGAGGACCTGCTCCATAACTTTTCCAGGGACTGAAGTGAGGTTGACTGGTCAGTAGTTCCCTGGATCCTCCTTCTTCCCTTTCTTGAAGATGGCCATTATATTTGCCCTTTTCCAATTATGAAGGACTTCTCCCAATCACCACAAGTTTTCAAAGATAATGGCCAGCAGCTCTGCAACCACATCAGTCAACTCCCTCAGTACCGTTGGCTGCACTGCATCTGCCTCCATGGACTTGTACATGTCCAGCTTTTCTAAATGGTCCCTAACCTGTTCTTTCACCACTGTTGGCTGCACACCTCCTCCCCAAACTGTGCTGCCAGGTACAGTAGTCTGGAAGCTGACCTTGCCTGTGAAGACTGAGGAGAACAAGGCATTGAGTACTTTAGTCTTTTCCGCATCATGTTACTAGTTTGCCTTCCCCATTCAGTAAGGGACCCACAGTTCCCCTGATCTTCCTCTTGTTGCTGACATACTTGTAGAAACCCTTCTTGTTACCCTTCAAGTCCCTTGCTAGCTGCAACTCCAGTTGCACTTTGGCTTCCTGGTTTCATCCTTGCATGCCCAAGCAATACTGTTATCCTAGTTTGTTTGTCCAGTTTCTTGGAAGCTTCCTTTTTTGTGTTTTAGCTCACTGAATAGTTCCCTGCTAAACCCAGCTGGTCCTCTGCCATACTTGCTAGTCTTCCTGCACATCAGGTTTGTTCATTCCTGTGCCCTCAGTAAGGTTTCTTTAAAATATAACCAATATCTTCCTGCCAGCAGGGGGATGGAATAGAATGGTTAGGGGACCAGGGAAACAACCCAGACCTTCAAACTCAGACCAAATCTTCCCTTACATTTGATAAAGCAAAGAACCTGGCATCAATTCCCATGATCCTGACTTTCTCCCATCCCCCACAACACAGAGATTATTTTTGCCCCTTTCTTAATTTACCGATTTCAGCCAGTACAGGAGGCAGATTTACCAGCAGCGAGGCTTTGAAAAGAGAGACAGAGGGAGATTTACCACCAGCACACCTGGCTTTCAGGTGTTTGAAGTCGGCAAAAGCAGGACACTGTGAACATCTCAGACCCCAGCAAACAGCAGAGATGCCAACAGCCATGTGTCCAGGTATTTGAACCAAACCTTGGCTAGTGAAGATCCAACTCCCAGGGTGACAGAACTCAGAGTCAGTTAAACATTAGTCAGCCCCACAGAGCAGATACAATTATCCCAAACTGTGATTTGTAATGAGGTTGAAATACTACACTCTGGAATGTCTTCACACTAATGCTCTTCGCCTATGGGTTACCCCCTCTATGGAGCAGATGCTGGTTTCTAAACTTCTGCCGTTCAGTGTTGCATTCACTTAAAGGAAAAGCTCATATGCAAAAAGTGCTTTGGCTTGAGGCCCATCCAGCACAGAGCAGCCTGGCTGGGCTGGTGCTGATGTGATGACACAGTGGGAAATAATGAGTAGGTATTAGGTCACAAGAAAATGGGGGAAGCCTGAAAGGAGAAAATGGCTCAGAGCTGTCACATGGAAAGGCCTTAGCTCCAGGGTGTCAAAAACAAGAGAGAGAGGTAGTTATCTGTGCTAAAGCATCCCGCCGCCAGTCATCAGGGGCAGGGACAGTCTGAGATGATGGTAGGAAACAGAGAAGAAACAGATTAGGGAAAAATACAGGGAAAGAGGGAGTGGAAAGGAGAGAGGGAAAAATAGAGAGAGGAGACAAAGAGAGAGAGAAGGGGGGGCAAGGGAAGTGAAAAAATAGGAACAAAAAAGAAAATCAAACAGAAGAGAGGAGAAGACGGAAGGAAAAGAGAAGGAGGGAACGATAGAAAGTGATAGAAGGAGAGAGCAAGAGAAATCTGTGCTGGTACAGTAACAAATAAATCCCTGCAGCATGACAGGCGTCTGCTGAAGCATTTCATTTCCCCGCAGCATAATGGTGTGTTATTGCCCATTATCTGTTCTGTCAGTGCCAGAGTCGATATTAAATGAGGGGCAGCTGCATTTAGCTGCCATTTTTCAGCTGTCTCCCTGTTGCCATGGAGATCTGGTTGTTTCTCCATGAACCTGGCTGGCAAGCAAGAGGGGAGAGTGTGTGTGTGGGGGGGGACTGCTGAGGGTGAAGGGGAGCAATGGACAGAAAGCAGCAGCGAAGGCATGAGAACAAGAGGAGGGTGAAGGAGGACAAGCCTGTCACGTCCCCACCTGCATCGGAGAAATCAGGCACTTCTAACACCCTATTTATATGCAGAGGGGCTGGCTGGCCAGCATCTGCTCCGGGCTTTGACTTTTACAGGCTCTGGTGAGAGTCCCTTTATGCTCCACCCTTTTCGCTTCCCCGGAGACCTCTCCCCCATAAAGAGGCTAATGATCCTCACCTCCGCTCCAGCACGTTCTGCATAAAGATCTCAGTGTTTTTATATCCATAATGACCTGTATCTCACAAAGGCCCCCATGGAAAGCAGGGAAATTTTGTTATTTTCATAGTGCAAGAGGGAAACTGAGGTGCAGAGAGGAGAAAGAGCCTGTGCCCTCTCTCCATGGCCTGATACATCCCACTCCTCTAGCCTGGATTTTAAAAGCCAGGACTCCTGAGCTCTCAGTCCTGTTTATCTAATCACCGGATGTTATTCCATCAAAACCAGAAAATCAGAAGGCCTGCTACTAGCCTGGCTATTCACACAATCTCTCTAAATCAATACCAGAACCCAGAAATGCTGGTTCTCTGTTCCTTGCTCATTTGGTTGTGCACAGGACTATAACATTCAGATACAGTCTTGATTCTAATAAAAGTATTTCCAGTCTGCATAAACTCAGAGTCTACAAAGAGGTATACATGGTTTTAAAGCCCTGCATTTTCCCAACATCTGTGGCGAGCTTAGGAAAACTACCAGAGAAGGTGAAGAAACAGAATTCAAATCCCTGAGGTCCTGTAACACTTTGGATATTCCCAGAATACAATGACTCGCATCTCTGTGGTATCTTCTAAGTCTGGAGAGGTGTGGCAATAACATTTTGGTAAAGCAGTGAATTTTATTCCAGGGCCCCAGTGATCTGTTTTTCCAAACATACAGGCACGCAAATCAGGACATCAGCCATTCCCCCTCCCTCCAGCATATATGAGACGTAACTAGGGACAATGGAAGATCAGGAGGAAACTCACAGTCATGCCTATAACATCCTGAAAGCAATTCCAGTGATCCTATAGTTCTCTAGCCCTGGAGAGAGAGGAAGGAGCAAGTTCTCTTGCAAGACCCTAACCTTGAATGAAGCCCATTTTTGACAGCTTGACATCAAGTCTCAGCCAGTGCCAGATGCAGTTGTCTGGTGTATGTTATTTCTGATTAGAGGTAAAGTTGTCCTCAGGGCTCCTACTTCTGGAAGGTGAATTTAACATGCAGAGGTGATACTAGTCCTAAAGCAACTTGCAGCTGCTCAGAAAGCATCTTTTCTGAGTGCTTCTTGCTTCCGTTTGTCCTGAATTCTGATTTTCTCCTAGATCCTGGACATCAAAAATGAAGCTCAGAATTCAAACCACCTTCTTATCTGTTCTTACCTTCCAAATTTCCTGTATCATAGCATTCAAGAGGGCTGTAGAGTTCCAATTTCTGTAGCCTCAAGCTAAAGAAGTCTTCACAAATTTCAGCATGGACTGCATTTTTAAAGAGGTGCTGTGGACACCTCCCTAGAGTGTGCAGTTACCCAGACCCAATCTCCCTTTCCTTGCAGTTGAGTGGCCCAGTTTCTGTTCCATTAGCCTCTGGACATTGTCCCTGCTGGCAACTGCAGCAACTCCTTGCATGGAAAAGTAACACTAAAGAAGCGTTTGAGAATTTCTCAGTATTTGAATTACGGGGAAGCTGAAGGGGGCTGAGCCCCCCCATAAGAGACAAGAGCCCCCCTGTAAGATTTGTAAATCATATCTGGAGGTCTCTGATTTTATTAGGGCATTGTGATGGGGAGCCCAATTTTTTTTGCAGACCACTCCAAGAGTCAAAGTGTAATTTGAACCCTGATATTTCTTAACTAACTCTGTTTAACAATGTTAACCCTACTGCCTGCTTTTGGTCTTGAGTCCATCCCTCCCACATCTGCTTCGTTCTTCTCCTCCCTGGGGTGCTTCCCTGTTTTCTGGTCCTCCTGTCATCTGTTCAGGCTATCCAGCCCTTCATATTGAGAAGACTTGAGCAACTCCCAAACACAAAAGACAACCAAAGTTCATAAGCTGGGCCATGTTTATTCTCATGTCCTGTACAAACTCCTTCAGGCCAATTTGTTTTCAAAGGCTTCCTAAGGCTGTCTCCTTTGAGGTTGGCTGGACTGTCTTCAGAGTCCATTCTAAGTTTGAAATTGGCCCTTCAGTTGTCAGTTCTATCCATCAAGGCTCCCTCTGACCTCTTATCTGTCTGTGCCCATCTCTGCCACTTCTCCTCTGCTACCTACCTCTTACCTGTACCTCCAAGGAGCCTTCAGCATCCAGCAGTAGATCTCCAAAGTGATTATAGACAAAGTGAAGATGCCAAAAGGCAATGGTTTTTCACTGCTGTTTTAATTACTGTGTTACATATCCTTCTATGCTACAGATCTAGTAACAAATCCATATATTATATAAGACCACCTATTTCAGCAACTTGCAGTCTACATTACTGAATCTGACCAAGGGCCCAAAAAGTGACTAATGCCTGTTGCTTTGAAGGAATGATGATGTCTGCCCCTCAAACGGTAGAAGGCAATTGTAGGAGGAAAGGAAAAATCCTTCCTGACCCCAGCTAGCAATCCATTTGTGCTCCAGAACAGATGGGTTAATTGGTCTTGACACTTTGTCTTAGTTTCCACAGCTTCAAATGTTACTAATGGATGTAAAATGGTTCAGTCATTTAAAATGACCTAATGTGCTCTTGTCTCAGGAATCTGCTGCAGCAGCGAGTGCTAGCAGTTAACTACACTGCAGTATTTCTTTTCATCTAACTTCAAATTTGCTGCCTTCCCTGTTCCGCCTGTTGTTCCCTGCTCTGTGTTACGGGTAGGGGAAAAATAAAGAATATGATCAGTTTCTGCAATGGCCTTCATTATAATAATACCCCAGTCAAGTTCCCTGTTGGTTCAGGGATCAGGGATCCTACCTGGCAATTTTCTCAATTGTAGAGAAATGCCTGGTCATCTTGGCACTCCTAGCTATTGTGTAGTCTCATTGCTGGGCCTTCTGATATGGTCTGACTGAGAAAACCATCCCTAAAATAGCATCAGGACAAGTATGTGGACTCAACTTGTATTACACAGTGGTGCTAACCTTTCCAGGCTGCAGGCCAGATGAGTTGAGTTTGGTCTGTGGGTCTGATACAGCATGGGGTTGGCATGCAAGCGTGATCTGGTGCATGGCCCCAGCTCTGTGTGCCATATCAGGCCTGCAGCCCTGGTCCCATGCATGCCAGATGAGGCCTACCACCTTAGGCCTGGCCCTGAACCTATGTACACTGAACTGGGCCTGCTGCCTTAGCCTGGCACACTGACCAGATCCAGCACACAGGGCCATGTCATCTGGTCTCAGGGCTTGGAAATTTGATGATGGGGAAGCAGTGGTAGCGTTATTTGTCACTGCGTCTCTACTGCCAAATTTCCAGACCTGTGGGGAGCCCTGTGGGCCAGGTGACATTGCTTTACAGACTGCATCTGGCCCAAGGGCCAGAGGTTAAGTACCACTGGTCTTACGCATTAGGTCCTTCCCATCTCTGAAATGTGCTGCCTTTGTCAGGGCTTCTTCCATCTCTGTTACAGTTCTCCAACTCCCTCTCAATACATATTTTTCTTGCTGACCAGCAGTTTCTTCCAAATTCCTAACAGTCCTTTGTAGAAACAAATTCTGCCTGCATTGCTTATATGCTAATCCTCTCTTTTAGCTTCCCTCCACAATCACGACCTCTTGCTTTTGAACGAGTAAGTATCTCAAACAGCATATTGGGCACCAGGCTGCCCTCTGCCTTCTAGGATCCTGTTGTTCTCTAAGCGTACCCAAGTTCAGAGTCTCTTGACCAAAAGTCCTCTTGGCAAGCCAAGGGGAGGTTGCACAAAAGGGCAAATAACAACTGCTTTAGATTTATTTAAAAACATAAAGAGTCTTAAGGAACGTTCTGGTTTGACGGTTTGAAGACAACAGATTTGAGTCCAATGTTCCAGAGAAACCAACAAGAAGGGAATTTTCAGTGGATTTTGTTATAATAGTATCAGCAGTAAAATAGGACATGAATAAAGAGGAAAGGGGCTCGGCATTCACTGGGATCTGAAACAAGAAAGGAGAAAGAAGGGCATCAATTAGCACTACAATGCTATGGCAAGCAACTGGAGTGAGGGTCAGTCCAGGAAGTTTCTGTCTGGACTTGCAATGCACACACGGTATAAAGTTACATCTGTTTCTGTCCTGCTCATCTGTCGCATTCAGACTGAGACCAGATCTCAGAACAAGGTTTAGGGCAACAAAATTTGCCAATGCACTCCCTTGAAAAAGGAAAAAAAATGAGGCAGTCATGCTGCAAAGTAAAATCTGAGCAATGGCTGTCGTGAGCAGCTGGTATTTATTCTGCAACAGTTTTAAAGCAAAGTGTTGATTTGTAACACTCTAGGAAGGCTCTTTGGTGAGCGTTCCAGCAGAGAAAACTAGTACTTGGAATTTCTGAGTTTCTGGGTAGGGGAAAAAAAGACAAAGAAAAAAAGGATCTACCTTTTGTCTTCTCTCTCTCTCTCTCATTTTCTGCCCTCTTTTTTGGAAACTTAAGATAGCCATCATCTTCCTTCCTATATTGAGCCAATCTCTGAATATATATACTACATGCTAAGGTTGAATCACATATGCTGGATAAAGAGATGGATCTGTGTATCTGAATCTCTGCTCCTTGTGCAAACAAAACTCCCACTAACTTCGGTTGATTAATACAAGGACAATCTGAGCCTTTATCAAAAACAAGTTAAATACACATGGTCACTCTGAACAGCCAGCTTCCTTGTTCCCAGTTGTTTTAAAATTATTATTAACCTTGCTTTTCTCTAATGCTTTCTGTCTGAGACTCTCAAAGTGCTTTCCAAATACCAGAAAGGCCCCTAAGCCCTGCCTCCAGGAGTGTCAGTACTAAAGAAGCTGAGACCATTTTCAATTGTTCACACTCGAAAGCATGCGAGAACTTTTGCATTCATCTGTATAATTTACACATACAAAAGGCTGGGGATATGACATTGCACAAACTTGTACAAAGGTGTTACCTGGACTTGCCTGTATGTGATCCCTGGCTTAGTGGGTGTGATCCCATCTCCTTCTAGTGGCTAGAACAGGCTTGTCCAACATACAGCCCGCGGGCTGCCACGCAGCCCGTCAAGGCATTTTCTGTGGCCTGAGGTGCTGTGACAGAAAACGAAAGTAAACAGTGTTTACTTTTGTTCCCACCCCTTGTCCCTCCCCCAGCTCCTCAGCAGACTCCTAATGGCTGCTGAAGGGCTCGGGGAATGGACGAGGTTCCCACACGCACCATGTCAGCTTGACGTTGCCGACGCGGTGCGTGTGGGAAGAGGAGTAGCCATGTGCCTCTCAGGACAGGATGAGCCCAGCCGGAGCAGCAGGGGCTCAGCTGCACTTTCCCCCTACCTGTGCCAGTCAGTCCCGAGTGGCACACAGCTCCGCTGCTGCTTCTGCTGCCTGGTGCCGACCCGGGCGGGTCTGTCCCATCCGGAGCAGCACATAGCTGAAGCCAGATTCCCACATGCTGCTGGGGATGGGAGGAGGCTGGCCAAGTCGGCACCAGCCAGCAGAAGCAGCGGCAGAGCCATGTGCTGCTCGGGACTGACCGGTGCAGGCAGGGAAAAATGCAGCTCAGCTCCTGTTGGGCTCATCCCGTCCCGAGCGGCACACGGCTCCACCACCGCTTCTGCTGGCCGGTGCAGACCCGGCCGGGCTCCTCCCATCCCCAGCAGCTTGTGGGAAGCTGACTTCAGGTGCATGATGCTTTTCCTGGCTGGTGCTGATCCGGCTGGGTCTGTCCCATGAGGAGCAGCATGCGGCTGAAGCCGGCTTCCCACAAGCTGCTGGAGACGGGAGGAGCCCGGCTGGGTCTGCACCGGCCAGCAGAAGCAGTGATGAAGCCATGTGCCGCTCAGGATGGGACGAGCCCGGCCAGAGTAGCAGGGGCTCAGCTGCATTTTCCCCTGCCTGCACCGGTCAGTCCCAAGCGGCACATGGCTCCGCTGCGGCTTCTGCTGGCTGGTGCCGACCTGGTCAGCCTCCTCCCATCCCCAGCAGCACGTGGGAAGCCAGCACAGGGGACCTCGGCAGATGGTGTCCTGGCGTGAACTCTGCGGAGCGAGGCAGCAGAAGCCGGTGTCTGCCTGACCCCGCGTTCTGGGCTCGCAGCACTTAGGCTACCAGGGTTGTGTGCACGGGCAGCCGGGCATCACGGTGAGTGGGGCTGTGCGGGCAGGTGGGTGAGGGGCTGCGGTGCAGCGACTGCCTCGCTCCAGCCCCCTCAGGCAGCGCCAGCTCGTGGGGCTGCGCTGCTCGGGGGAAGGAGATGTGGAGCTATTTATTTCTCCTTTTCAGTCTCTGGGGCAGTAGATGGTTGGATGCAGAATGAGTCCATCCTGCCCCTGCCCACCAGCCTCTACCATGAACCTTGCAGTAACAGGCAGGTGCAGCAGAGCTACACAGGCAGGGTCTCTTTGGCCCAGGACAGAGGGTGTTTGAATATGGCTCGCCGGCCGACTGGGTGATAAAAAGTTAATGATCTGGCCCCACATTCAAAAAGGCTGGACACCCCTGGGCTAGACTCAGCAACTAAAATAGCCTGTTATTTTAACAGTTACTTCTTGAGCTCCTCTTTAAAGCGAGTGGTAGGCGCTTGGTGATGGCAGCCCTGGTCTGCTCCCTGGTGATGACTGTGTGGTCTATATGCAGCAGCATGTGTTTTTAATAAACCTACATGAGATGTTTCGTATGAAGAAAAAAAAAAATCAACCCTGAATTTCAGATGTGATCCAGGGGAGCACTCCCAGTCACACAGCACTTCAGAGACTCATGGCCAAGGGTCAAAATCTTGTGAAAGGTTCAGCAACCACAACTGGAGCCAGCTTTTCAAAAGAGCTCAGAATTACTTTCCTTTAAAGACCAGAGGTATCCAGATTTTCTGAGATCAATGGTCCGTTTGCTGGGCATCTGTGAAGGCTTGGCCTCATACAATTGCTCAAGGTCAGCAAACAAGTCTGTGGCAGAGCTGGGAACAGATCATATCTGCCCCAGTCTCATGCCTGGACCACAGAAGCATGTGTCCTCCATCCTATATATTCTGAAAAGGGAACTGACACTGTCTGGAGTGCCAAAGTACTGTCATGAAGAGGCAAGCAGTGAAGTGAGCCCATGTAACACAACAGAATGTATTACCATAATTCCTAATTATGACTGTTTAGAGGCCCCATAAGAGGAAGAATAATTATGTTTAACAGGCAGAGTGATAAAGAGGAGAGATTAGTAAATTCCCCAACCCCCCTCTAAGATCGCTGCAAGATCCTCTCAATTTTCCTAGCTATTCATAAGCCTGTCAAGGGAATTTATTCCACAAAGGTCAAGGACTTGGTTCCACCTGCCCCAGGGATCTCCACAATCGTGAAAAGCAGTAGAAAAAAAATACTAGCTCCTTTAAAATGACCTATTGGGGTCTCTTACTCACGGGGCTGTTGACTCTCACATAATTACTATGGGGTACTTTACAAAGGTTTTACTCTATAACAAACAGTGGACATGTGGCCAGCTCTCCCAAGGAGCTGCCTGCAGTAGATGTTATAAAATAACCCCTGGCCACAAAGTGGCCGGAGGGCTGATTTGTATTGAGCACATATAGCTACCCCTGGGGACGAGACTGACACGGGACACACGTCACATGGTAACTCTCCCATGTAGTGAAGTTACTATGTACTTTCAAGTAGTAACTTTATCTTGGATTGAAGTAATTTACTCTGTGTGGCTGAGACGTGTCTGCTCTGTTTTTCCTACAGAGTAAAAATCACTTCAGCTGCAGTGGGTGTGCAGGAAGACTGAAGCTGTGTAGCTGATCTGCAAAAATCTCACAGCAGTGCATATGGGGAGGGTTGTCTTCTCTGTTTGAACAGGAATAGAGAGGCTGTTGGACCTGCATGCAGGCTCATTTGGAGAGCTGTTGAAGGCAATTAGCTTCTCAAAGGGTCACAAGCCAAAAGTCAATCTTCAAATGAAGGGCACCCCTTGTGATTTTTTTTTGCAGGCCTTTCTAGAACCCCATTGGCTCATTATGCAGGACAAAAACATCCAGGAGATCACATGAATGGAACCTGTGTTGGCAAGAACAGAGCCCCTGACCAGTGCAGCTTGTAATCTTTAGCCATTAGTAGAGGTGCACTGATACATCAGTCCCATATCAGATCGGCACCAATATAGGGAAAATTGACAGTATCGGCAATCGGATTTTTTGGGCTGATGTGGCTGATAAATGCCCCATGTACACGTGTACCCACAGCATACGTGTGGCCAGGAGCGCAGCCCAGCGGCTTGGGGAGCAGCATCTGCCTGGTAAGTCTGTTGTGGGGGAAGGGGTGGGGGGAGGAAAGGGGCAGGCAGATCGAGGCCCCTGTGGTGAGGGAGGGGATGGGGCTGCGGCAGACACTGCACAGCCAAGGCAGGGCATGGGATGTCGCTGCGAGTGGTTTGTCCAGGGGGCACGGGGAGAGGGGGTGGCTCCCATCGCTGCACGCACCCTGGGAGGGCATGGTAGGGTGTGGCCCTAGATCAACTCAGGGTGAGGGTGGGCTGCCACTGTGGGCTGGGCTGGGCTGTGCTCAGGGCAGGCAGCAGCAGCACTGGAAGGGGGGCTATGGCGAATTTTGGGGTGGCTGCAGCCCCCCTGTAGCCCCGCCCCCAGTGTCGCCACCATTGCCATAGGGCAACTTTGCTACGGCACTGTGCTTTAGTACTAGCTTTTGGGAGGTTACTGCACTGTGTGTGCTACGCATAGTTAGATTTTGCATCTATGATGACATAACTGCCGATCACATGTAGACCCATGTGATCGCTACATCTCAATAACACACCGTATGGGAACATAGCACATCGCTACATCGCCGTGGGGCAATCTGTAGACATATCCGATACACAGAATCCATTTCCATCCCAATCTGAGGGAAGCCAAATTATTTCAGCCCCTCACCAAGTGCTTCATTCCTGGCAAATTTTGCCCAAAATTGAAAAAAATCAGCAACAACAACAGAACTAAATGTTCTCCTGGCTTCAGCCAGATTTTACAGCATCAAAAGATTCAAAGTGTTCAGAGAAGCATCAAGACCTTTTGGTTCTAATCCAAATCCTAAAATCTTTCAGACATGTCCACCTCTCCCCCTAGTTATTTTAATCTCTATTATATGGGTAGTAGGAATAAAGCCTCACAAGTTTTTGCATGTGGTTATTTTGATTTTTAGTGCTGGTGAAAAGAGATGGCAGCACTGGATTTAGAGAGCTTGATACAAGAGGCTCTCAGCACCCACCATTTTCATACTGGGAAATCCTGGCAAGACAGAATCTCCATATACTTATTAGCAATGAAACACATCTGAAGAAACATCACCATTATAAATAAATGTTTCTTGTATAATCTAGATCAGATAATATTTGCAAACTACAACCTGAATTCTAAAAGGTTGCCAGTGTGGTCATAAAACATGGGTGCTCTTAATTTAAATACTCAAACAGAAAAAATAGTGTGTGTGCTGCTCCGGCATGTGTGTCAGAATGGTCGAGTTAGAAGCATACAGACTCTGAAAGGCAGGATCTCCTGAGTTCCCACATTGTCTTGCTGGGGTTTTTATAAAATGTCTGTCACCTTGCTAACTAATATCAGCTCCACCACTCCTTTGCTATATAGCCTTGATCGAATCACTTCATTGTCTTTTACCTCAGTACACCCATTTGGGGATAATGAAGCTGACTCATTCACAGAGGGGTTGTGAGGCTTCCTTTGGTTAACATTTGAATGGTGCGAAGTTCTGAGTATTGCTACCTTTGTTAAAACACTAAGGACAGAATTACTGAGGAAGCAGCACAGCCAGCCACCCTGGCCTGCATTTCTGATTAGGAAGAATCGCTCCGAGACAGAAAATGCAAACTCTGCTGGCCCCCGTCCCACTCCACTCTTGACTCCCCATCACTGCAGTAAATGAACCTTATCCAAGACAGTTACAGATGATGCAGGAGTCCTTCAGACAACCAATAAAAAGGATAACAAAGAGCTACACGGGAAAATACTTCCCTGAAAGAAAACAGAAAGGTCAATTACAACAATAATTAAGGACTCCTCCCCTGCATGATGAGGAGCACCCTCTCCCTGACTGTAAATCAGCAGGAGGGGAAGGTATGCCATTCCTTGCACAAGACAGTCAACAGACCTGGTGACATTCAGCAGTGGCATTTTCCACAGCCCTATAGGGGCCTAGATCCTACATAAAGCTCTAGGGATCCTTCAGCTTCAAAACCTTATGTCTTTTCCTATGATCCTTGGAGTCTAACTGCCTTCCCTGCTAGAAGCCTGATAGAGGGGCCATGACTGGTGGGATGGCAGTGACAGCCCAGGAGTCAATACACTATATTTCAGGAACAGCTCACCCAGAGTTGCCAACAGTCAGCAGCAAGGCAGTGCAAGCATACATTTGCTGTGTGCATACTCCCTCTCTGCAGCCCCACACTGATGGAACCAGTCTCACAAGATACTGGTTATTTAAATGCATTTCTGCTTTGCAGCAAGGCTGGGTTTTAAATCAGTTCTCAAGATAAAAAGGAAAACAACCTAGAAGAGATTGCAGATTATTCCAGCACTGTTCCTTCCTTCCCAGCATTAAGTAAGTAAAGATGCAATCTTGTGAGGCACTAGGCACTACCTCCAAGCCAAGATATATCAAGTGCCATGAACACAGAGGAATTATATCCTCACCAGGGAAGACACCGAACATTCACTTTAGCTTGACATCTCCTATAACATCTAGGGCTCACTCCATCATGTCTGGGTTTTCTGGCACATTGGGTCTTCAGCAAATCAGCCTGCCTGCCCAGACCCCCTAACTCTGCATTCCTGCTACCAATATCACCTGCCAACAGTGCTTCCTAAATGCCAAGGTATCACTAAACAGACAGCGATTTCACCTGGCACACCCTACACAATGGGAAACACTGCCCCTTCAAAGTGAGCGCTGGAAAGGCACTACTGCAGTGTGACGCCAAGCAGAGAAGCCAAGCCCTTGCTGAGCTGCATGGAGAAGTCTATGGAAGGCAGATACTTCCCTACTGGATGTAAAGCTTCCCACATAACAGTTTTAATTCTAGCTAGTCAAACATCTTGTGCATCTAATTTGAGACACTGCACAGAAGCAGCAATAAGTGCCCTCTACCCTGGTAGACCTTATTTGCTGTAGATCTGGGTATGGACTTTCCAGGTTCATTCTACCAGGCTTCACACAAATATCTGGAGTGGGTTTTGTTCCAGGTGGGTTTATGTTCCCAAGTTGTTTTGAGCTTCTGGTTTCAAAGAACAAAGGTCCCCCACTACTCCAAGCTGGAATCTCCCCATTCTAGTCCATGCAGGGTTCTGGCTCTGGGAGAAGAAACAACCGAATGGAAAAGGGGAAAACTGCAGAGGTACCATCTAACTGGTGCATGGTGGGGAAAAGAAGGTTCACTGTACCCTTTGTTCCTTTTCTTCTAAACATGGATTTTCCATAATGGGATTTTCCCTGGGAACTATTATTCCTTCATTGTAAGACATCTAAAAACTGGATGGTCTCCCAGAAACAAAGGGCAGTAGCTAGGGGGTATTCTTCCTGGTGGAGAGAGCTGCCAGTGGGAAGGGGGAACAGGACAGGTACAGACCATCCTTCTTGGCAGTGCCTACCATTCCCTTGCAGGGGCTATTTTTCTTTGCTCTCCAATAACTTACACTCCAAATGTGACACCGTTCCCCAACTTTTGCTGGTTCCTCACCCTTGCCCTGCATCCGTAATTTCCCCTCCAGTGGGGCTGGTGGCAAAACTTAGCAGCCTTTTGTTTATGAGGTAATGAAGCATGAGCTTTTCTGTGTCTCTAGGGTGTTTTCAGAGGTTGGAAAGAAACTGAGCCTGGCTCACAAAACCTGATCTGGTCTGGTCCCTAGTGCCGCACTTGGTTATATGTGAACTGTTTTAGCAGCAAGGCAAGGAAGTTTAGAAAGAGCAGTGTAATAAGGGAATGACCTACAGCATCTGTCTCTCTCCCTCATCCACAAAATCATAATCACCAGCATAAGTCTGTGTGCAGAGGACTTCCACCAGTGCCCATCACTTTGTGCTACTCAAGGCCATATAGAGAGGTCTTTTCATATGTCAGTTGGTTATACATTGAATTTAATGATGGTAATAGCAGCTTGACTGGCAGGCCTGGAAACTGAGGTCCCTTTACATCTCGACAGAGAAGGCACAGTCAGGACAATGAAAGAGCAAACATCCCCTCCCCACAATGGTGAATGGACCTTCACACTGCTCTGGAGTTGGTCATAGAGGGGAATATGGTCTCTATGGCCCATTCACTCAGTCTTTGGTCTCTTAATTGATGCTGCCAGCAAGGGACCCAGGGATTGCCAAAGAACACAAAGTTTTCTGAGAGAGAGACTTCTACCGAAGGGAACTAACCTGGCATACACCAACATATTTCACACAGGGGTCATTTGAACTTCCACTAGCAAAATATCTGTCAGTAGTGTCTGTCACACCCAGTCACAGATGGATGATCTCACCTCAGGAACCATCTCAAACCATAATGTTGCCAAAGTGGGAGGGTTTGCTGTGAGTTTGCAGGCATGCAAAGAAGGAAATGGAAAGGGGCAAGATGCAGGGTTTACAGCAAGTATGTGAATTCCTTTTAAACCATAGTTGTTTTGGGGTTTTTTGTCTTTGACAGGCTGCAGTCTAAAAGTTGCAGGGAGCCAGCCCCACTCCCATGCACCTATAGCACTGCCCAGAGGTGGGTTATAGCACCTGATCCAAGGCTAGTTATTTCTCTAACATACAGCATACTTGCATTTTCTCTTTGGCCCATTTAAACAGATAATAACTTAAAGGAGTGTTTACATTCTTCCTAAAGGCCTCCTACTGCTCAAACATGCTTACAAACCTGCCAACAGGCGTATTATATTACCCAGAAAGCAGGACTCAGTACTGTTAGTTACATGGGCAAAAGTCCAAATCTATTCATAGATACTCTGTTATAAATAAAAAATAACCATCATGACCCAAACTCACCAATCACTGAAAGGCCAGCAGAGGGTCAGAGCAGAAGAAAGTGAGTTTGCTGTCTCTTCCCTAGCAATGTATTAGCACCTTGCAAAGATCTGGAACAAAGGCAGAGCTTTCACATGCAGTTGTTCGTTGTGTGATGACATCTTGGGTAAGGAGCCAGGCCAATTTGAGGGATCCATCAGAGATGTCACAGTCACCAGTCTCACTCTGGATAAAAAGTTAAGGTGATCCCATAAAACCTGGGACAGGTGGCCAGCCAAGGTCAACTGGTTTAGGCCTCAGGAAGAACTGTGTCTTTTTTGGCAATGAAAAACCATCTTGGGCATCTTGTGACTAAAATAAATTTAGTTCTCATATCAGCCAAATGTTGGGATAACAAGGGCTAATTCTACATTATACAGACAAAAAAAAACAGTACCACCCACCACAAGGAAGGTTCTCAAAATGCAAAGCTGCCGATTGACTAAGAAAACATGCCATGTCTCCATCAATTAGAAACCCCGTCAATGACATAAGATCATTTCATTTATGTCACAAGGTTTATTGTGTATTAAAACGTTGCCATGAGAACGAGGAAGCTACACCGAACATAACTAGCTGCAAGGTCTCCCAGTTTGAGACCCCTTGGTGTCTCTTTCCCAGAAATATTCTACTTGGCTTTATTAACATGAACATTGCAAAAAGCAAAGTTTAATAATGAATGTTCAGGAACAGCAAACTGAACTGCACAATTATCCAACACCAAGGAAAAGTGGACACTTAAATGGATCTGGTTTACATTCAGGTAAAAAAATGAATTTTATACTATTGAAGTTTAACCTCCTGAATTTCCTCATACATAGAAAAAAATCAATGCTCTGAAATGTATGTATCTTTCTATCAACAATACACATTTTGTATATTCACATTGCTCTGTGTGCAAATTATATGCAGACCATAGGCTGTTCATTGAATAAATTCATCAATAATTTCAAATGACCAAACTTAAAAAAATTAGCAATTTATCTAGAACAGAAGATGTAATTTGATACCAAAATACAATATATTCCCCCTGTTTTAGTGAGGATAATGTGAAATTAATCCACAGGCCAGGGCTCAAAAATGAATTTGAATGTTTTCTGGAGGTGGCAGACTTTTATTCTATCTTGACCAGAGTCCTAACTCCAAAAAAGGCCCAGCATAAAATGCTTCAGAAGAGGAACAAAACTTCTGGGCAGCACTTATCCAATATGTGCTGTACTAGTACTTTGTAAATAAAAGAAATATGCTCTCTGACCCCCATAATTCAGTTTTGCCCCACATCGTGAAGTTTGATACTCCTCAGAAGTTTTGATCCAACTTTCTTTAGTATGTGGGACACCCCCAAATCATAGGATCGTAGAAAATGATGGCTGGAAGGGACCTCAGGAAGTCTTCTAGTCCAACCCCCTGCTCAAGGCAGGACCATCCCTAACAGGATCATCCCAGCCAAGGCTTTGTCTAGCCAGGTCTTAAAAACCTCCAAGGATGGAGATTCCAACATCTCTGGGTAACCTGTTCCAGTGTTTTACTACCCTCCTAGTAAGAAAATTCTTCCTAAAATCTAACCTACCCTTCGCTTGCTGCAACTTGAGACGTGCTCCTTGTTCTGTCATCTGCCTTCACTGTGAACAGTCTACTTCCATCCTCTTTCAAACTACATCCCCTTCAGGTAGTTGAAGGCTGATATTAAATCCCCTCTCATTCTCCTTTCCTGTAAACTAAATAAGCTCGGTTCCCTCAGTCTTTCCTCATAAGTCATGTCCCCCAGCCCCCTAACCATTTTTGTTGCCCTCCACTGGACCCTCTCCAATTTGTCTACATCCTTTCTGTAGTGGGGTGCCCAAAACTAAACACAGTACTCCAGGTGTGGCCTCACCAATGCTGAATAGAGGGGAATAATCACTTCCCTTGACCTGCTGGCAACACTCCTACCAATGCAGCCCAGTATGCTGTTAGCCTTCTTGGCAACAAGGGCATGCTGTTGGCTCATATTCAGCTTCTTGTCCACTGTAACCCCCAGGTCCTTTTCTACGGAGCTGCTGCCCAGCCAGTCAGCCCAGCCTGTACTTGTGAATGAGACTGTTCCATCCTAAGTGCAGGACTTTGCACTTGTCCTTGTTGAACCTCCTGAGATTTGTTTTGGCCCAATCCTCCATTTGTCTAGGTCACTCTGAGTCCTAGCTCTACCTTCCAGCATATCTACTACTCCCCACAGCTTTGTGCCATCTGACCTAGACTTGCTGAGGGTGCACTCTATACCATCTTCCAGGTCACTGGGGAAGACACTGAACAAAACTGGCCAAGGACTGATCCCTCGGTCACACTACTTGATGCCACCTGCCAACTAGACATTGAGCCATTGATTGCTACCCTCTGAGCCAATGGTCCAGCCAGTTTTCTATCCACCTTACATTCCATTCGTCCAACCCATACTTCCTTAGCTTGCCTGTATGAATGTTGTGGGAGACTGTATCAAAAGCCTTGCTAAAATCAAACTGGTTTCCCCACATCCACAGAGTCGGTCACCTCATCATAAAAGGCAATCAAGTTGGTAAGGCATGACTTGCCCTTGGTAAATCCATGCCGACTGTTCCTAATCACATTCTTCTCCTCCAAGTCATAGGCGACACATTGTGCCCCTCCTGAGATTGGCCGTGGCCGATGCTACCACCAGCATCTACGGGCTGTCGCTGCCCACCCTGACACTACTGCAGCCACCTACGGGTGGTTGCCAACAATGTCACTGCGGCTGCCTGCAGGCAGTCCCCACTTGCCGCCACCATGCCCCCACTCACGACCAACACCGCCGCTAACACCTGTGAGCGGTCCCCGTGTCCCCACAGCCTCAGGAGGCACAAGCCATTCATGCTCTAAGTGCTTAGAACAGCATTTCCCAACTTTTTTCACCCCATGGCACACTTATCTACATAAAAACCTGCTGGGTGGCACAGAGGTGGAAAGGGATCTTGGAGTCCTAGTGGACTCCAAGATGAACATGAGTCGGCAGTGTGACGAAGCCATCAAAAAAGCCAACAGCACTTTATCGTGCATCAGCAGATGCATGACGAATAGGTCCAAGGAGGTGATACTTCCCCTCTATCGGGCGCTGGTCAGACCGCAGTGGGAGTACTGCGTGCAATTCTGGGCGCCACACTTCAAGAAGGATGCGGATAACCTGGAGAGGGTCCAGAGAAGGGCCACTCGTATGGTTAAGGGCCTGCAGACCAAGCCCTATGAGGAGAGACTAGAGAAACTGGACCTTTTCAGCCTCTGCAAGAGAAGGTTGAGAGGCAACCTTGTGGCTGCCTATAAGTTCATCACGGGGGCACAGAAGGGAATTGGTGAGTATTTATTCACCAAGGCACCCCCGGGGGTTACAAGAAACAATGGCCACAAGCTAGCAGACAGCAGATTTAGATTGGACATTAGGAAGAACTTCTTCACAGTTCGAGTGGCCAAGGTCTGGAACAGGCTCCCAAGGGAGGTGGTGCTCTCCCCTACCCTGGGGGTCTTCAAGAGGAGGTTAGATGAGTATCTAGCTGGGGTCATCTAGACCCAGCACTCTTTCCTGCTTATGCAGGGGGTCGGACTCGATGATCTATTGAGGTCCCTTCCGACCCTAACATCTATGAATCTATGAAAAAAGCACCACAGCACACCAGACGCAGAGCGGTGGGGGGGAAGGGTGGCACACGGCCAGCCAGACGCCGACAGGGAGGCAGGGGTGGCCGTGTGCCCTCCCTGTGGGCACGCTGACAGGGAGGGGTGGCACATGACCAGCCAGCCAGCATTTTGGGCTGGAGCCACGCTCCCCGTCTGTCTGTGTCTGCTGCAGCAGCAGGCGGGGGCCGTGGCTCCAGCCAGGCGGGGGGTGTGGCTCCAGCCCAAAATGCTGCAGCACACCTTGGTGTGCCCAACAGCACACCAGTGTGGCATGGCACACTGGTTAGGAAACACTAACTTAGAAATAGAATCCTTGAGGATCTGCTCCATGATTTTTCATTTTCCATGACTGACCTGTAGTTCCCTGGATCCTCCTTTTTCCCTTCTTAAATATGGATACTATGTTTGTCCTTTACCCATCATCCAGGACCTCTCCTGATCACCATAAGTTCTCAAAGATGATAGGCAATATCTCTGCAATCTCACCAGCCAACTCCCTCAGCCCCGTTGGTTGCATCCCATCCAGTGCTATGGACTTGTATATGTCCCACCAAATCATGGTTTCTCTGATTCTGTTTCTCCATTTATAAAATAGTTTAATAGTATTCAGTTACTTACTTCCCTGGGATGTTATAAGGATTAATTAATTAACACATGTAAAACATGTTAGAGTAATGTGTTGTAATGAAGTGGGTAGTGCATAATATACATCTGCCCTCTACTGGATGCAATCAAAACTGCTTAGTTGTGTGTCAAAGGCCACACATTTATATAACTGACAGGAGACTGGATCATGGTCCTTTGGGAGGCTGACAGCTCTGCACTTGTTGCTGCTCTGACATTCCAAACAGCAGCAAAATGACAACACCATAGTCACTGTAGGTGAGCATGACTTTGTTACAGTATTGGGTGCTTTGTAAAATAATTTTAAAAAAAGATACAGACTTAAAGCCTGTAACCATTAAAAACATCCTATGGGAGAGTGGAAGGCAAGGACTGATCTCCTTATCTTCAATTTCTTTATATCCAAATACAACCTACTTCCCTCTAACACAAATACTTCCCTGATAAGGGCTGCTAAGCAATTGCCCCTTACTTCAACCTCACCAGCAATGACTATGCCCTCTGCATGCTCTGACAGATCTTTTCCAGTGATGTCTGTCTGTCTGCCACTGACTGTCCTCAGCTACTTTGACTTCTGAAAACAAGAAATAGCTGACAAACAATGCAATACTAAAGAGGGAAGGTCTACAACAGGGTATTTGCATTGCTTAGCCAAACGGCTGGAGGGATCTTTACTTAGGATTTTCTTTGCTGATGCCGAGTCTGTCTCCAATGTCTTGCAGACTCTGTGTATAGCCCTGTCCTTTACTTTACAGAAAGAAACCACTCAGGCTTGCTGATGAGATGTGTCCTCAGCACTGCATCTCTATTTATACTGCATAGCATTACCTCACCTCTAGCCAATCAAGGCTTTCCATGCCTCAACACTCTCTCCTCGCCCTGTGCTGCATCCGCCACTAGAGCAGCCCATTGTCCTGGCAAGCAGGGGGGAGTTCGTAAAGTAAACCGCGCAGTAACAGTTAGTGTTTGCAGAAGAGAGGAATAAAAACAGCATGATGAAACAAAAGAAAAGCCTTGGGTTTGGGGGAGGGGAAATGATTACCATACATGTGCCCTGCCAGCAAAATGTAAAGGACACAGAATAACATTTACAAAGGAGGTAATAGGAAGTTTTCTCCTGCTAAATGGGTCTTCCTGGTTTCAGGCCTGGTCACCATGGCTAGGAACAAGGTGACCTTCTTGTCTCATGAGAAGCATTTCAGGAGAGCAATTGTGAACTGCAACATGAGCAGCATCATTTCAGACAGACTCAGAAACTCTAGTGGGGAGAAGTGCCCAAGCCTCACTTCTTATGACACCAGTAGGTACAGAGCCAAGATCCCAAGAAATGACACCTCTTGTGTACAGTGTTGATGCCTATGATCCCCAGCCCCTGTTTCAGAGATCCCCCTGCCTCACTGTAGCATATGAGTCTCAGAGGAATGTATTTTACCTTGTTATCTCACCTGAAATAGTTCCTGCTCAAAGCTAAGCTAGGACTCCTATGGTATTTCTTAAAAAAAGAAGTGGGGGAAACCATTAGAGTGTTCAATATATTGTACAAAGATGGTGATCCTGTGGTAATAATGACCCTGCTGATGTGTAATGTGCCGATGTGTCCTGCTAATAGCTTTTCCTATGCTGAGAACAGGGCGTTTTCTTCTGTTAAAAACGTGCTCAGGCCAAATGCAAGCAAAATACTAATGAGGTGAAGAAGGATCCAGGACTATGGCCCTCTATTGCTCAAGACAGTCAGTGCTGTGCTGAGAATAAAGGGGAATGAACCTGAACAGACCAGTGAAACCAACTCTGTTACAGGCAGAAGGAAAGCTCTGCAGATAGAACTGCTGGTACTATCACATCCATAGTTCAAATCTTAACTCTGACAGTTTCTGGGATACATGCACGTAGCAAAGTTCACTCCTAAGAGCATTGGAATTTCCACTGTTCCTAAGACCCAGAATCCAGCTAATTCACTATCTTATCCCCTGGCAGTATCCAGTTACAGGTGTGAGATCCTAACAGTAGACACATATAAGATACAAAGATTTCATCCTAAAGCCTGGGATTGTCATCCCTTTCCAGAACTGTCAGTCACCATTGCAATTATGACTCTTTATATGTATAAACATTCAGCTTAACAGTTGCTCCTTGCTATGTTTTTACCTCAGCAGTATCCCATTGCAATGAGTTCTACTGTCTCATCACTGGCAATCCCTCACAATTGAGGATGATTGTCTTCCATGATTGCTTTATCTGTGGGTCCAAAGATGGTGACAAAGCCAATCCAGGATCAACAGGTTCTATTACAACTAAGGCACGTATTTTCATGTGGGGTGGGTGGCTCCAGATTCTTGATTTGGTCTGCAACACACTGTTTCTGCTGCTCCCTCTTTTCTATCTCCTGTTGTCGTCACAAGGTTTCAGTGTACTGAGATCCCTGCAGCAGACTCTTCCTCCATTTGGGGCAGTCCTGGGCAACAGTCTCCCAGTAAGTGATGCCAATGCTGGATTTTTTTCAAGTTGGCCTTGAGGACATCCTTGAAGCTCTTTCTCTGCCCTCCTCTTGAGCACACACCTTGACTTAGCTTGGAGAATAAAACTTTCTTTGGGAGTTTGGAGTCAGACATCCAGATGATGTGGCCAGCCAAGTGAGGTTGATGTTAGATGATCATCACCTTGATGCTTGTTGTGTTTGCTTGTGAGAGTATGCAGGCAGCAGTGATGGCATTTCTCCAGCAGCTTGAGGTACCTCCTATACGTTGGCCATGTCTCTGCTCTATACAGTAAGGTAGGGATCACAACTGCTTGATAAACCATGAGCTTGGTTTTGGTTTAGATGCCTCAATCTTTGAACACCTGCTTCCTCAGGCATCCATCCAAAGGCTGCACGTGCGCATTTAAAGCAATGTTGGATTTCTTCACTGATGTCAGCCTTCTGGAAGAGATGGCTTCCAAGGTACAGGAAATACTCAGCATTCTCCAGTCTCACCATAAATCTGACTTACTGAAGCTAGGGACTGCTCACTAAGAGCTTGTTGATGGAGGACCATAGTCTTCTGAATTTTAAGTGTCAGTCCCATTTTCTTGTGTGCCTCAGTAAAGACGTCGATGATTGCCTGAAGGTCTGCTTTTGAGTGAGCACAACTACAGCATCATCAGCATACTGCAGGTCAAAGATTGAGGTCTTGGTTTTAGCTCAGGATTGGTGAGATTAAACAGTTTACTATGCATTTGGAAGTTTAGCTCCACTCCAACTGGAAGCTTCTTCGTGACCAGTTGTAGCACCATGGAAGGAGTATTGGGAAGAGTGTTGTAGTGATGATGCAGCCTTGCTTAACTCCACTCTCAACCTCAAAGGGATCTGTGATAGATCTGTAACTGAGAACAAGTGCTCACATACTGTCATGGAGCAGGCAAAGAATGGTGACAAATTTCAGTGAGCTTCTCAGTTAACAGAGTCAAAGATTTTCATGAGGTCAAAAAGGCCATAGAGAGGTTTATGGTGTTCCTGGCATTTCCCTGCAGCTGGCAAGCAGTGAAGATCATGTCAGTTGTGCCACTTGATGCCCTAAACCCATACTGAGATTATGGGAGGAGCTCTTCAGCAAGTGGACGGAGATGGTTCAAGAGGGTTCTCACAATGATCTTCCTTGTGGTGGACAGGATCCCTCTGTAATTTCCACAGTTGGATTTGTCTCCTTTCTTGAAGATTGTCACAATCATGGCATCCATGAGGTCATCTGGGATTTCCTCATCATTCCAGATCCTTAAGATGAGGGCATGGAGCTGTGACATGAGCTCCTCTCCCTAACGCTTGAAGATTTCAGCAGAGATTCCATCTGTTCCATGTGCCTTGTTATTCTACATTTGCCTGATGGCTTTCCTTACCTCATGAAGGATTGGAGGGATTCTGAGATTGTCTCTGGGTGTTGCAGAATGGAATTGAGAAAACTCTCATCAACAACAGTCTCAACTCATGGGAGAATCGCTCAGCAAAATCTGAGCAGTCGCAGAGCTTCCTCTCGTGTGTGGATGACCTCTACCTGACTCAAGAAGTCTATGGGCCAACGAGAGGCAAAGCACTGCTCGACCTGGTATTGGCTACTGGGGATGACCTAGTCAGCGACCTAGTGATTGATGGGAAGCTGGGTGACAGCGACCACGAGCTGATCACCTTCACCATCCGCCGAAAAGCTGGCAAGTCAGTCAGCAACACGGAAGTCCTTGACTTCAGGAAAGCCGACTTTGACAAGCTCAGGAGGCTTGTCAGTGAGGCCCTAAGGGGCTGTGACCACAGAGAGAGGGGAGTTCAAGAAGAGTGGTTGCTCCTCAAGGGAGCGATCCTCCATGCACAGACTAAGTCTATTCCATCTCAGAGGAAAGGCAGCAAGAGGGCACAGCAGCCCCCCTGGCTCTCCAGGGACCTAGCAGACCTCCTGAGGCTAAAAAGAAAGGCCTACAAAGGATGGAGGATGGGAGTCACCTCCAAGGAGGATTATTCTACACTGGTCCGGTCCTGTAGGGAGCTGACCAGGAAAGCCAAGGCTGCAACTGAATTCCAGCTAGCTTTGAGCATCAAGGACAATAAAAAGTCCTTTTTCAGATATGTGGGGAGCCAGAGGAAAAGCAGGGGCAATGTTGGACCCCTGCTGAACCAGATGGGGCAACTGACAACTGACGCCCAGGAAAAAGCCAACCTATTAAATAGGTACTTTGCGTCGGTCTTTCATCAGCCCCATGGGACGCCCATGCCCACTACAGGGCCAGGAAGTCGGGGTGAGGGTGATCCCCTGCCCTCCATTAATGCTGACTTCGTGAAGGAACGTCTTGAGAAGCTGGATACCTTCAAGTCAGCCGGCCCTGACAATCTTCACCCCAGGGTACTCAAGGAGCTGGCGAGCATCATAGCCCAGCCTCTAGCGCGGATCTTTAAAAACTCTTGGCGCTCTGGTGTAGTGCCCGAAGACTGGAAGAAGGCCAATGTGGTGCCTATCTTCAAGAAAGGGAGGAAAGTGGATCCGGCTAACTATAGGCCCATCAGCCTGACTTCTATCCCGGGGAAGATCTTAGAAAAGTTTATTAAGGAGGCCATCCTTAATGGACTGGCCAACGCCAACATCTTAAGGGATAGCCAGCACTGGTTTGTTGCGGGTAGATCTTGCTTGACCAATCTCATTTCCTTCTACGACCAGATGACCTATCACCTGGACAAGGGAGATGAGATTGATGTCATATATCTTGACTTCAAAAAAGCCTTCGATCTGGTGTCCCATGATTGTCTCTTGGAGAAACTGGCCAATTGTCGCCTTGGGTCCTCCACGATCCACTGGCTGGAAAATTGGCTCCGGGGTCGGACCCAGAGGGTAGTAATTGATGGAAATCACTCATCGTGGTGTCCTGTGACCAGTGGGGTCCCCCAGGGCTCTGTCCTTGGACCCATACTGTTCAACATCTTCATTAATGATGTGGACACTGGAGTCAGAAGCGGACTGGCCAAGTTCGCAGATGACACTAAACTTTGGGGCAAAGCATCCACACCAGAAGACAGGCGGATGATCCAGGCTGACCTGGACAGGCTCAGCAAGCGGGCGGACGAGAATCTGATGGTGTTCAACGCCGATAAATGCAAGGTTCTCCACCTTGGGAAAAAAAACCCGCAGCATCCTTATAGGCTTGGCAGTGCGATGTTGGTTAGCACTATGGAAGAAAGAGACTTGGGGGTCATCATTGACCACAAGATGAACATGAGCCTGCAATGCGATGCTGCGGCTAGTAAAGTGACCAAAACGCTGGCTTGCATCCATAGATGCTTCTCAAGCAAATCCCGGGACGTCATTCTCCCCCTGTACTCGACCTTAGGCCGCAGCTGGAGTACTGCGTCCAGTTTTGAGCTCCACAATTCAAAAAGGATGTGGAGAAGCTTGAGAGAGTCCAGAGAAGAGCCACGCGCATGATCAGAGGTCAGGGAAGCAGACCCTACGATGACAGGCTGAGAGCCCTGGGGCTCTTTAGCCTGGAAAAGCGCAGGCTCAGGGGTGATCTGATGGCCACCTATAAGTTTATCGGGGTGACCACCAGTATCTGGGGGAACGTTTGTTCACCAGAGCGCCCCAAGGGATGACGACTAGGTCGAACGGTCATAAACTACTACAAGACCGTTTCAGGCTGGACATAAGGAAGAATTTCTTTCTTTACTGTCCGAGCCCCCAAGGTCTGGAACAGCCTGCCACCGGAGGTTGTTCAAGCGCCTACATTGAACACCTTCAAGATGAAACTGGATGCTTATCTTGCTGGGATCCTATGACCCCAGCTGACTTCGTGCCCTTTGGGTGGGGGGCTGGACTCGATGATCTTCCGAGGTCCCTTCCAGCCCTAATGTCTATGAAATCTATGAAATCTATGAAACTGATAAGGTTTCAAAATGCTCCTTCCAACAGGTGTTGATGGCTTCCCTTTCCTTGATCAGGTCTCCTTCATCCTTAGGTCTCACGCATATCATGGATGCCAGCGAGATGTTGAATCTCCTTCACCTTATCTTCCCACAGTCTGCTCTTCATCTCATAGGTCCTCCTTTGAGCCTCTGCCTTGGCTTCTTGGATATTCAATTTCTTTTTTTTTCCCTACAGTCTAAGCACTGAATGAAAAAAGTCAGTTCTGAATTTGCAAACTTGCATTTTACAGTAAACAGAAATTCTCAATTTTTCTCCTCTAGACCATTTTTATATACATTAAGCCTGTTCCCTAGTCATTCCAATCTCAATCTTTTGACTTTCTCGTCTTCTGAGTTTTCTATAGCCCTAGTCAGTTTTGTGCACTCCTTAGCTAAATCCGATGTTTAGCGCAGAGCAAGATGTGCCAGGTCTCATGGTTACTGTTCCCACTCTGGAAACTGTCTCAGTGTATGGTCTAAAGCAAATTACTTATGATGAGCTTTGGGTACTCAGTCCCTCTGAAAAATCAAGCCCTTAACCTTTATATATTATAGTCTTCTCATATGTGCCATGAGGATGGGATACTAACTGACCTTCCCCTGGGAGTTATCAGGATTCTGTCTTATTTTAGGTCCTAATATGAAAGATGATATAAGGGTTTCATAGCTAATCCCTTGACAGTATCAAAGTAGATACTGCAAGAAGTTTCTTTCTTCCAGCATTCAGACTAGAAGGCAGATAAGAATGAAAGGGGACATTGTCTTTGGTCATAAGAAAATTCTACTTACATCTCCTTTGGATCTTGTTTGGTTCCAGGTTGATGATACATCTTATCATGCTTACAGTGGGATAGGGCAAAAAAGTCTGTGTCCCCCTGGTTTAAAATGAGAATAATGCTTTCTCCCCCAGACCATCTATCTATCTTGTACAGTTAGATGGCTAATGCTTCAGTGACTGTGGTTTACTGTGCAGCACCTAGAACAGCAGAACTCCAAATCTGGCTGGGGTTTCTAGGCACACCAGAGTATGAATAAATAAGAAGAAAGAACACAGCAACTGATGTTACTCTTGCAAGGGGCTTTTTTGCACATGCAGATGTGAACAGGTGCAAGTTGCTAGGTGTGGTTCAGAGAGTTGAGTCCACAGACATCCTCTGTACAGCTGTCACTAAACAGCAGGAATCCCTGCCTAAGGCTTACAAGTTTCCTGCAACTCTTCTGTTGTGATATAGTAAACACTATGACAAGGAAGAGACAGAGCTTACCTTGAGCCCACATTTCCCCTTAAAAACTCTGGGGCAAACTGTAGCTCCAAATTTCATAGATTTCATAGACATTAGAGCTGGAAGGGACCTCGGAAGATCACCGAGTCCAGCCCCCTGCCCAAAGGGCAGGAAGTCAGCTGGGGTCATAGGATCCCAGCAAGATAAGCATCCAGTTTGCTCTTGAAGGTGTTCAATGTAAGCGCTTGAACCACCTCCGGTGGCAGGCTGTTCCAGACCTTGGGGGCTCGGACAGTAAAGAAAGAAATTCTTCCTTATGTCCAGCCTGAAACGGTCTTGTAGTAGTTTATGACCGTTCGACCTAGTCGTCATCCCTTGGGGCGCTCTGGTGAACAAACGTTCCCCCAGATACTGGTGGTCACCCCTGATAAACTTGTAGGTGGCCATCAGATCACCCCTGAGCCTGCGCTTTTCCAGGCTAAAGAGCCCCAGGGCTCTCAGCCTGTCATCGTAGGGTCTGCTTCCCTGACCTCTGATCATGCGCGTGGCTCTTCTCTGGACTCTCTCAAGCTTCTCCACATCCTTTTTGAATTGTGGAGCCCAAAACTGGACGCAGTACTCCAGCTGCGGCCTCACCAAGGCCGAGTACAAGGGGAGAATGACGTCCCGGGAATTGCTTGAGAAGTATCTATGGATGCAAGCCAGCATTTTGGTCGCTTTACTAGCCGCAGCATCGCACTGCAGGCTCATGTTCATCTTGTGGTCAATGATGACCCCCAAGTCTCTTTCTTCCATGGTGCTAGCCAACATAGCACTGCCGAGCCTATAAGGATGCTGCGGGTTTTTCTTTCCAAGGTGGAGAACCTTGCATTTATCGGCGTTGAACACCATCAGATTCTAGTCCACCCACTTGCTGAGCCTGTCCAGGTCAGCCTGGATCACCTGCCTGTCTTCTGGTGTGGATGCTTTGCCCCGAAGTTTGGTGTCATCGGCAAACTTGGCCAGTCCGCTTCTGACTCCAGTGTCCACATCATTAACGAAGATGTTGAACAATATGGGTCCAAGGACAAAGCCTTGGGGGACCCCACTGGTCACAGGACACCACAATGAGTGATTTCCATCAATTACTACCCTCTGGGTCCGACCACGGAGCCAGTTTTCTAGCCAGTGGATCGTGGTGGACCCAAGGTGACAATTGGCCAGTTTCTCCAAGAGGTGATCATGGGATACCAGATCGAAGGCTTTTTTGAAGTCAAGATATATGACATCAATCTCTTCTCCCTTGTCCAGGTGATAGGTCACCTGGTCATAGAAGGAAATGAGATTGGTCAAGCAAGACCTACCCGCAACAAGCCTGTGCTCACTATCCCTTGAGATGTTGGCATCGGCCAGTCCATTAAGGATGGCCTCTTTAATAAACTTTTCTAAGATCTTCCCCGGGATAGAAGTCAGGCTGATGGGCCTATAGTTAGCCGGATCCACTTTCCTCCCTTTCTTGAAGGTAGGCACCACATTGGCCTTCTTCCAGTCTTCGGGCACTACACCAGAGCGCCAAGAGTTTTCAAAAATCCGTGCTAGAGGCTGGGCTATGATGCTCGCCAGCTCCTGTTTCCAAATGTTGGAAACAATGGCACATCAGCAGGTCTCAGGAACTTGGATACTGCAGTTTCCCACAAAAGGGCTGTGTAAACCCAAAGGCAACAGTCCTAACAGCTGGAGAACTTCCAGAGAACTGGAGCCAGAGCAATACCCACACACATGCACAAAACATCACAGTCATCAGCCATCAAGGGACTGCCCAAGGCTCCACACAAACGGGTAACTGAATTCCAGGAGGACCCCAACGTTCAAATTCTGCCCTCAGACATGCACAACACAGCTACTGGTGACTTCCAAGAGAAATAAGGCAAATAAAATAGGTTGGCTAGAGAGTTTAATATAGTTTCACTGAATTCTGTGAGGAAAGACAGTGTTATCCTCAGTTTGCAGATAGGGAAACTGAGGAACAGAGAGATGTTACCGGCCTAAGAGGACACAACATATTAGCAGCAGTGCTAGGCACAGGACCCTTAAGTCTCAGGCCTCAGGTCCCTGCTACAGCTATTTAGCACACGATCTCCATACATCCTTCATTAGGGCTCTGAATCAGGATAAAAAGGAGGAAATATAATGCCCCCTAAACAGTCGGTTACAATTCCATGGTGTCACAAGAGGTTAGAGTTAAGGCTGTTCAGATTAATTAACTACATTTCTGTATTTTTCTATGTTTGGGTTTGATTTGAAGCAACACCTGAACTCAGAATCCCCCAAGTTTCTAGCACCTGTTGTTTGAACAATGGTGTAACAATCCTGTAATCTTCTAACTCTCAAATTACCAATATGCACAAAAACCAAACGTGAGTGAGTGTAACATCGATTTTATCAGGGAATATTACACTTCACCAAGAAGAGCAGTGAGAATCCCCCGATGTGTGACTCACATACAGGATTTCTGTAAACCAGAATGATAGTCTACTACCCCTGAAAAGCTCTGGCAATAAAATAATCCAAAGTGCCTATGTACAAGGAGGCTTCTCAGCTCTGACCCCTTTAATCTGAAAAAGAACTAAACTAAAAAATGTAATAGAAATGTGCCAGCTGCTTGCAGTCTTCAGGTAGGCACGGCCAGCATACTCTGCACCACAAACCCTTCTTGTCCAGTCTGAAGTACAATTACTGGTAGCATAGACAGTTAGAGGCTCTGTGGCCTGCTCTCACCTCTTGATTGCCTCCAACTACTATTCTTCTGGAACCTTCTTGACAGGCTCCTGTGCCATCACAAATTGCTCAACTCGTTCCTTTCCAATTCCTCCTGGTAAACAATCAATGTATTTCTGAAAGAGGCGATTTGATGGTATCTTTCCAGTGCTATGCATTTGGAAAGCACCATTATACATGCCAGAGCTAAGCTTTGCACACAAAGGAAGGCTTCGATGCCGTACATAAGAAGAATACTGGGCATTTTCCCCAAAATTACTCTGGGAGTACTGAGAGACTTTCTAAGAATTTGGAAGGAAATCCTATATGGAGCTGCCCGGTGTAGGTAGCCAAAAATCTTCAGTTCAGCCCCTCCAAAATCAGAAGCTGACCTTAAAATTATGGCATTGAAAAAATAATCATAAACACTGAATCCTTTTTATTTCCCTTCAAATGTTCGATCTTCCAGGTAGTGTTTACTTCACACTTTCAAGATTGACTTTTTTTTTAAAAGAAGAGCTAGGATTATCATTCAGTCCCAAGAGTCCGATAGCTGGGATTATAAGGTAAAACACTAACAAATCTGATGTTATGTTACATTTGGAGAATTTTCTTTTTAGGTTTAAGGGTCATTTTTGCCACATTTTTCCCATAATAGAATGTTTCTCCTCCAGCAAAACTCACAAAACAATATTCTTCCACAGAGAAAGGACAGTGCAGAATTCTCCTCATTTAAAATGGCTGCCATCTCCTACTGTTCTCCATGGGCACATCTACACATGTTATTAATGCTATAAAGGCTTACTTGCACAGTAATTTACTATGCAGTAAGCTTTCCCTAGGAGCAAATCTGCTCCCAACAGGAGCAGCCCAGTACAGGAGCTACTCCTACACCGCTCTGCCCCACTGCAGCAGCTAGAGGGAGCTCCAGGCTCCGCTGAGTTGCTAACCTGGTGGCTGGTGGGGAGCACAGGGCCAGTCCCCATGCACGTGGGGCTAAGAGAGCTCTGCCAGCTCCAGTGGCAGCTGTCTCCTTGCCCCGTACACATCAGAAGGGGTCCTGATGTGCACAAGGCTGGGTGACAGCTGCCGCTGAAGAGCTCTTCTGGCCCCATTCATGTGGGGACAAGCCCTGTGCCCCATGGGGCTTCCCTGGATGGGGCTTCCCTGTGCCCAGTGGGGCTTCCCCAGAAGTGGGACAGCTCCCAGCCAGCCCCCAGCTGGGGAGGGAAGTGGAGAGCACCTCAGTCCCAGGGCTACTCAGCTTCTGGCTCCTGTGGGGAGGTGGGAGCTGAGCAGTGCTGGAAGAGGGTGGGGCAAAAAACTACCCCTTCCTGGCACTCCTCATTTCCCGGCTCCTGTGGGGAGCTGGAAGCTGAGCAGTGCCAGAACCGGGGGAGTTCTCTGTCCCCTGTAGCCCCCCGGTGTTGGGGCTGACCAGGAGCAAATCTGCTCCTGTTCAGCATCTATACATGGGCTACTGTGCAGTATCTACTTCACAGTTAGTTTACTACCTGTATTTATAGGTAGATTAGTCTACTGAGCAGTAAAGAGTCTCATATAGACACACTCATTGGGACTGAAGCCATAGGAGTCTACATTCAGGTGGTTCTTTTCAGAATGGTCACCACCTCCAAATGTTCACAAAGACTGAAACCACACTATCATCTGGAAAGGGAACAACTCTGGGTAAAATGAAGAAAGATGACAACAAAACATAGCTTGCACTGAAATCCCAGGATAAGGTATGTCTAGAGGCTCTGAAACAGGCAGAAAAAACCTACTGAGCAGTAAGATACAATTACATAGTGTCATAATAGGGCAGAGGTAAAGTTTATAGATTTCATAGACATTCGGGCTGGAAGGGACCCCAGAGGATCATTGAGTCCAGCCCCCTGCCCCAGGGGCAGGAAGTCAGCAGGGATCATAGGACCCCAGCAAGATAAGCATCCAAATGTGTCTTGAAGGTATTCAAAGTGGGTGCTTGAACCACCTCCGGCAGCAATCTATTCCAAACCTTGGGGGCTTGGACAGTAAAGAAGTTCTTACGTATGTCCAGCCTCAATCTGTCGCGGTGGAGTTTGTGACTGTTCAATCTTGTCATCCCTTGGGGCGCTCTGGTGAACAGATGTTCCCCCAGATCATGATGAGCACCCCTGATAAACTTATAGGTGGCCATCAGATCACCCCTGAGCCTGTGCTTTTCCAGGCTGAAGAGTCCCATGGCTCTCAGCCTCTCATCATATGGTCTGTTATCCTGACCTCTGATCATGCGTGTGGCTCTCCTCTGCACTCTCTGAAGCTTCTCCACATCCTTTTTAAATTGTGGAGCCCAAAACTGGATGCAGTACTCCAGCTGCGGCCTCACCAAGGCTGAGTACAACAGGAGAATGACGTCCCGGGATTTGCTTGAGAAGCATCTATGGATGAAAGCCAGTGTTTTGCTTAATTTACTAGCCACAGCATCACATTGAAGGCTCATGTTCATCTTGTGCTCAATCATGACCCCAAGTCCTTTTCATCTGTAGTGCTAACCAGAGTAGCACTGCAAGCCTATAAGCATGCTGCAGGTTTTTCCTCCCAAGGTGGAGAACCTTGCATGTTTCGGTGTTGAACACCATCAGGTTCTCATCTGCCCATTTCATGAGCCTGTCAAGATCTGCCTGGATCACCCTCCTGTCCTCAGGCGCAGATGCTTTACCCCAGAGTTTGGTGTTGTCGGCAAATTTGGCCAGCCTGCTTCTGACACCAATGTCTACATCATTGATGAAGATGTTAAACAGTATTGACCCTAGTCAGAGCCTTGAGGGACCCCACTGGTCATCGCACACCAAGACGATTGGTTTCCGTCAAACACCACTCTCTGGGTCCTGCTGCGGAGCCAATTCCCCAGCCAGCGAATCATGGTGAGGTTGAGGCCGCAGTTACCCAGTTTTGCCAAGTGATCATGGGATACCAGATCGAAGGCTTCTTTAAAGTTGTTTGGATTCATTATTTTCTGTAGTTTGTCATGCTTGGAACTGAGTTATGTTGCACCTTAACTGTGAAGGCATGGTGGGTTCCTGTGAAATTCCTGAGTGTTTAGCACCTGGTCTTGGAATAACTGTAACATCCCTATAAGGTTCTTATCCTACACTACTAATGTGTAGTAAAACTACATTTGAGTTTAACATAGATGTTATCAAGGACGATGTCAAAATCCTAACCCCTCAGGTCTCAGGGTACTATTCAGAAGAATGAAAGTATTAGTGCTAGTGTTCTGGCCGTATTCCAATCTGGGTTTTATATTTTGCCACACTAAATTCCTCCCTGCAGTTTCAATTTGATACAGTAATCATCTGACTTCTATCCCAAAATGTTATATAGGGTAGCCATGCTGCTGTGTTCCTCCCCAGAGTTGGCTTCAGTCTAGTAGTACCTAAGGTGATCCCAGCATATAGGTAAATTTGCATAGCACTTTCAGAATATTTAGAATGAAAGTTGAGATATTTAAAGGTCAGACATTCATGCTTCTAAAGTGCCTCACTTTCCTTAATGGAGGGTTGTCAAGTATGGAAACCTTGCCAAGGAAAACCCTTCTCCCAGCTTGAGGGACAAGTATCCAGTGTCAGCATCTAACTGCTGGCCCCCAAAACCCAATTTACACTTGTAGTGTCTCCTTATGGGATCCTGAATGTAATTTACCTCTTCTTCACTCCTGTAACAGGCAAGCAACCACATGAAGAGAAAGATGGGGAGGGACAACTAATTACTCCTTCCTTCCAGTACAGTCCTTATTAAGGCAGCATAGGCAGATCAGTGTGGGTGTTGTGACATATTGTCCATCTTCCTGTCTCAGTTAATAAATCTGGTGCATTATGAGATTTCATTGATGCCAAGTGTTCAGCAAACATACAAGTTTGGCAACCATGGTGTTAGGAAAGGCCTAACATCTTGAGACGAAGCTTTGCCAACTGCTGCCCTGTGTTGTAACACTAAAGACTTCCCTCATGGAGTTCAGCCACATGGCACTAAGTATTAGAGTCACCCAGCATGCAAAGCTAGGAGAATATAATACAAAAATGCACTGATAAGTGCACATTCAAATAAAATGTGTGGTTCTGCCTCATAGTTATTCACCACACATTTCTCATTTATTCTGAACTTCCATGAAAGTGGTTTACTTTATTCATAGAGATGTTTTGGGAAATAACTTACACTTACATTGCAAATCTCACCCATATCTGAAAGGTTTCATCCATATCCCACAGGTAGGAATATGAACCACAAAGCATTCCTTCACACTGCAGCAGCAACGTGTCTTGGCCAGGAGACGCCCAAGCAAGCCCTGTTCTCCATCCTTAGTGGGGCCACTCTAGGGTCATCCCTTTCTCAACCATGTTGAAGACCCAGGTGCAGAGACCAGCTACAGCAAGATACCCCAGTGTCGCAGGGCACTGACCTGCCCTGCTCCTAAAGAGGGGAAACTGCTAGGGAAGAAGCCCTAGCAGGGAACAAAGAGCTCAGCTGTGGGCTGCCAGGGCAACCAGAGAAGGTTAGCTGACCAGAAGGGGCAGGGCCTGGCTCCCTTATAAACCTAGGAGCTGAGGCCAGAGGCAGTTCCCTGCCCGCAGCTCAGGAGAAAGGAGCTCTGTCATGGAAGAGAGGGGAGGCCTGACTGCAGGAGCAGCGTTTGGCACTGCTGAGGGATGGAGTAATCCCCGGGTAGGCTTGAATGTTCTTATGGCCAAGCGGCTTCCATTTAAGTTATAGCCAGAGGGCTTGTGTTTATGTTGCTGTTTGTTAAACCGGTGGTTTGGGAGAGGCTATTAGGGGTTGGAGGAGGCCTCATAGGGGACTCACAGTGGAGTGTGAGGACCCCAGCGCCAGTGAAGGCATAGTATTCGGGGTGCACAGACCCCAGCCCCAGAGAGGGGCAGTTGAGAAGCCCCAGAGAAGGGGGCGTTGTGGAGAAGCCCCAGTGCAGGTATGGTGAGCCCCAGAGGAGGGGGCAGCATTGCGGTGAGCCCCAGGAGGGGACAGCATTATTGAAAAGCCCCAGTGTGGGTACGGCGAGCCCCAGGTGTGGGCAGCATTATTGAGAAGCCCCAGTGTGGGTATGGCGAGCCCCAGGAGAGGGCAGCATTATTGAGAAGCCCCAGTGTGGGTACGGCGAGCCCCAGAAGCAGGGCAGCATCATTGAGAAGCCCCAGTGTGGGCACAGTGAGCCCCAGGAGAGGGCAGCCTTACTGACAAGCCCCAGCGTGGGCACGGGTGCGCCCTAGGAGAGGGGCAGCATTATTGAGAAGCTCCAGTGTGGGCACGGAGAGCCCCAGGAAAGGGGGCAGCCTTACTGGGAAGCCCCAGGGTGGACACGGAGAGCCCCAGGAGGGGACAGCATTATTGAGAAGCCCCAGTGTGGGCACGGAGAGCCCCAGGAGAGGGCAGCCTTACTGAGAAGCCCCAGTGTGGGCACGGAGAGCCCCAGGAGGGGACAGCATTATTGAGAAGCCCCAGTGTGGGCACGGAGAGCCCCAGGAGAGGGCAGCCTTACTGAGAAGCCCCAGTGTGGGCACGGAGAGCCCCAGGAGGGGACAGCATTATTGAGAAGCCCCAGTGTGGGCACGGAGAGCCCCAGGAGGGGACAGCATTATTGAGAAGCCCCAGTGTGGGCACGGAGAGCCCCAGGAGGGGACAGCATTATTGAGAAGCCCCAGTGTGGGCACGGAGAGCCCCAGGAGAGGGCAGCCTTACTGAGAAGCCCCAGTGTGGGCACAGTGGGCCCCAGGAGGGGACAGCATCACTGAGAAGCCCCACTGTGGGCACGATGAGCCCCAGGAGAGGAGGCAGCATCACTGAGAAGCCCCCAGTGCGGGCATGGTGAGCCCAGAGAGGGTGAGCACTACTGAGGACCCCCACAGAGGGGGCGGCGTTACTGAGAAGGCCCGAGAGAAGGGCGTGGAAAAAGAGGGAGAGAGACGGGACTGCAGAGAGCCCGAGTGCCAGAGAGGGCATGGAGAGAGAGAGAGAGAGAGAGGGACAGAATAACGTCCATTACATCTGCGAGGCTTGGGGCGTGATATTGGGGTGGTAGGAGCCACGCATAGCCCATAAGGCTTGGGTGCACGGTACAACCGTGACAGGAGAACTGTGGCCAAGAGGACAGAAGGCAGCCTCCCTATAAAAATATACAAGATCAAAGATGTGGCAGGCGAAAATTGAAGGGTGCAAGACGACAGCTTGGCACGGTAAAGGAGGCGACAGGGGAGAGCATGACGACCCTGACCTCCCTCCTGTTACACCCAGCAATCTCATAAGTGTATTTCTGGGTTGGAAGTGTGGACCAGAGGATGTTCAAGGGAGTCTCTGGTGGGACACATTGCCACTGGGGTATAGAGTCTAGACCCTGTGCATATACACAGATGTGCAGTTAACCTAAATTTTGAGTTTAACATAGATTTTATCAGGAAATATGTCAAAGTCCTGACCTGTCTTTGGTCACCTCAGGTCTCAGGATATTATTCAGAAGACAGTATTAGTGCTAGTGTCCTGGCCATAGTACTGGTTTGTGCCCCTTTAGCTCAAAGAGCTTGATGGGGTTGGTGTGACTGTTAACCCAAGATATTAATGCCATCAATACCTCAAGGCTCTAAGTGTATTTCCCAAGGACATGTGGCAAGTCAGCAGTTAGGAACCCTGGTTTCAAGGCATTCCTGCACTACGGGGATAGGCATAGGTAACTTAGAATAACAGATCGCTAAGTCACCTTAACAAGGCCCCAGGCAGATTCAGAATTTAAAAAGAGGCACAAAAGGAGTGTTTATATAACCTGAAAAAACAAATGTATGCACTTTTGGGTTCCAAAGGTACTCAGAGACTAAAGTGATGAGCACAACAGAATAAAATAATCCTGAAAAACCCAATACCTCAGTATTTGTACATCTGATTTTCACAGGCTCTTTTGTTTCATAAAGCTATTCCTAGGATGGAAATAAAAGCAGTTTTGGCCTTCTCATGGCACATCCACAACCCAGGAATTTACAGATATTTGCAGAAATACCTATAGAAATAAATCAGCCGTCACCTCAGATTTCATAGTTGTCAATATACTGCACATATTGGCAATTTGGAATTTCAGAGCAACACAGGGGACACAACTCAGAATCCAAAATCTGAGCTGTGTTCTACTACCTCCACTACAGGAGACCCTCCTCTCATCATTAACAGTACAGGACCTAAGACACACATCTGACATTTAGCATTCCAGTTCCAGAAGGCAATAGTGGAACAAAGGCATGATAGCTAGTACCTTTTAGCCGTTATAGCACATATGCCTGGCTGCATGTAGGTGTGTATGTTAAGGGATGTGGGGGGAGGGCGCAAACACTCTGTGTTGGCAAGAGGAAAAAAAAAGTGCAAACTGTAGTAATGATAACTCTAAAATTGGGGTTCATCCTTCTTATTATATAGTTCAAGGGTGGGCAAAATACAGCCTGCCAACTGATTGGATTTAGCCTATGCGGGGCACCTGCTAAATGACTGGATCCAGTCTGCAGCTGGTCCTGTGGCACCTGCATGGGCCTGAGTCCCACCCGGGGCAGCCCATGCTGCACTCCCACCCATGCCTACCAGCCCCAGCTCCACCCTCCACCCCAGCCAGTGCTCAAGATTCCTGGCAGGGCTGCTTCCAGTGTAGCTACAGCCACCTGGGAGCTGTTTGGCTCTACCCACCTCCAGCAGCTCCACCTCCTCCTGCCCCTGCTGCACCTTTCTAGGAGCAGGGAAGCTGAAGCCGAGTGGCTCCTGCCTCCTGTGTGAAGCTCTGGCTCCAGCTCCAGGCTGCCTTCCACCCACTCTGCCCACCCAGCATGATGACCAGCCACCTGTGTGGGGCCGAGTGGGTAGAAGGTGGTTGGTGCAGGGGGAGCCAAATAATACCCAGGCACCTGTAGCCACACTAGGAGCAGCCCCATCAAGAAGCTGTGTGAACTGGCTGTAGCTGTGGCTGGCAGGCATGGTGTGGACTGCCCCAAAGCAGGAGCAGGCAGGACTTAGTCCCATGAGGAGTGCTGCAGAGGCAACTGTGGACTGCACCTGCACTGCATTATCCAGGCAAGCTCTGCTACATGTACCCCCTACTCCCTCTTCATTCCCTCCAGCCCAGCCAGCTCCCAGGACCTTGCACCCAGGCAGACCATGCATACACATGCACACACACCCCCACACCCACCCCACACATACAATATGCAAAAGACTTTATTTTGAGCTATTATGCAATCTTACCTCTAAAAATGCTACTCAAACAAACAAATCAGAACATTTTTTTAAATAAAATTAAAATATGTTATAGTAAATGTTTGATTTTTAGTATATGATTTGTTTGTTACCTGTAATTTAAAAAAATGATATCTTCTAGAAAATTGTGCATGTGTTCCCCTCAACAGTGCATCAAAACCCGTTAAGTGGCTTGCCAGCTGAAATAATTGCCCACCCCGATATAATTCTGAGTAGAAATAAATGACCAGTAATGCTCCAAATGTTGAAACAAATATGTAGTTCCAGAGTTGGCTTGCCATTAATAGTGACTCATAGCTTTTCTTCCATCTTCCAGCAGCTGCTGAGTTCTGAGTGGTGCAATTTGCTTTAAGAGCTGGGTGATCACATGACCAGCGAGGGAGCGGCAGACAGCCCAAAGAGCTTGAAGGGGCTGGTGAGAGCGTTAATGCAAGATGGTGCTCCACCATCAACTGACCTTCACTTAGCGCTTTGTTTCCTTCCCCACATGAGCAGGCCCAGCATGACATTCTTCCTTCCCCGGTGCCACCACTCAATGCAAGCCCTGGGGGTAGAGCCCAGCCAGCATTCTGGTGAACCCCACTGGTAGTTCTTTCCAGCTCTGTCATGACTGTACAGAATCCCTAGTTAGATCCAACAAAGTCCTTATCAAACCCCTCATCTCCATCCAAATCTTTACAACATCAAGGGTTGATTGATAACTAGCCAAAAAGCCAAAGACTGTCTTGACTATGTAGTTTTATATGAAAATGACATTACTTTTCACACTAAACAAAGCACGTAAAACAATTCAGTTGTGCTCACAGGTGTGTGGTCCTTAAGGAATGGGAACCAATTTCCTGTTGGGTGATCTTACCAGCAGTAAAAACCTGCTGTGTCACCTTCACCCAGTAGTAATAGTGAGCCACACCTCACAGCACATGACACAACACACCCTGAGCTTCACTTTGGCTCCCCTCAATTTAGGCCTGGAAACTACCACCGAGACACTGCATTTTTCGCTTACCTTTGACAACCTACAAAAGTTGATTTATTTTAGCACTTGTGCTTTAAGGGGGAGATTCAAACTTTCATATGTCCCTGCAGCACTGCTCAGACAGCTTGGGTGTCAAAGCATTTCTCCCAATCCTCCATTCTCCAAAAATGACATCACTTAAAAAGAAATCCCTTCAGCTTTGTGGACTTGAATGGAGGAGAAATGGATTAATAGCTCTTACTAGACAGAGATGGTCAAGGTGAGGCCAAAAGTGCACCCAGATTCTCTTTCAAAAGCCTTACAGTGTCTTTCAATAGAACCTTCTACTTCAGTGGTCATCCATGTTTTTCCAGCAGATCAGAACAACCCAGCTCAAGTCCGAGATGGGCTGGCCCAAAGACCTGGCTACCACTTCTCTCCACAGCCTAGCTGTGGTTTGGGGTGGGTGTGGTGTGGGTGAAACTCCCCAGTGCCAAGTGCTGTCGAAGCCCCTCATCTCCAGACTGGATCCAGTGGCTCTGCAGGACATAAGCTGCCAACCCCTGTTCCAGCTGAAGCCCTTAGCATGATTCACAAACATCCATGAATTTAACCTCCCTTCTTGCTTATGCAGTGTTGCAAATCAGTAGTAAGACTCCTGTTTTACAGATGAGGAAACTGAGACATGGAGTGGGAGGAAGGAAAGGGGATGGAAGGGACTGACTTGCCCAAGGTCACACATACACACAGAGTCCTTGGCCGTGGCAGAAACAGAGCGAAGATCTCCCACATGCCACTCCCATGCCTTAACCACAAGGCTATCCTCAAATACTGTTTGGGCCTTTAAGGAAAAGATTAATCAAATAATACCATGTTCTCTATATTAAATGTCTCTCAGTGCAGTGTAACTTCATTGCGCTTACATCTGTAGGTAGGAGCGAGTTATAAATAATTAATATGATTACATACAATACGTATAAAGCCTGCAATAAATTATGTACACCAGCCTCGCACTGCATCTGCTGGGACCTTGTAATGCGATTTAGCAGATAAAATACACTGTTTACTTAAAAGGGTTATCAAATTTTGAAGCCATGTTAAATTATGCATTGAGCGTTTGTGTTTGTGTGGATGCATGTGTTCCTATAGTTTCTCTGTATGAATCAATCGCATACTTGTCTCCAACTCCTCCCCCCATACTCATATCACAGAGCATTGTAGGAGTTAAAGCCTAATGAGGCCTAAAAAATGATGGTTGTACCAGACACACTGAGTTTAGTCCTAAAAGAGAATGGCAGTCACAAAACTTTACACATGTAAGAGTGGCATTAGCAGCCAAAAAAGCCCAATGAATGAAGTATACATGGCCAAAGAGACATTCTACTGGAGGAAATATACAATGGGCACATCTACACAAGATGCTTTCCTGCACAGCAGACTAATTTGCTGTGCAGAAAAGCGTCACTGTCTACATGTGCATGGCAATTAGGCTGCAGTAGACTTATTTACTGTGCTGTCAGATAGCCCTGTTGGATACCAGTGGTGTCCGGCAGAGCAGTAAATTACTGTGCTTAAACACATGTGTAGACAGTGACATTGCGATTAGTTTACTTCAGCTCAAATTGACCCAGAGTATATTCAATCACATTAACTGCATGTGTAGACATGCCCAGTATGAGCAGAAGCAAGCTGAAGGGTGGGAAAGGTCGCATCAGCAAATGAAAAATGAAACTAGGATCAATAATACATCACTAGACTGGGAGCTGGGACTCCTCAGTTCTTTTCCTAGTTCTGTGACTGACTTGCTTTGTCACCTTACATAAGTCAGCTATTCAAGCTGCACCATGCACTTGGCTGATTCTACATCTGAGATAATACAGCAAAACCCATGCTCATTAAAACGAGAGAATGAGAACCTATGCAAAGTGCTGCAAGATTGCAGGCTCTGGAAGATTGTGGGCTTAGCTGCTCAACAGTTCAGTGGGCAGGAAACTGGCTCCGGGGTAGGACCCAGAGAGTTCTTATGAACCAGGGGCAACATGTAGGGGGTGCACGCAGGTGCAAGTGCACCCCCTGATCGTGGCGGTGCACCCACTACAAAAAGAGGCCAATGCCACCAGCAGCGTCTGTGAGTAGTTCACGATCCCCACTGGCCACCGCCAATGCTGCTGGTGGTGTCTGCGGGTGGTTGCTGACCCCTGGTCAGTGTTAGCCACCCCCTCCCCTGCCACCGCCAGCGCCAGCGGTATCTGCGAGAACTCCCCCATTTACCACCGCCATGCTCCCACCAGTGCTGCCGTGCCCCCCCTGCCACCAGGGGCATGCATCTTTCATGTCATGAACGGATCTGTGTAATCCTGGTGCAAAGTGGCCAGTGGTGTCCCTCAGGGGTCCATGCTTGGACCAGTGCTTTTCAACATCTTTATCAATGATTTGGATGGGGGAGTGAAAAGCTCGCTGGCCAAGTTGATGGATGACACCAAGTTACGGGGCAGTGTGGCCACGTAAGAAGATATGTGGCAGATACAGGCGGACCTGGATAAGTTCAAGAGTTGGGCAGCCCAGAAACAGATGAAGTTTAACACTTTCAAGGGTAAGGTGCTCCATGTCTGGATGCCTGACTAATCTAGTCTCTTTTTATGACCAGGTTACAAAACGCCTGGACACAGGAGGAGGGGTGGATGTCGTATACCTAGACTTCAGGAAGGCCTTCGATACGGTATCCCACACCATACTGGTGAACAAGTTAAGAGGCTGTAACTTGGATGACTACACAGTCCGGTGGGTGGCGAATTGGCTGGAGGGTCGCACCCAGAGAGTTGTAGTGGATGGGTTGGTAACGACTTGGAAGGGTGTGGGCAGTGGGGTCCCGCAGGGCTCAGTCCTTGGACCGATACTCTTCAATATCTTCATCAGCGACTTGGATGAGGGAGTGAAGTGTACTCTGTCCAAGTTTGCGGATGACACAAAACTGTGGGGAGAAGTGGACACGCTGGAGGGCAGGGAACAGCTGCAGGCAGACCTGGACAGGTTGGACATATGGGCAGAAAACAACAGAATGCAATTCAACACGGAGAAATGCAAAGTGCTGCACCTAGGGAGGAAAAACGGCCAGCATACCTACTGCCTAGGAAATGACCTGCTTGGTGTCACGGAAGTGGAAAGAGATCTTAGAGTCCTAGTGGACTCCAAGATGAACATGAGTCGGCAGTATGACGAAGCCATCAGAAAAGCTAATGGCACTTTATCGTGCATCAGCAGGTGCATGACGAACAGATCCAAGGAGGTGATACTTCCCCTCTATCGGGTGCTGGTCAGACCGCAGTTGGAGTACTGCGTGCAATTCTGGGCACCGCACTTCAAGAGGGATGCGGATAACCTGGAGAGGGTCCAGAGAAGGGCCACTCGTATGGTTATGGGCTTGCAGGCCAAGCCCTACGAGGAGAGACTAGAGAACCTGGACCTCTTTAGCCTCTGCAAGAGAAGGTTGAGAGGCGACCTTGTGGCTGCCTATAAGTTCATCACGGGGGCACAGAAGGGAATTGGTGAGGTTTTATTCACCAAGGAGCCCCCGGAGGTTACAAGAAATAATTGCCACAAGCTAGCAGAGAGCAGATTTAGACTGGACATTAGGAAGAACTTCTTCACAGTTAGAGTGGCCAAGGTCTGGAATGGGCTCCCAAGGGAGGTGGTGCTCTCCCCTACCCTGGGGGTCTTCAAGAGGAGGTTGGATAAGCATCTAGCTGGGGTCATCTAAACCCAGCACTCTTTCCTGCCTATGCAGGGGGTCGGACTCGATGATCTATTGAGGTCCCTTCCGACCCTAACATCTATGAATCTATGATTCTATAGTGCAGACAGGCACTTTGTAGACTTCTCCTATGTATTGTTATGGCTGACAACACGCCCTGCCATTCCAGTCCAAGACTTCTTGCATCTGCACTACGTACCTCACTTGCAGCCCCACTGCTATCCAGACTCTCTTTTGCACAAGCTACTAAGTAGGTAGAAAAGTTTGATACTGTTCTGCTGTACACCACCTGGGACCCAAGAAACTCACTTCTGCTTATAATCTAAAACTAATTTGGACACGCAGGTCTTCCAACAGTAAAACAGCAATGCACTAACTCCCTGTGCTATTGTATCATTGGGTGCCAAAAATTAAGCAAGACCAGTTTATTCCCAGTGCCAGGGCAAACGTAGATCTACACCTTCACTGAAAGAAAAGGATTACAAATCCAGCCTCCTGAACACTGGCCTTCTACATGGTTGGTGAAAATGGTATTATATGATGTGTTAAGTATGTAAATTTTACATCTCCTCTGAATGCTGTTCAGGTCGCCCTATTTTAAAAGGAGACTGCAGGAATAGAAAGCCTACATATGGGAATGGGAAAAAAGTACAAATAAGACCAGCAAATATGAATCCCATAGGAAGGGAGACTGAAAACACCAGAATGGTTTCATTTAGAGAAGATGAGATAGCCAGGTTAGATAAGGAATGTATACCAGATGTATTAGACACTCTTACTTAAAGACCATAGGAACAAGGAAACATTTCTTGAAACTCAAATGCAACACATTTAGAACTAGAAAATATTTTAATATGATGCATAAATCCAAAAATATTTCTCCAAGATATATAAATCCTCCCACAGCAGGGCAAGAGACAAGCAGTGAGTGTTTGGAAGAAACTTCCCTCTGTGGACATGTTATTCTGTTCGTCCAACAGAGGGTTTTTTTGTACCTTCCTGGTACTGGCCACTGTCAGAGGCAAAACAATAGACTTGACCGAGTACAGCCTAACTTTGTGCAATACCTCCTGTGATAAACACCAAATTATACCTGGTAAACAGAAGGCAACCATACATCTCCCTGGGATATGGTACAAGAGAGGAAGAGGAAAACTCCAGCAGAAAAGCCCTGACCTCAGACAGACTCGCATCAATACCCTCCACCTTCAACCCACTATTTTCTTCTAGGAACAGGGTAGTTGCATTATTAATTTACTAATTATGCTAATAGCCTGTGCAAGGCTAACACATAGCAAATCATCCTCATGCCACACTGAAAACTGACATTTTTACTTCATGAATATTGGCCTGCCACTGACATTTATTGCATGTCCCCCAATACCACAAACGTGAATGTCAGGTCAATGGCAGTGCATTTGCTTTGTTTCCCCTTTACATCCTGCTTTAAAGACGTGTCTATCTCTCTTAATTACTATGCAAAGTGAGATCACAGGAAGATAACTACAGACTTACAGAAGCTGAAAACTTTACCCTGTTTTTCTCACTGCACTGCGCAGGATTTGAAGGGATTAAAATTGTGGCCACCTGTGTCTGCTTGGGGTACTTTAAAGGATGCAGGACAGAGGTGATCTGATCTGTCCCACAACATTTCAGGCTGGGCACCCCTACATGTTTGATAAATGTGCATGAATAAACTCTGGAGTTTATTGCTCTTGCACCATTTGGACATGTGCCCGAAAGCAAAAAATATCAGAGCAATATGAGCTGGAGTTTATTCATGGGCAGCACATGGACCCCAGCTGGGGCAGCCCAGGCTAGTAGGGGACCTACGGGGTCAGCCTGCCAGCCCAGGGCTGCTCCAACCAGGCTCCATGTGCTGCACAGGGGCTGGCTGAAGCACAAGGGTGCTTTAGTGCAGGGCTAACTAGCAGGCAGCCCCCATGCTGAAGCACCCTAATGCCCCAGGCAGCTGCTCTGCAGCACATGGAGCCTCTGAAGGGACTCCACATACTGCGAAGCAGTGCTTCAGCACCAGGCCTGCCTGCTGGCTAGGTCTACCTGACTCCCTGGGTCCCCTGCCAGCCCAGGGCTGCTCTGACTGGGCTCCATGTGTTGCTGGGTGGCTGACTGTGACATAAGGATGCTTCAGTGTGGGGACTGCTCATGCTCCAGCCAGCTACTCCACAGCACATGGAGCCTGGTCAGAGCAGCCCTGGGCTGGCAGGCTGACTCCTGGGTCTCCTGTCATCCTGGGCTGCCTGGACCAGGTTCCACATGCTGCAGAGGGACTGGCTGGGGCACAAGAGTGCTTCAGCACAGGGGCTGCCTGCCAGCTAGCCCCACAGTAAAGCACCCTTGTGCCTCAGCCAGTCCCGTCACCATCTATACATGTGCTGCAGTGCACGAAACAATGCCACCACAGGGTAGCACTTGTGTTTAGCCAGACTACCTGGTGGCATTTATTAGTACTGCATTTATTAATCTACTTCATTTATTAGTCTACTGCAGAGGTTCCCAAACTTCTTGTTGCATACGTCCTTTTAGAGATTTACCACGTAACCCTGCCAGCGTATGAATTCACCACATAAATTCCATGATTTATCACGTAACCCTGCCAGCTGCCCACATAACCCTACCAGCATATGGATATGATTTATATTTATATTATTTACATTTGAATCCCTAAAATGCCAATTATTATTAAAATTGAAACTGTAATCCACCATTACAAAATTTCTCCTGTGTAAGTCCCCAGAGATGTCTTGCATAACCCCAGGGTTCACAGTTTAGGAACCTCTGGCTTACTGTGACCTAATAGGGTCGCATGTGTAGATAGTGACATTTTACTGCAGAACTATTTAAGCAGCTCCACAGTACAAATATTGTGTAGACATGCCCATTGTGTGTCAGTTCTCCTGTGTCAGGTTCACTCTCCTTTCCTGCACATGTGCTGCTTTCACACCTCCACACTACTAACTGCTGAGGAGAAAGTGTGAACAGTTTTGGAATAACTGCAAGTGCTATGGGTACCCAGATGTGTCATGGGTACCAAAAATTACTGCATCACTCCTTATTTGGCTGGCTCACCTTTAAAAGCAATCATAATATCCTAGCTATTGGAGTTGCAGATTTACTAGGTTCTATCTTCAGGAGAGGAGGGCTCTTGTCTATATAGGTGGCACTGTGGCATTGTGGGTAGCTTACTAGGCAAGCACTTAAAAGACTTGGCTTCTGTTCTTAGTTCTACTACTAGGCTTATTATTTCTCATGACCAACACCTTTACAAAGTCTAAGTAAAACACTACAATACTGATCTGGAAGCATTTTACAACTAAAGTGTAGATGGCTGTTCTGGGTCAAGTGCAAGAGAGCTCCAGCCCCTAGGAACTGTACTATTTCAGATTAGAAGCCTGGCTGTGACAGTCCTCTCCGACAGCAAATTGGTTTAAAAGCAAATTCCCCAGTAGCTTTCATTCTTTTCTTTTGTGGAGAGTTATCCTGTGTGGTGGCTAGATGGAGCTGGAGCACACTTAAGAGTGGTTATAATGCTAATCAAGGACAGTCCTTGGTCCTGAAAGTAAAACTTGTCAGATTTTCTTTCTGCCTCACAGAAAATGTTGGTTTTTGGTTAAAAAACAAATTCTTAAAAAAAAAATCCTGAAACCTGAACTAGTTCAGTTAGGAATTACGGCTGCCATTCCTCATGGGACTTGGAATCCAGATGCTTTATGCTCTTGTTCTTCTCAATACTTGGGCCCCCCGGTCAAAAGACATCCTCCACAAAGCACAACCATCTCACTCCTTGGTCTGGGGAGGCTGTACAGCTTGGGAGTCCAAGGTCATTGTACGTTTAAAGCAATGGTTCTCAAACTTCTTTAGACTCAAGGTCCCCCTTGGAAAATGCCAGCTCTTAGCTTTCACTCATTTTTTCACCACAGAAAAATTAATAGAGCAATTCTTCCATTGCAGAGAACTCAGAAACACCACAACTGGACAGAATGTTTTTAACACTGGATTCTTATTTGAAATCTCTGGGTTTCTCTTATAAATCATGTGTAGGTATTTGCACACCTACTGCTAATATTGCACAGCATCCTTACAAGGATCTTGTGGCACCCCAGACTGCTACAGCGTTCTGCTGGTCTAAAAAGATGCAATGTGGCTGGGAAGCACATTTGCATGGTGAAATACGAACAAGAGGTGACAGAAAGATTGGTGCCTTGGGCGAAGTACAGATAGTCAAAAAGCTCGCGGCTGAATCAATTCAATCTTTGCAGGTTTCTGTAAATTGTGTAGATTGAACCGATAAGAAAGTGATCTGACATTGACTTTTCAAAACTGAAAGGCAGCCAGACCCCTGCAGTGGCCCATACCAGGAGGTGGGGGACATTAGAGCATGCCTCCCAGCCTGCTGGACGCTGCAGAGAGCTGGGAGATGGGTGATTCCCCCAGCCATGCTCCCCCTTTAGCCTCCAGGCAGCTGAGGATGGGGTGTAAGGGAAAACCCTGTACTCTGGACCCCCACCCAGGGTCTCCAGCCCCCAGTGGGGAGTTTCCTCCTTTCTCCCCCATGCCCAGAGCTGGTTCCCCTAGCCATTCTCCCTCCTCGGTCTGGTCCAGCTGAGGAGGGGGTGTGAGGGAACGCCCCCCCCCCCCCACCAGACCCTCAGCCAGGGTCTCCCCAGTGCAAGGGTAAGGGGCAAAGGGGGAAGCCCCAAGCAGGGAGTTTTTCCCTCTCTGCTCCCACACCTCCCTCACCCAGAGCCAGAGCTGGACCAGTCACCCAGCCATTCCCCTCCATGGCCAACCGGCCAGCTGAGGAGGGAGTGGGGAGGGGGCACCCCCCTTGGTGGCTCTGGACCCATAGCCGAGCTGTGCTGGGTGCAAGTTGGGGGAGAAGCCCACAGTGGAGGCCATATCTCCACCCTCCACTCTCTTCGCAGCCAGCCTACCAGGCGAGGAGGGGGAGTGGCTGGGTGATTATGCTAGCTCCTAGCTTCAACAGGGGAAGTAAAGCCCCCGGTGTGGGCTTCCCTGCAGCCAGGAGCCAGGGCTCCTGAGCTGGGAGCCAGAGCAATCACCTAGCCACACCCCTTCCCAAGCCGATGGGCTGGCTGGGGAGGGAGTGGGTGGGGAAAACACACTCCCCCAGCTCCAGAGCCCCAGCCAGGCAGTGCCCAGCATGCAGGGAAGATTGCAGTGGGGGCTTTACTCCCACTACCCCAGCTAGGCCCATTCCCCCTATGGAGGAGGTGGAATCCGTGGAATCCGCCAGGTCTGGGCTGATGGAGATCTTACAGCTGGGGTGGGGCTGCCCTGCTCTGCTGGAGCTGCACAGCATCCTGGGATGCTGGAGGACTATGAGTTAAGTTGAGTCGGGAGAGGATCTGGGACAGAAGTTCTATAAATGAGTCTAATCTAAATCAGTTAAGTCTGATACTACATCCACTTAGGTTAATTTTAACCCAGTTTCAGCCACTTTGAAGCTGGTTTAAGTGCACTGAGCTTATGTTTTGTTACAGGTTTAAACCAGTTTCCTGATCACTTAACCCGGTTTATGTGAAACTTCTGTCCCTAGCCCCAGAAGCACTGTGACAGTATATCCCTGTGAAAAGATATTCAATTCCAGCTGCAATATATATATATATTTATTTCTGGCTGAAATACTTCAGACTCTTCATGAAAAATCAAATCTTACTGAGAAAAGTAGACACATTTTATGAAAAATGTTGCCTTCTCTTCCTCCCACTCTGCCCAAAACAACTCTGGTTTTCTGTTGAACTATGGTTTCACCCGTAAAATTTTGACCAACTCTAGATTCTGGAAAGATCCACAGTAAGGAATTATTACTCTGTCCTATGGAAAGTGAGGGATAGAGTCAAACTGTGGAGTTCAACCTTTCTCAAGGGAAAAGGTGATTGATTCAAAGTTCTGGTTTACACCTGTGCCTGCTTAAAACACATACTTGCTTTTTCTAATTTAACCTGGGCAGGGATGGAAAAAACAATTCAAGGAAAAATAAGGTTAGCAAAGCAGTCTCTCCTAAGGGAGCACCTGAAACCCCATCACCTGGGACAATTAAACTGGATTGGACAAAGACCTAGAGAATAAGCCATGGACAGAAATCTTCACATCTCTACAGACAAGGCTTTGCACAGCCCTGCATGCATCTCTTGATCTGCTCTGCTCCCATTTCTTCCTTTCTATCTATAGTCCACCTATGCTTCTCCCAGGCCTCTCTCCTGAAGCCTCCATTTGTACCTTCTTCCACCCTGGCACTTGTATTTGGAGCTCCTTATCTTCTCTCCTAAACCAAAAAATATACCTTCTCCTTTCAAACCCTACCACAGAACAGAAGTCTTCTAGCACAGTGGTTCTCATAGGTGACTGGTGCCTCTTGACATGGGGGAGGGGGGGAACATGCCCCGCTTGACACCAGTCAGCCTCCAACGGGGAGCGGGGGAGGTCCCCTGGCAGCTGATCCCACTGACCGGTGTGGGGGGAGATGGAGAGGGGTCCCCCGGGGTGGCCAATCCCATTCACCAAAAAGCAGCCATGATGCTTCCAGAAGCCCCACAGCCAGTTCCGGAAGCAGCGCGGCTGCTGGTTTTGCTGGAGGCCCTGTTCCCTGGCCAGCACTTGAAGAGGGGGCACTGGTGCTCCCGCCTGCCCCCCTGCCCACTGGCTAAACAGGGAGCACGGCCTGACAGGGGGTGTACTGGAGCTATCAGGGAGTGCACATGCACCCCCGTGCACAACCTACGTGCTGCCACTGGTAGTTCTCAACCTTTCTAAAATGAAGGTACCTCCCACTGGACTCAAGATACCCTCCATAACTGTTGTGAATTGAGTGGCACCGAATTTCAAAAACTAATATATATTATGGTGCTTAGAGGGATCAGGCAGCAGGGGTAGAGGGGTGAATTATCCAGACAGGGACAAATCTAAGCCTGTGCTTACCTGCTTATCTCCTCACACCTTGCAGCACCCTTCAAAGGATATGGTGGCATTCCAGGGTGCGCCAGCACCCTTGGTGATAATCACTGGTCTAGCAATATATCAAAAAACCCAAATAAAGCTATGTCCACATGGGAAATATATTGTGCCTAACAACAGTGCCCTCAAACAGACCATGCCACTCTGCATGAGCTGCCTCCAAAGCTGGACACACTCTGTTCAAACTATGCCACAGGGGACTAATTAGCATGGGGGCATGATAATTTGCACTGTCACTACTCAGTACTAATTAGCATATTCAAAGCACCTTGAGGATGCAGCTACACTGCTTCCAGGTTACGAGACAGACAGTGCAAAACAGTTCAGTGAGTTTGAGGGCACTGCTGCTAGTCACTGTAAATTTGATCTGTATACCTGCCTGCAGAGCATGCACTCAGAGAGTTGCCATGGAGCAGGTGATGTGCAGTAAAACTCTACTCCTTTGTATCCCACAGTAATTTGCTTATATGTCCATATCTTTAGACCAAGGTGTCAAAGATACAGCTCACAGACTGAATCTGGCCTGCAGAGATCTATCATCCAGCCTGTACTGCTGCCTATAGTCTCAGTGTGAACCTGCACATCACATGCAGCATGAACTGGATCAGCCCCATGCATGGTACATGGGGCATACTGCATGTAGTACGTGGGATGGTCTGGGATGCAAGCTGCATGCGGTGCCCACACAAGACTGGCCCTGCACACTGTATCCAGCATTTAGGGCTGGTCTGCAGGCTTAATCCAGCCCATAGACTGGCCCCATGCCATTCATCCAGCCCATAAGACCTTATGTGTTTGATATCCTTGCTTTAGATAGTAAAGTCATTTCCTATTTGATTAACTCAAGTAAAGACATAAAGAAATGTGGATCTGTCCAAAGATGCAGCCACATTTCCAGATACCTGTCCGAACCCATCTCAAACGTGGAGAATGACCTGACATCATCCTGGAGAGCATCCCTCAAATTTCCATTTTTTCTCTATCTCTCAATTGCACAACTTTTTCAGTCAGCAGTTTATTCCATCAGATGGTGTCAAACAGCGTGGTCTCAATAATGCCATACTACATGCATCACAGCCTTTACTGATCACGTTAGAGAAGGAAGTGGAGAACAGTCTTGTATCCCTCTAGATTAGGAAAAGCAAATAACAATCTGTACAGGACACTGGAACTAACACTTTTGTGACATGAAATTTTCAGTGACTAAAAATAAACAAAATACACATTAATGTTCCTATAACACCTACCAGCTGATAATCTCAAGGCATTTTTGTAAATAATCATGAATTAAGATTCAAAACTCCACTGGGGGCAGGTAAATATCATCATAGTTGGGAAAACTGAAGCATGGAGAAAGGAATTGATTTCCTTAATGTCATGCTGGACATCCATGGCAGATCTAGGAATGGAAATCACGTCTCACAATTCCCAGTGCCCTGCCATTATTACAAGTCCATTCTTCCTCCCAACAAATGGTTGGGACCTAGGTTTTATGGTTCATCCAAAAGCAGTCATACAGTACCTTCTACCACAATATTGAGTCACAAGCAGCATTTTGTGCAGTGCTATGACATCTGTGGGAGTCTATTATAGTGTTGACTGTGTCTGCCAACCTTAGTTTGAACAGGTCTTACCTATGGACTACCATGTTTGCTTTAAGCTGGCCGTGAGCAGTATCTCTTGCTTGTGGGACAGAACTCCAACAAGAGATCAAAAACAAAATGAACTAAAAACATGTGTATGTACACACACACGTCTAATTATTGGAAAAGCTAAGGAATAAAGTAAACCAGCTTCAGTGGAGTTTAGTGACTGCAGCTCCATGTCGGAAGAAACACCAGATGTGAAGTGTAATTGCTTTTTTTTTCAAGCTCTGTTCGTGTTTTACAAACCAGGACTGACACTTGAACAAAGAACCTAAAAAAAGAAGGCAGGAGCTACGCAAATAACGAGCAGTTTTGTTTTATTGCTGTTGCCTGTTCAGAAACCCAGTCTGTAAAAAAGCAGAAAAAAGAAATGACTTGTAGAGTGGAGAAACTCAATATGATTTCACAGAGGGAGCAAGAGGTACAGAAATGTTGTCCAGTCCCTGGGATTATGCTTTTCAGAGGCACGATTGCTTTGAAAACAGACAATGACACTTTGCACGTACGTGTCCATTTTACATCCAGCAACATTTTATAAAGGAGGTCACTAACAGTAACCCTATAAAGAAGGAAACCTAAGGCACAGACAGGTACAGTCACTTGCTCCTGGTCCATCATGGCAGCAATGGGACTGAACCTAACTCTGTCATATTTCAGTCCCATACTCGTTCCCACTGGACAACCAAGCCTTCCTCAGGGATTATTTTAAACTATCTTGGATTATCACCTCACATGACGAAAGAGAATAATAGTATGTCACCAATTACAAGCACCAGGCTAAATTCAGGGACCCTTACTCAGGAAAAATCACCGCTCCACTGGTTAGTATTAAGTGGCGTTTGTATGAATGAGAATAAGTTTTTAAAGTCCAGAAGAAATTTGCTGCAGTAAGACCTGTGCAGAAGCTGAACAAGATGCTCAAGATGTGGCCCAGAAAAATGAAATTTTCCTTGACATAATCAAAACAAACTGTAAAGGTTCAGAAAGCTGCCATGGGAGGCAGTTCCAAGTCACTTGAGCTACCATCACCATACAATCACTTCTGCTGGGTCCATACAACTCTGACACACAGTAGTCACCAGCTCACTGCTCAAACTCACAACCTCCATTCACAAAACCACAGGCCTCTCCTCAAGGAGCTAAAGCAGCAGCTCAGCTGGCAAAGGGAAATTACTAAAGCTTTCATAGATTTCATAGACATTAAGCTGAAGCTCTCATCACAGCCAATTGCAGAATCCTGCTTTCAGGTGTTTATAATTTTGCCAACATATATGTGTGTGCGTGAACCCATTTCTCAAAATAAAGCTAAAGGAAAAGCCATTGTTTTGTTTGTTACATTAACAAAATTCTCAAAATCATTTTGCCCAGAACCACCTGCCTTTCCTTAGTCTGGGACAGGGATTTGAAATATGGAAGAATGACCCTTGTACCAGGGATGGGTCTTTTGTTTTTCCCATGAGCATCCAACTAAATTTGGCCAATTTATAAACCTCAGGGGAAAAACAAATCTCAATTTGTATGAGAGCCATAGAAGTCATGTAATGACGTATAGCCATTCTGGGGTAGGGGTTCTCAGTATTTTATCAGAAATATTAAATATTTAATATTTATTAGACCAGAGAAAGAATCTGACAGTTCTATAGTCCAGTATTTAAGGCACTCACCTAGGTCATTGAAGAACCAGCTTTGAGTGCCTGCTCCAAGTTGAGACAATACCCTGACCCGTTACTCTGAAATGTGTGGGTATGTCTCTCTCTGCTTTATTAACACAATGCTTTGTGAGAGTTTTTAAGATTTCATATCAGGCTGAAAAGCCTGCGCCCCTGCCCAGCTACAGTGAGCAGCATCTGTAATGGACAGCTAAATAAACAGCTGAGCTATGAGGTCACAACCAAAGGATGACAAACTGAGTGATGTGGGGGTTGAGATGCAAATAAGTATGCGAGTCAGATGTTCATAAAATGCTCTGTGGCATGTTGTCCTGGTAATAAGAAGAGATGAACACAGAAATGAAAAAAAAAAAACCTCACAGAGTAAGAAAATCTACCCCAGACAACACTGTGGTAGCATACCTGCTGGTGTGTGTAGCACCATGGCACTCTGCTGGATTGGACTAGGAGTACAGGAGCAGGCAAAATATGGCCCGTGGACCAGATCTGGCTCATCAAGTGAGTCTATCTGGCCTGTGGTGGGTCCCTCAGCCCTGACCAGCCTAGGCACAGTGGGGAGCCCAGGTCATGGCGCATGCAGCCAGTCCCACCACCCCAGGCATGGAGGTGCTGCCTGACGTTAAACACAGTCCACCTTATCCCCACATGTGGATCTCAGGCATGTCAGGAGCTGTAGTCTTTAGGGCCAGGTGACGCGGTGATGGGATGGGGATGGCATGGTAGCCTGACTTGGCTTTCTGGCAACCCCCACGGTGGTGGCTTGCTCTGCCCTCCCATTTCCAGCTGCCACTTTCAGTGTCTCCACTGCCACTGATGGACTTGGCCCAGCTACCCAGGCACCTCAGCCCATCCACCCCACATCCACCTCTGGGGGTACCAGATGGAGCAGGTGGCAGGCAGGCAGGCAGGGTCTCCATGGAGAACGGCCCAGGACCCCTGCAGTCAGGGAGAATTTGCTGGGTGGATGGGATGGGGCCGCAGGTGGGTGGGGAGTGACATCTGGAAGCAGGATGGATGGCTGGGCCCAGGGCTGGGGCCAAGATCATGGAGTGGTAACAACGCAGAGCCAGAGCCCCTGGCAGAACTGCAATTTGCTCCCCACATATTCCTGTGCACCCTCCAACCCAAATAATTGTTCACCCCTGTTCTAGTAACAACTGTAGGCTGTAGACACTATGACCCCTAATGCTGCTACAACTAATGAGAATCTCTTTGGGAGAAGCCTGTCTTTTTGGATCCAAAGATAATGGGTTCTGTTAGCCCAGACCCTGGCAGCCTTGTACTCCAGGCAGCCCCTGCATGCAATGAGGACAAGAGCCATGGCATCTACATGATCAGAAAAAGATGGAACATGTTAGCAGCTCTGAAAATGAAGAGGCAATGCTAATAACCTTCAGGCTGAGCTAAAGAAAGGGGAAAGAAAAGCTCTTCATTAAAACCTGCAAGTTACCAACACTGAGCACAGACTTCTCCTCTTTTTTTCCTATTATTATTAATTTATTATTATTAATATGATTCTTGTAAAGGGAGCAACTGCCATTCACTTGGTTTAAAAAATGCACAGTATTTAAAATGTCGCTGCAACAGTAAATATCACCTCTGGCATATTTGTCCTGGAAGAAAAGAGCGCGATTTGGAATACCTAATTGAAATGTGCTACAGGAGATAAGGCCGGCTGCAAAGACTGACATTTAAAAGTAGGAGACACCAAACAAGACATGAAATATCACTGTTGCTGCCACAAAGCAGAAAGCCACTTTCATAGAACTGGAGCCTTTTCCTCAGCTTCCTCCTCTTTGGCTCAGTAACAGCAGACCTATTAATTAACCCCTGCCTTGCTGCTGCATGCAATTAAATGCCACAGGAAATGCCACCCACAGCAGGACAGACAGACAGGGTTGCCACTATTTACTCTTGGCTACTCTGTCACCCCTACCAGCATTGCTCAGTATGTCATGATTCTGGCATGCAAAAAAATATGGGACCTTACAATATAGCAACTGACGCTACATAGAGAGGCTGCTGCTTCTCTGTGTGAGGTTGCCACTTGCCCTGAATTTAAGGGATTTAAAAAATAGCTCTACCAATGACTCACTCTGAGGCTTTGGGCAACTCATTCCTTTCTCTGCTTCATCTTCCCCACCTGTTAAATGGGGAGAATTATCTTCACTCAGGGTGCAAAGCACTAGATGAACAATAAGCATCATTACAAATGGACAATGGAGGATATTCTCCATACCCCCTGCATAATTATAAGAGAAGCTAGGACATGTTGTTTCTACAACAGTTTCCAGCAAGGACTGATAATCTCATATCTCACCTGGCTATGCAGAGCACTAAACACTAGCTCCCAAGGCCAAACGCCATATCCACATCCAGAAGGAAAAGATGGAAGGAGACATAGGTCACCTAATGCTGCAGGGATAGTATCTAACACCTTAGGAAAACCACAGTGAGCTTTGGGAACTGTTGTACTAGGAAGTCAGTGAGGGCATTACCATTTATCATCTCCAGTGGGTGCACTACTGCCTTCACCCATTCCAAAAGAACAAAAGAGTAGCAATTCCTGCACCTCCTAGGTGGAAGAGGTCAGTCAGCACAGGAGTACTGTCTACAGAAAGAGAATTTGGGATGTCAGGAAACCCCCCTGGAAAGTATACACAAGAGGAATTAAGCTTGTAAGTACTTTGCTAGCTGACTTGTAATTTATACAAGGGTCACTCAGCCACTGAAAAAGGCAGGGGAGCAATAAATCTAACAGGTTCCATGTAAAAAGGTAAAGGTTACACCAATTATGCCTCCAAAAATAATAAAGTGTGTTGTTTCAACTACTCCGTTTTCTACCCTGGGATAGTGGTAGAGTTAAGGTAACTGCATTGCTCAGTAGAGCCCCTGCTGGCCTCACAGAAAAAGCCCTCCAGTATGTGTGCTGGAGGGGACAGGGCTCTGAGCAGTGGCACTGCATTCTCTCCTTCATCATCAGGTTGGCCAAGAGTCTTAACCACAGTGGACTAAGAGCAGGGATTATCCTGGGGCAAGAATGACTACTGAGACCTACAACCAAAAACACATTGTGCAATGCCTTCAGTTTTCAAATGGCACTGTCTTGAGTCAGACTGCAAATGGCAACTCCCCACCCTTGAGGATCCCCACCCCTGAGGATCTGGCCAGAGTTGGGGGCTCATTTCAAGTGAGAGCAAACATCAAACTAATGTAAAAATACCCCTGATTCTCAGGGAGCAGCAAAGATGGGCTTGGCAGCCCCTCGCTGTTGACAGCCTGTTTAGACGCCCACAAAGGCACAGTGACACTGTGCAGCACAGGCTGCCAAATAAGAAGGACTCTGCTCTACCTTATAATTATGAACATGGTACAGCTGCACTGATAAGTAAAATGAACCTGGGAGAAAGGCTTTGCGGCACTTTTTTCACCCTCCCACAAAGCTGTCTGAATGGGTGTTTCTTACAGTATCAGAAGATGGTTTGGAAGTGGGGGTGTATGTCTGCCTGAACTGATAAATTATTGCAGTTTAAGATCTTTGGAACAGGGACTGCCTTTGTGTTTCCACATAGCTTAGTGCAATAGGGTCCTGCCCCATGACTGGGTCTCCCCTAGATGCTTCAGTAACACAAAAAAATCACAATAATAATGATGATGATGATGAATACCAGTTTTATATATACACCAGCTTATAGTGAGAAATTGGTCCCGTCCTCATGGCAGCATCCATTAGTAAGCAGAGAGAGATGGGGTACAAAGGAGACAAAGCTCATATACAGGCAATTCTGACACCCAGGAGGCTAACAAAGGACCCTCTCCTCTTCAGCCTTATTATTCTACAGCTGATATCCACTCCATTTTTTATAGCATCAAAATACATTCAAAAATCAAATGCTCAAGTAGGGAAAATTCCTCCCCTTCCCTTCTCCCTTCACAGGGTTTGGATTTTGGCATGAGGGGTTTGTTAGAGACCAACTTTATGTCTCAGGTTTTCAGAAAAAATATTTTGGCTTCCTTCCCTTCTGGGAAAAGATCATTCCAGTGTGAGCTAGATGTTGTACCACAACCAGCATATATTACATAGACAGACAGAGTTGCAAATGAAGGAGGCCTGTTCAACCAAGACAAAATTGATAGGTTTTTTACACACAGCCATTGACCACACTTCCGATGGATGGGAGTGCCCATCTTGCCCTACACAGCACTCTCACTCAGCTTTGACTATTCTCTCCATAAAACCTGATGCGCCAGCAACCTCAGTGGACATTAATGTAGTGTCTTCAGATAGGAAATCTTGTATAGATTACATCTGCTTAACCAAAGAATTGGGGGGAGGAAGGTCATTAAGGGTGAGACTAGTGACACTTTGATGATGGGCAATAAAAGAATCAAAACTTCCTGCATCTGGAGCTTCCCTACCTGTAATCAACAGGCCCAAAATGAGTGCCCCAAAATGTCAGAACCATAGTGGTATGTCTATACTGTGCCCTACAGGTCCCATCAGAATGGCTTCAGAGCCAACCTACCCACCTGCCTCCGCTCATATGACAAACCTAAAAATACAGCCAGAAAATCACTCTGGGGGAATCCTTTGTGGCAGTTTTCAAACACAATGGAGACCAAAGTCTTAAGAGAAACCACAGGAGGATGCCTCTGAAATGTCATCAGTTTATTTCTGTTTGATATATGAAAGCAGGAGTAGCTATGCTGGGCATAGTTAGCTGTGTCCCTCTCAAACAGTGACAGGTACACAGTGTAGACATACTGTAAATATCCCAAGTGGATTGCCAGTTATAAAGATGCATGATCTTTGGTGATGTTCGCTGATGATACCAAGTTGTGGGGTGAGGTGGGCATGCTGGAAAGGAGGGACAGAATCCAGGTAGATCTAGACAAATTACAGAGATGGGCAGATGAGAATAGGGTGGAATTCAACGCAGACAAGTGCAAGGTGCTGCATCTAGGGAGAAGGAACCAGCACCACACCTATAGGCTGAGGAACACCCTTCTTGTCAACACAGTGGCAGAAAGGGATCTTGGAGTCATTGTTGACTCCAGGATGTACATGAGCCCAATGCGAGGAAGCAGTCAGTAGGGCTAATGGCACCTTGTCGTGCATCTACAGATGCATCACAAGCATGTCCAGGGAAGTGATCCTTCCCCTCTATACGGCATTGGTCAGGCTGCAGTTGGAGTACTGTGTCCAGTTCTGGGAGCCGTACTTCAAGAGGGATGTGGCCAGCATTGAGAGGGTCCAGAGGAGGCCACTCACATAGTCAAGGGGCAGCAGGGCAGGCCCTATGAAGAGCAGCTAAAGGGCCTGAACCTATTCAGCCTCCACAAGAGAAGGCTGAGAGGGGATCTGGTGGCCATTTACAAACTCACCAGGGGGGAGCAGTGAGAACTGGGGGAGGCTCTGTTCCTCCAAGCACCACCCAGGGTTACTAGGAATAATGGCCACAAATTGTTAGAGAGAAGGTTCAGATTGGACATCAGGAGACATTACTTTACAGTTACGGCTGCCAGGCTCTGGAATGGGCTCCCAAGTGAAGTGGTACTCTCTCCTACCTTGGGGGTCTTCAAGAGGAGGCTGGACAGATATTTGGCTGGGGTGATATGACCCTGGCACCCATTTCTGCCCGGGGCAGGGGTTCTGACCTGATGATTTGTTTAGGTCCCTTCCGACCCTAAACATTATGATACCATGATACTATGAAAAAGTGCAAGGCAGTGTTCAAAAGTGATTTTTTTCCCATTTTTAAGGGTTCATAAATGTAAATGGGTGTAGCACATTTCAAGATCCCCACTCATCAGGAGAACAGGATATAAATTACAAGCGGCCCTCTGTGTTAGAATCACAAGTGCAATGTGTGAACAGAACACACCCAGCCCAGCAAAAACACTGATTCCTCCAACCCCACCTACACACGCCAAGGTGCAAACAATTCAGGCTTCCTTCTGTGGCTTGTAGTGCTCTGATGTGCTGCCAAAATGTAACAACCTGATTCAATGCAAGAGAAGAGATTACCCTGCTCTCTGGACACAATATTATGATGTCCATCAGAGTAAATGTTGTCAATATAGGGCTTCCCCTTCAGTGTTGATGTCTGTCACAATGCATAAAGTCACTTGGTACACACTGGACCAGGACATGAGATGGGAAAAAAAGTTCCTTTTGTCCAAATGCATTCAACTTCCATTCAAAATCTGGAAAGGGCACTGATTATATAGGGAATCTGGCTTAAAACACAAGTAAAACAAATTTGGTGATGTCTAGCTAAGGGAGTGCATGTGTCTCAGAAGTGCCTGCTGAAAGGGTCAGGCTGGACTGCAGAGGAGATAGCAGTATGCATGTGTGCTTCCTTTGAAAGTGTGGCATAGGTCTACAGGGCTGGAACACTGGGAAGGGTTGATGATCAAGAGTAAGGTGCAGTGGCATAACTATACACAGGAATCCCCAGACTGATATAGCAAGGGAGGCAGCAGGTCAGGAAGATGGTACCTTGGCAGGGCAAGGGTAGAGCAGCTGGGACTGGAAAGGCAAGAAAGGCCACAGGAGAGGATGAGGACAGGTCTTGCACAGTCCGCCCAGGTTTGCATATCTATAACTGGCATATCTATAACTCCTTCACTTTCAGGAGTGCCAAACTCATCCAATTTGCATTTGAAAGTCTCTAGTCTGCCCAGGAGATACTGTTGAAATCTCAGCCACGGTTTTCCTGCAGCAAAGTTCATGTCCTCGACACCTCATTTAAGGGTACCAAATTTAAGCAAGAGCACACCTTCTCCTTTCTGATCTATCCTATTCATCCTTTCCTTTTGTTCTTCTCTTTGAATTAAAAAAAAAAAATCTCTCACTAGTGAGGTTACCAGCAATTGTCATTATTTTTAGGAATGGCCTTGAAAGTGTCCACAAGGCAAGTGCTATTATAGGAGCATGAAGACAACCACCCATTTTAGGAGCATATTTGAAGTACTGCTCACTTACTACATCCCTAACCTGGCTCTGTGCAAGTCCTCACTTTACTACAAACAAAAATGCTCTTAGCAATCATTCCTGCGGTGGGGCTGAGGGCTGGTGGGGGTAATGTCCGTGGTTTCTATTTTCCTTACTAACTTTGTGTGTGCCTGGGCCTCTGTATGTGTGCGCACATGCTGCAAATTTCTCCCTCCCTTTTCTCAGTAGCTCCCAGCTCATCATCCCTATTTTTAGAACTGCTGATGGATGCTGACAGGAAGGGGGAGGGGAATTTGTTACAACTATTTTTTTCCTCCTGATAATTTGACTGAAGCTTTTCATGATGGACAGCAAGTGGGAACAGTGCCAGTTCACAAAGCTGGCTCAAGGAGGCGCTCAGACACTACCACAGCAGAAGCAATCTATAGCACTACAAAGCTCCGTGGTTAGTTTCAGATCATTGCTCCTTCCATACCTGGAACTGATTATTTCTCCCTTCCCTATGCACTGATGATTTTGCAGCAACCATTCAAAATATGCAGCAGCCCAGTTACTTGAGATGCCCCTTCAAAGCAGTGCTGAGACAAATTAAACCCAGATCATCACTCTCCCAAGCTGGGCATGCTGGGTCTAGAGGTAATACAGGTGGAAAGAGGGTAAGCAAGGAAGTTCAAGTAAATTTTAACTAACTAGGGCAGGGGTCAGCAACATATAGCCTAGGGGCCAAATTCAAGCTGTGGAACTGCTGGATCCAACCCTCAGATCTGGAGGGCTTCAGTGGCATGGAGCTTTGCCCACATCATGCTGTGGCCAGATGGCAGAGAGAAACAGCAGCAGCTGGGTCCCAGCACAGGCCCTCCTCAGACCTAAGATGGGTCATTCTGGCTTGCCACCAGAAAACTATTGCCAACTGCTGAACTGGGGTGTCCCAGGTTCACAAACTGATGCTATCACCTAGGAGGAAGCAGGATAGAGGCTAGAGGATGTTCCAGTCTCACTAAAGGATTTTATGTAATGGCTTATGTGACATGAGTACCTGCAACAGCAAGAGACTGGATTTCATGACACAAGAGGTCCCTTCTAAGTTCCTGTGGTCCTCTGTTCCTTCTTTCAGGATGTTTGGTTATTATTAGCTCCTTCCTTGCTCTAAGTTGTGGAGTGCCCTGCCAGCAGCGCGGTGAGGCTGTAGGCCTCTGAAGGAGTAGAGGAATTTTAACAGAATGCACTTAACCTCAACAGGAGACAGAATAAATAGGTCACAGTAACAATGCAACCCAGAGGAGGAGAAGCAAACAACTCAGGGGAGCCACCAAGTACATGATGTGCCCAAGACTCTGTCATATATCTTGAGGCCAGAGAGAACATGGAGGGTTACAGAAGGCTGCAATACGAAACTGCTGCTGCACGTGTCTGGGGAGAGCCAAGACAAGGATGGGACTGATTCACTCTCTGAGGCACATCACTAAAAAGCACAGAGTGTCCATCTCTCACAAGAAGAAGCGTAGCTCAGTAGGTACAGGGCAGTACCTCTACACATACCATTTCTGGAGGGGAAGAGAGTTAGAAGCCACCTTCCTCTTTCTTTGCTACTGAGTGTCAAGGGGGAATAGCCAGCAATGGTACTGGGCCCTTCTGGCATGAAACGACCTTTCAAGAATGCTTTAGAAACACTGATACTTACAGAACACAAAATGCAATTATGCGGTGCTGCCACTCAGAATAAATAAGTGGATGTATTGTGTTCCAGCTGCGGCAGCAGGTGAAGCATAGCCGCAGCCCTGTCAGGAGCACTAGGCCTGAACATCAGCTACCTGGAAAGGGTTCATGCAGTCATAGAGAACAGCACGCCGGTTTGTTATTATTGTATGGTTGTTCCTGAGCACTGTACTACGCACACTGGGTCTGGCTGCACAGGCTGGGTGTGTTTGTTTTTTTGGTAGGGTGCTTCTGAGCTTACAACTACACGTTTGGGTCATTCCTTTATCACTGGTTTGTTTTGGGAAGTTGGGCTGTACAAAACAGCATGTTATTGTAGGGTTGCTCCTGGAGTCATGGCTGGATGAGATCCTTTAAAGGGAGGCTTATTTGTTTCAGCGGAAAACAAATAAAATAGCACAGGGGTTTTGCAATGGAATACATGACAAAGCAATAAGGTTCCAACTTTGGGTTCCCAACTTTCCCATCCTTTCCATTAACTCTTGTGCTTAGGTAGACATAACAGTGCTGGGCCTCAGAAGCCAGTCTGGGCTTGGTCTCTACATGGGACCATGAAGGAGCCATCCAGGAGTCCCATGAACAGCAGCAAGTAGCAGCAGCCAGCAGAAAACCATCCAAGTGAGGCAGTCTCCTACATGCACCCGCCCACGGAGAACTGTTAAGTAAACAGCAGCTCATGCAGTCGTGACTGCCGCACCTAGCAGGTTATTCCCACTCCTTCTAAGCAGCCTCCCTCCCAACATCCTCCGGTATGTAAGAGTAGGAGTCACAAAGCCAGTGAAGTTGTGGCTCTTCCTTGCATATCCTTACCCTATACTACCCACTCACCTTTTGTGCAGTCTGTTGCCAGATGGGGTCCTCTTCCTGCCTTTGGACTTTTTCAGCCCCTCCCACCTTTTACATTTGCATGTGTGTGTGTGTGTGTGTGTGTGTGTGTATCATGATTAAAATATATATTTTATAGTGTATGTATAGTGTGCGTGTATAAATACACACACATATCTCTTTTTAAATCATTTTTAGCCAGTTGCTATCCCCATCAATTTCTATTCCTCTTGCTTGTTAGTGTTAACAAGCTGTCAGATTCAGCTCGACCAATTCAGGGATTCTTCAGCATACAAGAAGAGAGTCTTACAGTGGGGAGATCGCTGTCCTGTGCCTCTGGAATGCACATGGTGAAGACTAGTTGGTTCCTGTACAAAACGGACTTGTTACTAAGGCACAAGATGGAGAGTTAAGAGACCCAGCCTCTATTTCGGGCTTTGTCATAGACATAGACAGCCACACACAAGCCTACCTCTCCTCAGTTTTTCTATCTCTTGTCTCTTCTAAAGGCAACATGGTGCAGTGTTACCAGTGGAATAATACAGAATAATAGAGAAAATGGTAATAATAGAGTCATTCATAAACCTCCAATTCCTACAGGACTCCATGGCTGTTACTCTACTGCATGTTGAGGCCATCTGGAACTTCAGGACAACATTGAAGATGAGACTCTCTGGTCCTCTGGCTCCAAAGCACAGGCCCCTGCTCCTTGAGCTAAGAGAAAATCAGGATTCAAAGATCTAAAGTACAAATGGAGCTAACATTCAGCATGTTGTGTGTGATGTTTTTCTAGCAACTGAGCAGTAGTGATTCAGATGCTGGCAAGTTCACTGCAGTAGAGACCCAGCTCACAAGGCTCTCTGAGGCTAAATTCATTGATAGCTTTAAAGTGGTCTGACAGCCTAGGTGGAAGGCACTTTATAAGTAAAAACTATTTGTTATGTCTGCTTCTCGAGCCTGGTTTCTTGCCTGTGACATCTTTCTTTGGTCAGTAAAGGCAACATGCCTATAACCGATGGTGCAGGCTAGTTCTCATTGCATCAGCTTGGTCAGTGGAGCAAATGGGAGCACTGAACTCACTCTGACTAGGAGCCTGGCCATTGGTCTTGAGTCTCCAGAGAAATTTACAAACGTAAGAGAAAACCAGAAATAAACATCCCAGCTTCTCCACGCACAAAATGATGCATTCTGAGCCTGGATGCCTGTTGAAGATGACAGGCTCCTTGGGAGCCTCTTCTGGGAGACCAATAGGCTTGAGCGTGAATGAAAACACACATGTCTCTCCCTTCCTCCGGCGAGGCAGAGCTGTATTTTGTTGTTGTTTCGTTTCTGGTTTTGCTGACTTGACTGCCCAGAATAATAAAGCAGATGAAAGTTCTGATTTTAAATCGGACAAGAGCAGCATGTGAAAGTGAACAGTGGAGGTGCAGGAACATGGCAGGGAGGCAGAGGGATGTAACTCTTGAAATGACATTTGGAGGAGGGCTCCAGGCTGACAGGTCATATGAGCCACCTCAATTGAATTGTCTGTGCCTAAAAGCAAAAGGGAACACAAACTCCAGAGAGAAGATGGAAAGGAATGGGAGCAGTCAGGGAATCTAATACAACAAGCAACATGGTCTGCAATCTCCTTCTAAAACCCTGAAAGGACCAAGACCCCTCTGGTTTGCTTAGCAAAAAGAACATGGCTACTTCAGAGGATATGGAGAGTTAAGTCCCCTGGCAAACCAAGGTCTAATAGGAAGACACTGGTTAGTCCAGAGACTCAGCAGTGCTGTGTAACCAGCTCTGCCGTTGCTCGGTCACACATTCAGAGCTGTTTTAGCAGCAGGGGTGGGAGAAGGGTGCTGTTTTGCAGCTACGACAGGACATCATCATTTAGTACAAGAGATCCCCCTAAGAGCAAGAGAAGGAAAGCAGATAAAGTTTTCATACTTTCTTCAAGATGCTACAAGCTGAAAAGGTGGCAAAACCTGCATCTCTTTCATGAGCATCACACCTGTATCTGTCAGCATTACACAAAAACATGCTGTGTTCCCACTGCACTTAATATCCCTTATGATGTATTTAACCTTGGGGCACCCAAGGGAATGCCAGTTTTTTTAAATGCAGGTGCATAAACTCCAGGCTATAAATAAATGTTCTGACTTCTGGACACCCAGAGGTCCTACAGCCCCAGTGCATATCACCATGGGCATTCAGGCCACTAGTCTAGCTGCCTAACTACAGGCTGAAACTTATCCAGCGTCGCACAGTGAATCAGTGGCAGTACCCAGGAATCCTGATGCCAGACGTATTTGAATAGCTACACAGAACACATGAAGCTCTGACCTCAGGAAACTGGCTTGGAACAGTCCTCAAATGTCCTGTCCCAGCATGTACTGGATCTCCCATGAGAACTCGGCTGAATGAATCAGGAGCCGTCTCCACTCCCATGACTGAGTGAGGCCTGGGAGAAGGCCTTGCCATGTGACCTGCATTGGTCTATCTGGGCCCTTATATGTACTTGGGGCTTCTGATCTCTCTGGAGTGAAATCATCATATTACTGCATGTTTGTAATAGCCTTGTATGTAGAGAGGCCTTGAGGTATAACCAAGGCCTCAGGCACTACAGCAATACAAGTCATAGTAGTAGTGGTGGTAGCAGTAGTAGGAGTAGTAACAACAACAACATATTTCCATCTGTAACAACACTATATGAACATCCCAGAATCAAGTCTTTTGGCATAACAGAATAATCCCCCAGCTATACACTATCATAATCCAACAATTGGTTTGTATGACAAAATACCCAAATCCACTTCTCTCTCAAAAAAACATACCAAAGTAAACAGTATTTTCATTATCCTTCCTCCCCACCCCCCACAAACCCTCAACACTCACCCCTGTTTTAAGATAATAGCGGGAAGCCTACTGGGCACTTAAAATCAGAGATGCTAGGACAGCACATAGGGCTCCTTTAGCCTATTTAGGAGGGGGGTGGGGGGGAGCTTCTTTTCAATTAAATGATAAGACAAACATTTAAAAGAATCAGCTCTCACAGCTTTGAATTATAGCCCTAATTCACTCATTACACATAATTATTAAAATTTGCTCACAATGATTAGATAGTCTTTACTTATAACAGAGAAATAACAGGGGCTATAAATGTTTCCATGGATCACTGTTAAAATGGACCCAACATTTAGCATTAGTGTATGATTGTTTTAAAACAAAGACAGATTTTTAAAAAACCACTGTATGGCTCAGATAGTAAGCAGGCCAACTGGCACTGTAAGAATCAGAAGGGTGCAGAGCCTCAAAACAGAGTGCTCTAACAGAGCTATGGCAGAAAAAAAAAAGCACAAAAAGATGGCCTGATACTCTTAGGCTATTTCCCAACATTGAGCAATGAGCTTAGGAGAAATGATGGAAGCTCCATTGGGACGGAAAGCCTGGGAAGCTTCATTGGGACTAGGTCATTTCAAATGAGACAGAGGACTGTTGGGAAGGGATGGCCTCCACCTCACCTGGAAAGGGAAGAAGCTCTTCTCAGCCAGAATGGCTGAACTTCTTGACAGGGCTTTAAACTGAGACCACTAGGGCACGGGCGGTCTACTAACAGTTTTAGCCCAGGTCATGTCAGCTGCACTACCAATACCTTCTTTCCTTCCATTTCGAACCCTTTCTGCGAAATATCCACTCCATTCTTCCCTACAAACACCTTGGGCAGCTGAAGTGATCCCACTCTGGCGACAGCCTGAGGAAAGACTCCTCTTAACCCCCCAGCGAAGCATTGGGCTTCACATGGCAGACGTAACTGCCTGTACACAAACACCAGGAGCTTGGGAAACAAGCATGAGCAACTGGCCCTTCTCCTATGTGATAATGACTATGACCTTGTGGGAATTATGGAAACCTGGTGGGACTCCACCTATGATTAGTTGGTGGCAGTAGAGGGTTACACTGTGTATAGGAGAGGGGTTACACTATGTATTGGGGGTGTTGCTCTCTATGTCCAAAATCAGCTCACCTCCCTGCAGACCGAGTTTCCAAAAAAAACAGGAAGGGCATCTTGAGACCCTGGAACAAGGAAGCCCCTATGGCTGAACAAGGAACTCTTAGACCTCATTAAGCTCAAAAGAGTAGCCTACACCAGCTGGAGAACAGGAAGCATTACCAAAGACGATTACTCTGTACTCGCCCACACCTTCAGAGAGCGGTCAAGAAAAACCAAGGAACAAACCGAACTGACGCTTGTTAGGGAGATCAAGGACAACAAAAAGTCCTTCTTTAGATATGTGGGAAGTAGGAACAAGAACAAGGACAGTATTGGGCCCATGAGAGATCCAACAGGGCAACTGACATCAGATGCCCAAGGAGGGACCAACCTCCTAAATGACTTTTTCGCATTGGTTTTTCACCCTCCCATGAGGATCACACTGCCAGGAATGGCACAAACCAATTTGGGAGTGGGTGACAGGCCAAAAATTGATGTTGATCAGGTGAGGGAGCACCTTGAGGAGCTGAGCATTCATAAGTCCGCAGGCCAAACGGAATGCAACCGAGGGTCTTGAAAGAGCTGGCAGATTTCACTGCATCCCCTTTGGCAAGGATATTTGAAAAATTGTGGTGCTCGGGTGAGGTCCCGGATGACTGGAAAAAAGCCAATGTGGTCCCTATCTACAAGAAAGGGAGGAAGGATGACCTGGGGGATTATAGACCAATCAGTCTGACGTCCGTCCCTGGAAAAATTCTGCAGAAAATTGTCAAGGAATCCATTAACGCCAGACTAATGGAAGGCAAGCTTCTGAATGGCAGCCAACATGGCCTTGTGATTGGCAGGTCTTGCCTGACCAACCTCATCTTCTTCTGTGACCAGGTAACATGCCCTGGACAAGGGAGATGATGTGGACATCATTTATTTTGACTTCAAGAAAGCCTTTGACCTAGGTCCCCATGATGCCCTCATGGTTAAGCTGGGGAACCGTGGACTAGATCATCATATATGGACATAGATACAGGACCTCCACTTAACCCAGGAGGTGCACAGTCCCACCAGAGGAAATGCCCTGTTGGACCTGGTCCTGGCCACAGGCGATGATCTGGTCAGGGGGCTCCAGGTCCTGGACCACCTGGGTGATAGTGATCATCGCTTGCTGGAATTCATCATCCAGTGCAGGGTGTCAAGGGCCTACAGCAAGGAAGTAGCCCTAGACTTCAAGAGGGCCAACTTCAATGAGTTGAGATTGGTGGGAGAGGCGCTGGGCTTCTCAAGGGCAGGGGAACTTAGTGCCCAAGATGAGTGGTCGGTCCTTAAGAAGACAATACTCAGGGCTCAAGAGGTATCAATCCCAACAAAAAGCAAGGGGGGCAAGAGTGCCCAAAAGCATCCCTGGCTCACAGAGGACGTCCGGGAATGCCTGGTCACCAAAAAGGCAGCGTACACCCTGTGGAAGGTGGTGGGGGGCAGACTATCTCCAAAGAAGAGTATACCTCCACTGCTCGGGCCTGTAGGGGGGCTGTTAGGAAAGCTAAAGCAGTCAGAGCTAGGACTAGCGTCCAAGATCAAGGATAATAAAAAGTCCTTTTTCAAATATATAGGGAGGATGAAGAAGGCGCCGGGAAATGTGGGGTCCCTGCAAGATACACTGGGCAATCTGGTGGTCGCGCCAGAAGAGAAGGCAGACCTTTAACAAATTCTTCACCTCCGTTTTCTTCGGCAGGGACCGGGACTCCCCCACCGTGATTCAAGACGGACTCGAGGGGAATGCCCCAAGACCTAAGGTTGAGGAGGACCGGGTTAGAGTGCTTCTCGAGGGGCTGGACATGTTCAAATCAGCAGGACCAGATGCTCTCCACCCCAGGGTGTTGAGGGAGCTAGCAGGGGTTATTGCAAGGCCCTTGGCATGGCTTTATGAGCGCTCGTGGTGCTCGGGCCAGGTGCCAGATGATTGGAAGACAGACAATGTGGTCCCCATCTTTAAGGAAGGGAGGACCCGGGCAACTATAGGCCCGTCAGTCTTACCTCAATCCTGGGGAAACTCTTTGAGAAGATCATCCAGGAGCACATCTGTGATGAGCCGGCATCAGGGATGATGCTGAGGGGCAACCAGCACCATTTCATTAGAGGCAGGTTATGTCAGACCAACCCCATTGCCTTTTATGATCAGGTCACAAAAGTATTGGATGCAGGTGTCGCCGTGGATGTAATCTTTCTGGATTTTAGCAAGGCCTTTGACACTGTCTCCCACCCCATCCTCATTAAAAAACTAGGCGACTGTGGCATCGATGCCTACACGGTCAGATGGACTGCTAATTGGCTGACGGGTCGTACTTGGACAGGTCATATTCGACCTGGGGGGAAGTGGGCAGCGGGGTCCCCCAGGGCTCGGTCCTTGGGCCCACGCTGTTCAATTTCTTTATCAGCAATTTGGACGATGGGGAGAAAAGCAACCTGTTCAAATTTGCTGATGATACCAAAATCTGGGGTGAGGTGGGCACATTAGCAGGGAGGGAAAGACTGCAGAAAGACCTGGATAGGTTGCAAGGGTGGGCTAACAAAAACAGGATGCGTTTCAATACGGACAAGTGCAGGGTGCTGCGCTTGGGCAGTAGTAACCGGCAACACACTTATAAGATGGGAAACTCCCTTCTTGAGAGCACAGAGGCAGAAAGGGATCCTGGAGTCATCACTGATTCCAAAATGAACATGGGCCGACAATGCGAGGTCACGGTCAGCAGGGCTAACTGGACCCTATTGTGCATCCACAGGTGCATCTCGAGTAGGGCCAAGGAGGTGATCCTCCCCCTCTATGCGACACTGGTCAGGCCACAGCTGGAGTACTGTGTCCAGTTCTGGGCACCCCACTTCAAGAGGGATGTGGACAACATTGAGAGGATCCAGAGGAGGGCCACCCGCATGATCCGGGGACAGCAGGGCAGACCCTACAACAAGAGGCTACGGGACCTGAACCTGTTCATCTTCACAAGAGAAGGCTGAGGGGTGACCTTGTGACCATCTATAAACTCACTAGGGGGGACCAGAAGGGTTTGGGGGATACCTTGTTTCCCCCAGCGCCCCCCGGGATAACAAGAAATAACGGGCACAAGTTGTTGGAGAGTAGGTTCAGATTAGACATCCATAGGAACTACTTCACACAGTTAGGACGGCTAGGATCTGGAACCAACTTCCAAGGGAAGTGGTGCTGGCTTCTACTTTGGGGGTCTTTAAGAAGCGGCTTGATGCCTATATGGGTGGGGTCCCTTGAGCCCAGTTTCTCTCCTGCCCAGGCAGGGGGTCAGACTTGAAGATCTACAAGGTCCCTTCTGACCCTACTTCTATGATATGGTCCAATGGCTAGTCAACTGGCTATGGGGCCGGACCCAAAGAGTACTAGTTGAAGGGAACAAATCAACATGGTACAGCATTACCAGTGAAATCCCTCAGGGATCGGTACTCGGGCTGGTACTCTTTAACATTTTCATCAACAATCTAGGTTCGGGAGTCAAATGTGAACTGGCCAAGTTCACAGACAATACCAAATTATGGGAGAGGGCTGTCACACTGCAGGACAGGCTGGGGATACAGGCTGACTTGGACACGCTCAAGGTAGGCCAACCAAAACCGAATGGCCTTTAATACAGAGAAGTGCAAGGCACTACACCTCGGTGGGAAGAACCCTCAGTATACTTACAGGCTCAGTAGTGCTACGCTTGCTAGCACCATGACCAAAAGGGACTTGGGGATCTTGATTGACCACAAGATGAATATGAGCCACCAATATGATGCAGTGGTGGGCAAAGCTAACCAAACTCTGGCGTGCACCCACCGACAGATCTCAAGCAAAACTAGGGAAGTCATCCTCCTGCTTTACTCAGCCCTAGTGAGACCACAGCTGGAGTACTGTGTCCAGTATTGGCCCCCCCCCCCCCCCCCCCCCAGTTCAGGAAGAACGTAGAGAAGCTTGAGAGAGTCCAGAGGAGAGCTACTTGTACGATCCAAGGCCTGCAGGGAAGGCCATATGAGGAGAGGCTGAGGAACTTGGGACTCTTCAGTCTGGAAAAGAGAAGGCTCAGGGGGGGGACTTGGTGGCAGCCTACAACTTCATAAGAGGGGTATATCAGGACCTGGGAGAACATCTCTTCACCAGAGCTCCCTAAGGGATAACAAGGTCTAATGGCCATAAACTCCAGGAAGGCCGATTTAGACTGGATATTAGAAAAAATTTCTTTATGGTGCATGTGTCCAGGGTCTGGAACAAACTCCCCCCAGAGATGGTGCAAGCACCTACTCTGGATTTGTTCAAAAAACAGCTGGATTTATTTCTTGCTGGGGTCACTTGATCCCAGCTGACTTTCCACATATGGTGGGAGGGCTGGACCTGATCATCTCTTAAGGTCCCTTCCAGCGCTTAATGTCTATGAAATCTAAGCTCTGGAGAGAGTAGACCAGTGGTACACAGATTTGTTGTTAGCACCATCTTTTGTCATCTAACATATCTGTTATTTATATCCATAGACAGACCACCCCTGAAGACTTCAAAGCACTATACATGCTTTAACTAACTCTGTCTTATATACACAACTCTGTTAGTTCCTTTCTATCAACAAGGAAACTGAGGCACTGGAAGGCTAAATGGCTAAATCAAGGATATACTGCAAACTGATGGCAGATCCAGAAACAGGCTGCATTTGAGAACGGCAGATGTCTGCTATCACAAGCATTTTTTGGTGTCTGGCCAGATGACTAGCCTAATCGTGGAGCTCCCAGATCAACCTCACTCAGGCAATATGGCAAAATCTGTGGAGGATTCTGGAATCCTGGAGTATGTCATTTGGCATAATTAGCAAAGATAGTGATAATTATAAAAGGTAACCTTACACTAATAGTTCAAAGTGATTAACTGATACATTAAATTGACACACCATTGTCCACTGCTTGCTGGAGCGGACACTAGAAGCTGGGGATCCTTGCTGAATCCCTGGCACTCAACTATCCACTGTCTAAGGACGAAAGCACTTTGCATACGAATTCACTGGAAGAACTTGCTTAGGCATTTGTTTGAGTCCATCTGCCCCTAAGTATCACATACAGTCCAGGACTTCTGAAGAAAGAGAACAGCAGGCTCCATTTGGAAGCCCTGGGAAGCCAAAATGGAGGCACAACAGCAGCCAGGGAGCAAGGGAGAATATTAAACACTCCATGCTTAATTGAGCATCTTTTTAAATTAGCCCGACTGCCTTATTTGCTCTATTCAGACAGAACAAAGAGCTGAAATGTTACAAAGCATCTGCAGCACTTGAGCCCCAAAGGCTCCCTCCCATTTCTGTCAAGCGAGGCCATCATCTCTTCTGGATGCTTATTCAGAGAGCAAATACAGGTGGATGGGATTATGATCTTATCCCCTATCTTCTCTCCCTTAGGTACATGTCCAGTATTGGGTACCTGTACCTGTACCTTGTTATCCCTGACATGCAGGTTAGGTACAAACATTCAAAAAGCCTGAGGCAGCATTGATCTAAGTTACATGGTTTTCTGTAAGTGGCATAGTTTAGATCCGTAGCAAACAGAACATACACTCCCCCTTTTGTGAGGGTGGGAGCAAATCTTAGATCAGGTTTTGCCTTTTTTAAAATCAGTATGTGTGTGCCAAACATCTGTTCTGTTATGGGCATACACCAGTTTAGTGTGCCAAATTTCTGTCCTGCTATTGGTATAGACCGGTTTCTGATCGCTTACCGATAAAAGTGTAATGTCTCTACCAAGACATAGTGCTGGTAACAAGCCGCCACCCCCCCCCCCCCCCACACACACACACTTTTTCCAGTCATCATAACAGCTTCAAGTAAAACTAGTCCAGCTACCAGTTTTGTATGATCTTTTAAATACTGAGGTTTTTATTCAGAATTAATAAAACTTCCCTGCTATCACTCTGAATTCCGCCCAAACTACCTACCTATAACTGTAATAACTATATTCTCCGTCTCTCAATTTCTTCAAATCAAGGCTGGAAGATGAGCTTTAGTCCAAAAGGAAGTTTGTAAGCTCAGTATAAAGGTATCATGGCAAAATTCTATGCGATATACAGGAGGTTGGAGTGGAATATGTTATGATCTGTTCTGGCCTTAAAGCTGAGTCTAAAAATGTGGTAACAAACCCACTGAATTGCTCACTATCCTTTTCCCACCCTTCCCATCTATTCATATTTCTGTTGTTCAGGTCTATACAATGGAAACAGAGCATTCAAGTTTCAACCCAATAAAGAACCATTATTATTGGCATATTTATTACTGGGATATTTTGGAAATCAGTGAGCTAAAAGTATAATGCACCCTGCAAGGAACAGCCGTCTCTGAAACAATTAAGCTAGCAACTATACTCACTAAACTTACTGTTTAATAGGTGCAATCCTAATAAATAATTACAATGTTACATGTATGCAGAAAGGGAAGAGCAACTTGGGCAAGGCCTGTTTCAGAAGAACAGTTTCCATCCTCTGGCAGGAAGATGTAGAACTGTCCATCTCTGCTTACTAGGAGCATCAACAGCAAGTTTATGTTGACAGCCAGTTCTACATCTTCCTGCCAAAGGATGGGGACTCATCTTCTGAAACAGGCCTTGCCCAAGTTGCTCTTCCCTTCCTGCATACATGTAACATTTTAATTATTTCTCAGGGTTCCACCTATTATAGTGCAAGTATGAATGCCTCAAGCCTAACTAAATAGAAGAAGAGCAGGGATTCTACAAAACACAAGAGAGTTGAATTGCAAAAAGACATCAATTGAACCATTATATTAATTAGTAGCAGTGCACACAGATATGGCTTAGTCACCAAACCTAAAAGCATCAAAGAACTCTTACAGGGGTGTAGGTTGTAGCCAGGTTGGTCTGATGGAAATTCAACAAGCATCACCCCTCCATCAGACTATCTCTTGAATACTCCAGTACCAACATTTCCTTTTTAGACATGATGATCACCATCCAGAATGGTAAAATACAGACCACCATATACAAGAAACCCACGGTCCAACATACATACCTGCACAGAACCAGCAATCACTCTAAACACACCAAAAAAACTGTAATATACAGTCAAGCCCTCTGATACCACTGAATTTGCACTGAAGAGACCACCTGTGATTGTCACCTCACAGATCTCAAAAGGGCTTTCACTCAACGAAGACACTCATCCAGAGAGATAGATCACACTTTTCAAACAGCCACTCAGAACCATGTGAAGAATTACTGCAGTACAGAACAATCCCCATGAATCACATCGTTGGTTCTGACATGTCATCCCTCCATAGAACCTATATGGAAAATCCTCAAACAACGGCAACTCGTACTACAAGAAAACCCAATTCTTAAAGAGATCTTCCCAGAACCACCCATCCTAGCCTTTAAACAAGGACCGAACCTCACTAATCTCATCACCAAAAGCAAACTTCCTACTGCCCAAAACACAGAGTGGATCCAGACCATGCTATAACAAGAAATATAAAATCTGCCAATATATCTCCACCACCCCCACAATTACTACACCCCACAACAGAACCATCACCATTCCTGGATCTTACACCTGCACCTCCAGAAATGTAATATCTCATCCAATGCAACAAATGCCCTGCTGGAAAATACGTAGGAGACACCAAACAACAACTATGCACCAGAATGGATGCACACCAAAAAATCTATCCATCTAAGACAAGAATACCAGATGACCTGTGGGAGCACATTTCCTCACACAATAACAACTCTCTCTCCTGTCTCTCAGTTCTAATCCTCAAAGGGAATTTACAAAACACCTTTCACAGACGAGCTTATAAACTTCACTTCATTAATCTACTGGATACAAAAAATCATGGACACTGGATTTATGACATATTACAACCCGACTAAAAATCTCACTCTCCAGGTAACCTCTCCACGTTTTACCAGCTATATTCATTATCCTTTCCCTTCCCCCCCTCCCACCCCCTGCCCCCCATCTCTCACCCATTGACTACAGCTACATTCATTCCCCCTCCCCAGCACCTGTCTCTCACCCATTGACTATCTCAATTTACATTTTCACTCACCTGTTTTCTTGCATATGTACTTGCCTCTGGCTGCTTTACTATTCCATCCAGGAAGAGTACAGACCAACTGCAGATACCGTTTGTCAGGCAGAGGAAGTATCTGTACCCGAAAGCTTGCAAAGATTTTTTCCAACTATTTGAGTTGGTCTAATAAAAGATATTGAATTTACTCAAAGAACTCTTTACAATTTTGGAAGACACCCTTTTAGCAATGTGAATTGCATTCTGTCTGAAAGAAAACACTCTGAAAGGTAAAATTACACACAGCAGAAAAGCTCAAGAGTAAATCAAACTGTTTGGAATGCTGAAGTAAACATAGGAATTTAGTCATGATTTTTAAATGAAAGTGACACCATCTCGAATTGAATGCATACAAGGAAGTATTGGCGAAAGGTCACTGCCATCTACTGGATACTAAAAGGAAATGTGGTTCAGAAGCCTAAGAGAATGAAGAACTGGCTTCTAGTGACCAAAGCCTTGAAGGGTGTCTTAAATGCCCTGTCTTTGACTCCCAGCCAAGAGTGTATGTACGTGTAAGCAGAGCTGTGAACTATCTGTGTTTCTTTTCCCTGGACTGCTTTTAGCATGTGGATCCCAACCTTTTCCATAATATAACATTCTTGTCCAATCCTCCATAACACCTCATCAGACCCCCGACACCACTTTACAAAGCTAGCTGAGAACTTGAGTTTCAAGCCTACAACTTAAATTAAACACCCTTCTAGCATCATGAGTCTCATGGGAAAGGAGGAGCAAGGAGGAGTGTGAATGCTTATCTAGTTTAAAGAGGCGAATATTGATTCAGACAACATTAAGGCTCCTTGTAAGGCAAAACTGTTTGTTTGTATCATATATGGTGCCTGTTACATAACTTTAACTGCATCCCAAATTAGTCCCTGCACTGAAACAACCCTAAGATCTCCACAGGGTATTAATCATTCCTCTTAGAGCTGCTACATGTTTTCTGCTACCTTATACAGAGCATACAGAGAACAAGAGAGCAAGCTCTTCTCTCTTTCATGTGACATTTTAGGACTATAACATTCATAGATTAATATCTAAAGTTGATAGCCATTCAACTGCTTTACGGGTAGCTGCATGGATTGATTTTAGATCACCATGAAATTATCTAATTGGGCAATCGTTCACAATGTGTTGCACCGTCTGAAACATGGTGCACTAACCTGGGATATATTACATACACACATGACTGTTTACAGGCCTCAAATTTCCTTTCTGTAAAAGACCTTAAAAGTAGTTGCTACCTTCAGGTTCTCATAACTTGCCACAAAACCCCCCTTTTCCCCCTAAAAAGTTGTCTTCTCTTCAATAATTTGCATTTTAAGGAAAGTATAACTAATAAAATAAATATTTGAAGAGACTATAATTTTAACAAATGCAATTCCTGTAGTATTCCTGAAAACATATATTCTCCTTAAAGCCAAGTGTCCTTTTTATTTGATTTTCTAAAATGCTCTTTTCACCTCCAGTTATAGCTGCTATGCTATGAGAACTAAGGTCAATGAAGACACAAAGGTAGGAAGAATCCTCAGCATACTTACAGGCTCAGCAGTGCTACGTTTGCTAGCACCATGACCAAAAGGGACTTGGGGGTCCCTCCACATAAACCTAACGTAGCTGCTGGTGGGGTGTTTTCCAAGAGAAGTCCTCATATAGGAAGACCACTTCCTCAGTCTCCATTGACCTATCAAATCCCAAATGTCTTCACTTTCTCTGCCTTAGAAAAGGCCATCTTTTTTCTTAGGCTTCTCATGGAAGGATGAGCTGAAGCTTGGGTTGGGGAGTTGTATAGGCAGTCTTTTATATTAGAATGTGGGGTTTAGCCAATAGAATAGGCACCCAGAGGTGAGTAAAGGCATTTCAGAAGAAACAGGGCCATGGAAAACAGTTTTGTGTCTTGGAGCAAAGATTAACATGGGAGAAACATCCTCGTTTAAGATTGTTACATAACACCAGGAAGGATCACTTCCAAAGACAAATCCCAACTTGTGACAGTCGTCAATAATGGTACACCTTACACTAAAACTTAAAAGAATTATTGTCATAATAAAATATTAAGGAGATATGTACAGATACCATTTTGCTTCTCTTTAAGAATCTGCTGGTATCTCAAGGAGTAGAACAAGCCTTCAAAAGTAATCACACCCGTTCTTATGGAAGCCAGCCACCAGTGCCACAGCCTTCCCATATCCTTTCTAGCCCAGTGGGTCCTGTGGGTCACAAGAATATATAAAAGGGTTGGGAACAAGTTTTAAAAATGGATTAACAAACTTTAAGGATGGATTCTCCTTTAAAGGAGAAAAATGTGGGAAACTGTGGCTTTTCCCTAGCAGGCTGGCAGAGTTTCAGCCTGCAAGGGGCTGCTTGGGGCCCCTGATGCCCCACCCCCTCCCCTTACCCCACACACTGAGGAGCTGGGGTCTGGGGGTGGAGGGCAGCGAATCAGGAGTGAGGGACACGGGTCAAGAGTAGCCATTGATGTTTACAAATGGGTCCTGGTACAAAAAAGGTTGAAACCCACTGCTCTAGCCCATCTCTGAGGCCAAGTAAATTGCTTCCGAGTCACACGTACACCTACCATTGACAAACTTCTATTAGCCTCTAATCGTCAGACCCCATACTCTCTCACTTTGTCAGCAGCAAGTTAGTATTTCCTTTTACGCCTATCTGATCCACTGCCCCTGTTCACAATATGTTGCTCTACTAATCATTCAGATGCAAGACTCACTGAAAACTGACTTCTCTATTACCTTCCTCTAAGTAACCCTTATTGTGAGTTACGGGACCTGACTTTTTTTGCATTGTGTACCACAAATCCCTTCCTAGGTTTAACAATACACATATGACTGCCAGTAGAGACTGTATTTGGATATGTTTGATATTAAGGTGATGAGTCCCAGGATCCTTTGCTTTACTAAAATTTGCACAAAAGACCATCCAGACCCAAAGAAATCCCTCCCCCTCTCAGCAGTTCTCACAATAATATTCAGTAGATGAGTTGTGGACAGTCTTGGATCATCTTCCTTTTCAAAGCAGTAAGTTAGACCCCTCTACACATTACAGTAGTAACTGAAGGCCAGCTACGCATCCAAAGTAGCTGCCACACAATAAAGCTATAATGTTAGACCTCAAAAATGTGTACTAACTTTATAGCTGGTTGCTAACGAGCTTTAATTTGCATGTGTAGCAGAGTCTCCCTGTGGCTGGGAGCCCCGACAGCCCCATTTTGTGTGAAATCTCCAGATTCTGGGAATCATGGCTGCCTCGGTCCCTAGGCTTGGTGGTGCATGAAACCCCTGGACCCTGGAGATTGCAGCTTCCATGATCCCTAGGACTCCAGGGTGCAGGAAACTCCCAGGGCTGGAGGATCTCTGCTGCAGCAATTCCTCTACCCTAAGTGCAGGGAAACTCCTGGGACAAGAAGACTGCTATAGGGATGAGCCCCCTGACCCAGAGGTTTCCTCACACCCCCAGGGCAGAGGAATCACTGCAGCAAGGATCCTTCAACCCTGTGTGGGGCACCCCTGCAGCTGGAAGCCCCTCAACAGAGGTTAGTGGGGCTCCCAGCTGTGGGAGCTTGTTTTTTGCAGGTGCAGAGGGAGCCCAAGATCAGGTTCTCTTTGCACTAGTAAAAAGGAACAATGGGAACAAATGTGCAATCCTACAATCGTGCCTCCTGAGAGGCATGTGTGGCATGGCAGGAGGCATGATTTTGTGAACTGTGCATTACATCCCATCGCACAACCTGCACATGTAGAAGGGGCCTTAATCAGGCCACTGCTAGTAACCCTTACACCCTTCACTGTACAAGCTAATAGTAATAAAGATTAACGTGGGAGAAACATCTTGTTTTAGGATTGTTACATTATACCTGAAAGGATCACTTCCAAAGACAAATCCTACTTTGTGACAGTAGCCAATAATCCTACACCTACATTAAACCTTAAAAGAATTATCATAATAAAACATTAAACGGATGTTATTACATTGATGCAGTTTTGCTTCTCTTTAAGGATTTGCTGGTATCCCTGAATGCTAATCCACCCAGATCCCATCTTCCTCTCCCCAAAATTCCCCAAATATTTTATTTCCCAGTTCTCTAATCTCTCTCTCCAACCCTAACCCTAACCCCTCTCCTACATTTTTCATCCTGCCTCAGATAGTAGTGAGAAGACAAGTTGTGTGGGGTTAATAGCACCAGAAAAGCCACTGCACTGAAAACTCTCAGCTTCATTTTGGACGGCCAGATTCATCCACTGGGACCAGTACAGTTTCATCAGAGATGGAATTGTCCTGTAACAGGGGGCCTTCTCCGGGCCAAATTCCCGGTTGTGGGAGCTGGGGTTAAGGCGCCCTGACCCGGTGGTAGCTGGCCTAACATTTCCTGAGAGCCCCACCAGACCACCCACTCCCAGCAGGGTGCAGTTTTAGGTCATGCCCAGGACCAAGAGCCTCCTGACCATCCCCTACAGCTCCTGCCCTTACTTCCAGATGATACCTGCAGCCCAGCAATGTTGCTGCTTGGCCTTCCAGCAGCAAAATGCCCTGTTTATATGGGCAGCCCTGAATCCAAAATGCCTGCCCTGCCGGCTGCTGTCTTCAGGCCCTTAAAGTAGCAGCATAAACAGTGCCCTGCCACATGGCCCAGTGCATTTTATACATGATCTAAGTATGAAAACTCACAATACTTAGTTCCTGCAAATCTCCATCAATGCACAGGCTCCTCTTACCACAGACATTGTCATATCAGATGTCAAGGAAGACAGCTGGATGTGTAATGTTCAGTTTATGGGTGTTTTCTCCATCCCATCAGGAGCAGTTTGGACAGCTCTGCTTTGAGTTCAAGTACAGACTTTACAGCAAGTGATAGATGGGTAAGTCTCTAGGTGTCCACTTTCTTCACCAGTATCAATGGGTGTTACTTCTATCCTGGAAAGGAAAGTTCAGGCTTCAGGTTTCCAACTTCAGCCCTGCTATTGAGCTGTGGGATCTTGGAAGCTACCATCACAGTGCCTCATTTCCCTCCCCCTAAAACATGGGATTATCCCTAGGAATGAACACTGGTAGATTGATCTGAAAACCTCTCACAGAAGGTGCAGTATTATTGTCTTTAACTGATCAGTTCTTAGACTCTGTACTCCCTATGTCACCACATCAGAGTGGGACTTATGTATGAAGTTTTTCTGCAAAATAAATCTTTATGGTATCTGAAAATCTCAGATATGTTAATGCAATTTACCTCTAACAATACCCTTGCATGGTAGGGAAGTGTTATTATTCCCATTTCACAGAAATCAATACAGAGAAAAACTAAATAGCTTCACCCAGAACACAAAGGAAAACAGCCAGAAATAGAACTAACAATTCCTTATTGACAACTGCTGTAACTTCCTTTCCCAATTCCAAAGGCCTTAAATACATTTCCCTGCAAGAGCAGAAATGGATCGCTCAAAACAAACATCTGCATGGAGCCATCAGCATGAAAGGAGGCACTACTGCTGACTCTCCTCTCTCTAATCCTAGAGGCTGCCATACAATTGTGAGGCCGAGAGCTTGTTTTCAGATCTCTGACTTAGCAGGTTGAAAACATAAGGCACAGACAGAAGAGCAGCATCCCACTGTAATTCATGGTGCTTCACAGGAAGCGCCATGAGATTCAACAAGCCCCCAGATCCAACAGACATTTGCTGTTGGGTCCTGGGGGTTGAGAAATCAAGGTGCTATTTAGAGAAGCTGCAAGTCCGCAGCCACTCTCCCTAGCAACATCCCTCACCCCTCCCAGCCCCAGTGCTGTTTTCAGAATGAGAGGGGGGAAGGGAGTGGAGGGAGTTCGGTCTGGGGTTTTTTCAGCCAGTGCTGGAGGGCAGGACAGGTGGATTAGAGCCCTCTTGAGGTGAGGAGCAATCCAGTGCCAGCTGGGCAACCCCCAGAATGAGCTCTCTCTGTCCCTCCCACCTTCATCCCCACTCTTGGAACATGCACCCCCATCACAACTCTGGTTGTTACAACACTGTTAATGACATCTGCTGATAACACAAAGTTGGGAGGCACTGCTGACAGAGGAGGATCAGAATATCTCAATGAAAAATTAAGTGAGGTTGAGGACTGGTATCAAAGAAATAGGAACAAATTAATAGTGCAAAGCGCAAAGCCATAGGAACTAATAATAAGAATTAATAACCTCACTCTTTAGATGGATATGAATTTTCTCTAATTTCCAACCTAAATTTATTCATGGCTAGTTTATACCCATTTTTTCCTGTGTCAACATTGTCCTTAAGCTGAACAGCTCTTCTCCCTCACAGGGTTTAAATCCCACTAAGTATTTACAGAAAGTGAATGTATTTCCCATCCACTGTCAGTTTGCTAAGACAAACAATAGATCTTTTGTTCTGGTCTTGTAAAATAGTCTCTCCATTTTCCTGACCATCTGAGAAGTGTTCTCTGTGCTGGTGCCAGCTTAAATTCATCTTTCTTGCTCACAGTTAACCAGAACTGCATACTTCAGAAGAAGTCTCACCCGTGCCTCTTAGAATAACATTAATGCTTCCTTACCTCCCCTGGAAACACCACTGCTAATCCACCCAAGGATGACAACATTGTCTTACTGTCACCCTGTGATCAACAGGGTTGGTCAGTCTACAGCAAGGGCACCACAAGGGGCATGAATACCCTCTGTGTGTGGCACATGGCAGACTGGGGAGGGGACAGGAAGCACAACTGCAGACAGGTCAAGGAGCAAAAAGCAGAGCATCAGATCAGACAGGGAGCGCAGGGTATGAAGCAGAGGGCAGAACAGCAGCTCAGCTTGGTTAGGGGGCACAGGGCATGAAGCAACAGATCAGGTGAGGGAAAGGGATCATAGTGGCACTTGGGGAGGGCATAGAGTTAATTTGTGGCATGCCTGCCAAAAAGGTTGGCTCCCGCTGAACTAAAACACTGAGATCTTCCACATCCCTGGTAGCAGATATCTCCGTTTCCAAAAAAAGGAAGCCATCTATACAATTGAAGTTTTGCAAAACATATGAGACCAGATACCTCCTAGATCTCCCTGTTATTGGCATTCAACCTCTCTAGATGATCACTAGAAGGAAAGGAATCTGGCTGTGCAAGCCCATGCCTTGACCACGGGCCTCTGGGCACCAAAGCAATCCACAGCCATCAGTTAGGATTCCCTGCCACTGGTACATCTCCAGATATTTCAGGGCTCTAAAAATGGTTATTTCCATGGCAACTTCCCCAAAAAAACCTATGGCTCCACAAGTGCCTTGACAGCTGAAAATGTAATTCTGCCCAGGAGGGAGAAAAAAAGCCTGAGCAAATTACTTTAACTATGCGAGCTATTTCCACAGAGGTCACGTCACTGTCACCACAGTGCAGCTGAGCACCTTTTCTTCCCCTTGTTTTATCAACCCAGAGATAAAAGAGGCTCTGATAGCAGACACTGTGAGGCTCAACCCCAGTGCAAAATGGCTCTATTTCTCCCTGCCTTGCTGAAATGATTTGTATTTTCACTGTGAGTTCCTTACAGGTTCGAGGTACCATGGCCTATATTGCTGACGCTCTCAGAGAGCAATTCAGAATCATGGTTCATTCAGTCCTTGGCCACCCTGCCTACAGCATGACTTACGGGGAGAGTCATAATATAGATGCCAAATTCTAGACTGAGAACCTTGTAACTTATTTGTGAGGCCAACAGGGCAGAAAGAGTGTGCTTATGATATTTCTAAAGTCATAAGCAAATTCTATGGCAAATACTGCAGCTAGGAGAAACACAGGGCTCTGCCCGCTTGTAGGGACCAGCATTAGAACTGGTGGTATAAAATGGCCCTTTCCTACAATTCAGTGTCTTCTCCAGGGATGGACAAGAACCATTTCCACATAATGATCCCTGGTAATGTCTCTGATGGCCAAGAGCTCCCCAATCTACAAAAATGCCAAAGTGCACAAAGATAAAGATACGGACACCATTTTTGTCATACAAAAGAAGTGTCTTCTCCAATCCGAGTTTTAACCGTTCCCACAAGAATTTTTCCACCATTCCTCTGGCAGACTTACACAGAGGAAGAGCAATTAAGTAGCTAGAGCAAGGCGCTCAAGAGTCATGGTCGTGCCCAGTCTCCAGAGCCGCTGGTGACTTGTTATATGACCTTGAGGTATTCTCTGGACCTGGGTTCCTTCTTTCGTAAAACCAAGCTCTTGGTAAAGAAATCCAAAATGTTTGTGTGACAAGCACCATAGAAACACAAATTATTAATCATCATGCTGCAGTGCCTCAGGCACAAGGATCCCAAACTACTTCACAGACATGCCTGAAGCCTCTTAACCCCACAGAGATACAAAGGAATCTCATCATCTTATTGCAGATGGGGAAACCAAGGCACTTGCTCAAAGGCACAAAGGGCAGAAACAAGTTCCCTTGCTCACCCTGATGCTCTTCCCGTGTGTCAGTCACAAGCCCTTCCTTTACTCTTGACTAGTAAAATGGCAGTCCTCCCAACTTGCCTGCATCCCCCTGTGCTCAGCTCCAGGCCTCCTCACTACTGCTCCCTCTTAAGTTTTCTGGAAGTTTTTCAGAGACTTACACTACACAGGGAATTCCTAGAGCACATCGAGGTTTAATCTAGGGAACGAAGATGCTTTGTCTGCCCCTTAAGCATTTGAGCTGAGTAGGCTCCTAGCTTTACTTCAATTTCTACTATATGGTCCTCCAAACTATCTCTTATCAAATACCAGGGCAGAAGGAACACTATGGCAGACACCTCAGAGACCCTACTGATTTCATACCACTGAGGAGGGGGTGAGAAAGACATGGGTAAAGGGTGGGGGGGAGTTGCCAGAGAGGAGAGATTAAATTTCTTCTGTTTGAATCCATTCAGGAGACAAGGTTTTGGGGAGGGGTTTAAAAATCCTTTTCTCCCTCAAATATGCAGAAGAGTAAAAGGGATAATCTGGAGCTGGGAGCTCTTTGAAATGCAAAGGAACTGCAAAAGAAATGAAAATTAATTCAGTATTTATACACTATGGCTCTAATTAAATTAACAGGTTCACAAATGTACTGGAGAGAGTAAAGAACCCATCTCCTTTCCCTTGAACTCTCTTCCCCTTTGTTACTAGCACAGATTATTAGCTAAATTACTGACACAACTTCAGCTTTGGTTTGTTGTTTGTTTTTTGAAAGAAAGGAAAAATAAATAGGAGTGATAATGATATGGAAAATAGTTAAATGCAGGGCATCACCAATACTTTCCTGGACTGCTGCCTTGTGATGTCTGGTAGAGAGCAACACCTGCCGCAGCAGGAACTCTGATGGTTGGCCCCTGAGATTATGCTGCACAACTGTGCTAGCTAGTCAGGTGTAACCTGGGTGACAGCTCCTCTATGGAGCCATCAGATCTCCTCCACAGTATACAGTATCAGCATCAGAATTGCTCCCTTAAAATCCACCTCCCAAACATTTAATCCTACCTTGAGCATGCTTAGAACATGTCTTAAAAGCCACCCCCCCCCCCAACATGATTTAGGCACCTAACCCAGGACTGTAGGGAGTTACCAACCTCCACCTAAGATTCACTGGGTCAAAGCCAGTGAACACATAAAAACAAATCTCTACAGCCTAATGGTTTAGGCATGCACTTGAGAGTGGAAAGGCCTGGTTCTTGTCCCTGCTCCCTGGGGGTAGGAAATTTGACTTCAGGTCTTCCCCAGCACAGCAGACAACTGAACCCTGGTCTCATACTTGTCGGGTGACTGTTCCAACTACTGGCTGATTGAGGCTTCAGAAGATAGCACCAGGTCAACCCAGGCATGGCACCAGGCCACCCTGGCAGCAGGTCTGCAAAAATACTGTCCAGTGTTTGGATTGTGTTTGCTTCTGTTTCTCTTTGTGCAGGATTGGGGGTTCAACTTGTTACTACTTGTTAAAAATGTGCTACTAACAAGTTATTAATTCAATAAAAGTAAATCTTCTTGAAGATTATTCTCGAAAATGCCAATATTTTGTTGCTTTGATTAGTTTCCACTCTGGCTGATATCTTTTCCACATGTGATCTGTTGACTTGCATTATGCTTCTTTCATTCATTGAGAAGTGAGTAAAAGTGAAAGTGTTTATTTTAGTCAAGTGTTTGGTATTATTTCATTCTTGCTTTTATATTGTTTTTATTTTGAATTTTAAACCACATTTCCAGACCCATTTCATTGTCACTTCCTGCAACTTCAATGGTGTCAAAGGTCACATGGCATCACTTCCTGATGTGATACCACTTCCTGTGAGGTCTTTGAATATGGCTCGCTGGCACGCTGGGTGATAAAAAGTTCGTGATCTGGCCCCACATTCAAAAAGGTTGGACACCCCTAATCTAGAGGAACATCCGTTTTCTTATAACTCCCCCCTGCCCCCCCATCTGTTTTCAGGATCTTAGGATCCTCATGCTCTTTTTCTGGCAGTGGTTTGTTATCTCTGTGCTTTCATGTTTTCTAATGTTTTGGTGACCAAGTTGTGGAAAGAACAGTTACCCACAGGCAAAGCATTTTTACTCTATGCCTTCCTTCATCCTAGAACCTGGCCTGAGAAGCCATTCTTGGAAGAGTTTTGCAGTCATCCAAGATTCTGCATTGAACTGATAATTACAAGGCAAATCATTCTGATTTGTATAGCCCCTAGGGCCTCTGTATTTGCCAATACTCATGGCTTCGCCTTATCTGTGCCACTTGCAAGGCAATATAACAGTGGAGTCCATCTCTGTTTTGACTCTTTCTCCTCATGGCTGCGATCACTTTTTATGGTTACAGTTCCATTGGGCCTCAGCTGCTAAAAAAAAATCCATCTTATCTGAATTATAAGTCTCAGGAGTAATTTTTCAAGATTCTTTGCCATTCACGTTCCTTCCATAAAGCAGAAGTGTTCACAGACACAGCAGTTTCCTCACTGCATACTAGTTTGTGTGTAATGCCATTCACGAAAACAATGCAGCCAGTCAGTATCACCTTTAAAATTGTTAGAACTAAGTTTATTTGAAAGTGCCAAGGCCTTTTTGCATGGTAGTGATGCCCTTACTGGGATGTTGTTAGCATGTGGAGCCAAAAAATACATGTTTACTGCTTTGCTCCTACCCTATCTTCATAAATCACTGCTATGGACAATTCTGATATGCACCCGGTGCTTCCTTCTGGCTTTGCTTTCAAATCAATGCTTCCCTTCTAAAAATGTTGACAGAACTGATGATGCTATATTATATTTTTGAACATCAGCACTCTTCTTGATTCCATCATCCACTTCATTTAAAATCTGTAATTTGTCCTTCAAAGAAAATTGCTTACACTTTCTCTCCTTTTCCACTGCAATGCAACTGAACCAACAACAGCATGGGATGCATTCACATGGTGGTATGGTTTGCACATAACCGCCTATATATGTGAGGTCTATATAGTACGTAATAATGGCATGCACATAACAGGAAAAGGAAGGTGATTTTCCATGACACAGGTGGTTGTGTTTCCTTTTGATCCTTAATTTTATTTGTTGTTGTTGCATTTGCTGTTGAAATTCATTTTACTGGTCATAATATCGCAGCCAGAGATTCTCAAATTACACTCATTAAACTAAAATGTTTGCTATACTGAAATTCATTACATTGAAATGTAGTAATAGAGGTTCACATGGGAGATAAGGTAGGAATTCGCTTTTTGTTTATTATACTAAACATTTTGCTTGAAAGCTGTTTGTTATACCAAGATTTCATGGTGCTTAAAAGAAAATCTGATTAAAATTTAATCAAAACCAAAATTGAGAAATTAATAAGCTGGTCATTCTGGTTTGTTCCAAAATTTTGCATGACAAATTGAAAACTGTTAAAGAAACAAAGAAAAATCAACATTTCTCATGTTGACACTTTTTTGTTTTGTTTTTGTTTGTTTGTTTGGGTTTTTTTGTAAGAAACAGAAGTTTTCTGGTCCCTTCTATAGTAAGTCTTCAGGCTCACAGGTGGTTGGGGGGCTTTTTGTTGGTTTTTTTTTTTTTTTACCAACCCCTGCTTCACTATACAAAATGGAATCAGGGCCTAATGTTGAAGCTCCTGCTCACCATCTAAGATAACATATTTCTGTATTTCCTGTTTCAAATGGGGCCAACATACCCAAAAGCTTCAGTGGCTGTATGACAGGACTTAGATGAAGAGACCTAGACCAACCAACTTGACCATGATACCCAAGAGAAAGTACAGGAAAGAGGAGGAAGAAGAGTGAAATAGCAAGAAGAAAGGAAACCAGAGAAAGAGGGATTAAACAACAGGAGAGGGAACAAGGAAGAAGCAGGGAAGTAAGAAAGACGGAGAAGTCATGGCCAGGGAGGAGAAAAGGGGAGAAGTCATGGCCAGGGAGGAGTAGAAAGGAAGGGAAGCAAAATAGGAAAGAACAGGAAGCAATGAACAGCAGGTAGAGTGAAGAGAAACCATTTTATCCTCAATGAAGTATGCCTGGACCTCAAACTCTTTGGCATGAGCGAGTCTGGTGTAGAGGGCTGGCCTCTGCCCTGTAGAGCCTCTGGCCTCAGCTCTTTGCTAATGTTTCCTTTATTGGTTTGACTCTTTTTTTCACCAGGCAATATTTCATTTCTTTTCCTGTCATCATTGAGGGTTTCTTCCCCTTTCTCCCTCAGAGCAGCTGTCATGTTCACTTAGGTCCCAGGAACTGCTGTGCTATGGGTGCATGTGATTAATGACACTGTTAGCCCTCATTAAATTAGTGGATTGGTGCTCTGGCAGTAAGGCAGCAGGACCAGAAGGGGAAACTGTTGTGAACCAGCAGGATCTGTACAGCTCCACAGCTTGTGCACATGTTGGGCATGTGGGGCTTTTGTTCCCTAAAACAGCAATACCTGAACTGGACTCTGGTGCTTTAGGCAAGTTGCAGAATGCCTGCTCTTTGCAGCTGTCTTCAATCAAACTAAACAAGCCTTAGAACATTTTTTGTCCCAAATATTTTGCAGCCTAGCCTGCTCTATCTTGTCCACACCACAAAGGATAGAGCTATTGTTAGTTCCTGCTGGATGTTGCCAATGAGACCTACCTAAAGGCCAAACTGTTCCCAGAAGTTGTTGGATATCTGCCCTCAGGTTCATTGATTAATCAATGAGGGAGTGAACTGAGTGATGTAATCTGAGTGATATGATATCAATGGTCCTGCAGCATGTCATGGGGATGGGGAGAGTACACTGTCATCTGGTATCGCTTTGGACATGGAGTGCCCTGAAAAGCAACTAGGAGACTCCACTTTGCTTGGGTACTTACTTAACCTCTCAACATGCAAAAGATACTGCTTTTCTAAGTCCCCAGACAGAGCACCCTCTTTCTGCTGGAGTCATGCATATTCCTGGCTACTGCCCTCACACAGGCTAGTATTACCCTGTAATTGGTAGTGGAGATGGCTGTGAGATGGGGTGACTGCATTTTGAATCTCATTAAACCTTGAGCTGTGGTCAGTGTGTGTGTATGGGAGCGGGAGGGGGATGTCAGTATGGGATTTGCTTGAGATTTTTGCCAACGGCTTAGGGCAAGAGCCCCAAATCTCCCAGATGGCATTCCCCAAAGGCTTTCCAAAACCAGGAGGGCTACTCACGTGACTAGTCATTCTGGCTGAGGCATGTGGCTTAGTAATAGGCTGACCATAAGGAAATACAGGACATCTGGGACACTGCTCCCTCCCCAGTCCCCCGCTCTCCCAAATCAAGTTAGGGGCTCTGCTGCAGGAAGAGGTGGGGGCAGGGTGGCGTGGTGCGGTGGGCGGGCAAGCAGGCAGCAGTGCCTTCCTACTCATCTGCCTGGTGTACTGTGCCACTTCACCACTCCACCTCCCCACTGGATTGCACCCCATACCCCTGAATTTCTGGGATGCTCATTTTAATTCTCACCGGCCAGCCAGACCTGGCCTCTGAAATCCGGGACATATGGTCACCCAACCTAGGAACCAAGCAAAGAATCACTAATATCAGCCACTTCTCTCCAAGCCTACTTAGCCATTATCCAGCAGATCAACTTCCAACCCTCCTTGCCACTCTCACCCTCCAGCTGCATTCCTAGCAGCTTGGAGCCTTCAGAGTTTGTCACACTACTCCCATAAGGTTGTAAAGACACACCAAGAACCTATGACACTATGACCTGCCTCACCAGAGCACCTATTGTCAGGGCTGCACCGACCCATGGGACTCGGTTACACTCAACAATTCCATCTGTCTTCTATGAGCTGTGGTGTCAAAACAGAGCCAGTGGCCCTGCTTGGGCAGGACGGGGAGATAGATTTAGCCCATCAGCGAGGGGGTAAAAGCATTGCAAGTTTGGGGAGCCCAGACAGCTTGTGTGAGAGGCAAAGAGATGAGATAAAAGTCCAATAGAGCAGATGCTGTAAGAGGATTAGGGCAAGAGGATTAGAGCCTTGAGAACACAAAAAATCACCAGACTCTCAGTATCCACTTCAAACATAATCAGGCACAAGTATTCCAGCTTCCCCCTCTCTACTACCAGCACCCTGAATCTTTATTTCCTCTCTTTCCTCTGCTCATCCCTATTCTCTTTCTCAGTCTTTATCTTGCCATCATTGTTTATGCTCTCCAGTGATGGATTAAGATCCTGTGATGACCCTGTATTAAGATAAGTGGGTCTGGTTTGCAGAGATGTAGCAGATCCTACTAGGCCAGGAAAAGCTGATGGGCTAGTAAATGGAGTTAGATAGGAGCTTTACAGAAATCCAAGGCCTAGATGTGAGAGAGAGACAGGCTGAGGGTAGGCAGTGTATAAGGAGTGAGGGCAGGGCCCAAAACTATGTGGCTGAGGACCATAAAGAAAAACTCAGTCCCTTTATCCAACACTGGATTGTCTGACGTGCAATAGCTACTTTGACTACACTGCCTGTGAATTGTACCTCCTACTTTCTGCCTGCCTGTCTTCTTGTCTCCTGAAACGGCTGATCCAAGCTCCACTGAAAACAATGGAAGCACTCCTATAGCTCTCACTATCTCTTGGGTTGTGTCTTTAGACTGTGAGCAATTTAGGTTATGAGCTCTTCCTTCATGCTTTTCGAAATACCACCCATTTTCCAAGAAACTTCACACCATCAGACTTGTGCCTGTGTAAATTTCAGGAAACAGCCACTCACGGCTTGAACACTGGCATGCAGAGGCTATCAACCATGTTCTCAAAGATATGCAAGAATTTATTGTTTGCAACAAAAGTGCTCACCCAGTTAATAAAAATGCCAAGCCTCCAATCAAGATACAGGAATAATGCCATGTGGCTTATGTGACCAATCACACAATGAATAGCAAAGAGTCTAAATGAATAGCTGAGAGCATCCTACAGTCTGGACTATGTTCAAATGAAGTGTTTGGTAAACAATTACAAATAAACACATTACAATCAAAAGATCATGGATAATTCGTGAACAGTAAAAAGGGATGAATTCATCAGATAAATTGCTCACTACATGATCTAATAATCCACCCAGCTTTACTCAAGGGTAAGTGATTCTGCCAGTGATGTTACAGGGCCTGGGGGAGATTTAGAAGTGTCTGGCAGTTGAAATCAGCCACAGAGTCAATCTGCAGCAAATCCATAGTTCTGCATGCAGTATATGCATACTGAAGGATAGCCAATGACCCCACTGGTAAACTCAAGTTTTTTACTGCTAGAGGTAAAGAACAATACATCACAGGCTCTCAGTCTGCACAGATTCTGCCCTGTAGCTGGCCTGGGTGCTCACACATCTTGCTCTTGAGCACAATGTGGGGCCTTTGGCTGTTTATTCATGAAACCACCTCTCTCTTGCAAACATGTACAAGAGCCTTACATATACATATGGGCCATATTTATTCTGGGCTATACAATGTTCTTATTCCCCCCAATGCTCTCATTATCTCCCTCCTCCTTTTGGAAGCCCAGGTTCCCAGTGCCTTTGTAGCCAATAGGCAGAATTTAGCCTGTCCCTCCTTGCACAGTTGATGGAGGTTAAATACAAAGCAGGCATGGTTAGCAGCAGCCATAAATCATTCTTGGCACTCTCCTACCCAGAGATAGCACTCTAGTGCCAAAGTGCCAAGAAGAAAAGGCAGCTTTGCCTCTGACCATCAGCAACATTCACCAAATCTCTGCCCTGTCAAAAGAATCCCTCTCCAGAGCTTGGCCTCCTGGGGTTGACATTGCAAAGCAGAAGGATTGGTCCCAGTGTAAGCAAAATCTGAGGACTGGGTTTGGGGAAGAGAAGCAGAAGTGGGAGGAGATAGGAAAGGAGCAGGAAACTCAGCCTGGCGTGATTCTTCAATTAAATTGATTGATACAAGTTTGCCAGCAATAGGGAAATGTGCCACGTACCTTCCCCAGCCTTGTTTAGATTCTAAATAGCAAAGTAAACCAATAATGCAGGGGAAGCTATAAATCTCACTGGGGCCCACTGACAGCCACCATGCAAAGCTATTAGAAAGGGAAAGAGATTAACTTCTGTATACCATCCCTTTAGTGTCTGACATCTGCTCTGCCTTCTTTTCCACTCCCTGAGATCACAGACCAGGCCTTGAGTTATTTGCACTCGACACATACTCTTTCCTTAGTCCACTAGAAGTGCATAATAAAAACTATACAAGAGGCATGGTCTGTGGCACTCAGTTGTGGCATCATTCCATCTTACAAGGATCAAGGGAGCTGCATTTGGGGAACAGACAAGAAGACCAGCTGCTTTTCACTTCCCAGAGAAGCTTTTGTCCTGACAAGCCAATTCCTCTGGGAGTTCCCAGTCTTCCTCCATCCCCTTCCAGGGGGTTTCTCCATGGAGTATTTGTGTGAAGCAGAGGACACCCAGAAGTTACCTTAGAGGACAGTAAGTTAGGATATAATGGTAAAAATACACATAAGAGGATCTCTATATTCCCAGATGTGTTTGAACCAAGAGGAACTCTCTCAAGACTGAACCAGTTTAGTTAATAACAATAGCACCCTCTAACCTACAGGAAAAGGCACTGAATGCCTTTCCCCATATGAGAGAGGATTGTGACGTGTCAGGTGCTTCCTCAATCAATCCCAGTAGTTTGCCAATTTATTTTTGGCCCCAACAGTAGCGGCTGTGTGCCTGTGATCCCCGGCTGGCTTTCTCTTCCAGTTCTTCATGCCAGCCTGCAGTGAATTTGTTATGACAGGCTGGACACCTGGCCAGGGGGCAAGAGAAATCCTGCCTGTTACAATTAGAGTTCTCAGCCAGACTTAAACATCTCTTCCAACAGGATGTGAGGAGGGGGAAGGGTCCAGCCACCATCCCTGCTGTGTATGGCCCTTCTCCCAGAAATGATCCGGGCTCCTTTGTTACCTATCTGATTGACATGCAGAACAATCCAGAGCAATTTGTGTTGAATGCTAGGGTCCTCAGGGAGAAGCAGAATTGATATATGAATCAAGCTTTAGGTACAGATCAGAGATGGAAGGTGGGAGTATCCTACAAATACTACCTTTGGCACAAGATCCACTGCAGCCCTTCCCAGATCTCTCACCCACTGTCAGTGAAGAGTGCAGAATAGTAAAAAGAGAGAGAGAGAACATAGAGGAAGAGGCAAGGTGGGAGGGAGAGGGCAGCAAAAAGAGAAAATCATAATGGAAGATGGTTCTCATCTCCCACTGCAGAATATAAGCAGCTCCAGCTGACTTCCGTCAGAGTTATGCAATATAGTGGTAGAAGGGGGTTCAGAGACTGTTTCGCTGTAAAAGTGCAAGCTAGGCTAAAAATGGAAACCACTGGGAACATTTTGCAAGGCTAGGGGTGGGAGCTGCTATTAATAGAGAGATGTGCCCCTGCCTCAACCCCCAGGCAGCATATGGGAAGTTCTACTAGAGAAACACCTTCACTGGGCTGGCAGCAAGCATCTTGTTGAAAATGACTGTGTGGCAGTAGCTACAGGCAGGATAGTTCAGGTTGGCCCACAGCCCCTCAAAACTCTCACATAGGAGTTCAGATACCATGAAGAGTTCCCATATAACCTGGGACAGAGAGACCTTCTTGGGTTGAAGTATTCCCTGGAACTGTACATCCATCCTGGCCTCCCTGCCCCAGTCTACCATTGAACTTCACTTCAGAGCTGAACCAACATGTTATTTCAGATCTGGACCTCTGTTACTTCCAAATCTCAACCCACTGTTCTTTAAATGAGCAACCCAATCAGCATTGCCAAAGCTCCTTGGTCTTGCCCTTTACTGTTCCTCCTATTCAACTCCTGGATCTTGGGCCTTCTCTGACCACATTGAACCTGGCAGCAGGTCATAATAATTCTTCTTCTTCTCATGTCCTTGTCATAAATTAAATGTTTTTCCTAATCATGCACAAGCTATTGTTCTTTCTGTTGCTGCAGCAAGGTCCTCCTCTGTACAGGTCTCACCAAGGAGTTGGCAAATGAGCAGGTGCTCTGTAGTCTGCACTTCACCACACTCATATATATTTGAGTCATTAGAGTAGCCTGATTTGATCATGTTTGTTTTTGATATTTCCGTTCATAAGCACAGGCGATACAGGCATTGCCATGTTGGCCAGTCTAGATCAGCCCCTGTGGAAAGGTCCTCTTGGGATTCTAGGGCCACTTCAGAGCACCTGATTGCACATAAACTTTCCTTCCATAACCTCAGTCACACCCTGTCAGCCGTCATGTCCAGCAGCACAACACTGGCCACAAAGCTCTTCCACACTTTAAACCATTTAGTTACTTCTGTGGGACCACAGAGTGGATGCCTGGAGTTTTCCATCTGTCTTGATCTTTCTTTTTGGCTTGCTACTTTTCTTCTGATAGATCTGGTGGTGCAATGCCAGCCAGTAAGTACAGACGATCTTTAGTGCTAGCTTTAGACGTCCTGTTATTTCACAACAGCTGTCACTTAGTGTCTAGTTTCTTGACATAAACTGATCCTTCCCAGACTGGACACACATACTCTGCAGTACAGTAACACAAGGCAATATAAGTGGTTTATAATGTACCTGAGTTTGCTCCCCACTTCGAGGTGACCAGCTTTCGAAACATGTTGTTGCGGGCACTAACTTTCCTTTCGTCTTCTCTACATGTGCTTTGAAGATAAGTGTTTGCTCCAATGTAACCACCAAGTACACAGGGTTTGGGTGATTAATCAGTGGGATTTCATCCCAGGTGGTGTTTAATTTCTGCTTGGCTTCCCTATGTTGTAGGTGAAAAACTGTGATCTGCATCTTAGATGGGTTAAAATGAAACTGGTTCTCATTGTAGTAATCTGAGAAGTTCCTCAGTACACATTAGTCTGTTCTTGACAATGGCAAAGCCCTTCTCTTAGGATGTGATGCATATATCATCAGCAAATATGAAGCTCCTCATATTACTCTGTATGGGTTGGTCATTGGTATATATGTTAAAAAGGATCAGTACTCTCACTACCCTGTGGAGGCTGTTTTGTTGTTGTCTGCAACAGCTCCATTTCTTGCACAGTTCTATGTAAAAACATCTGTTCTCCAAAAGAGATCAGATGATCTGCATTAGGTGGTACTTGTGAGTCATCTCGTAGACTTTGGAAAGAAGGTTTTGGTGGCTGACTGTGTTGTATGCCTCTGATAGATCTAAAAACACAGCACCTGTTATCACCCCTTTCTTGAATCCATCTTCCGTATTCTGGGTGATGTTTATTATATTTGGCCAGTGCGGACTTGCCTGGTCTAAATATGGTTCATTCTGGTATTGGATGTTGTTCGATATGAGGTGAAAGGCAACTGAGAAGAAGGCATTTGTAAAGCTTATAAAGATGGCACAGGAGTGACACTGGCCAAAAGTTCTCTGGGACAGAGGCATCCATCCCTGGCTTCAATGAAGCTATTACATGGGCTTTTCCCCATAGTTTAGGTATTCTAAGGGTTGACAAGCAATTGTTAAAAAGGCATAATAGCCAGAACTTAGTTGTGGACCAAAGCGCTTGACCATGCATAGGCTGCGCGAAGCTTTGGTTGCTAATTCAATTTGGAGGAGATTTGGCCTGATTCAGCACCTGAATCTCTGAATCCAAATCAAATTGGGAGACCAATAAAAAGGTCCAAATTGATCTGAAGCCTCCAAATTGATTTTTGAAAAAAGATTTGGAGGAGATTCAATGCTTCAGGCAGTCCCTGCTCACCACTGCTGCAGGGAGCTGGACCTCCATGCCGGTAAGTGAGGGGGGGCGGATGGAGCTGGAGGAGGGGAGAGGGGACCATGGGGGGACCTCCACCAGGCCCCATCTCCTGCCTGCTTCCCCAGCCCCCCTGAGCACCCCACAACCCCCACCCACTGTCCCAGCCCCACCCCCCATGGCTGTCCCACCCAGCCCCAGCATCCTGGTGCTTTAAAAAAAAAAAAAAGCCCCACAGTCACTGGGGGCAATCCCCGCTGCCCCGTACTGTGTGGGGGGCTCTACCACGAGCCCCAATCCCCCACCCGCTCTCCCAGCCCCGTCAATGGCTGTCCCACCTGGTCCCAGTGCCCTGGTACTTTAAAAAAATAAAAAAGCCCCGCACTCACCAGGTACTGCAGCAGCTGTTAGGGCTTCTGGGGGCTGGGGGCAGAGCCCCCCACGCAGCGCAGAGCACTGGGGGGCAGCGGGGATTGCCCCCCAGCCTGGCAGAAGCTGGTGAGTGCGAGGCTTTTGTTTTGTTTTTTTTTAAGTGCTAGGACACTGGGGCTGGGACCTGTTCAATTCTAAGATTCGGCCAATTCAGCGGTGGCCGAATCTCCAAATCAAATTCGGCCAAATTGATTCAGGACAGTGATTTGAATCACCAAATCGAATCACTGTCCCCCAAATCAGCCAAATCCAAATCCAAGGTGAATATTAGCCGCTTCGCACAGGCCCAATGCATACGTCATCAAGTTTAGCTGCTTTGCCATTCTTCAGCTGATTTATTCTAGCATAAATTTCATCCATTGTGCATGGTGTACTAAGTTGATTTTCCTCCAGATCAGTTTGCCATCTAATCCATATTTTAGGTGCTTTGTTTGAAGCTTTACCATTGAGTAGAAGCTGGTGAGCCACCTGGTTGGCTGTGATGTTGTGGTATTGCTGTACTTTCTTTGGATCATTACTCAGCTTGTGAATGCTTAGCCATACTTTCCTGCTAGTGTGGGTCATATCTATTCCTTTGATCAATTATTTCTATTTCCGTAACATTCATAACAATGATTACTGTCAAGTCCAGACTCAAAGTTTAGTGAAGTCAGATGGATCTGGAACCCTAGTGTTCAAGGGGATGTGCACTGTAGTCTTTGCAATTCTGTGTTCGCGTCTGAAAAGCTACATCCAAACTTGTGTTCTCTAGGGTGTTTCTTCCTCTGCTTATGCTCAGGAGTTTTAAAATTTGACCTGGGCACTAATGAGTTAAAAGGCAAACTAGTTCCATTTGCTCTGATAATGAAGGTCTAAATAGCTCTTAGTTATCCAGCTTTAAAGGAAAAGAACAACACATCTGACAGGGGAAGTCTGGTGCCTAAACCCTGCTAATGTACAAAAGAAAGGGAGAAAGCTACTGGCAAACACAGGAAAATAGACAGGCTTTGATAATGAGGGTGTCTCTTCCTTTGACCTGCTATGATGAAAGGGAAAACAAGTGTCTCCAAAACCCATCTGTACTCCCATGCTTTTAACCACCATGGCAGGAGCTGTACTGACAGACTCCCATCTGCTGGTACATCAGATGCCACAGGAGGTAAATTGGAAGTGCCACTGTTTCCATTATTAGGACAAAGTACAAATACACACACACACAATGCTGGGGTGGTAAGTAGTCGTGGGGGTTTCCCAGGGAATTCAGGTCTGTCCCGTAGTAATTTCTGAGGATTTTCTGTTATTATGGTGGCAGGTGGAATAAGGGAAAGTACATTTTGTTTATCATGCCAGAGTACGACTTAAGCAAACCACAACCCAGAAGCTGAGTGAACACTAAATTGGTGATGAATGACAACCTGAAACCCCCTCGTGGCATTCTCTGTCAGGTCATTGCAGTGCACCCTATCTATCACTCCTAACCACTCATACCCCCTCCCATTTATTTACTCTACCTACACCAATTTGCCTTTCTGGCCTTGGGCTACAGTGGTTTCCCTTGATCCTGCCCACAGGTAGGCCTTTAGGATCCCTGTTTAAATAACTGGCTTATGCATGTACATGTGAGAGACACTGCCCTCCATTAGCTACAATCTGACTTGCATAGCTATGTGTAGCAAAGCCTCTGCAGAAGGCCTCTTTGATCAGGAAAGTACAAAGTCTAAGAGGGCATGATGTGGAACAGGGTGACACGTTGAACCATAGCAGCCACAGATTTATTAGAGTACACACAGGTAGAAGGAGCGCTGGGGACAAGTGAAATTGTTGAGATTGTATCAGTTGAATCTCCCATCACAGACATTGCTCCCCCAACAGTCCCCACCCTGAGTAGTTAGTTTCTTGGTACCCTGAAGCCTTCACTCACGTTGCTCTGGCTAGTAAACTGCTACAGCATGCACCCAAAGGCTTGTTCAATAGCTCCCTTCAAGCCATCATGAATGTATAAACACTAAGGACTTTCCACTACACTCCGATGGGAGAGAAGTACTGTTTATTACCCTGTTAAAGGCAGATATTTGTGGCTGTAATCTATGGAACCATACACCTTGCAAGAAATACAATTTGTCCAAACACAACAAAGAGCAAATGACCCAATCTGGGCACCTATCAAGGGAAACAAAGATTTTAGATCAACAGCTGTCATGCCAAGAAGCAAGCTATTACTGTGATCCAATGCAACTGAATCTTAACAAAATGTTCCTAAATGAAGAGGAAGGGAAAGAGGGAGCAGAGGGACAGGAGGAGCACACAAGGGCAGGACTAACTTCAGCAAGCAAAAATTACCCCATCACATGTGTGAGATTACACAGAAATGATCTACAGCTGCAACCAGATCTGCCAAATAAAAAACCAAGGCAAACCAAATAAAAAAAATCCCAACCAAATGCCTCTTTTACATTTTTATTCTTAGTTACTATTTTGTTTTGCTTCCTGTTGATAAACTGAAGCAGGAGGGTAAAGCCAGTGGGGCAGAAGCCCAGGAATTAAATGTCCTCACTTCTACTCCCAACCATACTCATGGTCTGGGATGTTTGCCAAGCCACCGGTTCTATCTGTGCCTCAGTTTCCCCATGAATAACATCTGCTGTACAAACTGTACTCCTGAATGGTATCTCAAAGGAAGGTAAGTCTCATTCTCCCCATACAGCCACACGCAATTAGATTTCCAGGATTCTCATTTCACAGGAGACAATGTTTTGGTTTCTTTTTACTAAACAGCAAAGCAGAAAAGGTGTACAAAAATATTCACCCTGAACAGAATAGTGCAGCCCTTCTGCTATGCACATTAACACAGCAGGAAAGCCCCAGGAAGTAGGCAGAGCCCTCCCTGATCAAAGAAGTTTGCAGCTGTACATCACGGTCACTTGGACCTCCACAAAAGCAAGATGATCTCAGCTTTGCCTTCTCTGAAAGTGTATGTTCTTAGTACTTCCATTAAAGAGAATTCCGTTTAGCTGCATAACAGTATAGAGGCTATAATGCTGATGTTCAGCAATCACACACACACACACACACACTCTCTCTCTGTATTCTTTGAAATACTAAGTATCAATTGACAGCACAAATTAAAATTAAATGAAGCCACAAACCAAAGGGAAGGTGTTAGGAGTATGTCCTTTGTTTTGAATTTCTACTAATTTGACGACCTGCCAAAATTAAACACCCAAAAGCTCCTAAAGTATTGAAAATAATCTGCCAACTTTGTAAAACTGAGGATATAAATTACCTAGTGATCTGTAAGAGCATGTAACTTGCTACCAAGTATTGATAAGATGCTTGCCCTGTAATGACAGACTCAGCGGTTAGTTACATGGGTGTATATATATACACTATGGATGCTGTACAGGGATGTGTGCTCAGAAATTCTATACTGGAAACAGTACCTACCTGGAAATTAAATGGCTCTTCCACTAGCTGGGAGCTCCTAATACTATACATGATGCACTTGTGCTTTAGTGATTGACAAGGAACTCTAAATTAAGCATTATTCTGTACCAATTCTTCTGTATTATTGTGGGTAGCAGATGGTAAAGCCCAATCAGATGGCAGTTCTGCATATTGTAATTCTTACATTCTAAGCTGGGGCAGGTAATTATTTCAGGCAGAGGGCCACTTACCCAGTTTTGGCAAGCTGTCGAGGGTTGCATGGGTAGCCCTGCCCCTGGTCGCCATCTTGTAACTGTAGGTACCACCCCCTAACCCCTAACCTTTGCCACCAGAAGTCCCTCCCCTTGCCCCGGAAGTATTCCTTTCAGCAAGGGGTTTTGCCATCTCAGAACCAGAAAAATACCAAATTATAGTCTAAAAAGCAAACATCTAAACCATTCATTAATTTGATTAAAAAATATATTTTTGTCCTGGTTTACATATGTTTGTGTGGTGTACACAGAGGTGATTGTATGTAATAGCTTAAAATGATGTTTTACTCTTGTATATTGTGGGGGGGAGGAACCTTGGGGCTGTGGGTGGGTGGGTATGTGAGGTGTGGGGGAGGGTGTGGGTGTATCTGTGAGGGGTGGATAGTTGTGGGGGTGAGGGACATGGTGTGCATGTGGATATGTGGGGTCTGGGTGGGTGTGGGGTTTGTGTGTGGGGGGGTGGCTAGAGTGTGAGGGGGTGTGGGTGTGGGGGTCTGTGTGTATGGCAGTGCAAAGGGGGGTGCATGTGTTTGGTGGGGTGTGCATGTGAGACTCACCCTACGAACACACACTCACACTCTGCCCCTCCCTGCACACACACAGATGTGGCGCGCGCACACACACACACACACACACACACAGCCCCTCCCTACACTCCACCCCCCCACCGGTACTGGCACTGCCCCATACTCCCCAGTCCCATGATGCAGCTTGGAGCCACATGGTGCCTGAGCAGTGCCGGGGCAGGGAAATGGCTGGGAGTGGGGTGGGGTGGGGCTGGCCTGCTGCTTCCTGCTAAGGCTCCCTCTGGGTCCTACTGTCCCTGGCTCCTATCTTCTTTAACAGGCAGCCAGGAGCAGATAAATATTTTCTAAAGTGTTTAGGGGCCCCGCAGGCTGGATAGAATGGCCTGGTGGGCCGGATGCGGCCCATGGGCCATATTTTGCCCACCCCTATTCTAAGCATCACCAGCATCAACTAAGGGACCATGAAGTGTGCCCTCATATCTACTAGTACAGTGGCATGAATTCTAGATGCTGATGATGGATTATTTTTATACTTGTTGGTGAGAGGGTGAGAGATTTGCATTTCCAACATACTTGTTAGGATCACTGTTGGAAAAGCTGTGTATGAAGAGCTTGAACTAATGGAGAGAGGCTGTTGTTTTGTTAATGGGCTGACAAACACTGAGCTAGGGGTGATAAACACTGTGTTATCAACTCTGTGCTGGACTGCTGGGGTGGAAGGACCCCTCCCTAATCAGAGCGTCCTGCCAGGGCCTGGCCACATCCCCCCTCAGCTCTGCACTGTGGAAGGGAAGGGAGGTTTGCTCTAGCACTCCCCATCTTCCAGCCTGAGTTACTGCAGGCATGTGCCAGCATTTCTTCATTCCAGAGGGGATATCTGTGTGGTTACCAGTTTAGCCTAACCAGGTTAGACTAACCTGCAAAGATTGACTCAATTCAGGCTCAGGCTTTTTTAATATCTTCCCTAGCCCTAGTGTCCATCCCCTTCCATCCCATTTGTAAGTCAAGCTTATAAAATACTTCATGAGAGTCCCTCCAGAATTGTTTGGCACCATTTTATGGATGGAAACTCTGATGCATATGAAGTGATGGTGGCTTTCCTCAAGGCCTTGACAGAAGTCCATAGCTAAGCAAAGAGAAGAATCCAGACTCTCCGATCAGACATTCATGTTTTAACCACTTAGCAGTGGTTCTAATCATGTTTGGTATCACAAGATGTTTTTTATGACTGATCTCTTGTCTGGACCATCCTTGTTCTTTGGCAATGGTGCAGAGTAAAAGCAATGAAACTACTTTCCAGTCATTGTTTTATCTGATTTTATTTTATAAGATGCTTTAAAATTATTTTATCAGTACAACTTCTCTTCCACAGATGACACAGTCCTTATCTTTCCAGTCTTCTGTTTCTTAAATACACTACTAAAAGAAGACAACATTTAGCACTGTGCATACCACATCCAAAATTTAGGAATGATCTCAGCATGTAGGAATATAGAACATAATTTACTGCTGTAAGACCGTGATCTGCTGAGACTGGGGTAGAAAAAAAACAAGTAATGGAAAGGAATGCAACAGTTGCATTCATAGAAAAGAGAGGAGGTTTTAGTTCATCTTCTACTTTTTGCCCTGCAGCCACATATGGTCTGAGACAATATGGTACTGTCAGAGCTGAGAGCTCTCCCTATTAACTGTTCACCCTAATGGTTGCTCATTTCCTATGTCACTTTTGATCACTTCCAGGTTAACAGCCTCCTGGTGAGCAGCAAGTCAAAAATGAGCATTCAGACACAGCTCTACATAGACACTTGTTGGTTATGTAACTAGTCAAGAGAGAAACAAGGCCAGTCACAAAGGCACACAAACTTACCAAACTCAGATACATACAAAACCCTAGGGTTGCTTCCATCCCTTCATCACCTACCAAAGAGCAGGTCAGGTATATTCAAGAGTCATGCTGCGATTAGGGCTGAAAATGCAATTTGACAGCCACAGATGATTCTGGTGGGTTTTTATACACTGCCAAGACTGAACACAGGATTGTGATCCAGGACATCTGGACTCTATTCTAGCTGTGCCCCTGACTCACCATGTGACCTTGGGTATATTACTCCCTCTCTTTGTTCTTCACATTTCCTACTCACACAATGGAGTATTGACATGACTAGCTTCACTGGAGATGCCAGTAAGGATCTGCAATACCCAGATAGAGCGAACTTAATAAATAAATGAAGCATATGTTATCATGATGCTTTATTAGTGATGACCACTTCTTTGTTATCTGGGGTAAAGGGGAAGAGAAGCAGATTCACAGATGTTAGGAAACCATTAGATTATCCAGTCTGACCACCTTCAAGTCTCTAAACAAGGTACTTTTAATCACTTAGTTATTCCCAAGAACATTTGGATAATGTTTGACAACTGTCCCCTTTGAGGCGTGCCATGGCATCCTGCAAGGTACACCTAGCCTCCGGTTCAGCACTCTCTAAATAGCCTAAATATGATGTTTTCTTCCCTTTCACTCTGAAAAAACAGAATCAACCTTCCTGGTTCTGGCACCAGCATCCTCTCTGCATAATAGATTACAGGGTCCACAAGTAATGCCTTGAATGCTGGATAAATCTGTTATGCTGTGTATAAGGGGCTGAGAAACAGTGGGCAGTACAGTCAGGAGGGGCTGGTAAGGATGGGCTAGGAGTTGGGCTGGGTGAGAGAGAAGCAGCTCTGTGTCTCCTTGATCCTCTCAAAGCTGACATGCTTGGCTGCCTTTACCAAGAGTGCACAGTGCACGATTATTATTATTACATTGTTACCTTCAGGTGCAATATGACTGTTATTGCCTGGACCACAAATGTTAGTTGATGAAGAGACTTCATCTGTGGAACCTGAACAAAGTCACAGGCAATATATACTGCTGCTGGCGAGGGATATGGAAGGCAAAGTATGCATGAGGGGAGGCAGTCAGGATCCATGGTGTAGCAGTGTGGCTGGGCAACTGGGAAAACCTCTAATTAGCGATAACCTCTAATTCCCACCACACCACCAGTGTGACTGAGCAAGAGCTGGTGGCAACTGGTTTGATTTGGAAACCTGTGTAAAATTGCTAAATAAATCAGTCTAAAAAGAAAATGCTTATTCTATTCATACCTCTCTCCTGTCCCATGGGGAATTAAGGCACTCTCCACAGTGAAAAGAACAAAGGCTGTGTCCTCAGTCACTTTCTCCCCATCCTACGGGCTTGCTTGAGGACAGCTCCCAGCTCCTTCCCTTCACAGTGGGTCATGTACATTACAAGTATCTCTAATTTATCTAGAGTCTATATCAGTGGTTCTCAACTTTTATAGGCTTGAGGCACCCTTTGGAAAATGTCATCTTAGTTTTCACTTGTATTTTTGATTATAGAAATATAATACAGAAGTTTTTCTATTGCAAAGAACTCAGAGCACAACATTGCAGAATCTTTCTAACACTACAGGTTCCTGTTTGAAATCTCCATGTTTATCCTGTGAATCATATTTGCACACCGTGGCACCCTGATTGAGAATCACTGGTCTATACATGCAGGACATATTACAGAGGTGATCTCCAGCTGTAGGACTGAGGTACAGGATCTGGATTGCAAATTGCATGCAGTTACTGAGTATTCGGAGCCAGGGGTTTGTTACTTGCGAGGGGGGGGGGGGGGGCGTTGTTTTATTGTTTTTTGAGTTTGTTGTAAAAATGCTTGGCAAAATGTGGCTCTCAATTAAGATGCAGAACATGGAGGTATCTGCATCTCTCTGAATCTTTTTTTAACCAATACCAAGATCCTTTAAAAAAGTAAGTATGTGTTGTGTATACACCCATAAACACATGTGCATGCAAACTTTTAAAAGGGCATTTTAAAAGAGTGAAGATGCAGGATTTAAGCCTTTTCTGTGGCATTGCAATCCAAACATAACAGCCGTTTCCCACTGCATGAAATGTACCAGCAAGTGAAACGGATCACAACAAAGGAGAGCTGCCCACGGGAAGTGAAATGCAACACCCAACACTCGAATGGGCTGAGTGAAAGGCTCTTTGAGCAATTTTTATACTTTATGATATTTTCTCATTGAAAAGTCCACAGGCCTGAAATGAACAAGAGAAAGGGCAGATTTGGGGAACCGCAGTACTTTTGCCCTGTTGTTATATTGACAGTAGAGACCACCCACTCCCAGTAAAAGGCAGAATGTTATCCTCAGAACCTGGGTAGATTTGCATTATAGAGTCAGTAAATCAGAGATATATCATTTAAAGCTTTGGTGAGCCCAAGTACACTTCATCAAATGCATCTGATCTAATGAACAACGCATCTGATGAGCTGAGCTCAGGCTCACAAAAGCTGATGCAATATATCTTTGATTTATTTACGCTTTAAGGTGCTTATCTACCCTGCTTTCTGCCTGACTTCAGACTAATGCAGCTAACTACCTATCCTCAGAAACTAAAGTGCTCAGGGGTATTTTTACAGACTCCAGCTTTGCACAAGTTCTCCCTGGGGCCCCCAAAGCCCCTGGCTCTCATCTAGTAAATACATTATTAAACTGCCTGCTCAAGAATATTCCCTTCCAGCAAGAGGTAAATTATGGTCTGTCCCCACCTCATCCCATTCAGCCTCAACAATGCTAAAGATAACCCTGCAGGCATAGCCTGCTTTTGGGAGGAGGCTAACAATGGGTGCATCAGGGCCCTACACACAGAGATACTGGTGGGAGCAGAACCGCCTTGGGAAGCAGACAAAGGTCACTTTGCATGTGGATTTCATGGCTCTGTTTCCCTGTATCCTTGTCTTCTCTCTTTCTCCCATGCTGGCATGGACTGCCACCAGTCAGCAAAGAGTTAACATTGCCAAAAAACCGTGCTTCCTGGAAAACTCAAACATCCAAACGTGTGGACAGGGATGATGCAGCAAGAGAGAATGTCAAGCATGCCCCAAAGACGAGGAAACTAGTCCGGGGTTACTGACACTAAAGGCTCTTAGGCAAAGGCCGGCTCCGTCACACAGAGGATCCCTGCTGGTGCCTCATCTGCCCAGGCTCATGTATCAGCACTGGATCTTAGCAGGGGGAAGCCAGGTCTCTCCTTACCTTACACCCTCCTGCATAAGATTTATCAGAAAGGATGAAATGTTCATGAGAAAGGTATGGGGGGTTGGGGAAAGACCCTGGAAAAGGTGAGGAGAGAGAGCCCTGAATCCCCTGTGGGGCAGCTGCCTGTTGCCTGGACCATGGTGCTTGGTGACACTACAACCAGTGCAGAACCTGCTGCCAAGTATTCCCTTCCTTCCTTCCTTCCAAGTCAGTCTCATGTTTTTTCTAGGCAAAATCTTAGGTGTTTTAACCCCTTGTGCAGCCTTTGCCCCTGCCTTGCCCTTCCTGTGAGACAACACATTCCTTGGGGCATTCAGCCTGAGGGCTCCAAATCTACAGCTATCCCACGTCCTTGGGTTGCTCCTCTGCTCTGCCTTGCAAGAGACCCACCCAGGATTTCCAGTTCTGGGGTCAGACCTGAATTCAGTTACTCTGTTGAAATAGTGAAATAATGTCACTGAAGTGAACAGGATTACACCAGTGTAACTCAGCTCAGAATCTGGCCATTGCTTTCCTGCTCCCTGGATCACCTGGGGTAGTAAATCCTGCACTGATAGTTGCTTAGCCCAGGGGAAAAGAACAAGCATTTCAGGCAGCAGCAGCAGCTAGGACTCCAAAATCAACATCATCCATTCTGAAAGGACAGTGAACCAGCTGTGCCGGGTACTTCACTCCTTGCAGCTCATGTGTGCATTGCCATCTTCCCAATACTGTCTGCTCTCCCAAGAGAAGTGCCTGAGACTTTTAAATAAACTAAAATGAGCAAAATTTTAACACATCACACACTAGCAATGTAGAAGTGCATCAGCAGCAAGACAGACCAGATTGGATTTATTAGGGCTTTTCTAGCTCCAATTACAATTATTCTGTGATACAATGAGGTCAAGGTCACAGAGCAAGTCAGTGCCAGAACTCTGAGTGGATCCCAGGTGCCTGACAACTAGTCCCCCCTCCTCTGATCACTGAACAACACAAGAGGCCCTTATCTGTAAGTGACAGTGGGTCTCAAGGGTGGAGTGGAGGGGGAGGGAATGAGGAGGTTCTTCGGGGCTCGAGCAAGAACAAGGTGTTGCCGAGGCCATTGCTCCTTTCTCTACCTGCTATTTTTATTGTTCATTAGATTACATGGAGTAGATATACTTAGCTATTAAACAGAGAGGCACCAAGGGACCCAGAAAAGCCAAATTAATTACTGATTTATGAACAGAAAATGCAATAACCATAAGGGGAAATCAGCATACTGCTCATGTACTAAATGATCATTTCACAGACAGAGTTGGGAATAAATCCAGGGATGAAGAATAAAACAGGAGGAGTCAAGGGGGGAATTTAATCCACAAAGGAATATTTTTTAAAGCACTATTAATTCAGTCACATGATGTGAGGATAGTGAGTATTAGTGCAGATCACTGGGTACTCAGGCTTTAAGGGTTATTACTCTAGAGCAAGGCTAACCAAGACAAAGGGTTTCTTCATCTTAATCTGAGTCACACTAGGGAAAATCCCATATACCCTTCTATGTCCTATCATCCCTGATCCTCTATTCTGATCTGCAGCACCCCCTTTTTTCCAGTTCTGTACTTCCTCCCACCTTGGCCAACACACCACAGCCCTGGCCTGGAGTCCTCCCTGCTCTTCCAGTCCTGGCTCTCCCATTCAAGTCTACCTCCAGCAGCCTTGGCCAATCACACCATGAGAGGAAGCAGGCACTTCCAGGAAGGAAAAGGAAAGAGACAGAGAGATTAACTATGCAATGTAACCAGCCTTGTACACCGAAGAAGTGTGTTATGTCTTCCTCTGGAGAACAAGGTAGTGCCCACTGTTGATGGCAGGAAGTCGGACTTGATGGAGATAAGGCCTGAACTGCTGAAGCAAATCTTGTGTACTGAGGAGGAGAGTGTCACTATCTGGACCAGTCTCAGGCCTTGCACAGTTTGCTTTATGGGGTAAGGGCAGGATCTGAACAGCAATCTCCTTTACTCACTTTACATCAAGGGAAATAAAAACTTAACTCTCAGCAAAAAGAAGTGAAGGCCAAGAGTTATCATAAACAATTCACTAAATTGTACCACTGCTGCTCCCTTACCTCATTTCAACAGACCCCAAAGCACTTTGCACATTAGGTTCAGGGAATGGGCATACAACCCAGTAACCAGGAGGTAAGGTAGAGTGAAAGGGTAAAGTGAGCTAGTGAGGCTGTGGTAATTGCCCACAGAGAGGCTCTTACCTAGTGGCAAACGCAAGGTGTCTTATCCCTCAGAGAAAATGAGGGAGCCACAGACTCACAAAGATGAAAATGCTGCATCCACCTCTGGGTGGGAGGTCGTCTGTCTAACAGTGCCAGCACACAGTATCAAAGTTGGGACAGAGGAAGCTTAGCACTGTATCTATTATTATTTCATGGAAATGTACACACTTTGGGGAAACTTCACCTGGGAAAAGAGGAAAGAATGATATGCTGAATATTTGTCAGCCTCAGGATCACAACACACTATAAATTCAGTGCATGGCAGTCTTACTCTCCTTTGTGCATGGGGAAACTGAGGCAAAGAGCACTTAAAGAACTAGCTATAGGGCACAGAGCGAGTCTGCAGCAGAACCAGACACAGGACCCAGAAGTTCTGGTTCCCAGTTTAAATCGTTTGTCCACATTCCCACCAGGATCCAGGGATAAAAGCCAGGGGCCTAATTCACAGTCCACTGTTTCCTCTACTACAACATTTTACAAAATGAAATAAATATCAAAATAGCACAGAAATTCTAATAAAAACTTGATATTGGAAATTAGCCTAAATCCAGGGTGCCCGATAGGCAAGTTGGTCTGGGCTGCATTTACAACTGTCCCTCATGAAAAAATGAAGGACTCAGAAATTATGAAAAAATAAAAAACTAAAGGGTGTCCAGGGAAATCCATCTGGGCATCCACTTAACCTATGCCCTCCTCACTCTGGGTCCTCCTGATAGTCCTTAATCCTCAGACCAGCTTTCCACCGCCTGTTCTCAGACCCTGCTTCAAGCAGCACTGAATGCAATTACTATAATTGATGTACTGCTTTTGTTAAGTCCATGGTCTCAATAAACAGGAGTAAAACAAGCTGCTAAGGAAGATGCAGGGAATTTATTAGAATGGATGCATGCAGTGGATGGCATAATAACTGCTGATGGCTGATTTGTAAATCACAGCTGGATTTTTTGGGAGACGCACAACTCCCAGGCGGTTTCCCTTATAAAACAGCAATGGTACAAGGAAATAAATGGAAGGATGCCTGCTAAAACCAGTAGAACCCTTGCCCAATGCCAAGCACAGCCTCAGTGGGTAACAAGGTTCAATTTTCCTATGCAGCCCAACCCTGCAGCTTCTGGAGACAAGACTGGAAATGTCTCTACACCAAGTTCTCTCACTCTGCTCCTCACCTATTCAGGAACTACCAGCTTCTGCCATGGCATTAAAATGTCCAGAAACATTTTTAGGGTAGCAGTTTAAAGGGGACCCTATCATCCAGGAAGTGGCCCCATGCTCATGAAAGTATTACTGCACTCCAGGGGCAAGTACCCAGACTTGCCACCCAGGCTCCTGCAGGTGACATAGTAGTGCAGTGGCAAGCCAGTACTGCCACCCCAGGAAAACAGTCCAGCAATCACTGCACCATCTTAAGACTGATGCAATCTGGCAAAGCACAAGTGCTATTGCAACCAAGCTGCATACCCAAACTCCTAAGAACATCACTACTGCACCTCAAAAGGGCAGCAGCCTGGTACCCCTGAACAACCCAATGTTATGTGACTGCTTGCTTTGGAGGCCTAATAGTGGCTGCCAGAACAGCTCTGCATAGTCTACCCCAAGTTACCTTGCCCCACACATGATTGCTGGAATAGCCAGGAGCAGAAATTGTCAGCTAAGCCCTTTCTCCCATGCTACTATTGGTAGTTAATGACAGCTTCTCCCTCCACCCTGATAGCACCTCATCTTTGGTACCCTCTGAAAATACACCCAGCAGTAACCCCATAGAGCATTCTCTGTAGCTCACATACTCCCCAGAAATGTGTGGTCTGTGCATGCAAAGGCTCCAGTGGCACTGTGCGTGTCTGATGATCATCCCACTGTGCATCCCAAACTCTATTAATCTAGGCAAAGGGAGGCTTGGGGCTTTGGCTGAACAGTCTCCTCTCTGTCCTAGTCTATCTGTAGCATGTCTATCCTGGTGGTACCTTCATATATCTGTGTTTGACATGGTAAGGGAGGTTGGAGAGGGAGCCATGACAAATGTCCCATATTAATTTTTAATGGCAATAAATATGTTTTATTTTTATGATGATTTATTAATGTGCTTCATAATGTATAGGCTGCCCTGAGGCACCCTCCTGTTGTATTAGAGGGTGTCACCATGTGCAGCTCGGGGGTGATAGATAGCACCTCTTACGCAACTGACTTAAGAGACTTCCCACCATGCAAACAGTTTACCCTTCAGGGCACTGTGCATGTTTAGACCACAATACTGTGCTGTGGACCAGCTAGCTCTGTGGAGCCACTACATCCACCTCAAATTCACCTTCCCCCTTCAGAATGAAGCCCAGAATATCTCCCATAAGCTCTGTTCCAGTTTCCACTTCCCACAGCACCCCACATTCACAGAAGAGTCCCAGTCTTACTGGGCCTGTCTCACAGCATATATTCATCTTACTGTATATTTAAGGGCCACATTTCTGGCCTTGTGCGTCTGTCTCATCTACCTTGCAGCATATCGCCTTATCCATCAGGACAGGGACTTAGTCAGGGTATTTCAACAGCAATGCCTGGTACCTTACACAGGCTCTTTCATCTAGAGATCTTGAAGTGCTTTTCAAAGGTGAGGAAGTATCATTATTCCCACTTAACAGACAGAGGAACAGAGGCATGCAGAGGTGAAAGGACTCACTCACTGTCTCACATAGTGTCAGAGATAAAGCCAGGAATACATGCCAAGAGCCAAGCCAACCACTGGATCTAACTACAACTAAGCCCTACTGCTGCAGTTGCTAGCAGAGCATTTTCCTTCTTGGGATGCCATTAGCTGTTACCAGAACAACACAAGACCTTTGATTTTGGTCTTGGCAGTTTAGCAAAGTAAGGATTTTCAATATATAAAAGGAATGAAAATACTTAGGTTTGCACTAATTTGGTTCCAGATGCTGGATCTTGCAACTTATTTTTCTAAAACAAATCTTTGCAGTTCAGCTCTCAACCAACAGGGGGTGGAAGAGCCTCTAGAATATGGCACTAGACTCCCACTGTTAAAGAGACACTAAACACAGCTCTGCAAGACAGTGGGATTTGTTATTATCACCCAGAAAGAAGCCTGTGACAAGTTTGCAAACTTGCCTGTGCTGAGTTAGAGAGTTAGCGTGAAAATCCTATAAATCTTAGTCCAGCTACAGAGAGCCCCAGGCCAAACCACCAGTCTCAACAGCCCTGAACAGTGATCCAGAAAGCTCACAACTGTGCTTTTCGGGATTCACACTTTTCAAATGTGTGCTCCCAGTGAGGCCCATTCTAGAGACCTGCCTGGACTGTGACAGCCAGGGCCAGATCTGAACTTCCCAGGGGTTCCTCAGATTTTGGACCCAATTTCCCAACTCAGACTAATCTCCACTTATCATTTACAACAACCGTTCCACAACATCCCCCTCCAAGAAGGAACCTCTCAGAGCTGAACTTGTGGATCTGCAGGCCTTGGAATTCACATTCCCCAAATGCACTGACCTCAGGATCCCTTTTAATCCAGAAAGGTTAGCAGCAGAGGCAGCACTGTGGGGAGGTGTCGGGTGATAATAATGCTTCCCTTCTGCTGCTCTCTATGCAGGGAAGCAACCATACTGAGTCACAAAAATTTAAAACATAAGTAATGAACTGAGTCCCTTCTTTCCTCCCCCCTTACTCACCTCCCCTTTTAATAGTGTTTATTTACTTGCTTGCCAATTTCCTGATATTGGGTCTTTCACAGGTTGTCCCTGTGTAAATTATCAAGATATAATCCTTTGATGTCTTAAAGCACGTGCTACATACCAATTCATTCAGTCTCTACCATAGGCGAAGTGTGGGAGGGGCACAGGGAACAAAATCCCCCCCCCCCCCCCGATTGGCTGTTGCCAAAGCCGCCACCGGCTTCTGCAGGCGGTCACAGCTTGCACTCCACCCCACCACCAACAAGGCCGGCAGCGTCTGTGGGCAGTCCCTGCTCGCCACTCCCTTCCCCCAGCCACCAACACAGCCAGCAGTGGCTGTGGGTGGTCCCCACTTACCACCATGGTGCCCCCCAAGTTGTGTGAGGCACCAGTCACTCCTGGTCTCTACAACCCACCTTGGCCAGGTCAGTATCATTCTCTCCACATTACAGACAGGGAAACTGAGGCCCAGAGAGGAAATGACTTGGCCCAGGTCATGCAGTGAGTTAATGGCCACATCATTCATTCTACAGGCTCCTCAGGGAATGAAGAGCAAGCAGCACAATCTTGCTTCTTAATGAACAAATAAATAATATTAATTAATTAATTAATAATAAAGACCCAGAAATAGAAACCATTTGTCCTGGCTCCTGTCCTGTGCATTAACCATAAGCCCATGCATCTTCTTGCATACCTCCTTTACAAGGCTTCCCAGCAATAACTGCCACTGGTTGTTTTAATTTTTTTTGTATATGGCCATAAATGTGCAGGGAACTTTATAAATGTCACATCCAGTCCTAAGGAGCCTGCAACCTGGGTTAGGCAAGAGCGGGAAGAGAGAGGGATGCAGGAAGCAGCACAGGAATGAGGAGGACAAAGAACAATGCAGACATAGTTTCATAGTTTCTAGGGTCAGAAGGGACCTGAACAGATCATCAAATCCAACCCCTCCCCTGGGCAGGAACAAGTGCTGGAATCATGATACCCCAGCCAGATATCTATCCAACCTCCTCTTGAAGACCCCCAAGGTAGAGGAGAGCACCACCTCCCTTGGGAGCCCAACCAGAGAATGGCAGCCCTAACTGTAAAGTAATGCCTCCTGATATCAAGTCTGAATCTGCTCTCAATCAATTTGTGGCTGTTATTCCTTGTTATCTCAGGTGGTGCCTGGAGGAACAGAGCCTCACCTATTTTCTGCTGGTCCCCCCTGGTGAGTTTATAGACGGCCACCAGATCCTCTCTCAGTCTTCTCTTGTGGAGGCTGAATAGATTCAGGCCCTTTAGTCTATCTTTGTAGGGCCTGGCCTGCTGTCCCTTGACCCTGCGAGTGGCCTCCTCAGGACCCTCTCAAGGTTAGCCATATCCCTTTTGAAGTGTGGCGCCCAGAACTGGATGCAGTACTCCATCTGTGGCCTGACGAGCACCACATAGAGGGGAAGAATCACCTCCCCTGCTTGTGATGCATCTGTAGATGCATGACAAGGTGCAGTTAGCCTTACTGCCCGCTTCCTCACATTGGCGACTCATGCCCATCCTGGAGTCAACAATGATTCCAAGATCCCTTTCTACCACGTGTTGATAAGAAGGGTGTTCCCCAGCCTATAGGTGTGGTGCTGGTTCCTTCTCCCTAGATGCAGCACCTTGCACTTATCTGCGTGGAATTCCATCCTATTCTCATCCGCCCACCTCTCACCATACTGAAAGGAAGAACTATAGCACTGCTTTAAGGGCCTGAGCCTGGTTGGTGCCCAACACCCTCTGTTCTTACAGAGCCTGCCAAAAGGTGTTTAGCACTTCTCAGGACCAAGCCCTACAGTGGACTCTGCACATGCATCACATTCCTCACTTATACTATGTAATTTGATCTAGAGGACAAGGTCCACAGACAGTGACAATGTTGCCTGTATACACCATCCAGAACAGATCATATCACTAATGCTCAACCAATAAAAAAAATAACAATAAAGTTGATTGCTAATTCTGGATTTTAAATAATTCATTTAAAAGTATTTCAATGCAACTTTACCTACCTAATTTCTCTGGTTTGGTTTTTCTTCCCTTCCACATTTCTGGCACTACTGTCACAGGGAAGAGGGCTTCCAACACCACTTCCATCGAGGTAATAGATGTGATAAGACTCAGGCTTACAACTGACTAGGTTATTGATTAAAATTTGTCAAGAGATGCTTTCAAAAAGCTGTGAGAGGCTTCAAACAACAAAAAAAGAAGAATGTAAAATGTATTTCATCCCCAGAAGTGTATTACCAAAGACTGAAGGTCAATTATTCCAGCAATTTACAGCCAGTCTCAACAATTTGGCTGGATTAGAGGGTGTAATGCAATAGAGAAGTTGTCGCTTATGCTCTCTCTCTCTGTCCCTCCACCCCTCCCTTTTCTCTAGTGGCAGGGCTGGATGTCAACAGTGGCAGCAGCAACACAGGATGACTAGATTTGTGTAGCAACCTGCAAGCAAGTGAAGGGGGATTTTGGTGACTGGAGTCTTGACAGGCACTTTTCAGTTGGCAAGCACTGTAGGATGGTTTGGAAAACCTGCAGAGGTGGAATGGGAGCAGAGGGAGGGGTGGGGGAAAGAGTGAAGGGGCAAAGGAAGCAGCTAGATAGGAGGACACATGGTTGAGGGCTGGCCATCAGAACAACTGAGACAGGGAGTGCAAAAGGATTTGACAGCTGGAAAGCAGTTTGACTTGGGGACATTTTTCATTTTGGGGGAACCGCTGGACCTTGATGGCCCACCTTTCCCTAACCCCAGACCAGGAACAAACCTTCCAGCCTCTACAGAGCTAAGTTTTTCCCCCATGCATTTGCGCACCCTTCCCTTCCCCTGGTACTCTGTATATTCAAGAAAGACCAACTAACACCAGCCTACATGGCAGACCTTACCATGGCATCTCTTTACTGGATTAGATGTATCCTAGAATACAGAGTAACCCAGTGCATTCTGGTGTTCTGCCATTCACCAGGAATTGGAGAGGCAATATCAGGGAGCAAAATAAGTAGCAGACTGAGCTCAGCACAGAGGCAGTTAGGGTCCTGGCTCGGCGTCAAGATAAGAGAGGTCAGCTCAGGGTAAGTGTGCTCCTAGCAGAAGATGGAGAGAGAGAGAGAGAGAGAGAGAGAGAGAGAGAAAATTCACAACCACTTGAGATAGTGCTCTGTTCCCCTCTCAAAATATCAGGTCCACACACAGAGAATAAGAAGTTGCTACCAAGTTAACTAATACAACAGGGTCTTTCACCCTGGCAGAAGCAGCTGATGATTTTAGACACTTGTTGTGGACAAACAACTATAACATTATGACTGGAAGGATAAAGTTCCCATTGGGAACAGGTCAGTCCACAGCCATTTGCACCAAAACCACAAGGCAACACCAACTACAGTTAAACTGGTCTGGATGGCTGCGGTCTGCGAACAAAAGATGGAGTTTTAAATAGCCATGCAAAGCTTTTGTCCCTAATGTATCTTCTGTGCCTCAGAACAGAAAGATGCCCTTCTTCCTAGCCCAGCCAGATCAACCGGACAGTTGCAGCCTTTCTTCTCTGATGGGATAATAGTTTTATGTGGTGACAATGGGCCAATTGCTGAAATCTTTATACATTTCCATTAACTCCTTCCTTGAGCAAAATCCCCACTATTTCAGTGGTTAGTGACTTCCAGGGAAAAATGTTTGAAGAAAGACTAGGGAAGGACCCTGGGACTTGACCCAGCAATAGTATAACAATTTTATATTTTTATACTGAGCTGCAGAAGATACAGCTGTATCACTGTATGGATATGGAAATATTGCAAGCATTTCAAAAACAAACCAGAAGAGCTTAAAAAGAATCAGCAAAAACATGATTAACAGGCAGTAAGAGTTAAGGTGGTGGTCCAGCCAGAAATCAAACCATCAGACCATGCCAGAGGGCCTGTAAACCCTCCTTTAGAGGTCTGCGGGGAAGGATTCCCTGGCCAGGAAAAAGGGAACTTCACAGTTTCTGGGTTTAAGAGGAAATTACGGGCTTAAGAGGACTAGACTAGACATGGACTAAATACGGACCCAAACTCTAATTTCCAATTATTCTTATCCAGAGGTTTAGCTGATCCTGTTATAGAGCTAAGGGCTGGCGCATAATTTGGATCTGGGTTCAGGGATATGAACTGTTTGGATCCAAGCCCATCTCTAATTTGGATGATACCTTTCCTGCTGCGCACACTTCCAGCTGTAATATGCCTGTCTGCTCAGATCTCAAGAGGCCCATGGCAAATATATAGATAGGGGACTTGTCTGTTAGGGAAAGGGACTGGATATCAGGGCTTCTAGTTATCTTCCCAACTTTGCCACAGCTTCAGTTGGAGATCCTGGGCAAGTTACCTCTCCATTTGTAAGAGGCAGCATCACCCAGGACATAAAAAACAGTCTGCACTCCCCAGATGGTATTGTGGTTTGGTGAAGTATTATGATCCCAAGAACCCTGGATCTCTAAACAAGGCAACAACTCCCCTTGTCCTCTCTGGAAGATGCATACACCTGGCAAATGTAACATCTGTTGGACTGCACACTCATGATGCACATCTCCCTAAACTGCATCCCCCGCCAGTATAAAGCTGAGTAGCATTCCCGGGGCTCAGTCTGCTTCCTGCAGGATAACAAGAACAACACTCCTAATAAGAGTCGCGTGATTTTTTTCCAGTTGTTACCAATATGATGCATTCAGCTTCCACCCTCTGCAGCTCTCTAAACCTTTCTTCACCCTCTGAAATTTTGAGCAGAACAGACAGGGTTAAAAAGCCCACCACAGTGTTGCCTGGTGGGGCCCTTTCAGCCATGACCCTGGCCAAGTGGCAGAGATGCAGGGAGCAGATTATCAATAACTCATCCCTCCCCCCCCCACCTTTCACCCTAGCCCATGCTCCCTATAAGAAGTCAATGGGCTGGAAAATGAAAGGAATAATGCAGGTTTAAGAGACTAATAATTAGGTCATCGCTGATCCCAGTTCAGATCATCTGACAGCTGGTGCCTGCACTGCACAAGCCACCCTGCTAGCTGCCAGGGTCTGTAGCTGTAGGAGAGTATCCCTCCCCAGGCTTGCCACCCCACCAAGAAATATTTACAATTACAGCTGCAAATCTACCATGTCCTATTCATTTTCCTGGGGTTGGGGGGGAGAGGGGGTTTAAAAACTGCGCCTGACTCTAATCTCAGATTCGCCTACATGTTTTTCTCCTAAAATATCATAAATCCCATTTCCCCCTCCACTTCACCCCCACTATACCAGACCTGCACTATGGTCTCATGACTGCTCTGTTCTGTCCCCTTCCCCCCAATTCCCACTCCGAACACCCTGTCCTCCCCACCTCCCAGACCTAATCTCATGTTTGCTTGTTTTAGCTTTGGTAATCCTGTTGTCTTGCAAATCTCCTCACCATAATCCTGCCTTTGTCTGCCAACACAATTTGTTTGCTGTGGGGAGGAAGGGAACCTAAAATCCTGCAGGAAATGAAGGAAGCTTTACCGCTAGGCTGAGCCTCTACATTTTTAAGCGTCACCTTGAGAGGTCTGGTCCTGTCATCTACAGCATCCAAGCAGGATTCACAGCCTCCCAAGATTAAGAGTTTCTGGATTGAGTTGACCATTGTAAGGGCTGCCCACTGAGTAGAGCAGGAGTAAATATATCCAAAGCATACTGGAATATGCTAGGGGGACTGAAGGTCAGAAAAACAGAGGAAAAAGGGAAAGAAAGGAAGGTGGTTTGATGCGCTCCCAGATCTGAGACATTTACACTTGGGCAAAGCCACGACCAGATCGGTGTGGCTCAGCTGCAAATGCCAACATACAAGGCCAGGGAGACTCAGGCCCAAGCTTCTCACACACTCTGGTGATAATGACAGGGCAGACAGACAGACGGATAGTGGGAGCTGTTACAATGTTTTGTGTCTATACAAATAAAGAATCCCATTTAATCAGACTAATTCCTCCCTTCTTCCAGTCAAAACACAACATGGACCCAGAGACTCAAAGTAAAACTCCACTGCAACAGCCAAGTTTCACATCAAAACAAAGGGGCTGTGAATTCCATGCAATTTGGAAGCTAAACTGACAGTCAGGCCAGGTTCCCAGAAAAGGCTGCTGAATTCTCAGACATCTCGATGAAACTGGCCTACATTTCCATTTGCAACAAATCACAAAAGTAGCTGAACATCAATGTGGTGTGGGGTTTGTTTGCAAACATTTCACTGCAAACATAACAGGCTGACCTGCTCTTGAGGCCAGGTGAACTGGATTGAAAAAATATATATATTATCCTCCCATGCCAAAGTGCTGTGCATTTCTAGGAGTAGAAATAAAGCCAATGCCAAGCTTCTAAGAGGATATGAAATGTTCCATTAACTCCCCCTCCTTGGAGATGACTTGCACTTCAGGACCCCTACTGGGAGAGGAGGTGTCAAAATGCTGCATTCAAAACACTGCTCCACTTTAAGGAAGTTTGGACTCTGATCCAAATTGTAAAGCTGGCTTTTCTGATTACAGTGGGCCAAATCCCAGATCCAAGCACTCAAGAACTCTAGGAACATTCAGAGTTGTGCAGATCACATTGCAACTACCATTCATTCTCCTTTTTCCCTATATTGAAATCTTACTCTTTAATTCGCCTTGTCTAGTTTTGATGAGCATGCCACCTTGAAGGGCATCATGGGTAATATTATGGAAATCACCAGCTTGGCAACTACTAGCTGCTGACAGTGATAAGGCTTTTGCTGTTGCACATGTGTAAGAGTCTTTCCTGAACACCAACAGTTAAATAAATCAGTCAAGCTGTTCAGCTTGCCATAGATTTTAAGAAACAAAAACCACCCAGAACCAACAAGCCCAAAAGACATGCAAAGAGCAATAAGTGTAAGAAACCTCCATCTTCTCCAAAACAATCAATACACAGGGCCAAAAAGAAGGAAGGGAGCCCCAATAAATCACAGCAAAGGCAAGATGGTGGTGCTGGAATGGACACTAAAATCTAGGGAGATATTTTCAAAGTGGCACTAACACAAACTGAAGTGGACACTCGTGCCCTGTCACATCAAGGCTGAAGGTTGTGGTTGCATGTCCAGATATTTCATGGAGGTTATGGTAAGATAGGGAAAGAGGGAGGAAGGTTAAGGGATGTTTCATAGATGTTAGGGTCAGAAGGGACCTAATAGATCATCAAGTCCGACCCCCTGCCCTGGAGAGGAATGACTGCTGGGGTCAGATGACCCCAGCCAGGTGTCTATCCAATTTCCTTTTAAATGCCTCCAAGGAAGGGGACAGCACCACCTCCCTTGGAAGCTTATTCCATATTTTGGCAACCCTCACTGCAAATAATTTTTTCCTGATGTCCAATCTGAATTTGCTCTCTTCCAGTTGTGGCTATTATTTCTAGTTATCCTGACAGGCACCCTGGTAAACACTGTATTCCCTATTTATTGCTGGGGGCCCCCCTGATGATTTTGTAGGCAGCTATAAGATCACCTCTCATCCTCCTCTTTCGGAGGCCGAAGAGGTTCAGGTCTCCCAATTGGTCCACATAGGGGGTTTTTTGGGTAGGCCTTTAACTAGGTGAGTGGCCCTCCTCTGAAACCTCTCCAGGCCTTCCACATGCATCCTGAAGTGTGATATTAATTAGTGTGGAGTCCAATGTTGTGTATTGAGAACACAACCATTGAAATGAAGCAACTGGTAAGTCACTCCCTTCCACAATGACTTTAAACTGGGCTGGGCAACATTCTCCAGACCAGTAGAGCCAAGAGCACAGCATCTACCAATTCTGATTCTTGAGTGGGTTGGATTTTGGTTTCCTTACCAGATCCAGCTTTGGATTAATGAATTAGCCTTGCATACCCACTAGATCCTCAGCCCACAGGGGTCCTAGAGATAAGGAGTTTTTATCACTGACAGCTTTGCATGAACTTTACCCTCAGTCACCTCTGGCAGCCTTCCCTCTCCCACTCTATAGATTCCTGGAATTTATCACCATACTCATTCTAGAATATACCACATCTCATTTCATGTCTCAGCTGTCATTGCCTACAGAGAGGCAGCACAAGAGGGATGCTGTATCTCTTGAATAAAACAGAGCATGGGGCTATCTCCAGTTAAGACATAACATGTAGCACTTCATCTCTTCAAAGGCATGTGCAGAGATTAACTGAACTTCACAGATCCCATGACAGGTCAAGTAGTATTATTACTCTCATTTTACAGGTAGAGAGCCTGAGGCCCAGAGAGGGAGAGGTCTTTTCCAAAGCCTGTGACAGAGATGAAATAAGACTCAAGATGATCCTGGCTGCCAGGCTCCTCTAGACCCTGTAGCTTTCCTCTGTATATGAAATAATTAGAAACTCTCATTGCTTGCAGTTCGTAGCCAATGACATTGACAACCAGCTGAGTTTCTCATCAAAAGGGACAGTTCCTGAATGACAAAAAATACCATCCCATTGCAAGCAAGGGAGAGAGAAGGGAAGGCTTTCGCGTTGTATGAATTACTGACATGGAATGAGATACCACTCTGTGTAATAAAATGGGTCCTGCCATCTGATCAAGAGGGCTATGTGCACAGAGGCAGTGGCCCCAGAAGACACCATTTGCCAAAGTCTCAGTGTTTCTCTTGCTGGGTGGCATAGTTGCTACACTGCAGGATGTTCTGATCTATCAAGTGGCTTGTTTCCAGGAGGAAGTGGCTCTTAGTCTAATATTTATTTAACATCTGGCTTCCTGAGATCAGTTGACAAGAGATGCTTGGTTAGGGGACAGCCCTCAAATGCCAGAACAAGTGTACTGCCTTTGCTGAAAACAGCCTTGCTCCCTCCCACTTTAGGGCCTCCAGAGCTACGGAAAGAAGTATAGTTAGTTATGAGATCTGATGCAGAGCCTTCCTCCCCTCCCTACCTGCTGTCCTTATCTCCCCAATTCAGATGTTAGCTGCCCATTGGAGGGGGTCAGGAGTTCATTCTCCACCTGGGTTTGCTCAGAAAAAAAGCAGAACAGCAAAGTCATGGGATGGGAAGCACTGTGAAGTGCCTGTGTAGAAAGGTGCTTATAGGCCTCTGCTGTATCTCCCTGGCTTATGTTAAATAAAGAGCCAACAAGGATTAAGTGTGGGGTCACCCTGCAGATACTGATGAGGTACCACGGATTCCCACAGCAGCCAGAAGAGCCCAGATGCAGTCCACTGAACCCTAGCTGCTTTGAATAGCACATTCTGCACTGTTTGATACAGGAGCTAAATCTAAATGGTAACTAATATCTCCTCCTTTCAGCTTAATGGGTCTTAGGACATTCTGCATATTATATAAAGCAGCCAGATCTTGTGTGAAAGAGAACACGTGCTCTGGAGTACCATAAAAGAATTTGAGGGGGCATTTCAGGACGGAGAGATTAATTAAACTGAGTCTAGTTTTGGCCAGGTTGTTGGAGCCGACTGTTACTAAAAGTGCCTCAGGATCTTCAATAGCTAAGATCTCACTTTCATATCAGGTCTGGAAGTCAGCACCATGTGGAATGCTCAACAGGCAAATTCTGAGGCATGCATTTGCATGAGCCCAGATAAAAATGTGGCCCTTACTTGGGACATCTGTTACAAGCAACTTAGATTTTGTCCTCACTTCTCATGACACCATATGAAACAGTGTGCAATCTACTGTAGCCATCTATGCACCGAGGTCAGCTTGTGGGATTGTCAAGCAGCAGCTGATAATCTTCCCTGTATCTTTACAGCTCCTGACACTACAGGCCAAAATACAAGACCATGAAACCCTGCAAATGTATATTAGGGAACTGTTGCATTAGTCTGTGGCTTCCAGCCCATCCAGGTGAGCACAAAACAACTGCAGATGCTCCTCGACCTGAAGAAGGGTGTTTGTACCCAAAAGGTTGCAAAGAAGAATTTTCCAACTATTTTGACTAGTCTAATAAAAAATATCAGATTTACCCAAAGAACCTTGTCTGCCTTAGTCTGTGGATGTAACTTAGTGGGTAATCCACTAAGCTGGGACATGCTTCCCCAAGGAAGTAAGCTTAAGCATTGGATTCCACAAGGAACTTGGTTGAGCCAACAATATTTAGTGACAATGACTACTGTTTAATAGAGATGCAAATCCTGCTTACTTGGGACAAGATCCTTCCACCAAGGCAACTTAAATGAGATCTGGTGCTTCAGCAATCTTGCAGAGTTTGATTAATTGGTACAAAAGTTTGCTCTTGGTAAGGTAATTCAAGTGCACTATAGCCTGGGCTAAATCTTCAGTAGTGCTGAGTACAGTACATATATCTCACACTGAAGTCAGTGGCAGTTGCTGGCAAACAGCAGCTCTCAGAAGCTGACTCTGTATATTCACCTTTTATCCAATTAAGACCTGCTTCTACCTCCATACAGCCAGGGGATGTTGAGCCAAATACTTCAATGGGAGCAAGATCAGGCCTTTATTGTAGAACCTCTGCTATTCATGCTTCTTTTGAAGATGGTAATTGAGAAGGTAATGGCAAAGCAAACGCTTTTTAGATTTCTTCTCCACATGGCTTTTATCCTGGATGTAGGACAGAGATGGCAGTATTCTCATTGGCTGATGCACTCTTCCTACCAGTAGACAAAAGGCAGGTGTGCAGGCTGATTTCTTTTTTTTTTTTACATCTCTGGACTGCCTATAATACATGTGACCATGTGACTTTCCTGTCCAGCTGGCAGAACATAGCTAGAGGAAACAACATTTGCCAAAAGGTTCCATTTTTTGCCTCTGCGAGGGCAGTCTAAAGTAACCAGGCACCTACTCCAAGGTCTTTTTCATTCAATTCATGGCTTGGCTCTTCACACCCTACCACGAGCAGCTGATAGAGATACTGAGATGATTTGGGCTGTGATGCCCCATTTTTTGAATGCCAAGAGGGCAGGTACCAATTAGAGTGAGTGAGCGAGTATTTCCAAGAAAAGGGGGCTGAGGGCAAAGAAAGGGTTAACAGAGATGAATGCAGGACCAGCCCCAATCCAAAAATACTGCCTTGCAGTTTGCCTCTCTACCATTTCTTCTGCACTAATTCACCCGCTTAAAACCTCAGGACAAGCTTCCATCTGTTTCATTTACTAACGTTAACTAATTTCACACACACACACACACACACACACACACACACACACACACACACACACACACACACACACACACACTCCCCTTCCATTTTATTTGAAAAACAGGTCATGAAAAGATATTACATTCTCTGTAAAAAAGAATACAGGTCAGGTATTGGAATCTGGCTTTCTTCTTTGTAAAGACAAGCTACTTGATGCGTCTGTTCAACCATGGCTGCCATTTTCACCTCCTGAACATTACCTCCTAGCCTCCACCCCAGCTCAGGTCTCCTACCCACCCCATTCCCTCCCCTCCCCCTCCACCCCCCCTCCCCACAGCCCCATCCCACAGCCAGCTTTTTAAGAAATCACTTCTTTCCAGATGAGAAAGAAATGACTGGCTATGGGAGCATCTGAGGCACCTATCTCCCTGTCCGAATAATGAATCCATTAATGACACAGAGGAAAGGAATAAATGCATTAAGAGGCTTAACAGATAACTGACAGAGCAGCACAGCCTGTTCTTTCCTGCTCACCGGTGCTCTCAGACAGTTTAACCTGCAGCTGCAGAGCCAGCAAAACAAAAGGAAAAGAAAAGGAAATACCAGCTAATTGATCCCACTTTATAACACTCCCTTTTATTGGGAGGAAGGATATTTTTCATGTGAAAATCACATCTTGCTCTCTCTCAAGCCTTTTGCCGCCTGCTGCTCTGACTATCGTACCATTCTGTGGCTGTATTACTTACAATCTATTATTTAACTCACTAACTCCATTATGAAATTTGATTGCCATATTCTTAATTCAATAATATATTTTGCCATGAATGTGAAGAAAAGAGGAGCACGCAATGTGGAAGAACAAGACTAGGCTATAAAGAACTTCAGAGCTATGTCAGCAAATCTAGCTTGGACAGTGTAGAGACAACACCATACAATAGCTGTTTGGGTCTGTCTTCATTAAAAAAAACACTTCTAGAAGGAAGGAAGGAAGGAAGGAAGGCTATCTGACATTGCTGTCACAGTTAGAACTAGATAGGTGGAGAATACAGGTCTGAACAGACCCAAGGAGAAACAAGGATTGCTGGGAGGAGCAGTCAGCCAGGTCTGACCACTCACATAGGTTCCTGGCTGAAATACAAGACCTCCGCTTAACCCAGGAGGTGCGTAGTCCCACCAGGGGGAATGCCCTGCTGGACCTGGTGAGGGGACTCCAGGTTCTCGACCACCTGGGCAATAGCAATCATTGCCTACTGGAATTCACCATCCAGTGCAGGGTGTCAAGGGCCTGCAGGAAGACAGCAGCCCTGGACTTCAGGAGGGCTGACTTCAACAAGCTGAGGAGATTGGTAGGAGAGACATTGCAGTCCTGGAGAGTAGGAGAACTAGGTGTCCAAGATGAGTGGTCATTCCTTAAGAAGATGATCCTCCGAGCCCAAGGGGTGACAGTCCCAACGTGAGTCAAAGGGGGCAAGAATGCTCAAAAGCCTCCATGGCTCACCAAAGGCATTCAGGAATGCCTGAAAGCCAAAAAGGAGGCGTACATGCAGTGGAAGGGAAGGGCTATCACCAAAGAGGATTATACGTCCATCACTCAAGTCTGTAGGGAGGCTGTTAGGAAGGCTGAGGCGGAGACGGAACTAGGGCTAGCAACAAGGATCAAGGACAACAAAAAGTCCTTTTTTAAATACATGGGGAGTAAAAAGAAGGCACCAGGCAATGTGAGGCCCCTGCAGAATACGCTTGGCAATCTGGTGGTTGTACCAGATGAAAAAGCAGACCTTTTTAACAAATTCTTTGCCTCCATTTATCTGAGCAGGGACCAAGACATCTCCCTCACCAGGATTCAGGATGGACTCAGGAGAGACTCTGCCAGGCCTCAGGTCAGGGAGGACCGAGTTAGGGAACTTCTGGAGGGGTTGGACTTGTTCAAATCAGCAGGTCCAGATGCTCTCCACCCCAGGGTGATGAGGGAATTGGCAGGGGTCACCGCAGGGCACCTGGCATGGCTTTACAAGCACTCGTGTTGTTCTGGCCAGGTGCCAGAAGACTGGAAGAAGGCCAATGTGGTCCCCATGTTCAAAAAAGAGAGGAGGGAGGACCCAGGCAACTATAGGCCCGTTAGTTTTACTTTGGTCCTGGGGAAGCTCTTTGAGAAAATTATCCAGGAGCACATCTGTGAGGGACCAGCAGTGGGGATGATGCTCAGGGGCAACCAGCAGGGGTTCATTAGAGGCAGGTCCTGTCAGACCAACCTAATTGCCTTCTACAATCAGGTCACAAAATCACTGGATGCAGGTGTCACGATGGATGTAGTCTTTCTGGACTTCAGGAAGGCCTTTGACACTGTCTCTCACCCCATTCTCATTAAAAAGCTAGGCGATTGTGGCATTGATGCCTACACAGTCAGATGGGTCGCAAATCGGGTAGAGGGCCAGAGAGTGGTGGTAGATGGGTTATATTCGACCTGGAGGAAGGCGAGCAGTGGAGTCCCCCAGGGCTCGGTCCTCAGGCCCGTACTGTTCAATTTCTTTATTAGCGACTTGGATGAGGGGGTGAAAAGCACCCTGTTCAAATTCGCTGACGACATCAAGATTTGGGGTGAGGTGGGCACGCTAGAAGGGAGGGACAGGATACAACTGGACCTAGACAAGTTACAGGGGTGGATGAATGTGAATAGGATGGGATTCAATACCGACAAGTGCAGGGTACTGCACTTGGGCAGGATGAACCAGCAGCATAGCTATAGGCTGGGGAACTCCCTTCTCAAAAGCACAGTGGCAGAAAGAGATCATGGAGTCCTTATCGACTGTAAAATGAACATGGGCCACCAATGTGAGGACGCGGTCAGTAAGGCTAACTGCACCTTGTTATGTATCCACAGATGCATCATAAGCAGGTCCAAGGAGGTGATCCTCCCCCTCTACGCGACACTGGTCAGGCCACAGTTGGAGTACTGCGCCCAGTTCTTGGCACCGCACTTCAGGAGGGATGTGGACAGCATCGAGAAGGTCCAGAGGAGGCCACTTACATGATCGGGGTCAGCAGGACAGGCCCTACGAGGAGAGGCTATGGAACCTGAACCTGTTCAGCCTCCACAAGAGAAGGCTGAGGGGGGATCTAGCGGCCATCTATAAACTTACCGGGGGGACCAGAGGGGAATTGGTGAGACCCTGTTCCCCCGAGCACCTCCGGGAGTAACAAAGAGAATAACAACCAAAAGTTGATTGAGAGTAGGTTCAGGCTAGACATCAGGAGGAACTACTTCACAGTCAGGATGACCAGGATCTGGAACCAGCTTCCAAGGGAGGTGGTGCTGGCTCCTACCTTAGGGGTCTTTAAAAGGAGGCTTGATAATTACCTAGCTGGGGTCATATGAGCTTAAACTTACCAGGGGTCATATGAGCCCAGTATTCATTTCTGCCCAGGGCAGGGGATCGGACTTGATGATCTGCTCAGGTCCCTTCCAACCCTACATCTATGAACCTATAAGGTTAATGGTCTGACTATCACCCACCTAAAAACAACCACTGTCATAGCTGACAATCTTAGCAGAGACACAATGGAGTACATTGGCTACTGACCCCACAACTTCCTTCTCTCAAGTGTAAGGGTTAGGGAGGGGGCACATGGTTGAGGAAAGCTAACCTAGGCTATACCAACCCTATTCCTTGATAACATGAGCCCAACATTTTCACCTGTGCTAGTTCACATGGAAATGTTCCAGTCTTTTTCCCCTTCAAATTTATCATTCTTCATTTGGTTGATCCTAGCCTACCCACAAGCCAAAGCCCTTCCCCCACGAACCAAGAGATCTATTTCAACCTCACTGCCTTCTTGCCTGTATCTAGACTAGTTCCCCTCCATCATGCAGTGATTTCTAGATTCCTCAAGCGCCTCATTTCTTATTGACCCCAGTAATAATAATAGCCCTGTTCCAATCCCTTACACCTTCCCTATACAGCTCTTGAAAACAAGAGGTAGAGGTGGAAAAGTGGAGGTGGAAAAGTACCATTATTCCTTTGGTACAGAAAAGGAGATTAGGTATGGTGACATTAGGACAAAATTTTCAAAAGCAACAGTAAGTTTGAGAGTTTCACAATTTTGTGCTGTCCAAACTAAACCAATTTAAGCCTGATTTTCAGAGCTGCTGAACCCTAACAATATCAACAGGACCCTGTGGGAACTAAGGATATTTGGGATTTGATAATCAAGCTCAAACTCAAAGCATTAAGTCTCCCATTTCAAGGTCATACAGCAAGTTTGTGGTAATGCTAGGACCAGAAGCCAGTAAACTTGCAGTCCACAAAAGTGACTTATTCTCAAGATTTCTGTCACTCTCTCTGAAGAATGCCACATGCTGTGTACCCCACCTGGTACCCTTCTGGTTTAAAGCACAGTTATGTCTAGAGAACTGAATCTGCAAAAATGACATCATGGGTCTCAGAGATTAATAACCTCAAATTATTCTCCAACTTCCAACGATGAGTCTGTAAAGCAACCAGGAATGTTTCAGTGACCAGCACTACTCTACTATTGTCTACTGAATAAACTCCAATAGCACAGACAGAACACAATGACCATAGAAGCGAGCGTACCTGGAAGACTAAACTCACCTACCACTCCAAGCTGCTGGCCAAAGCAGACTACCAGGCTCTATAGATATCATGGATAAAAAGACAGTATGAGTCCCTAGGGCTGCCAATCCCTAGGTTAAAAGTCATTGCAAAAGCCCTGGTAATTGGAAGCAATAATGAGGGGTGGAGAAGAGATTGTACAGATAGCAAGGCCAATCTGAGTTCTTTAAGGGGGAAAGGGAGAAAAGGAAAGGGGGGGAGACAATAGCAAAATGCCTGCCAGAGAATGGGGCTGGCCACCAGTGGCTTTCAATGCTTTGTAGGGAATCGAGTTGAGTCCTGTATCTGTGGCAATGAGCCAGGCTCTGCTCAGACCTGAACTAGAACACTTGAAAAGTAACCCTGTTTCTGAGCTTGCAGAAAGGCACTTCATTTTTTCCTTCCTACTTTCTCTCCCTTTCTGTGTCCTCCCCTCCTTCCCTACCTCCATATTTTCTTCCCCTTTGCTCTTCTGTCCTTCCCCTCTTCCCTGTCTATTTTTTCTTTGCTCCGTCTGTCACTCTTTCATAAAATGATTGTCCTTGTTTTTCTCCTTTATTTACTTTCCAGGGAGAGAACGGCAGCAGTGGTGCTTGTTCTGTGCTCTGCGGCTCATTCTCCTCACTTCATTTTCCACCCAGCTCAGGCTTAGCTGTTCTGCCTCAGCGCTCCTCTCTAGGGACTCTCACAGCAAGAAGCAGCCTTGACTTTTGCTTCTTCAACTTCCGTAAGTTAAACAAGGGTAAGGGAGGGAAGTGGGCAGCCGCTGGAAGGAGAGAACTATATAACACTGGCTACAGTCAGCCATTTTGAAGGTCACATCACAGGGGCCTGCCTTTTTGAGTGAATGCCCAAACTAAATGATCGCAGGAATCACAAGGAGATTAGGCAGAATAGGAGGAATAATGTTTCCCCTAAAACTGGTGTTTCCTTTAAACAGCGATAAAGGATGGAATGACCTAGCTACACAGGAAACATCAGGTGTGAGTAATGGCCCAAGCCCCGCAGTCAACGGCCAGGGCTGGCAGTTCAGCTGTGAACATTCAAGAAAGAGAATCACAGTCAGCTACATGGTAAGTGTCTTTGTTAACACTTCATGCTTTTAAAGAAGCAATGAGGATTCATGAGCAACAACACATCAGAGCTTTCTTTTCTAGGAGCTTTATCACACCCATGCTGCCACCCTTCAACCTTTCTATGCAGGTTCTCCAAGATGCCCATCACAGAGCCCAATGTGATAGTGGGTGGAAGACACAAAGCTAGCAGCAACTACTATTTATTTATTTGCATTTCTGTAACACCAAGGTTTCCCAATCATGGATCATGGCTCCAATGCATTAAGTACAGAGGCAAGCACAGAGCAAAAGATTGTCCGCATCCCAAATAATTTACAATCTAAGGGTAAAACAAGAGACTACAGATGGATCCAGATGGATGGGAAGTACAAAGAGACAGTGACAATTTTTTTTTTCCTGTACAATGGCTTATTTTCTCTCATTACTGTTCATAGCAGGAATGGATTAATCAGTCAGGCTAACAATAAGGTTCACCAACACCATGATTATCTCCTGTTTATTCATAGCTTTATTTTTAAAAAGTCCTACGCCTGCAAAATGATCGCACAGCTCCTCCACAGAGGCACGTGCTCCTCTTTGCTATCACCATTATGTTCCCCCCCTGCTCCAACAGTCTGGTACACCACCCTGCTGTGTCTTGTCTTGGCTTCACCAGGAACTGCTGGTATACAGCTTCTCTAAAAGAAAAACCCATGTGGTGTCTTAAGTTGAATGCCAAAAACTTCAGAACTGCCAGTCAGGGGCCACTTTTGGAACAGTGGGCCTTAGTGACCTGCCCAAGGCAGCACAGCAAAGTAACAGTAGAACTGCAATCCAACTCCTGAGCTCATGGCTCCCAACCACTGTTCCCACATCCGGTCCATGCTGCTTCTGATACAACCGGCTCTTTGTTCTATCAGTACTTTCTCACATTTCAATATCCCCTGTCACCTTCAATAGTTCAAAAAGTGCTTTGCAGACTACATATGCAAGAAACATTTGCCCATGGAAAGGAGCCACATGTGGAGTGAAACAGTTATAGACAAGTGAAGAATGCAGAATCCACCTGAAATAGAAGGAGGGGGAGGATTTCTTGTGGGGGGAAAGATTCCTCATGTTGGAATCTGGCCAGACCTCTGGGGCTCAAACTTGTGTGTGGGGGTTCTGGATTTATTTCAGTATCAGGTCCTCAGTTTGCTTCTAATCCAGAACACAGCAACTCTAGCAGGAAGTCAACTCCAAAAAGCGTGGGATTTGGGGTGAAATGTTGATATTCTGCAGCTTTGCCACCTGCTACCTGCCTCCATCCCACTGTTGTTCTTTGGAAATCTCTCATCCAAATGATTGAAACCCACTCCAGCTCAGATGCAAGCAATGTCCAGAGAAGACCACAGCCATCAATCCAACTATAAGCAGGTTCTTGGCCCAGAATTCCAAACTCATCAATTTGAACGAAGCTTGTGGCAAGGCTCTACTTAATTACCCAGTGTGGCACTGGGTCACCTTAGCTAAAGGGAAAGGGATGAAGGATGGAAGAGAGGGAGACAAAAAGGGTGCAGCCCAAAATTGCAAATTGTCATGCATGAAGGACAGTCTCAAACAAAGAGTCATTCAACCATGTCGAACACCTTTTCTCCTAATCAGGCAAGAACACCCTGATCAGCTAGGAAGAAGGCATACAGCCAGCAGCCAGCTCAGGGATAGAACAAGGTTAAACACCAAAGTAGTCAAAGCAGCTGGAAGTGCCTGGATACCTCTAAGTAAACCACAAGAAAACAGATTAAACAAATACAAGGGTGGGTGGCCTTAATCTTATATACCCACCGGTACACGCAGATATACTATCACTTCAAGCCAGCACAATTTCCACTCTCCTGACATACACCAATTCTGAGACAAATACAAAACTTGAGCACTAAAGCCCATATACCATCTGGATTCCTGGAGTGAAATCCTGACACCAGTGAACTGAGTGAAAATTTTGTCATTAACTGCACTGAAGCTATGACTCCACCGACAATATTCCTCCGCCACTTGAAAGGCCCACATGCCCTTAAATGGCTATTATGGTTTCTCTAAACCCTTGGCAAGTTCTCTCTTCAGCGGTCAAGGGTTTAGACTTCTGTGAGGAACAGATCTATATGGATCTCTTAAGATTAGGGTAGTAGGAGGATCATTGGTTCTGAGGGGTTTCAGCAGACTTGCAGGTGTCAAAGAATTGTAGCAGAAGTTGTAGGTCAGGATTCAGGTGTTTTAGCAGAGTTGCGTGGAAAGAGTTGGCAAATACCTATTCTGTGCCTGTCTCTGGCTGGATTTGCATTAAAAATTCACCCCCAAAAAATAAGACCAAAAGGAAACAACTTGCTACTTTTCAAGAAAAAGACAGCTGTGTGTGAACGGTGTCCCCAGGATCTCACCCAGCTTCCAGCCTTGTACTTTTTTAGATCTCATCAAGATAGCAACCAACTTTGTTCTAAAACAAAAAATGCACCAATGGGCTCTGGCAAACCTGTAGCCACAAACACAGACAAGCTGCCAGTAGAGGCCTGGTAGACCTTGTACCATTCAGGCAATAAACTGGCCTCTGGCAGCAATATGGAGGGGTTAAAGCAGGGGTGAGCAAAATGTGGCCCATGGGCCAGATGCAGCCCGCCAGGCTGTTCTATCTGGTCAATGAGGCCCCTAAAAAAAAATCTAGAAAATGAATATTTATCTGCCCCTGGCTGCCTGTCATGTGGCCCTCAATGGCTTGCCAAAACTCAGTAAGTGGCCCTCTGCCTGAAATAATTGCCCGTCCCAGGTTAAAGCCTTGCTGTCCATGAAATTATCTGCAAACTTCAGAGGGTCTAACAATGGCACCCTGATGAGTAGAAAGCCAATGCTATTAGCATTACCAATATCTGTAGTACTGTCTGCTTAAAAGCCCTGTCCACGGACCAGGATTCCACTGTGGTACAACACAGCCAAACAATGGTCCAGAAAACTTGCAACTTAAGTCACATGTTTAAGCAGGCGTGGTGCATGTCTATGTACTGGTATAAATAGCACAGGTAACCCCACTGTCCAGTGATATTGGCACTTAGCTCGGACCCACACTCCCCTTCTTGTTCCTGTTTGTCAGATATAAAATTCCATTGAAATGTGATCAGTAAACAATCATCAGTTCCTCACTTATGCAATCTAATAACTCTGTGTGCAGACTGCATAATGCAAAGTCAAAACAGAGACAATTCAGAGAAAAGCAACACAGAATGATGGATGATCTGAAGGGATTGACTTTTTGATTACTTCTTCTTTGAATTTGTCTTTAAAATTGGATTAAATAAATCAATAGTAATATTTTTTCAAACTAAAACTGTTAGTCTCATGCCTGGAATTAGAGCCCCAAGATTTCAGAAATGTGTGTATGCACAACTTGTGCACACATTTACCATGACTTTCTGTGCAAATGACCAGTTTAGCATCTAATTGGTGACTTGTACAGGCAGTTTCCATGACAAACTGTCAAGGTGTGGTAATTGGATGACCATTTTTGAACGCAAAAGCTGGGCTATTGGTTTTAAATATTCAACAGTTCCAAAGCAAGACGACCTTCCTCAACTCACTGCTTAATCTTCATTAAATCCTTCATTTTTCATTAAAGATGTTGAAAGGAATAACATGGCTAGAATGCACACAATTTTGCATTGTAATTTCTGCTTCATTTGATGCAATACAAATTTAGCCCTGTGCACACATTTTCTAATCTCCCATTTGCCTGATATCATTTCCGGAATATTATGTTGTGTCTTTTCATTTAAATTAATTTTCCTGGAGTTTGTTTCAGATTTATGTACAAGCAGAGAAATCAGACAGTTTTGTATTCCAGCAAGTTGATGTATGCAATCACGGGGATTTTAAGACAGAATCTGATTTTTTTTCATGCAAATTTCTGCCAAAACTGTAGGGGAGGGGAGGGGAGAGAGAAACTGACTACTCCCTAAATAGCCCATATCCGGTACAGCTTGGGGGCCATCACGTTTGCTGCATATTCAGAGCTTGGGGTTGGAAAAGCCTGGTCTTGTCCCATTCACATGATTCATTTTAAATTGATACCACCTACTAATCCAGGGGATGTGCTTAGAGGGATGAGGGAGACCAGCTGTGAACTGGATCCCACGTCCATCCAGGCATAAAAGCCAGCCAGGGAAGACTGGAGCACTGCTGGGAGGGATTGTCAATGCCTCTCTTTGGGAAGACAGGGTACTTCAGTCTGGGACTGTTTGGACCTTGCTGAAGAAACCATCACTTGATGCTGACCCCCATCTAGTTAATTGCCCTGCCTCCAACCTCCCCTTTTTGGGGAAGGTCATTGCTTGGGGTGTCATCAATATGCTTGACACCCAGCTCTACCTCTCTTTCTCTTCTGACCCTGGCCCTGCAGTCTCAGCCCTTTTCCTGGCTACCATTGAGGACTAGATGCCGATTAAACAATTGAAACTGAATCCAGACAAGACAGAACTGAAGGTGGTGGGCAGATCACTTGACCTGGGGGTTTCTGGGGCAGCTATCATGGACGGAGTTCAGCATCCCCTTGTCACTCATGTTTGCAGCTTTTGGGTGCTCCTAGATCCTCTGCTGCACCTGATCTTCAGGTGGTGGCTGTGGCTGGGAACACCTTTCACCAGCTGCATCTGGTAAGAAGGTTGCAATCCTTTCTAACTGACTCTAATCTGGTCACTATTGTCCACACCTCTCCTGTAATCTCAGAGCTAAACTACTGCACTGCACTCCATGTGGAGCTGCCACTGAAGACCATCCAGAGGCTGCAGTGGATGCAGAACATGCTGGCTGACCTTCTGATGGGTGGGGGTCATTAGGGCACAAAACTCCAGTCCCCCAGCAACTGCACTGGTAGCTTTCCTGGTGCAATTCAGGGTGGTAGTTTTTACCTGTGACCCTAAATGGCCTGGGACCTACATACTGCCTTCTCCCCTATACACAATCATGATCCCTAAGGTCCACTGAGAGCAACCTCCTGTACATATCATCAATACACCAAATCCACTTAGCAAAAACATATGGGAAGTCATTCTCGGCAGTTGCTTCTCAGCTCTGCTTTCCTCTTAAGGCCTGCCAGAGCAGAAGTCTGGACATCTTTTGGACATGCTGCAACACCCATCTTTTTGGACAAGCTTTTGGACAAGCATTTAGCAACCAAAACTAGGTCAACATGTTGTTTAGTGGATCTCTGCTTTTTCTGTTTTGGTCTGTTATTTCGTTTTATTGATTTCTGTTGATCCCTTAAGTTGTTCTGTTTCCCTGAGCCTTTGTTTGGGAAGGGCAACATTTACAGCTCACAAATAAATAAATAAATCCATAATCGGTTTGAAGAATAAAAATGGTATGTTGTACTTCAGACAACATTCTTCCTCGGACAAATTCTCTAGTGGCCTAAGTTAGACATTAATAGAGACGCACTGATTTACACCACGAGAAAGCCTGGGCCTCAGCTCTGCCTATCTATAAGTTGGATCGTGCAACTGGTTTGATCTAAACTACAGACAGAAACCTTGGTCTGCTGTTAATCAGAGATAAGGGATGTGATACAAGGACAGAGCACAGCTGCTTAACACCCAAGCCATCCACCTATACCTGGAACATTTATTCCTTTGCATTCCACATCTTATGTGACAGTAAATTGAATCTATGAAACAAGGGCCTTCCTGCTTCTCCCATCTCACTTGAGTAAACTGAGAGTAATGACACTGAAGTGGAGTCACCACTGTGTAAAAGAGGTGCAAGGACAGAAGTGGGCCTTAAGATTCTTTCTTTGCTTTCTCCTGACATCATGTTACATTGATCCAGGAAGCAGTTCAGCTGAAAAAAATACATACAGACAATTTGTTTTAAACGAACAGTCAGTGGCAGATCACGCAGGTCCCCAGTGGAATGCAAGTGTCTTGAAACACAAAAGCAGGGAAACTGAAATTGAAAATTGATCTCACTGTGACCACATAGACTGGAAGAGTGATTTCCTAGCTGGGATCTTAAATAACTCTCTTTCTCCTCCTCCTTTCCCCCCCTCACACACTCACATTTCTCTCCTCTTATTCTTCAGCTTTTGTCAAGTAGGAACAAAGACCTCCACCATCTCTCTATTTCCCCGACCTTCTCATCAATATTCTATTACTGAACAGGGGGTTAGCTCTTTTTTTTTCTTTTGCAATCAATAGGAAGCAAAGCAATGAGAGAAAAATTAAAAAATTCTGGCAGATGAAGAAAAAGGTGCTTTAAAAAAAGCTAATCGCTGCTAAACACTGACAGCTCACTGGAGCATCACACAAAGCTCCAGCAACAATCTATTTGGTTCCACTCTAGTGTAAGGTATCTTACCACAGGTGGACTTCCAAAGGGAACTTGTCTGGGACAAAGAAAGAAGGCTAAGAGCTTCAAAAACGATTGCCAAGGAAAGGTATCACCTGGCAACAGTAATCTAGGTGGGGCATCTTCTCTAATGGAAGAGGTATACTCCAGAAACCTCCACATAGGCTTGGGAGCCAAGAAGCCAAAGTTCTGATCCTGACACTGACTTCCTTCCTGTGGCCATTTGGAAAGTCACATCACCCTATTTGTGCCTCAGTTTCCCCACCTATGAATCAGAGACCATTATAATAACCCACTCTTAGGGGACCATAAGGATTGTTTAGGTGACATCTGTAGCTGTTTGTTGGTGGAAATAGCAGATATCAGACAAATGCAGGAAGAATGATTTCTTGGCTTAAAGGAGACCTGAGTTCTGTTACTAACTCTGCCCCAGGCTTGATCTTTGACATTGTGGAAATCCCTATCCTCATTTTCTCCTGCTGTGAAATGAGACTGGTAACATTTCCCTGTACAAGCTTAATTCAGCAATGTTTGTAAAGCCCTTACGTGCAAGGTGCTGCATAAATTGTTACAGAGTCACCACTGCCATGCTGTAGCGAAGGCTGACTATTATTATCACCTTCCCCACCTACTGGAGAATGCCCAAGCAATTCATAAAAAGGCCTGTTACTTCTGCATGACAAAGGATTCTGGATTCACTCCCATTTTCTAGATCCACTCCCAGTGAACTTAACCCTTTCTGTGTGCCTGTGGTAGCAGACACTTCACTGGGGTTTGTCTGATATCTGCTATTTCCCTGTGACACCTGATAAATCATTCTGTTTGAGAACTTGCTGCTCCTAGTGCCAACTTTTCCTGCATCTCTCTCCCTCTTGGTCTGTATCACCATGGGCATGTGGAAATGACTTTGCCATTATCTAAGCGTCTCCCTCCCTGCTCTCCCTGGACATAGACTCCTGTGGTCAGGACATCATGTCATATTACTAGGGAGAACTTGAAACCAGAGGGAAGATACACATCCCAGAGAGTGAAAGCAAGCGTCTTACAGATACCTTGATGCAGATGGCCCTGCTACACAACAGAGGTAAGAGGCAAAAGGTAGAGCCCTTCTGCACAGCCTCGGTCCTGGGCTAATGCAGCATCAGAGAAATCCTACTTTCCAGACCTTACTTGAGCTGCAAGCTCTGAGCTGAAGCTAGGTCCAGACAAATAGTTCCAAACTGAACTTAGAGCACAGAAATGCACAAGGCTTTTATTTGAAAAATAATCTCTCCTCCATGCCCCCAATCTTCAAAAAATTCCATAGGATTTGGGGTCAGACCAACTTGGAGATGAAGGCCCAAAAGAGTTCTCCCATACCCATGAACACCATTAGTTCCTCCCCCAGATCAAGATGGATGAGTGTCTAATTACCCACCACAGTTTTGAAAAACATATCTAATGGGAGCCTGCCGTGTCAGGGACAGCAAACCCTCAAGAGACACATTTCAACTGCAAGGTCATTCTCATTAAGAGGGTTACCACCTTTCAAGGAGTGAAGACAAAGGGAGATTAATTACCACCTCTTTATTTATTCATTTTTTCCAAGAGTCCACTTATGAGAAGATAAAGATAAAACTAAGTGGGGGAGGACTTGCTCTGTCTCAAATCTTACCACTGTAACTTTTTCAAATGATAAAATAAATGCATGTATCTGATGAGAAGGCTGGGGAAAGACAGATACTGTAAGTAGGGTGCTCTTGATGTACAATCTATGATAAAGAATGGAGTTCCTGGCAGGAGTCATATCTCTGCTCAGTTATTTCTAATATTTCCCACAGTGATCAGGAGTTTCTTCAAAAAGGGAGAAATGGATGGATGCACTGTTTGGTGGCAAAATGACTCAGCAGAAGATAATCCAGCTGCAGTCAGCAATGTATCCTCCTCAAGGGACAACATTTATAACAGGAAAGCAGAATAAGTTCAGTGAGAAAAGGAAACAAGATACTACCTGGTCCAAGGGGTTCAGCCCAGTCCTATGCCCCTAAGTACAGATTCCAACTTACTCCAAAGGGCTGGATGAATGGACTGGAAGGTGGATAGAAAACTGGCCGAAGCATCAGGCTCAGAGAGTAATAATCAATGGCTCAGTGTCTAGTTGGCAGCCAGTATCAAGTGGAGTGCTCCGGGGGTCAGTTTTGTTCAATGTCTTCATCAACGGCCTGGAAGATGGCATAGAGTGCACCCTCAGCAAGTCTGCAGATGACACCAAGCTGGGGGAAATAGTAGATATGCTGGACGGCACAGCTAGGATTCAGATTGACCTAGACAAATTGGAGGTTTGGGCCACAAGAAATCTCATGAGGTTGAACAAGGACAAATGCAAAGTCCTGCACTTAGGACGGAACAATCCCATGCACCAGTACAGGCTGGGGTGACTGGCTGGGCAGCAGCTCTGCAGAAAAGGACCTGGGGGTTACAGTGCACAAGAAGCTGAATATGAGCCAACAGTGTGCTCTTGTTGCAAAGAAAGCTAACAGCATACTAGGCTGCACAGTAGGTGTGCTGCCAGCAGGTTAAGGGAAGTGATGGTTCCCTTCTATGCATGAATGGTACACAAAGCAGCTTACCCATGACCAGGACCAGGATCCATCAAGAGACACTAAAATTAACTCCCAGCCCCTGGGGGTTTAATCCCTTCACATCCCCAGGATTCTAGTGAAGCTAAAACTGATGTGGGTCACAAATTCTGCAGTCAGGGATAATCAACACCTAGGAAATCTCCAAAGAAAATACCAGATGTTGCAGGAAGTGAGGACAACAACTCTTCCCTCAGAAACACTAAAGCAATGCCACGGTGTGGTAGTTTAGGGCATCATGCTGCAGGAGGTGGGTGCTGCTTCTCAGGTAAACATAAAATCAAGGTCTTGGATCAATTATAGTGATCAAAGGCCTGCTTCTGCTTGGCGCTCTTGTACAAAGTGCACACTTTCCACCCCAGAGGCGGCTGCCTTCCAGAGATGAAGAAATGCTTCCTGTGGAAATGGTTCACAGAGCCTATTAGAATGCTACCTCACCCATCCCTGCAATAAAACATTCCCTGATCTTTCAGCTGTAGCACTTGCCCCACTGGTTTTCTGCTGTAGATGTCCCAAGGTTAATGTACAAAATCTCATGTATCCCCAGACTGTTCCAACCTCCAAATAGCCTCTTACTGCCATACTCATGTTCCTCTTCACTACCTTGTACTGATAAGGTGAAATGGGGATTTTCCTCCCTTTCTCCTGATGTAAAAAGCTGCCATACAAATCCCCCATTAAAGCTTTGGAGGAGAAGAAATGAGCTGTTAGCAGTTATATAAACCATCAAGTTGGAGGGGTAAGCTGGCATTTTGGAAGCAGAGCAAAGACTTGTCAGTGTCCAGAGAAAGCAGTCCACATACTGAATGGATTAGCAGAGCTCGAGGGGTATACAGCCATCAATCCCAGGACAAGAATAAGCCCAGAAAGTTAAGGCTGAAAAATCAGAGGAAGTCTACCAATGGCAAAGTCTAATCAGTTGTGGAACATTCTCCACAAGGGAATGTTGGCAGTGCCCATTGGGTGAGACATTGGGTAAAATAGGTTAAGCACAGACAGTCAATAATCCCAAGGCTGAATCAATTCAGTCTTTGCAGGTTAGTCTAAACTGCAAAGATTAAACTGAGAAACAACTGGACATACATTTACCTTTGATTCAGGAAATGCAGCCACATGCCTGCAGTGGTTCAGGCCAGAAGCTGGGGGGCAGTACAGCATGGCTCTCTGGAACTTCCTCTTCCTGTTGCCATCAAAGACTCTGGGATTTGCAGTCCAGCATCACAGCAGCAGGACTCAGCAGGGTCGCTCATCACTTCCTTTTCCTGTTTCCAGGTGCCTCTAGGATTTGTAGTCCACAGTCATGCCACCAGTAACTTTCAGCAAGTTTAGCAAGGCAGGGCAGGAGGGGTTTAACTCCCCGCCCTGGCCCCAGACCCCAGCCAGGGTTTGCCAGAGGGGAAGGGGGGCAGTCCCTGATTATCTCTCCCTCCCCACCCCCTACCCTTCTCTGCTAGAGCAGACAGCACAGCCCAGCCCAGGGTTGGAACACATGCTTGGATGCTGGTGGACCCTGATTATCTTGAACCAGGAAGGCGTATGGGACAAAAGTTTCATAAACTGGTTTGACCCAAATCAGTCAAGTCTTCATTCAACCATAGATTCATAGATGTTAGGGTCGGAAGGGACATCAATAGATCATTGAGTCCGGCCTCCTGCATAGGCAGGAAAGAGTGCTGGGTTTAGATGACCCCAGCTAGATGCCTATCTAACCTCCTCTTGAAGACCCCCAGGGTAGGGGAGAGCACCACCTCCCTTGGGAGCCCATTCCAGACTCTGGCCACTTGAACTGTGAAGAAGTTCTTCCTAATGTCTAGTCTAAATCTGCTCTCTGCTAGCTTATGACCATTATTTCTTGTAACCCTCAGGGGCGCCTTGGTGAGTAAAGCCTCACCAATTCCCTTCTGTGCCCCCAAGATGAACTTATAGGCAGACACAAGGTCACCTCTCAACTTTCTCTTGTGGAGGCTGAAAAGGTCCAGTTTCTCTAGTCTCTCCTCATAGGGCTTGGCCTGCAAGCCCTTAACCATATGAGTGGCCCTTCTCTGGACCCTCTCCAGGTTATCCACATCCCTCTTGAAGTGCGGTGCCCAAAATTGCACGCAGTATTCCAACTGCGGTCTGACCAGCACCCGATAGAGGGGAAGTATCACCTCCTTGGTTCTGTTCGTCATGCATCTACTGATGCACGATAAAGTGCCATTAGCTTTTCTGATGACTTCGTCACACTGATGACTCATGTTCATCTTGGAGTCCACTAGGACTCCAAGATCCCTTTCCGCTTCCGTGCCACCAAGTAGGTCATTTCCTAGGCAGTAGGTATGCTGTACATTTTTTCTCCCTAGGTGCAGCACTTTGCATTTCTCCGTGTTGAACTGCATCCTGTTGTTTTCTGCCCATATGTCCAACCTGTCCAGGTTTGCTTGTAGTTGTTCCCTGCCCTCCAGCGTGTCCACTTCTCCCCACAGTTTTGTGTCATCCGCAAACTTGGACAGAGTACATTTCACTCCCTTGTCCAAGTCACTGATGAAAACATTGAAGAGTATCAGTCCAAGGACCGAGCCCTGCAGGACCCCACTGCCCACACCCTTCCAGGTAGATACCGACCCATCCACTACGACTCTCTGGGTACGACCCTCTAGCCAATTTGCCACCCACCGGACCCTGTAGTCATCCAAGTCACAGCCTCTTAACTTGTTCACCAGTATGGGGTGGGATACCATAGCGAAGGCCTTCCTGAAGTCTAAGTAAACGATGTCAACCCCTACTCCTGCATCCAGGTGTTTTGTAACCTGGTCATAAAAAGAGACTAGATTAGTCAGGCATGATCTACCTGCTATGAACCCATGCTGGTTTCCCCTCAGCATAATTTTTCCTGCCGGGTTTAAACCAGGTTTATCTTAAACAAGTTTCAGCCATTTTAAAACTGGTTTATATGCACTGAGCTTCTGTTCTGTTACAGGTTTAAACCATTTTCTGATTACTTAAACTGGTTTCTGTGTAACTTCTGACCCTAGCCATAGAGCCCTGGAGAATACACTCCAAGGAACAATCACACGATACTAGGAGCAGAAACCAGGAAATGGACTGGATTTGGCCTAAGAAAATTTTTCTACTTCTGATATAAAACTGCCTATACATATACCAGGAGGTTGCTCTGACATGCTATAATTAGAGTACACTGGAGCAGACTCAATTACTCAAGTCTGCTGGAGCATGCTAATTAGCATGCTCTCGCCAGCCTCCATATCTCGTGTCACAGGGTCCCCACACTTCAAAATGGCGGTGGGGGCACCTTAACTAAAGTTCAGATGAGCTTTAGATAAAGCGCCCCCATTGCCATTTTGAAGTGTGGGGGTACTGATACATGAGATACTGTGGGGACTTTGATTAAAATGCATCCCTTCCCCCGCCCCCCAAAGCACATGTAAAATGGCCTATGATTCTATGATTTCAACAGCCAGAGGACCTGGACACATAACAAGTCTACACCAGTGAAAAAAAGGAAAAAAAGAGCGGGCACACAATGGGTAGCCCTATACCTAGTAGAATCTGGTAGAACATTACCCCTGGGGTCCCGGGGGGGGGCCTGGTGGTCCCCCTGCCTGTCCCTCCTGTGCCTGGCTTAGGGCCCTGGAGGAGCAGGTAAGGGAGCTCCAGGCGGAGGTGAGTAGGCTGAGGGGGATCCGGGACGCAGAGGAGGAAACTGATGCCTATTTCTGTTCTCTGCAGGCCCAGTCGCCCACTATACAGCCCCCACAGGAGACGCATCCAACGCAGGAGTGGCAGAAGGTGTCCAGATCCAGACCTGCTCAGCCTAGAGTGGTGGAAGTCCCCAGGTGCACCTGGGGAACAGGTTTGAGGCCCTGGCAGCTGTGACAGAGGAAGACAGTGCAAAGGCATCAGTGGGGATGATGCCACTCCCCACACAACAAGGAATAGGCGGAGATCAAACACCAGCAGGAAGAAACGCCGGGTCCTCATCATCGGAGACTCCATCCTTCGTGGGCTGGAAGGTCCCATCTGCCAGCCTGACCCCATGACATGGGAGGTCTGCTTCATGCCTGGGGCTTGGGTTCAGGACATCACGGAGAGGAACTCGGCCTACATCCGTCCTGCAGACCAGTACCCCATGGTGGTCATCCACATGAGAACAAATGACGCGGCCAAGGGAAACCCTAACCGCATTATGAAGGACTTCAAAGCTCTGGGGGCCAAGCTTAAGGAGACGGGGGCGCAGGTGGTATTCTCCTCTCTCCTTCTGGTGAGTAGGTGGGGACGGCGACACGAGGCCTGCATTGGAGAGGTCAACCGGCGATTACGGAGTTGGTGCCGCCAGGCAGGCCTTGGGTTCCTAGATAACGACCCATGCTTTCGGGAGGGGGACTTGCTGGGGTGGGATGGGCTTCACCTCTCTCCTAAAGGCAAGCGTGTCTTCTCTTTCAGGTTGGCTGATCTCGTACGGCAATTTAAACTAGCCTCACCGGGGGAGGGGGCCGCAGGAAGACGAGGAGACGCCACCTGAGCAAGGCAGGTGACACATGCAAGAAGTGCCCATGTAAGAAACAGGGGTCCGGATAGTCTTTCTAATGGGGGCAGGGGGGCAAGCACAGCTATGCAAGGCCTTAAATGCCTGTATACCAATGCTCAGAGTATGGGGAACAAACAGGAGGAACTCGCCCACAGAATAGCCAGTTCAAACCCAGACATAGTGGGGCTTACAAAAACGTGGTGGGATTCATCCTATGACTGGGCAGTTAGTATTAGGGGCTATAGACTCTACAGGTGGGATAGAGAAGGAAGGAAGGAAGGGAGGGGGTGGCGCTCTGTGTCAAAGAGCAATACACATCCTCTGCCAGCAAAATGGGGTCAGAGGAGAAGCTGAGGTGCTCTGGGTCAAGATACAAGGGGGTCGAGGGGAGAGGGATTTAACGGTGGGGGTCTACTACAGACCCCCCAACCAAGGGGAGGAGCTGGACTGGGAATTTTCAGGCCAGCTTGCAGAGGCACTTAAGGCAAGAAATGTAGTTGTCATGGGTGATCTAAATTACCCGGACATCTGCTGGGAGGAGCAGTCAGCCAGGTCAGACCGTTCTAGGAGGTTCCTGGCCGAGATACAAGACCTCCATTTAACCCAGGAGGTGCACAGTTCCACCAGAGGAAATGCCCTGTTGGACCTGGTCCTGGCCACAGGCGATGATCTGGTAAGGGGGCTCCAGGTCCTGGACCACCTGGGTGATAACGATCATCGCTTGCTGGAATTCATCATCCAGCGCAAGGTGTCAAGGGCCTACAGCAAGGCGGTAGCCCTAGACTTCAAGAGGGCCAACTTCAATGAGTTGAGGAGATTGGTGGGAGAGGTGCTGGGGTTCGAGGGCAGGGGAACTCAGTGCCCAAAAGAGTGGTCGTTCCTTAAGGAGACGATACTCAGGGCCCAAGGGGTGACAATCCCAACAAGAAGCAAGGGGGGCAAGAGTGCCCGGAAGCCTCCCTGGCTCACCAAGGAAGTCCGGGAATGCCTGGTTGCCAAAAAGGCGGCATACACCCAGTGGAAGGGGGGGTTATCTCCAAAGAGGAGTATACCTCCATTGCTCGGGCCTGTAGAGGGGCTGTTAGGAAAGCTAAGGCAGACATAGAGCTAGGACTAGCATCCAAGATCAAGGATAATAAAAAGTCCTTTTTCAAATATATAGGGAGGATGAAGAAGGCGCTGGGAAATGTGGGGCCCCTGCAAGATACACTGCGCAACCTGGTGGTCGTGCCAGAAGAGAAGGCAGACACCTTTAACAAATTCATCACCTCTGTTTTCTTGGGCAGGGACCGGGACTCCCCCACCATGATTCAAGACGGACTCGAGGGGAACGCCCCAAGACCTACAGTTGAGGAGGACCGGGTTAGAGAGCTTCTGGAGGGGCTGGACGTGTTCAAGTCAGCAGGTCCACATGCTCTCCACCCCAGGGTGTTGAGGGAGCTAGCAGGGGTTATTGCAGGGCCCTCAGCATGGCTTTACAAGCGCTCGTGGTGCTCGGGCCAGGTGCCAGATGATTGGAAGATAGCCAGTGTGGTCCCCATCTATAAGAAAGGGAGGAGGGAGGACCCGGGCAACTATAGGCCCGTCAGTCTAACCTCAATTCTGGGGAAACTCTTTGAGAAGATCATCAAGGAGCACATCTGTGATGGGCCAGCATCGGGGATGATGCTGAGGGGCAACCAGCACAGTTTCATTAGGGGCAGGTCATGTCAGACTAACTTGATTGCCTTTTACAATCAGGTCACAAAAGCATTGTATGCAGGTGTCACTGTGGATCTAGTCTTTCTGGACTTCAGCAAGGCCTTTGACACTGTCTCCCACCCCATCCTCGTTAAAAAACTAGGCGACTGTGGCATCAATGCCTACACAGTCAGATGGATTGCTAATTGGCTGAAGGGTCGTACTCAGAGGGTGGTGGTGGACGGGTCATATTCGACCTGGGGGGAAGTCGGTAGTGGGGTTCCCCAGGGCTCGGTCCTTGGGCCCGCACTGTTCAATTTCTTTATCAGCGATTTGGATGACGGGGTGAAAAGCAACCTGTTCAAATTCACTGATGATACCAAAATCTGGGGTGAGGTGGGCACGTTAGCAGGGAGGGAAAGACTGCAGAAAGACCTGGATAGGTTGCAAGGGTGGGCTAACAAAAACAGGATGCATTTCAATACGGACAAGTGCAGGGTGCTGCGCTTGGGCAGTAGTAACTGGCAACACACTTATAAGATGGGAAACTCCCTTCTTGAGAGCACGGAGGCAGAAAGGGATCCTGGAGTCATCTCTGATTCCAAGATGAACATGGGCCGACAATGCGAGGTCACAGTCGGCAGGGCTAACCGGACCCTATCGTGCATCCACAGGTGCATCTTAAGTAGGGCCAAGGAGGTGATCCTTCCCCTCTACACGACACTGGTCAGGCCACAGCTGGAGTACTGTGTCCAGTTCTGGGCACCCCACTTCAAGAGGGATGTGGACAACATTGAGAGGGTCCAGAGGAGGGCCATCCGCACGATCTGGAGACAGCTGGGCAGACCCTACAATGAGAGGCTATGGGACCTGAACCTGCTCAGCCTTCACAAGAGAAGGCTGAGGGGGGACCTTGTGACCATCTATAAACTCACTAGGGGGGACCAGAAGGGTTTGGGAGAAACCTTGTTTCCCCTAGCGCCCCCCGGGATAACAAGAAATAACGGCCACAAGTTGTTGGAGAGTAGGTTTAGATTAGACATCCATAGGAACTACTTCACAGTTAGGGCGGCTAGGATCTGGAACCAACTTCCAAGGGAAGTAGTGCTGGCTCCTACTCTGGGGGTCTTTAAGAAGCGGCTCGATGCCTACATAGCTGGGGTCCCTTAAGCCCAGTTTCTCTCCTACCCAGGCAGGGGGTCGGACTTGAAGATCTACAAGGTCCCTTCCGACCCTACTTCTATGATTCTATGATAGCAGGAAGAACACAGTGGTATAAGTTACACTGGTATAGGTGTCTGGAATGTACATTATCCCAGGGTAGCCATTTGCTATCCTGCTCCCCTACCACCCTGTCTAGGTGCAAGACTCTGTAGTAGCACCTACTACAGAAGCTACCCCAAGATAACTGTCCGTGTGTACAATCCAGATCCCAAAGTAATTTACACAGGTGTACAAAATTTAATTTACACCAGTATTCATGTGTCACCTGACTAGACCCCAGAATTGGAAGGTCTAGTCTAAAATGCCAAACAATTAAGTGTAACTCAGCACTCCTAACCACATCTAGAATAACATAACAGGGTGTACAATCCAATTTTCCCCCCCAAAAAGTGTAATATGGTGTTATGTAGTCTAGGACATAGAAGTCACTCAGAAATAGAGAAAACAAGATGCTGTGCACAGCTCAATAATCAGAGAGCACATCTCTGATGACAAAGCAGCAGATAGAGCTCAGCAATTGGGGGCAACCCTACAAAAATCACTTTGCACATCCAGCAGGAGAAAAATGTGTTGAAGCCACAGATTTGGTGTTCAAGTTCCCCAGAAGTGGAAGAGGGGCAAGAGAGTTGTTAATGTAATGAAGGAAGAGAGGATGGAAGATTTCTTTTAAGACCATTTAAGAGCCCAGATTCAGGTTCCATTCTGTTTACAGGGATCCAGACATTTTTGTTTCCTCTACCATAAAGTCAGCTAAGTAGTGGGTGTCTGGCTGCACAGAGCCCAGCACACCAGCTAGGCAGAGAGGGGTGTGCAGGCATGACTTTGGGAAAGGCCCAGAACTGACAAGGCAGCGTGCGGGACTGGGACACGCATCTCCAAGAGTTTCAGAAATCCCAAGGGAATGCAAGAGGAAAGGGGCCAGTAACCATGGGTAACTATTCTCATGTTAATCCCAGCTGGGGAGGGGAAAATGCATCTTGAGATTAATAGCTAAAGTACTTGAGGATTAGGGATTAAAAGGAGAATCCTGTTTGCTAGGATTAAGAGGGCTGGGTTCACATGAAAACTTCAACCAGTGAATTGCCTCCAAAGAAAAGGCATTTTTCATTTAATAAAATAGAATAAAAACCCATCAGCAGGAGGGCAACAAAATCCATCAAAGGGTTAGAAAATAAAATCTGCACGGAAAGGTTAAAGGGACACAGTCAAGACACAAATCAGATATTAAACAAGAAAAATAACCTGAGTTATTAATACCATGGCGGATTAGAAGGAATGAGAGATTAACCAAAAACATTTAAAAAAATCAACTCTGATTTTCAACACTTATACTGCATGTGTTACTTCTTTGCCCTTTGCTCAGTTTGGGGCAGTGAAACTAGGCTGACTTTCTACTGTGGAGGCACAACATGGTGCAACTGTAACCCAACCAAACTGAGTTATTCAAGCATCAGTCCTAGAACTGAAAAGTCCTTTCAAAACTAAGGTTAACTTAACCTCACATCCATTCTGGATAAACACTGAAGCTGGTAAACAGCTGGTAAACACTGAAGGGCTATGACTAAGTGTTTTCCAAAGTGCCCCCTGAGTTAGGTGCCTGTGTTCAGACACTGGTTACCAGAGCTGTTGATGTTCCCCACTTATGAAAACCAGGTGGACACCCAAATCTGTGTTCCAAAAGATTTACCCAAGACCACAGAATAAGGGGTGGAGCCAGGATCAGAAACCTGAAAACCTGGGTCCCAGGCCACTATTTCAACCACTAAGCCATCGTTCCTCTGATAGGTCAGATTTAGTTTTAAAGGGGAAGATGTGAGTGTCACAGAACAGAGCGCTTTTTATTTAACATTTCTTTGAAAACATTAATGGCAAACTTCATATTGCTCTGAGATTTCTCATAACCAGGGAGAGTGAGAGCCAGAAAGACACCACGGCCACCACTAGGGATCTCATTATGCCAAACTAATTGATCTAAAACATATTTGTCTGAGAGTGAGCACCAGCACAAAACCCTACAATAACTAGTTCTTTCTCCTCCCTGCCACTCACAAAGTAACCCAAATGCTACACCCCTTGCTGCCTGCTGTATCTGTTTAAGAGTACAAGGCACCTTCAGTCTGGGGAGATAGGATTACAGTCTGAAACGCACAAAGAGATTTTAGAAAGGCAGCAGTAATCAATTATTTCCATTAAATCAGAGAGGGCAGAACAACCAGGAATAAGCTGGTTCTGCAGCAGGGAGAATCTAAGTAAAATATTAGCAGGAAACATTAGAGTTACATAACTTGGGGCAATCTGGGAGTAAGTTCATAGATGTTAGGGGCTGGAAGGGACCTCACAAGATCATCAGGTCCAGCCCTCCTGCACTTGGACAGGAAAGACTGCTGGGGTCAGATGACTGCAGCAAGGTGAGCGTCCAGACGTTTTTTGAAGATTTCCAGTTGATGAGGGCAGCTGCAAAACGGCCAACCCTGGAGCCACTCAGGGCTCAAATGAAGCATGCAGGGCTGAATTCATTGGTGCATTGTGGTCCCTTTATGGTGTCGCTGCTGGCGTACAGGTATTACAAAGCCACTATAATGGTGCTCAGGGGAAGGCCCCAGCAGTTCCACATCATTTCCTACAAAAGCCCTCAGTAAAAGGAACAGGCCAAGGTATTTGTAAACCCCAGCTATTCCTAGCTAAATGCATGGTCCTCAAGCTACACAAGCCTCTACTGGGAGCTAAAGCAGCATCCAGCAAGTCCCATGACAAGGAAGGTGCAGAGCTAAACTGTTTCTCTACCTCAATCCCTGAGCCAAATTTGCTCAGGCATAGGGGTGAAAGGGCTACATGCTTTAAAAGGCAAGGTCTGAAAAATCCAAAGAGAAACTTTTCCTATCACACTATGCTCAACTGCAACTGACCTAGGTGCACAAGACAGAAGGCTGAGACACTGATTCAGCCTCTGCCAAGCATGGTGAGCAGACTCCATTACAGCTGGGTCTCCTGGGCACCATTAATGAGGAGCTCCGAAGGGAACAAACCTCATGGGACTGTGGCACCAGCCACCCAGGGAAGCGAGGGACTGGAAAGAGAATTCCTGCAATGGCTCCTTCCTCTAAGAATCTCAGGGGCCTCCCAGGGCTCTTTATAGAAACCACAGGCAGAGAACAAGCTGGTTAGCAGGGAACAAAAATGCAAGCAAAGGGGACAGGCAGACTGGATATATACACAGAGCTAGTACTTCCTCAATGGACTGGAAGCCTGGCTACCTTCAATGTGCCAGTAGCCATGCTACCCTCCCTCCCTTTCCCCTGTTATCTTTGGAGACAGGATGACCCACCTTCTCAGTGACCCACTGCCCCAATTCCAATTTGTTTTCTGAAAGCCAAGTTTCAGCGTTTGCTTGAATCCTTCTCCCTCTCCACAGCAGCTAGTGCTCCTTCAGCCATCAGCCAGGCTGGCAGAGCCTGCACAGGATGGCAGCAATGCCATTTAGTTGCCAATGTCTGCATTCCTGCATTAGTAGCTGCTATCCATTTGAAAGGGGCTCCGTACACACCAGGAGACATTTAAAGTTAAAGTCAAGTTCATGGTCTACCTGTTTGCTTCACATCAAACAATGAACAGACACCATTACCTTCAATGTTTTACATGGAGACTTAGGAGTGACAGAAGAGGACAAAGTAGAGTTGAACTTGCAATGTAATGTGGCAGCTAGAAAAGGTCAGTGCTTTTCTGCCTACAAAAAGGAGCAAGAAAGGAAGTAGTCTCTCTTGATATATGGCTCTTCTTATCCACAGTGCATGTTCAGTTCTGGACACTGCTTATCAAGGAACTTGGAGAAAAGCAACCAAAAAGATCAGGAAGCTAAAGGGTCAAATGAATGAGAAAAGATTTAAAAGAGCTAATTGGGCGGGGAAAGCATGAGCAAGACTGGGGGCAATGGACATGAGCAATGGTGAGTATTTTGAGAGAGGGAAACCCTGAGAGGAGAAAGGAGCCAACCAGATCATTTCAGCAGGGGAGAAAACTGAGTCAAGACACTGTAAGATCTATCAGACTGGAAATACTGGAGAATGCACTGGAAGGGACAGCTGTAGGGTAAAGATGGCCTGACTTGGACCAGAACATCTTTTTCATGTGTAACTTCTGTCCTTTCAGGCAGAGGATTCCTTAGAGTTTTCTAGAGAGATGAAAGAGTCCCTGTGGACTGAGACTCAGCCACATAATGCCATTTCCTAAAGAAAGCTTACATACAGCTACTGCAAATGTTTTGCCTCTCTCATGCCCTCAGTCCATACCTAAGTGCAATCCTGACACCACTAATCAGACCACACCTACAATGGTATTTAGGCACTGGCTCCTCACTTCCCCCTGACTTTTCCTAACCTTCACACGTGAGCATAGTAGTATCCTGGTTCTGGACACATGATCGTGATGGTTAGCAGCTGAATCCAATGGTCATGATGGTCTGCTGCTTACTTAGCACAGTTAAAGAAGAGGTTAGGACTTGTGCTTTAAGTGCTCTGCATGCCAGACTGTCTGTTGCCAAAGCATAGTGTCATACCCATCTGTAGCACACTAAGACACACTATTACAAAAAGTTCCTCTTCTAACTAAGCAAAAAAACCCCATTTTGGAAGCCAGTGGCTTGTGAGCCCTTGACTATGATTTTAGCTTCTGGCTAGATTCTACGTATGCTCTTGGTTTGTTGTATAGGGCAGGAGTCAGCAACATCCTGCCTATGGGCCAAGTCCAGCCCACAGAGCCAGAAGGCTTTTCCTCTGTCCACACCTGTGCCAGGGCTGGGCAGTGAGGAGCTGCAGCAGCCAGGCACCTGGAAGCTGCACCCATGTTGTCACCTGTGGGGAGCTGACCTGGGGCTGGGCAACTTCCAGCTGCACCTGTACAGCAGCCGGGAGAGGGATGGGGGGGGACGTAGAAAAGCAGCAGCAGTGAGGACACAGCTTCCACCTGCCCAGCCCAGATGTAATTTCTCACCATAATGTCACTTCTATTTGGAAACTGAAGGAAAGGTCCATGTACACAGGATAGGGCAAGCTTGGCTCACCTCCTCAGACTCATTTTTTCCCCTCGAGAGTCTTCTTCCCTCGCCCAGAAAACAAGTCCACTCAACTGATCCAGGCTATTTAAGCCTTTGCAGGCTCAATTAATTGGTTTAGTGTAACGTTAGGAGATTCTGCTCTTTACACATAATCCCACTTAAAGACGCCACTGCTTGCTCTAGGCCCCACAGGCTAGCCATCAGTAGACAAAAATCTCCTCAAAGTCACCTCCTGTGGACTCCCCACCACATACAGCAAGCTTAGAGTCACTTTCTGACCCAGGGCTGTACTGCACAGGGCATATAGTTAAATATTCACCAGAGAGATGTGTCTGACCAACTCTGCAAGGGGTAAGCTCAGCTTCTGTAAGGTCCCTGCCTCTATAAAGCTGGCCCCTCACATTTTTGTCCCCATGGAACAAAATACTTGGCACAAGCTAGGAACAGACTTTGTCCCTGAACAAACTGTGTCTGTGTTTGTCCCAGAACAGAAATATCCTGCAACTGGAGTGTATGCACATGACCCTTCTATTTAGGGTTAAGTGAACAGATGAATACACTGCTGCTTTTCTGCAGTTGGTTTAATGATGCAATCTCAGGACAACTTTTCAGACATACTTTGCAATGCCCCAGGATAAACTGTTAGTACTCTTTTTCCCATGAACTTTTTTAGGATTTATCCCAAGAGAACAAACACGGACATCTGAATGACTGCACTTGGTTCGGGATAAAATGGTTTATTCTGGGACAAATGCAAAGCCACTCTTTCTAGCCACAATGATACCCTCCTAGTGAACAGTCTGGAGTGACACAGGGGAGCCCCATAGTTCTGTCCCTGACCCCAGGGGAAAAAAAAAAAAAAAAATCAGTCTTGGGGTAAGGTGAAACTACAGCATCAAATCACTAGTTGCACCAATACACTGAGGCAATAGAGATGCTTTCCTGCAACTGCAACTAGGATTTTGCATTCAAGCTGAGGAATCTCATTACCCAAAATATACAGATAAGCTGGAAGTATTTCTGAAAAGACCAGTGACAGAATGGGGTGCATTTGAAAACCACATATGAAAACTGGCACTACATGCTGGCACAGTGGCCCCATGTGCTGATCTAGCACAAACCCATGCTGCTGTAAGTCACTGGCATGGGGGGCATCACTCACCAATGCAGCACCAAACACCAGCACAGTGCGACTGCCCACTGGCACAGGGGCATCACCAGCAGGTACAGCAGCAGCCCACACTGAACAGCCATCATTCACTGGCAGAGTGTACGTATAACCTGACTCAGCTTCATGGTGTCTTAGTTACCATCCTTTCATTATGGTGAGAACTTTCATCTGGGCTGGGCAGGTGGAAGCTGTGTCCTCACTGTTGCTGCTTTTCTACGTCCCCCATCCCTCTCCCGCCTGCCGTACAGGTGCCAGGATTGCTTTATTGTGAGGGATGGAGGTCAGAGGGGGAAGTCCTGCCCATGCAAAAACCACATGCTTTGATATGAGCAGGAGAGGTGGTAGACTAAGCAATAACTATTGACAAGAAAAAGGAATGAAAAAAGTCCACCACAAAAAAAACCCCTCAATTCAAATCATCTGAAGAGAGGCAGCACCCGCCAGTGGAGCTCGATATGTTTGGCTTACAGAAAAGTTATTTACAGCGAGGTCTGGCCTTTTGCTGCCACCATGTAATTCCAGGCAATTGCACTTCCAAATAGATCTTTTTTGGAGAAAATCAACAGTGGCTTTGCTTTCAATGTACTGGAAAATGAAGTCCTGTGAACGTGTTACATAAACCCATGGCAGGAGGAGCACTGTGCACATAGGAACTTTCTGCTAGGCTGAAGGGGTTGGATTCAGTGCTAACCCTCCTTTGTTTTCTCTCTCCACATATCACATATTCTTCACTCCTCACCTCTTCCCCCTCTTGCCAATGCCCAACCTCTGGCTCAGCCTGTGCTTGCATTTACTTCTTCTTACCACTTCATTTTTACTTGGAGGGAACTCTGCTATTAAAACTGTCTAACTTGCTGACATGAGACAGCACAAACTTTTTTATCTGCAGTGCCCTGCCAGCGTACCTCAGCTCTGCCATTCGGGGGGCGGGGGCGGAGGACACAAAGGAACAGAGGGGAATTGCCACCTCCAACCTTTGGCCTCTCAACTGAGAAGCCTGACAGGGGCCCAAATTACTGAGACCTGTGCGGACAGTCTTCTGAAGTGCATACCTGCTGTCCACTATGAACTGCGCTGAGGCACACCAATTATCACACAGGTCACACAGACAAATTTGGGCAATACAGTGTGAACCCAAGTTTCTGCAGAACTGGATCTCTCACATCCTGTGCTCAGCATTCCTGCTCAGAGAGGTTTGAGCCTCTCTCTACTTACTTAGCTATTCTAGTGCACTAGCATCTTGATGATTTAGCCAAATATACTGGGCCACAAGGAACCAGGTGGCCTTGAACTCTTTTGCTAACTAGCAAAATCCAGGATATGGTAGGGAACCGTGGCATAACAGAGCTAGTGCTCAGGACAAACCCAGGGGGAGTGGATAGCATGTGGTTCCAAGAGTGGGGGCAGGGGATAAGCAGATTCTGGGAGCATTATCCATGCCAAGACTCCTTCATGGTCCCAACTGTCCTGCTGCTGCCTCTCACCTGCTCTGCCCATCCTGGCTGTTGCTCTTAAAACATCAGCAGCCAAGAACTGTTTTGGAGTTCCCAGCACCTGGAGCAGGTGCCCCTCTAGCTCATCCCTAATTACACTACTGGTAGGGAGCTCCCCACAAAGGCTAGGGACAGACATTACACATAAACTGGTTTAAGTGATCAGCAACTGGTTTAAACCTGTAACAGAACATAAGTTCAGTTCACATAAACCAGTTTATGAAGCTTGTGTTCCCCAGACACCAGGACAGGGGCTGCTGCCCCCATCAAGGCCCCTGCCCCCTTGGTGCTCCAGTGGCAGGGTTGGTTGGGGGCCCAGCCAGAGGTGGGCTGGCAGAGCCCCTTAGGCTGGGGCAGGGAGGGAGGGTTATTCCCCCTCCCTCTGGCATCTGGTGGAGGGAGCAGGAGGGGACTTATCCCACTGCTTGGCCCTGTGCAGGGAATGACCAGTGGTGGTGGTTGGGGTGGGCAGAACCTGCTGCTGTCCCCCAGGGGCAATGGGGGCAGAGGAAGGAATAATCCCCCTCCCTGCCCCCACCTCAGGGGCCATGCCAGCTGGTGTTTGGCCATACCCTGGCCCTGCCGCTGCAGCAACAAGGGGGGAGCGCCTGGCGGCCCCTGGCCCATGTCTGTGTGGAGGGACAGGGAGGAGGGAATTAAACCCCCTCCCTGGATAGTTCACACCAAGCTACTGTTGGGGCTGGCCATGCCCCTCCCCCAACCCCGCAGCACAGCTTCCCTGCAACCAAGGGCTGCTCTAGCACCCCCAGACTCCTAGCCTGAGCCACTGCAGGCATGTGCTTGCATTTTGTGAATGTCTGTTCACTTACAAATTGGTTCAATCTAGGCAGGTTAGACTAACTTGCAAAGTTTTAATCAATTCAGGCCCTAGCTTTTTGAATGTCTGTCTCTAGCCAAAAGGATTAGCCAAAAAGCTCAATCTCAGAAACTTTTAGGAGCTGATTCTGTTGGGGCAAAATGAACCCCGCATATGTATCTGTGATAGCACAGGGAGGGGAGCTGAGGGAGTATCATGATATACCATAAGGGACAGACAACTGAAAGGAGGAGAGGTCAGAGCCCTGCTGCAGGCTTCAATAACACATTCCACTCATGAGTTGGTGCCTGGTTTTGTCCTCTCATACACACAGATTTCAATATACAAACAAATATGCACAAGTAGGAAGAAGCCCCGCAAAACTGCACATACCTGTGTATATACATGCAAAGGCACAGATGTGTACACAAGCAAAACTACCCCAGCAGGAACATACCAGTACCATAGCCAGACTACCAACACTAACTCCTTAAAATATACACAATGAAACAAGCATACAGGTATAATGCTATGGCACATGAAAACACTGGTTCAGGCTAGTAAACATATAGCCATTAAGATCCATGGGAACAACCCACTTCAACACGCATGTGTGGCCTGTCTACACTGCAGCCTCTGCTGCTATCACTGTGCTGGTTTGGCTATGTGAGCAGAGCCCCCTAGTGTGACACAGCATATATTGATCACAGGATTTTTCTCCTGATATAATAATACCACCTCTCAAACCTACATAAAAACTGAGCCAACAAAAGCCCATTTCTGTCAGCATATCTGTGCCTAAGCCAGGGAATGTTCCTTTATAGCTACAGTGGCTGCAGGAGTGATCTTTTCACACCCCAAAACAATGTAGCCTTGCCAAAAACTACATAGTGTAGACCTGGCCTGAGATTCATGCACAAGAGAAAGAAGACAGTCTTCACCCATTTATCGAAATACACACATGACCCTTCAGACTTTTCAGTGGATTTCATCCCAAGCATTTGTTTTTATGCAGGCCATCTATTAAACCTTCTATCAAAAGGAAGAGGAAGGGCTTAAACCCAGGAGTGACAGAGTGTAAGGTAGACAGAAGGAAAGTCCCTGCAGAGAGTGGTGGTATGGGGAAGGAGATGCACTCGATCTGGGAATAATCAAGAAGCTAGCAGAGTGAATTTACACAGCAACTGAAAGGAAATGGGACAGGGAGCAGAAAGATGGATAGAGAACAGTCAGCTATAGGTATGCAATTCTTTCAGCTGCCCTGAAAGCAAGACATATCTGATGGCTGTTTGGTGTCCAGTGTGAAATTAAGTTTAGTTGTTAAGAGACACTTGTTCATATAATCATAGGCGAGTAGGGCTGGAAGGGACCACATGAGGTCATTTAATCCAGCCAGACCCCTACTCTTCAAGACAGGATCATCCATGACTAAACCAATGATCTAGAGGCCCATTTTCTTTTGCTTAGATCAATCTAAGAGCAGAACTGTCACACAAATCCCCTCCCCTCTGATCACACTAAACCCCCCATGGATCCAGCATCACCAGGACTAGGGACAGATGCTCAAAAAGCCTGAGCCTGAATTGATTCAATCTTTGCAGGTTAGTCTAACCTAGCTAGGCTAAAGCACTTTGTAACTGTACAGACATCCCAGAAATGCAGGCACATGCCTGCAGTGGCTCAAGCTAGAAGCCCGGGGATGCTAGAGGAGCCCTTCCTTCCTTCCACAGCATTGAGCTGAGGGGAGGCATGGCCAGGCCCCAGCAGGACACTCTGATGAGATCAGCAGGGAATTGATAAGTGTTTATCACCTCTCAGTGTTTATTGCCCCCAACTCAGTGTTTATCACCACCACCACCCCCCGCCATTAAGAAAACAACAGAGGGTCATTACCAGTTACCTGTTGATTCAACATGGACCATAGCCAGCATGTGGTCTGCTAGCTAATACATAGATACCTCCTCAGCAAGGTAGAGGGAAGGGGGGAATTCTTGCTTAGCAAGGAGGGGGACGGGGAGAGGGGGGGGATCAGCCTGCAGTCTCTGGAGCTGCAGCCAAGAAGCAGAGAAGAGTCAGCCCTGCTGTGGAGCAGAGCCCTGCCCAGCTCAGAGAGCATGCTGGGATTCTGGGGAAGTCTGATTTATCTTAAACCAGCAAGGGATCTGGGACAGACATTGAATAAACTGGTTTGAGCCAAATCAGTTAAGTCTACATTCAACCAGGTTTATCTCAAATCGGTTTCAGCCATTTTCAAACTGGTTTATGCATATTGAACATCTGTTCTGTTACAGGCTTAAACAAGTTTCTGATCACCTAAACCAGTTTATGTGTAATGTCTGTCCCTAGCCCAAGCCTGCAAAACTGCCCCTGATCATGCCAGCCCCCAATCCCACCCCTGATCTTGCATGTAACTGGAGCTGCTGCCCCTGCCCCCCACCCCTGCAGACTTCCCTGCACCATGGCACTGGCTTTCCTGAGCCCTGGGTGCTCCACAAGTTCCTGCTCCTTTAGCTACTCCCAGGCTAACCCCTGATCTTGCCAAACTGCCCCCAACTGAACCAAACTGCAGTTTTTCCAGGGTATGGACCACAGTGTGGTTCCAGCAGGGAGCACCATGTGATAAGAAGGATCCTGGCAGGCAATGGCTCCCCACTGAAACCACACCATGGTCCATAGCCTGGAAAAAACTGCAGTTTGGTGCAGTCAGGGGCAGTTTGGCATAATCGGGGGATAGCCTAGGAGTACCCAAGGGGGTGGGAGCATGCAGAGTGGCCAGGGTGCAAAACAGCAAGTGCCCGGGTGCAGAGGAGTCTCCAGGGGCAGGAGGTGGGGGCAGCAGTCCCAGCTACATTCAGGATCAGGATTGGCAGGATCAGGGATGCTAGATCTGTTGGGGGGTTGGTGAGATCGGGGGGGGGGGGTGTATGGCAGGACAGTTCCACACTTATATTCAACTAGGAAGAGAAAAGGGCCCCTAGATCATTGCTGCTGGTCTACATTAGGAACTCCTTGTGCTATAGCCCATGAAATCTACTTAATTAGTCACTAGGATAATTCCTTACTTTGTTCTTATCAATTAGTAAGGTCCGCACGTGGGTGAACTAAATCTGTAAGTACCCACAGTAATTTGGATACATGCAAATTACTATCAGAATGTTTATTTCAAACTCATTTACAATATTTCAAACTCAATATGTTTTGGTTCCCCTATTTTGAATTAACAAGGCTTTTCTGGTCCAAGGGACCAGAAAACAGCTTCAAATTTCAAAGCAGACATATTTCAAATGATCTGTAAGGTATACAAAAACCTATCCTTTTGGCTGGAGTGTGACCAGAGCTTCAAGGTATCCAACTCTTTGAACTATCCAATATTGAATTAATGAGGTTTTACTGTATTTCCTTAGCTTGTTAATGAGAATGTCTTGGGCAAGAGTGCCAAAAGCCTTGCTAAAGTCAAGTTATCACATCCACTGGTCTCCACCTCTCACCTTACCACAGAAAGAACATGGTCAGGCATGACTTGCTCTTGGTGAATCTATGCTGGCTGTTCTTGAACACCTTGTTCTCCTCTAGGTGCTTCACAAAAGATTCCTTGTTGAATTTGCACAACACACCACCATGACTGGTGTCAACTGTCAATTACACTAGCAATTTCAGGAGACAAACCACAGGCTCAGCAAGCCCTTGAGACAGAACATTCTGCGATATGGTCCGTCCAGCTGAAAGATCCTGCGCTTTTGTTTCTTCTGTCCCAGGTCCTGGCCATTAAATAGCAAATAGAATACTCACAGGTGTTGGTTGTAGTTGTGTTGGTCTAAGGACATAGGCAGACAAGGTTCATTGGGTAAATGTGGTATCTTTTATTAGACCAACTAAATAGTTGGAAAAATTGTTCTTTGCATGCTTTCGGGTACAACACCCTTCTTCAGGCAGAGAGAGATGGGCGTTTGTATCCGAAAGCTCGCAAAGAACAATTTCTCCAACTATTTATTTGGTCTAATAAAAGATTTCACATTTACCCAAATGAAATACTCCACTCTTCAGTTTAGTATCCTTGCCTGTGCCACAAATGGATAACTGCCCCGGGTGCAACCAGCACAGTACAGCCAGTGATTGATAGGCCTGGGGAAAAAGTAGAGAGTCGGGTGACCCAGACAGTGGGTTAGAGGCATATAAGCCCAGGGCCTGAAGCAAAGCAGGGAGTCTGCCCCTGTATGCTGCAAGGAGCACAGGTCCAGGGAGGAGAAGGGCCTGACTGGCCAGGGAGGAAGGACTCCAGACTGCAGGGAGCTGCAAGGAAGCCCCTGAACTACCAGGCAGCTGAAATAAATGTTTTGGGCCTTGTGTTGTAGCTTGTTGCCATGATGTGATGCTGACCTATGGTTGGAGGAACCTTGTTTGGAAGTGGATGCTTGTATTCTTGGTTTGTGGTGAAGTTGAACCAGAGGACTGAGCTGTGGATGTAGGGAAGAAGGATGCCACTGAGAAGGGTGGCAGGGGCACCCCAAGTCCTAAACTTTTCAAAGGGCAGGGGGGCACTGCTGTCAGCTGAAGAACTGTGGCATGAGACCAAAAAGACTGAGGGAACAAGCCCAGAGCCCATGAAAGCAGAGATCAGGGCCAAGGGGTCCAGTGCCCATTTAGGGTGAGGCTGGAGCTGGGGCTCAGGAGCCTAAGGACCTGGGAGAGCGGACCTTAGGCCCAGCCAGAGTAAAGTGGACCAAAGCCAGGGGGCCTCAGCCCAAACAAGGACCTAAGACCTAGGCAAAATCCCCCTACCCTCTAGGGGTAGCTTCCCTGTCCAATTGTAACACCAAGACGTGGTAGTGAGACAACAGGGTGGGACCCTGAGAGGTCAGAGGGGATGAGCATGGTGGATCCGGGAAGCCACTAAGAAGCTATGTTGCCACCCCAGTGTTGGACCCATTACAACAAATCACAGGACTCTTGCAAGTAGCAAGAGTATCTCCTGGGAACAAATATCTGAGAAAGTAGAACACTAACTTCATGACTTAGTTGCGACTTCCCAGCTTGTGCTATGCTGCCCAACATGGTCATGCCAGATATGTCTACATTGCTTTCACTTAGCTCCTGGAAGCACCACTGAAAAGCACAGTTGGACTACCTGCTTCCTCTCTGCATATACCAAACCAAGAAATGAGGCAGTAAAGCCTTGCTGATGGCACCCCTTGCATCTACCCCCAGACACACTAGAGACAAAAATCTAAACAGTGTTGGTGGGGTGGGGGATGCCTCCAGGGAAAATTCACAACCTCATTTCTGGGGGTCTGAAGCATGCAGAGGCAGAAGCTGGAGCATGCTTGTTGATGGCAGTCCTGGGAACACTGTGGAAACAGTATGGACATACCCTCAGATCTTTAGGGTAACAGTAGGGATAGGACTGTGGGTGTCCTGCTGCAAAAGGAGCACTGCTCACTTCAGTACCTGAGCATATGGAGAATCCCCATTAGCTATTGGTGATATAGGGCTCCTTACGAACAGCGAGGCATAGAATCATAGAGAAGTAGGGTGGGAAGAGACCTCCAGAGGTCATCTAGTCCAACCCCTCACCTGAGGCAGGATTATCACTATCAAAACCATCCTCTACAAATCCATAATCTAAACTCTTGGTAAAACAATTGTCAATCCTGACACAAGACATAGCACCCTAATCTGCCATATGAAAAATAGGAGAACCACAGTAGCTAATGTCCTGCTTCTATAAAAGATTGTTAATATACATGCAAGAGATCCCAGGTAGAGGGTCACCTCCTTCCCCCCTCAAACTACAGAGGAAGGCAAACACCCCCACAGTCTGTACCAATCTAGCCATGGGGTAAAATTGCTTCCTGACCCCATACATGGCAGTCAGTCTGACCCTGAGCAGTAGAGCAAGACCCTCTAGTCAGGAACCTTTGGTTTTAAGTCCCAGCAGGAGCATGGGCATACCCCAGTCAAAATCCCCAGCCTTCTCTGCAGCCAAGATCCAGTGCATCTGAGGAAAGCTTAAAAACACCCTGACACGTAGCAGTTTCATCCAGTGGACGACTTTGCTTCCATGTGAACCCCCAAATGCAGCATTAATCTGCCTGCAGAGGGGCACAGGCTTAGTGGAAATTCCTGCTGGTTCAGACGACACTGTAACTAATAATGAAACACCCCCTACATCTCTCCTCTTCTAAATACCAAGCATGTTCAGCTATTAATTGAAATACAATCTCCATTTTGTATTATTTATAAAAAAAAACACCAACTGAGTAACAGAGGGATGTTGACATTGTGTAATGACTGGGATCTGAGCCCTTAAAGGGAGCATGCCAGGAAGATGTGTCAGGCTCCTGGTAGACAACAATAACTCTCCCCCTCTTTCTGGCATTTGTGTGGATTTCCGATCCTTTCCTGCTCTCTCCCTTGCCCACCTGCGTGGCTTCATTTGTTTTCAGCAGAGCTGTTATTAAAGAACATTCAAATTTTTCGATATGGGGGGCTCTGTTTTGCCCCCTTAACCCCTCGCATTCGGAAGACAATGGAATCCAAAGGCCAGGCTTCCCTTGGGACTAGCTTAGAGCTTTATCTCCTCGGCTGCAGGATCTTCTGGAACCTGTGCACAAATGAGATAACGCCCCCTTGGGCCTACAGGATGCACTGTTTAATCTGATGACAAAACATCTTGGAAATTACATTTAGGGATGGTATTTTTTAAAGAAATTAATTTAAAACACAATTTAGGATCCTGGGCTGAACTGCAATGTCACTGGGCTGTAACCTGTCGGGACACAGATACAGAGACATAACTCCCTTCCCCCAGCCCATCTAACATGGCTTCTCTCTACACTGTACTCTGCCATTTCTAGTCATAAAGAGTATGGCCAAGTGATTAAGTATCTAATGAGCCATTCTGAACAAAGGACCCAATTTCTGCCCTGGATTGTGATAAAGCCTTGAAATGTATATTATTTACAAGCTATAAATGATCAATATAGCATATACACGTACCTACTGCAAATGTCTGTGAGCACAGAACTGGAAAATAACTGCTGTGAATGAGGGGCTTGGATTCCACTAGAGGAACTGATGGGGCATAAACCATGAGGACAAAATATTCAAGTCACCAAACCAGCCCAACACCCTGAGCATGATGTGCAGAGTTCAAAGCCTGCCCTCTGTATTTACACTTTGTATTAAGTGTTTATGGAGACGCCTTCAAACCCTGCAGCACTCTAGCTTGGATGCCAGTGTAACACCGCTGATTTCAGCAATTAAATTGGTGGTGAATACAGCCTAATGATCAAGTGTCTTTCTGAAGTGGGCAAGCAGCATTACGGCCCCTATTTTATGGAAATAGTTGAAGCAGAAGTACCAAGGATGGACCGTGACTTGCCTTGAATTGCACAACACATCACTTTGCATAGCTTCAAATAAAATCCAGTGGGTCTTCTGACCACCAGTCCCACCTGCCATCTACGAGATTACACACCCACACCTCATTCAAATGCCCTGAGTGCCATCCAGCAAGGGCACCCAAAGTAGCTGCCTCCTTTCCCTTCCTCATTCCTATTGCTTCAATGCTACCTGGTGGGCAGAATGTTTGTTCCCATTGTCTCTGTATCCACTTAATATTGGCATGCACCGGCAAATAGTAGGAATTCACAAGAGAGAGGCAAATCTCAGCTTCAGTTTTCACAAGCATTACGGTATCCTGAAGAGTAGAGACAACAGGAACATCACAGACCTCCACTTCATGCTATCATTTAGATCAGACCATAACACCACTAAATCAGAAGGACACTTTATTCTGCCCATTTTACACTCAACTTTATACTAGTGAAAATGACTGGTGTGAACTGCACTGTGCTCTGCTAACACAGATTTAGTTTTAGCTGAGTCATCAATTATTCAGCCCTGGCAGGTCCTTGGGCCCTGGGTTTGACAGTAGGTCCCAGTGCAAAGTGTCTCTGTTCAATTGTTCTTTTCCTTGGGAGACAAGCTGGAAGGGGCCATTTTGAGATAACAAGATTGTGGCAGGGGGGAATTCATTTCATTTGGCAATTATTTTGAATCCCACCAGATAACCCCCAATGGGAAGAAGAGAAATTCTCACTAACAGAAATTAGAGAAAATACAAAATCTAGCCATGGAAAAAGTTCATTTAGCTCCAGTTCCCAAGCACCACAAGTCTTCTTCCTCCAATACGTTTACTGTACTACTGTCTTGTCAGGCCTGGTTTTAAATGCACTAAGAAATGGGGTTTCCTCTACTTCCCCTGAGAGATTTTTCTGAAGTCTAATACATTTTATTGCTAGGAAGTTCTTCAGTTTAAATTTCCACCTCTTTAATTTCACTTAGACCTGGTGAAGCAGCATGCTGAACTTTATATAGGGAAAGGAGCTGATTACATGAACACTGATCCCCAATTTTTAGCTGCTGATACTTTTTAGGGTGAAAAAAAGCATGTGTACATTCACAGGACTTGATTTTTTTTGGTGACTATACCATCAGTACTAAGCCATTTTTAGATGCTCTTTCAACACATACATAACACAAAAACTGCATCTATTGGTAAACATTTCCAAAGAACCTGTCAATATTTTATCTAAACACTGCCGAATGTCTGTACTGAGCTGCCTTGAACAAAGAGCAAAGTGAATACACCATCACTAAATACAGTCAAAAACCCCAAGGCTGAATCGATTCAATCTTTGCAGGTTAGTCTAAGCTGCATAGATCGAACTGATAAAGCAAGTGAGCATACATTCACTTTTGATTCCAGAATGCAGCCATTTGCCTGCAGTAGCCCACGCCAGTAATCAGGGGACACTAGAGCATGCCTTGCTGCTTGGCTGGAGCAGACAGCGTGGGCCTAGGCTAGCCCACCCATCCTGCGAGGGTGGATTTGCAGGAGAGGTGCAAAGCATCCTGGGATGCCGAAGGACTGCAAGTTAATTTGAATCTGGAAAGGATCTGGGACAGAAGTTCAATAAACTGATTTAACCTAAATCAGTGAAGTCTCATACTATATCCATCCAGATTTATCGTTAACCGGTTTCAGCCATTTTGAAAGTGGCTTATGTGCACTGAACTTCTGTTGTGTTACAGATTTGAACCAGTTTCCGATCCCGTATACTAGTTTATGTATAATTTCGGTCCCTAGCCCATAGGTGTGAAATTCACTTGATCGCTCCAGTCCTATATCATTCCCTTTGCATGAGAATAAAGAAGGAAAAAAGGGCCAAGGAGGAGAGTCCCACGTTTCCTAAGCTGCTTTCTTATGCCTAAAACATGCCTCAGCCATGAGAGCAGGTCTTTTTGAAATGTGTGATCAAAGTTCTCTCTAAAACAAACAAAGTACAAGGGAAATCAATGCAAAAAACCACAATGTTAATTACTGCCGAGATTTTAATCACACAAAAGTCAGAGATTTCAAAGTTATTGTTCCCACAGCAATCACGTCTTGGCCCCACAGCACAAGTATATTAAGGAGGGAATTAGGAATATATAGAACGATGCAAAAAATATAAAACATGTTCCATGAGGCTGATAAGCTAGAGCTGTCAGAAGCATAATTCTAAATTCCTACTTTCAAGAGTGTAAGATTTCTATTCTGGTGTTATTTTTATACAACATATATCAGTCTTATTCACATTTTGCATTTAACTTACGCTTATACTTTCACAGAGTCTCTATCATGCTGGCAATAAATAACAACATTTCTTTCTAGTGGAAATAACTGTGCACAGTGATGAAACCAAGGTTTGTCTCATCTACCTAAACATTTCAACAACAGAGTGTGGACAGATTATTTATCTCAATAACAAATGTTTAACAATACCACTGACCCCAGGCAAGACCCTGGTAGAAAAGTTCAGCCCTTTACAAAAAAACCCAAGAAACGAAAAAAAAAAACCACTTGGAAGCTTCAAAATCCCTTAGCTAATCAATCTCATTTTTCTTTGTTTTCCTGTCCCAGATTCATTTCTAATTTGTTCATGGCAACAAAAGCTCTCAAAATGGGAGGTGAAATTCAGACATTGGCCAGTAGTCTACTTGACTGAACACATGACAGGGGATCAGAAAATCTGGAGTCTTTTTCCACATCCTTCCTGTGTGATCTTAGCCTAGCCATTTCACTTCTCAAGAGGTCAGTTTCTCCATCTGTAAAATGGCAATAATTATATATTTGTAAGACATATAATAGTAATAACCATTTTACAGATGGGATAACTGAGTGTGTGTGTGTGTGTGTGTGTGTGTGTGTGTGTGTGTGTATGCATTTACACATACATGCCCACATTCTCTAAGATTACTAGAGAAGAACCCCTATGTACTTGCAAAACTAAAAAATAAATATATATATATATATACCCATTTTAACTAGTGTTCCCTAAAGATTCCCTTGCATTAATATAAAAGCTAGGGGTTAGCTCTGGTACCCTGGCCAAATCTTAGTTTAAGCAATCTCATTCCACCACTCTGCATTCTCCCACAACTCCCCCCACCTTAAATTTCAAACAGTTACCGTGTTGTCCCTTGCTTCATGTTCTGAGCCAAGTAAAATGACTGTGAGGCCAGTAAATAACTTCTACAACCCACCTCCAAGGGAAGTCTATTGATTCCAATATATATTTTGTAAAGTTTGTTGAGTGCTTTGGGACAGATGCACAACAGAAGCCATGTATATGTCAGACATTCATTACTCATTAATAACAGCATGATTTACCACCTTCCCCTCCCCCACTCTCTCTCCAACAGCTTTATTTTTTTTCTCAGATGCACACTTCTTTAATAAAACCTCCCACATTCTTTCCTGCAATCTGTCAAAATGCCAACAAAATTAAATCAGTTTGTAGCAGAAACAAACTAAGAGAATCCTGGGAAAATCCACAATGGGTGGCAGTGTCATATTTAAAGAACATGATGCTCTTTATGATGCAGACAGTAGGATGCCAAGTTAGCAGCCAAAAGGCCTGGGTTCTCAGGTCCACTACATCTTTGAATCTCTTGGCAGTTAGGAAAAAATTCTGTACTATAACCTCCCTGTTTCTTAAATTGGGGCAGCCCTGGCAAAAACACTGAGGCCCATGTATGAAGAGTCCTACAAAAGTATTGAATGACAATATTGTTCTCTTCTGAGTACTGCGAAATGAACCAATCCCCACAGCCCTCTTGTGAAGCAGGTGCAGGGGGGCATTCTCACTGCCCATGTTTTGCAGGCAGAAGATGACCAACTTGACAAAGTAAGGTCACAGGTGAAGTTAGCTGACCAAGATTACAATTAAGAAGCACCTAGCACTTAGTCAGAGGCCTAAGCTTATCCTGTAAATTACACCCTCCCGTCTGTAGAGAAAGTGAATCTCCACTTGGACTCACCCTTTGCCCTACAGGAGCAGCAAACAGTAGCAGTTCCTATAGGCCATGGGAAGGACATTTATGATCACGTTCAAGTCAATGGCCAACTACATAAACTTGGTGGCAAAATTCTGCTGACCAACTCACAGCCAGCTGATTATGTTTTGCCATCTCACACTGTGGTACAAAGCTGAGAAGAGCGAGAATAAGACAAGGACAGAGGCAGAAAAACACACAGGTGCACTTATGAGGGACTGATTATGCAGTTTCTGTAGATGAACAATTCCAAGTGAATTCCACGGGAGCTTCTTGTATGCAGAGCTGCTGTGTCTGTCCCCAGGTAGGCAATCATGAGACTATAATTCCACTGAGATGCTCTGATGGCTTCATAAACCACAACGAAGGGAGCCCTGAAGGTTAGCCCTGAAAACTCCCAGTTGGAATCTCTGTGTTTTACATTGCTGCCTATTGTTGGTTCTGATGAGGGTTGAATATTTCCATGCAAAACAATGTCTATTTCCATTACAGGATCTGATCTGACACAAGTGCTGTCAGTTGCATAGATGGAGTGAATCGCAGGCAACTCCTGGCAGCCCATGTGCTGCCTTTCTATATATTGATATAGTATGCAGATCAGACATGATTACAGTTCAAAACTTGTTTAAATACCAAACGGACCTCAAGCTTAGTACAGCTGCCTCTGAAATGCCACAATCTATTAGAACCAAAGTGAGAAGAAATAGACTTGAGTCTCCACAAGAAGCAAGTGCTTTTTTAACTGATGTCATCCAACTTACACTCCCCACAGTCCATTTCTGTCCCTCTGCCACTACTGGATGTGGCTGTGAACTGTCATGCAGTTGACATGGATGCAAAACATTCATAAAGTTGCCACCCATCAGTAAAGTTCTTAGCAGTGTGGCTCAGCCCTCTGGGGTCTGGTCAAACTTTCAGACAAGACTATGCTTTTCAGTGTATTACTATACAATGTCACGTAGGCGGTATGCCCTGTGATATATTCACTGGATAACAGCCATTATTTGAGAGCTAGAGCGAAAGCTTCAGGAAGAGCCATATATACATGAAATGTTGACTTTGTGGGATCTCAGGTCACTTATTCAATTCTTGGATCTCAGCTGTACATCTTGGTGGTATGTAAACACCTCACAAACATAAATGAATCTATCCTCAGTCTTCATGTATGGTAGTATTACTGTCACAATTTATAGTCACCAGGGCCCAAAGAGATGAAATGGCTTGTTCAAGGTGACAAGAGGAGACCTGTAGTAGAGGTGGGTCTTTAACCTAGTCTTCTCATGTACTGTATTAACCACAAAAACACACTGCCCCCTCTCAACATATATAAACTTGTATTATTGTCTGGTGCATGTACATGCAAAGCCTACACTTAATCTGAGCACACAGAATTCACAGTGAGTTCCTGGCAACTGCCACGTTCCACCACATGTCCCTTGCACACAGTTGCAACTGTCCCATTCAAGAGAAAACACCACAAGGGGCCATGGAAACCTCTGCCCCTACAATTGCTTTCATTGTCTGGGGTCAAATCTTTACTTGCAATATATACTTGGGCCTTCTAAAGTTATATCATAGATAAATGAGGTTCACTTGACTCCAGCAGAGCTGGGACCAACCAAAAAGCATGAATAAGATCAGGACACTGAAGCATCAACCACTGTTGGTAAACGACACTGTAAGTCTGTGCATATGGGCAGGAGCATAACTAAGAAGGCGTGACTGGGGTACCTCAGGTGCTGATTTAGTGGGGGCACAAAAACAGCAATTGCTGCTGCTCTCCCACCCGCTGTGCAATCGCCAGCAGTTCAGCTGCGGACACTGCCCCATGCTCCGCCTCTTCCCAGGAAGCAGAACTGCCCAATTATACCTCTGGAAACAGCACTGATGCTGAAAATATAAACACAAAAATCAAGAGCCAACAAAAATAAAACTTCCCATAGCAACACTATTCCACCTACATGGTGCTGACTTCATCTGTTAAGGGAAGTTCAGCCCCCATCTGATAAACAAAAAATATAGCACGATCTTTAAATTGTGGCTAGTTAGCTTTACTTGGAGAGCCTGAATCTGATTATTTCCTATATTTTGCACTTTCACATTCGCAGCCTAAATGCTGCTTTAACACAGGCATTTGCATTTTCCTTTCTTTGCTCAATTTAAAGATGAGCACATCAAAAACCTGACTGTGGTGCAAGTGCTCAGAGAGCTAACTGAGCATACAGGGCTGTAGGAGGAGCCATGCTGATATAGCAGTAAGTTTAGGCCAATGACAGGCCATTCACTCAAAATTCCTGGACTTACATCTGGCCCACAGGCCACAAGCTGAGCACTAGGGCTGTGCAAAATTTCACAGGCTGTTTCATTTCGATGCTGTTTCGACTCATTTCGAGTTCAAAACAGCGAAATCAAAACAAAATGAAGGGCTTCGAAACAGCCTTGAAACAAAATGAGGGCTGTCAAAACATTTTGAAAGCTTCGAAATGTTTCAAGTTTTGAAACCCAAGCAGGGCTTGCCTGCAGGGAAACAGAAAGTAAGGAGAGAGTGGGGGAAGGGGTGGGAGAAGGACTGCTCTCATATTGACTGTGTAGTTGGCCAGTGACTGTCATCCTTCCCTGAGGTCCCATCCAATCCCAGTGCTCTGGGGGAGGGATGGAAAAACAGCATACAAGGCAGCATTGTTTGAACTGGCCTGCTTTCTGCCACCCATATCATGAGTTTTGCTTGTCAGTAGCCTGAGGTGCAGTTTCCCAGAAACCCTGGCACCTATCACCTTGAAATCTGGCAGGCTTCATGGCCTCAGCAGGGGCTACCATGCCTGCAGTTTTCACCCCCTGTGCCTTAACACACACACAGTCACCCACGTCACAAGTTTTGCTTGTCAGAAGCCTGAGGTGCAGTTTCCCAGAAACCCCTGCACCTGTCTCCTTGAAACTTGGTGGGCTTTGTGGCCTCAGCAGGGGTTAGCATGCAGTTTTCACCCTGCTGTGCCTTCACACACACACGTGACATGAGTTTTGCTTTCAAGAATTTGAGGTGCAGTTTCCCAGAAACCCCTGAATCTATGTCCTCGAAACTTGACAGGCTTCATGGCCTCAGAAGGCGCTACCACCCCTGCAAGTTCCATCTGAATCAAGCTAAAACTGACAAAGTTATAGGCACTTTGATGTTTCCCCATTATAGCCTATAGGCGAAACATCGAAATAACGAAACAGTTTCGATTAAACGAAACAGAACAGTGGTTTCGAAACGAAATGAAATGCAAAATGAAACACTATCCCATCAAAACATCGAAACGGAAGTTGAAACAAAACGGTGCTGTTTCCCACAGCCCTACTGAGCACTACTGGCCTACCCTGTAGCTGAGAAGCACAATAAATCCTCTGGCCTACATTTCTAGGGTAGTTTAAAGCTAGTTTGTGTAGCTCCACACTACATTACATTGCAATCAATTTTGCAACTGTAATTTAGATGTACCCTTGGAGAGAAAACACCTACTTGAAATCAAATCTTTTTTTTTTTTTTTTAAGAAAAAAATCAAGCAGTTGCAGATACTTCACCTGGCTCTGCCTGTTTTTTGTAGTTTTACAATTAAAGTGTCCTCTTAAAAGAATTTTAAAAAGCCCTGCTTTCTCTGTTATTGTTTGTGTCATAACCCAATGATTTTGGTGCCTCGGCACAGTGGAATTTTCCCGCCACATTGGAGCTTCTTTGCACGGTGGAGTTTTCTGCTGCAGAGAGGAAACTCCGGTGCAAAGAGGTTCCCGCCATTTGTATGAAAATTCGCACCCCATTATTGGCTGATTCTAAATTATTCCCACTTAACGACTAGTAATTGGCTCGCTAGCCGTATAAAAATCCGCGCGACTTCCGCCCAAGTCGGAGAACTTTGAGCATGCTGCAGAGTGACTTAAAAGAATTCCTGACTCGTGGCAGAGCGAATCAGTAGCCTGATCAACTACCGATTTTTCTCCCCATCACCGAGCGCTTATCCCTGACGTACCCTTCCCCTGCATGCCCAGTTTGTCCGTGGACTCACTGGCTTGGTTTCTTGCCAGTTGGAGCAACTCGTTGCAACTACGTAAGCAGCCTTTACAGCCTGTGTCACGGCCACCAGTGGCGCAAGTAAAAATTATTTTGCAACCAATACGCTTTCTCGCCTCTCCATCCACCAGCCCACCTGATGTTTGCTTAATTAACCAGCGTTTCCCTCAGTTGGTTCTTCCCGGCCGAGACATGGCGTCACGAACAGGATATAAGGGCACGGTGGTGGAGATGAATCTAATTGAGTGCTGCCCCTGGCGCACCGGGGTCCGCCGCGTGGAAAGCACAAACGAGCTCTGGGCGCATATCGCCTACCACCAGGCGGAAGGAGGGGATAGAAGAAACATTGACGGCTACTTCTCAGTAAAAAGGGAAGGAGCAGTCATAAAGGAGTTGAGAACAAAGTTGTCTCTCGGGGAGTTCGGGTGTGTAATGAGCAGCGAGCAGGTTTACTATCGACCTCCAGAGGAAACACCGACCCTATCCCTAGCGGGGGTGAAGGTGAGGAAGGCGGAAAAGCTGACCCCCGCTCAGGAGTTTGCCCAGTGCACCCGATACCTGAGGGAAGGAGGGGAACCCACCCCAACGGACTGGTTTAATTGCCCGGCTTTAGTGCCTGGGTCACATGGTCACGAACTCCTCGTTCAACTCCGAGAAGACTTGGAGACCGAGGGTCACCACGTGGCAAGATGGGGGATAACAAAGTGGAAAAAGGGAAAAATAATAAATGTGTTATTCCGTTCAGTAGCGGGTCTACTACGGGAGAACGCAAACTTAGAGGCTCAGCTATATACAGCGGGCAAGGAGTCACTGGAGCGGACGGTAGAGGACTCCAAACCGGAGCTTAGAAATAGTGCCAGTCACATGGCTTCGCTGCCAGAAAATGGCGCCGAGGGAAACAAGCCGTCCGGAGAACCCGGAAAAGGGGGGCAGGGCTTCAGAAAAACAGGCGGAGATCCGCCCAGCAAGCCCGTCCCCGGAAGTGATGTCGTTCCCAACGGCCCCGCCTCCTTGCCACGGGGAGGGGGCAATGGGAGGGAAGATATATCCAGTGCTCCCGCCTGATGAATTTAACCCTTTCTCGGCTGCGGCTCACCCAGTAGCATTAATAAAGCATGTCGCAGATGAGGAAGGTACCACACGTACTATCATTACATCTCGCACGCGTACCCGACCAGAGATACAAGAACTTTGTAGGGATTCAAAAATGAAACCTGAGGAAACTCTGGCCATATGGCTGGGACGACTGATTGTGGAATTTGCATCCAACCTACTAGACCTAGAAGAGGCAAGTGCCTTGACCCGACAAGCGGCGTGGAATGGAGGACGCGCCACTGATCTGAACGTGGTCTCGGAAAACACACATTGGCCCATTCCTTTCCTGGCGCTCGTGGTGGGACAGGTAGCCCATAAATAACACACCTGGCATGAGCGCCACCCACAAAAGACCAGCGCAGAACAACTTCTCTTGGCTATAATTGGAGTGTCATATCTTACGTGGAACCCAAGAATATATTCACTGGGACTAACAGCTACCCAGCATAGGGAAAAATGGGCTCATCGCCACTTACCAAACCCCAGAGCAATTCCAATGCCTCTGGAAGCTATAGACGCCTGTGTAGAGGTGTACGGAGGGACGGATGCTGTCACACTCTGACTCTTTCTTAATTCAGTGGCAGGTCAACCAGTGGAAAACCTCTTGGGTCATCTCCCACGATTACAGGGGCTCATGAAACAAAGCGAGGGGACTCCTATTGATGCAAAAGACCGACCTTTGGCGCATCCGGTTGGAGCACCAAGACCGAGGCGTCAGGAATTTGACTTATGGCGAGAGCCATGGTGGTCACCCCAAAGATCAGCAGAGGAAAGAGTTATGTTCTGATTCCTCCTCAGCCACTCTGGACTTACAAAGCAGCAGTTGCGTATCCTTGGGAATGAGGGCCAACGTCGACTAGCCGGAGCGCTGGGATTCAAATTCGGGGACAAGCCAAAAAAGGAACAAGGGCCGGCGGCTCTGCCGCCGGCCTTCTCCAGCTCAAACCTGACCCCACTGATCTCCGTCCCTACGCCAGGCTTACTGTCTATGATCCCACCGATCCAGGTAATCAACAACAAGTGTTCTTCCTCCTCAACACCGGAGCTCAAGTTAATGTAATTACTTCAATAATACCCCACCAGAGAACCACAAAAACAATTAGGGTACAGGGACTTAACGCTGTTGCAGTTACAACAAAAGTCAAATTTACTGTCCAAGGCCATCAACGCGCTCTAGGGGCAGTGTTAGGGGGCATCAATATTCTGGGAATTCCGGGAATCAAAGCGCTTAACCTCAAAGAACAAGTGTTACAAGCACTACCCATCACTATCCCGAAGACGGATTGGCATCAACCAACGCTTTACAACACCTCCACCTGGTGATACCGACCAATTCCAACCAAGGGCCCCCTCAAAAAATCCCTCATTGATCTCCTGCAATGACTGGAACAACAAGGTTGCATCAAACCAGTAACTGCCAGTACTTACCTGTCACCGGGGTGGGGAGTTGCAAAGCCTGGGAAACCTAACGAAGCCCGGCTAGTCGTTGATTACAGGGAGGCCAACAAAAGGTGTCGAGTGCTTCAGCAACCCAACCCTTCTACCCTACCACAATGTATGTTCAAAATGGCTCAATTCCAGTGAAACGAATGGGTCAGGGTCACACTGGACCTAAAGAACATGTTCTTCTCAATTCCAATAGTTGACCCTGAAGGAGTATTGAATATATGCATCGAGGGCACCATGTACAGATGGACGGTCTGCCCGCAGGGATACTGCAATGCCCCATCACTAGCCACCAGTGCCATGAATGATACCCTGAAGAACTTTCGCACCTCACATACCCTTCCACCAGAAGAGGAATTGAGAATCTGGAGTTATGTTGACGACATCGCTATCATGGGTCATGACAGTTCCATCATTACCAGCATAGTCAACCAACTGGTTGCCCACCTTCAGAGAGAGGAATGGACGATTAACGAGGAAAAGTCATGCCTATATCCCGTAGATGACATCACATTCCTTGGCACCCGATTCATTGGCACCATCCGCCACAGAATCTCACATGATGGTCCTGACATCGACCCATTAAAGAAATCTCTGCCTGTGACTAAAAGACATTTTCAGCAGCTCTTAGGTCACTTAAATTGGTATCGGCATTATGTTAACCCTACTCATTTAGCACTCCTTACTAAATTACAGCGACAAATCCGTAACAAGTCCCGAAAATCCACACCTTGGACGGAAGGGGACCAGCAGAATCTACTTCGCCTGTTAGCCGCTGTCAAGTATACACAGCTCCATGCAATCAATCTTGGTGAACCATTGATCATAACCCTTGGATTCACCACGAACTACGTGTGGGCTGTTGCACGCAACCCTCGTAATGAACTAGTATACACTGCCCATAAGACTCTTCAAGCAGCACAACATCGGTATGGAGCTACAGGAAAAATCCTCCTAGCTGGACAGCTAGTGGAGCCATTAGCAAGGGGGCACGGGACACTTCGCACTCCCGTTGCCACGTTGCTGCCCTTGCTAGATGCAGAGAAAGTCAACCTGCATTTTCAGGGGGAACCTAAGACATGGAACACGTTGGTGCTTACCCACCACTACAACTGATGCTGCTGGAAATTTGAGGACACAAAACCTAGTCCTAGCCCGGAGGATGAGGAAAAGCTCCCAACGCTATATGGAACCTCCGCCCCAGCCTGGATGGCTTCAGATGGGACCTCCCGACACGGTGGAGGCTATGGGTATTATTGTAAGGCTTGCCACGATGTGAAAATATCCTGGGTCCACCCAAATGACACCTCTGTCCAAAAATGTGAACTGTTGGGATTCTTTGAAGTATTACAACACTGTTTAGCACACCACGATGATACACTCCCAGTTCCAATTATTGCAATTGACTCACAGTACATTTATAAGATTCTCACCGGTACAGCCCTTCCCAGCGAAAATGTAGGTGAGTGGGAAGACATCTGGAAAACTCTAACTAAATTTACACGACTCCCATTGATTAAGCATACCAAGTCACACCGTCCAGATACTGACCCAGTGCATGAGGTCATCGATAAACTCTTAGAAGACCCACTCTGGACCGACATAGTTTTGCCTATCACCTCTACCTTCGGTCCTGAAGTAAACCCATTCCTCGCATGGCTCCATGAAAATTGGGGTCACCTGGGACCGCGGGCCAGCCATCGACGCTGGCGCCAAGCCACTACCAAGACAACCTCGTATGGAGTTCGACGCGATTGGGAAAAGGTAGCACAAGCCTGTGAGGTATGTGCCAAGGAGAAATGCCATCGAACCAAACTCAACTTGGAGCTTTCGACACTTTGCAGTTCCAAGCGGGAAAGGTCTGGCAAGTAGATCTGCTTGGGCCCCTCCCGGGGTCTAAACCGCCAAATAACAGGTTAGTCATTGTTGATCTGGGGACGCGTCAGTTACAGGTCATCCCCTTACGAAAGAGCAACGCCACTGCTGTTGTCTCTGCCTTAACCGCTGCATTTGCCACCTGGCAACCTCCTCATGAAATTCAGTCTGATGGAGGACCCCCTTTCAACTCTAGCGCTCTGGACAAATTCGCTCGTCTTCATAACGTCACATGGCATCTTCATCTGCCATACCACCCGCAGTCTAATGGCGTCGTGGAGAGACACATCAGCTTATATAAGGAACAACTTCGTCTCAAGGGAGGAGGGACGTACAAAAATTGGACTAAGTATAATCATGATGTCCTCATTTCATTAAACATCTCAAAGCTACTATGGGACAAGGCTAATACCAAAGGGCCTCTACTTTGGGAACCTAAATTCCGACCAAATGAGTTGGTGTGGGTTTCAGTACCGCACCCTTGTCAATCTCATCCACAAGTCTACAAGGGAATAGTTCAACGGTCAGAAAAGTATCCTAACACCTATTCCATCTTACTAGAAGAAAAGCCCGATCATCCCTCTGTTATCGCTCACCACAACTGGATGACTCGCCATTCTGATGTTCACCCAGTTTCCTTATAGTGAACCCGATTACGGTTTTCTCTTGTTTTTGTTGTTGTTTCCTTACAGGTCCGACCGTAACGAAGCGGCAATCTACAGCTGCTCGATCGCTAGGTCTACCAAGCATCGAATCGCAGCACCGTCAAGTCGACGCAGCAATGGCCACCGCGGGGACACCGAGACGGCAAATGTTCGCTGGGTTAGAACTTGTTCTTACACTGCTTCTTTCCCATTTCTGCTGTGGTGCTTTAGTCAAACCAGTTGTTGGTCCACACGTAACAGCAGTTTGGGGAAAGAATGTCACATTAAAGTGCATAATTAATATAAATGACACCATAATACAAATTTCATGGGAAAAATTGCATGGTAAAAGTGCACAAACTATTGTTGTACACCATCCTGAATATGGGTTTTCTGTTCAAGGACAATACCATGAAAAAGTGGCATTTAAAAATTCTTCGTTCAGTGATATGACAATCAACCTAAACAATGTGAGCTTCTCTGATGCAGGAAAGTATGTATGCAAAGCAGTTACATTCCCATTAGGAAATGCAGAGTCAATAACAACTATAAAACTGTAATCGTTGAACCCACCGTGAGCTTTACAAAGGGACCAACTCCCTTAATAGATGGTAAAAATTGGACAGTAGCAGCCATGTGTATGCAGCAGGTTTTCCTGTGGCTGCTAGATATAGATTGGGAGGGAGACCTTGGTAAAATAGAATTTAGTTCAACTTCCTTTCCAAATGAAACAGTGACAGTTGCAAGTCAATATAAAATCATTCCTTCTAGATTTGCAAATGGAAGATGCATAACTTGTGTTGTAAGTCACCCAGCTTTGGACAAGGAGATAAGGTATTCTTAAATACTAGACATTCAATATGCTCCTGAAGTGTCAATAACTGGCTATGATGAAAATTGGTTTATTAGAGGAAAAAATGTTCAGCTTAAGTGCAATGCTAATTCTAATCCACCACCTATAAAATTTACCTGGGCCAGATTAGACGGACAATGGCCTAAAGGCTTATTGTCTATAAACAATACTCTGCATTTCAATAGCCCACTAACCCACAAGTATGCTGGGACTTACATTTGTAGGGTAACAAATTCCCTTGGTCAAAGAAGCGATCAAAAGACTATTTACATATTAGATCTTTCTACCACTACTACCACACAACTGCCCACGGTTTCATGGTATCCTTCAACTAATAGCATTACAGGTTTAGCGTCAACATTAACCTTAACAGAAATGCAGGAAGGCAATTGGGGTACCATCATCGGTAGTGCAGTGGGTGGAACTCTCTTTCTAATATTTGTAAGTATTTCAGTTGGCATTGTCTGCTATGGAAACAGACGGACGCTCCGTGGCAACTACTTCGTTATGAACCACATTTCACTAACTAATAAAAAAGGGGAGTCCCAAATAGATGTTCTCCAGTCAGATGATGACCAATAATTGTTGTTATATGTTTACGTTATTGTATTTTATAGTTTGTTGAAGACCGGTCTATAGAGTTGTTTGTTTATATGTATTTGTTAAATTATCTAAGCTTTGTAAAGTCGATGAGTCCTTAGACGAAAATTACTTATAACACGTACATGTGTTTATAATTCCAGCTGTGCCGTCAGCAAGGGGGCATGTCATAACCCAATGATTTTGGTGCCTCGGCACAGTGGAATTTTCCCGCCACATTGGAGCTTCTTTGCACGGTGGAGTTTTCTGCTACAGAGAGGAAACTCCGGTGCAAAGAGGTTCCCGCCATTTGTATGAAAATTCGCACCCCATTATTGGCTGATTCTAAATTATTCCCACTTAACGACTAGTAATTGGCTCGCTAGCCGTATAAAAATCCGCGCGACTTCCACCCAAGTTCGAGAACTTTGAGCATGCTGCAGAGTGACTTAAAAGAATTCCTGACTCGTGGCAGAGCGAATCAGTAGCCTGATCAACTACCGATTTTTCTCCCCGTCACCGAGCGCTTATCCCTGACGTACCCTTCCCCTGCATGCCCAGTTCGTCTGTGGACTCACTGGCTCGGTTTCTTGCCAGTTGGAGCAACTCGTTGCAACTATGTAAGCAGCCTTTGCAGCCTGTGTTGCAGCCACCAGCGGCGTAAGTAAAAATTATTTTGCAACCAATACGCTGTCTCGCCTCTCCATCCACCAGCCCACCTGACGTTCGCTTAATTAACCAGCGTTTCCCTCGGCCAGTTCTTCCCGGCCAAGACAGTTTGAAAAACCCAAACCTACAGGAAAAGAATAATTATTACACAGAGGGAACAGTGAGACAAACTCTACACATCATGCTGTCAGAAATAAAAGCTGGCAAATTTAAAAAGTATTGGGATAAAAATAATATTTCTTTCTAATTCTTTTTTAGTTCACGTATACGTTGTTTATAATAATAGGAGGTAAATTATTTTGCAGACAGAATGCAATTAAGTTGGAAGTGTCCTTTTTAAATTAGACAGATTTAACTGAAAATCTCCTCTACTATGTCTCTAATATTGCTTCTAGACTGAGAATAAGCAAGGGAAAATTTAGTTAGGATGGAGAATTTTTTTTCAAGAAGTGGTAAGAAAAATTGGGAAGGGCTGTCTACAGTGAAATGGTCTTGTAACCAGAAATCACTAATGGTACACAAGGCAAGCAAGCTATGCACATGGTATACAAAGCAGATGGTATTCAATGATCCTAGTCAGAAAGAGTGGCTTGAGTTCAGTGTCATTCAAAAGCAGAGACAGAGCTCTGTTACTTATTGCATCGTTTTTCAAATCTGTGGAAGCTAAATGCCATTTTTTTTCCTGCCATGGGAGGTCTCCTGGTAAACTAGATTTGGACTCTGATTTTCTCACTTAAAGCCCCATAAGTCATACAATAAAATGCACATCTCTACAGATACCATGGCAATGGACATGGCATCACAACTGGGCTAGAACAGAAATTCTGTGCAGGCTTCACCTTAGGTCCCTGACATCACGCTACTGTCAGAGCTGGATCTTCCTTTGCGTCATTCAGTGTGGGGAGATGCCTGCTGCTTTGTTTTAAAAAGCTATCCTTTCAGTAATCACCATTTGATTTTGACTCTGATGCTTTGATTCTCTCAGTTCTGGACAGGCAACCAACACAGAAAATCCACAGTACTACAGAGTGACAATTCAATAGCAAGCAATCTCCATTTCGTGACAGTAATAAAGAAGTTCCCCTGCATGATGGTAGGCTGTCATATGCTGCAAGTAGAGAAGTGAGTCACCCATTTGGAAGCCCTTTCCCTCTCCCAATCAATACCGACCCCACTACCTAAGTGTAATAGTAGGCCTGTACTGTCAGTGGAAATGCTATTTTTTGAATGAGATGTAGAACGGAGGTTCCCTGACTTGCTCTTTAAAAATCTCCATGAACTTTTCCTAAGAGTAGCAAAGTCAGCTCAGATATCCTGGCCTCTTTCCAACACTGGTAGTTATTTCCCCTGAAGTTTCAATCAGACTGGGAATTCTTCTTTACTTCCTTTCCTCTGCTACACCGTAGCACAACTTCATGCTGTTAAACACAGGGGACTTCTTTCCAGTGTAAGTCTAAGTGATCCTTGTATACATACGGTTTGCAAAAAGCTTTGGGATCCATCAGGAAGAGAGAACGACAGCACTATGCCCATTAAGGCAGGGATGAGGCCTGCAATCTTCTAATGCCATCAATAATCAACTGATTTCTTCCCCAGAGCTGATCTTTCCCTAGTTCAGGGTTCTTCTCTTATTTAATTTCCTGATGCAGCACTAAAAGATTAAATTGTTCCTTCTGCTCAGTTGCCATGAAAATGCAGTCTCTCAGGGGCAGGTGTTTAGATACTTCTCAGCTGGCTCGCCAGCCTGACTGCCTTCAGAATCTTTGCTCAGTGATGGTGACTGTAAGACAAGCCTCTCCTAGCTTGGCTTTAGACGTTGCTTCTCATTTTCTTTTAAAGGGCCCAAGGACTATGGAGTGATTTTCAGGGCTCAGCTGCTGAGCACAGGTTAATCTAATAACTATGAGAAGAGTGATCATTTGTCAGCCCACATTTTACAAAAAAAGTGTTATCATACCAACCTGACTTCCAACATGTGAAAAGACTGAAATGTAAGAGAGTTTAAATAGAAGTTCTCCAACACTTATTTAATGTGTATAACAACTGCCCCAACAAAGCTTAGCAAAATCCATATTTTCAGGGCCTCCTTCCTGGTCTTTTAGCCCAGTTCCCCACAAACATCTCCTGACCTGGGAATGTCTCTTAAGTACTGTACACCCTGCCAAACCCTAGCTGGCTTGCAAAAGAGTTAATACACCTGTACTGCTGCTGAAGTGGATGCAGGGGTGATGCACAAGGAGTGCACGTGGGTGCATGTGCACCCCCTGCGCGTGGCGGTGCACCCTCTGCAAAAAAGCGCTGCCACCACTGCCGGCGGAATCTGCAGGCAGTCCATGATCACCCTGGCTGCTGCCGCCACTGCCAGCAGCGCCTGCAGGTGCTCGCCAACCCCTGGCCAGCGCTTGCCACCCCTTCCCTCTCCACCGCCGACAGTGCCAGCAGTGTCTGCAGGAGCTCCCTGCTCACTGCCGCCAGGCTCCCGCCACTGCCAGCGCAGCCATGCCCCCCAGCTGCTGGGGGCACGCACCGTTCGTAAGTGGATAAGATCCCACTGACGCTAGGGACAGAAGTTACACATAAACAGGTTTAAGTCATCAGAAACTGATTTAAACTTGTAACAACAGAAGTTCAGTGCACATAAACCAGTTTCAAAATGGCTGAAACTGGTTTAAGATAAACCTGGTTGAATAGAGTATCAGACTTAACTGATTTGGGTCAAACCAGTTTATGAAACTTCTGTCCCAAACCCCTTCCTGGTTCAAGTTAAATCAGGGTCCCCCAGCATCCCATCATGCTTTCCAGACCTGGGCTGGGCTGCACTGGTGATGCGTAGGGGGTGCACGCAGGTGCACATGCATCCTGAGATTGGCAGTGCACCCCCTGAAAGAAGTGCTGCCAATGCTGCCAGTAGCCCCAGCAGATGATCACCGCTTGCCACCCCTTCCCCCCTGCCGCCAACAGCGCTGGCGGTGTCTGCAGGCAGTTGCCAATTACCACTGACCACCGCTGCTGGTGGCTTCCGCAGGTGGTTGCTGACCACTGGTCAGCACTCGCCACTGCCCCACCCCCATCACTGCCACCGCTGTGGCCACCTGCAGGAGCTCCCCACTCATTGATGCCATGCCCCTGCCACTGCTGCTGCCACATCCAGGCATTTGCCATGACCCCCCCAGCCTCTGGGGGCATGCGTTGTTTATGCTGGGCTGTGCTCTCTGTTCCAGCACTGGTTTGGAGAGCCGGGGGGTGGGGGGAGGGAAGAGAGGCAGGGACTGCCCCCACGCAGGCAAACCTTGGCTGGGGTCTGGGGCCAGGGAGTGGGGTTAAAGCCTGCTTCCCCCCCAAGTACAGAGCTGCCCTGCTGCTAAACTTACTGAAACCTACTGCTGGCTGCGACTGTGGACTACAAATCCCAGAGGCACCTGGAAGCAGGAAGAGGAAGTGAAAAGCAATCCTGCAGAGTCCTGCTGTTGTTATGCTGGACTACAAATCCCAGAGACCTAGAGGGCAGCAGGAAGAGGAAGCAAAACACAACCCATGCTGGCTATGTGCCAGAGAGCCATGCTCTAGGCATGTAGCTGCATTTCCTGAGTCAAAGGTAAATGTGTGTTCAGCTGTTTCTCAGTTTAATCTCTGCAGTTTAGAATAACCTGTAAAGACTGACTCAATTTAGTATCAGGCTTTTTGACTGTCTGTACTTAGCCTGAGAGGCCACTGTGCAAATCTTTGGTGGCTGGAGTAACCTCACAAAGCAACACGCATTCCAATATCTGCAGATTAGCATATCCATTCTCAATGCTTAGCCAAGCTGCACTCATTTAGTTATTTAACCTTTCCTCACCAATCACTCCCTCCAGTCCCCTACATAAGATAACAGAGGGCTCTGCTCTCAAGTTTATTTCAGGCCTTGCAATGTCATGACGCTGAATCATTCCAAGGAAACTCACTACCATAAGGCCATTATTTTGTCCTGCAGGATGACCACACCAAGGTGGCAGCCCCACTTCAAGTATACGTGCCTGAATATCTTGGAACTGCAGCAGTCCAGCTAAAGCCTATGACATGCATTAGTTATTACTGGAAGATGGCAATTCAGCAATAAAATACAATATTGTCACTCTCAATATGTACTAAAAGTGATTTAAAATAGCTCATGGAGAATGACTTCCACTGCTATCTGATTACTATACACAGGATAAATCAACCTCACTAGAGGGGTAAATTAGCCCTTCTGACAGCCTTAGATCAATGCCTTTTTAATGTTTTGTTCAGCTGAACCCCAACTGCCTCAAAAAGGGAAAAGATACCTCTCACCCCTCAACAGGGTGCTTTGAACATTCTGGATTTCTCCCCTTGTCTAAGGCAGCACACTGGCCAGGTAAGAGAAGACTCCACAGGTTCTGCTTGGGTGCTGGACTTCCACAGCTGCAGAAAGGTGATGGAGGAGGGCTTGGGGTATCTCACAAAGCTGCTTTTGACTGGCCAGCTAACCCCACAAAGCAATGTGCATTGTGTTCATGTACACACTATCAGAGCATCCACAAATGCAGCACAGCTGCCTATTTCCACTGGCTGTACCCCTCTCTTTGCATACTCAGAGCTCCTTGTACTAAATCAGAACACTCTGCAGACACCCTACCCTCGGCCCTTGACTCAAACTGGTCCAAAGGAGCCAGGCTGTCTCAAAAGGGAAAGTGCTCCACGCTGAATCAGCACAGCATTTCGCAGAACCATTTGATCCACAAGAATTAGCAATGGAAAAAACCCACCAACCCTAGTTGTTCCCTTACTCTATCCCACTGGGACCAATGCAAGAGTGTTCTCTGCAGTCTATTCCCTAAGGCTCATTTCATCTAAGCTTCATATGAATTAAGCAACAGGGCTCCCTTGAGAGAATATTTCTTAATAATGCAACAAGTCTCATTGCTTGTGATGATATCCTGATATACAAATGAATCTTTCTTTACGCAGTTTCTTCCTATAATATTTAGCTATACCTTTCAGAGCACTGAGCAACTGCACTACCTTTCTGCTGTTTACACCCTTGCAGTAGGTTCTGGGTTTTCCTTCAGCAGTCTCCCACCAGGTAGTTCCCTGCTTTGCTCACAAGATCTAGCATGTTCACAGCCTGTGGTAGCATAGCTGTACAAAACTCATTCAGGAAGCTGGGTAAGATGTAATTCCCCCTGCTCACACCCCCTGCCTCAGAGAGACACTGTTTCACTTGTAAACTTCTGACCTGAAATTCATTCAGAAGTAGTCAGGATAAATTTCTTTTGCTGTTGCCATTGAAAATCTACAATTTGGCAGCCTCACAGAGTAGAAAAGAGCCCCAAAGAATGAACACATGGGACTACTATGTTCCCAGACACCAGGCCCCATGAAGAAGAATCAGCTAAGAGAAAAAAAAAGCACTTTCATTCTTTCCAATAGCTTATGTTCTTCCTCAGCTGCCATAAAAAGATCAAACTGGACTTTCTGGCTAAGTACAGACAGTCAAAAAGCCTGAGGCTGAATCAATTCAATCTTCATAGGTTAGTCTAAGCTGTGTAGATTGACCTGATAGGCAAGTGAACAGACATTCACTTTTGATTCCAGAAATGCAGCCACATGCTTGCAGTGGCTCAGACCAGAAGCCAGGGGGTGCTAGAGCGTGTCTCCTTGTTGGCTGGAGCCAACAACGTGGGCCAAGGCTGGGAGGGTAGTGAGGGAGGTGCAAAGCATCCTGGGATGCTGGCGGACTGAATTAACTTGAATCTGGAATGGATCCGAGACAGAAGTTCAATAAACTGATTTAACCTAAATCAAGTAAGCCTGATATTACATCCATCCAGGTTTATCTTAAACCAGTTTCAGTCATTTTGAAAGTGGCCTATGCGCACTGAACTTCTGTTCAGTGTTACAGATTTGAACCGGTTTCCAATCACTTATACCAGTTTATGTTTAATGTCAGTCCCTAACCTATCTGGAAATCACCAGTAGGGGAAGCCACACAAGGATAAAATCCCACAAGGGGAGTCCTGCCAACTCCCACAAGGGCTCCCTACAAACACCGGTCTTGGTGAACTGCATAGAGATCTCACATTCTCTCTGCCCACAAAGATAGAGCAGTGGAGGAAGACAGCTTCCCCTGTATTGGCTGCCTGTCTGCATTAGCAGATTTTACTCCCTACAGGACTATGGCTTTCTCCCTTCCCTTTGGGAAGATTAACACTTGTGCACTCTACAAGCAACTGCTTGTCTTGCAACTCTAAAATAAGCACCTTGGAGGTGTCTACAGGATACACATTGCCTCTAGTTCCATGCACTTCTGTCAAGCTCTCAGGGTGATGCAAGCTGTCAGCCGTGTGAGCCTGCATGAGAAGGAGGAGGAAACGTGGCACTCTTCATGGAGGGACTGGGCTGTAATCACTTCTGAGAAGACAATTCCACAGGAACACGGGGGAAGGCTGGAGCTGGGCACACACCATATACACACAGGATCTCTCACATCTCTCAGTTACCCCCATATAAGCTCACCAACCTCCTGCAAACTTAACAATCTCCTCTGTTACTTCCTTGCTCCAATACCTGCTCAGGAGAACAGAAGAATAAGCAGGTAATCCAATTGGTCAGGAGCAAAGCTCTGAGCAAACATGCCTCTACTCCATGGCTCTGTTTACCAAGCTCTCTCTGGCACCCTCTGCCGCTAAGGGTCCAGCACATCAGGGCTGAGAAAATAGGGTCTAGGGGATTTGCACAGGGGCTTTCCTCTCATTCTCCTGCTTCCACCTTCACCACAGGTAACATCATACCTGGGTACTCAGCCAACAGGACACCACTCTGCTAATGCATAACACATGGGGTTTTTTGCACCAATCCAGACAGACAAACTGACCTGCAAGGCCTTCTCCACTTCCAACTTCCTTCACTCCTCAAACAAATATTAGATAAGAGTCTGAACCTGACGTCTTTTAAGACATTAAGCTGAATGAGAGGTGAGGCAACATAAAAAGGTCAAGTCGACCTCTATTTCCCTTCCTCCTCTCCCCACTTCTCATAAAACAAATGAAAGCAGAGCGCTTACTTCCTTTCTTTCCAACCCAAACTACACAAGCTAAAAGCACAACATCTCTAGGTAATAAATAAATGAGGGGGCTGCCACTGAAATGCACATATCAATTCCCAGGTACATTGGGGAAGAAGGCAACAGACAGAAAAATTAAACAGCTAACAAGGTAGAAATGAGGTTGATCCAGGTCGTCCTAAGGCCAGTGCAAGATGCTGTCCAATGCTTTCTCTGTTTTGGTTTTTAAAAGTCTCAAATGACTGCGCTTCTGTCTTTGATCGAGGAAGACAATTCCACAGTCTAATTGGTCTTAAAATTAAGAAGACGCCCTTTAAATTCACATGGATTCTCTTGGTCTGCTTTCATCCTATCACCCTGACCCTATTTGAGCCACCCCCATTTGAGCCACAGTAAACAAATCCTATCCCTCCTTTAGCCCTCCACTCTTCAAGTACTCCTCGACATCTTGTTGGCCTTTTCCAGTTTTACAGACATTCACTAGAGCATCGTTTTGTCTCCGCTTTGTAAGAAGAATAGACATGATCTCTCCCCTCCCTGCTGTCTCCCATTCACTCCCCATCACTAACAGATCCGCTAAAAATGAAAGCTCGAGTATTTCAAGGAAAAAAGTAAGAGCGCAGACAGCATTTGGTTCACTAGGGGAATGTGTTCATCTTGGCTTGGCTCAAAATAGTATCTGACAAGAGTGAATCACACAAGTTCTGAAAAACTCACAAGAAATAAGCTGAGAAATCTATAGCTGCCTCCCTCAATTTCACTCCTTGTCTGGTTTCTTATTGACTTCTGCTGCCCATATTGACGGTGCATAGCTACCTGTCTGCGTATTCCTCCATAAAGGTAACTAACAGAATAAAAGAAGGGTGTGGAGAGAAGGTGAAGCTATGAATCATACTGAAGACTTCCGGCAGTGCAGGAAGCAGGGGGTGCCTATAAAGGAGGCATACTAACAGGTATTCAGTGCTGAACCCCCACCTTTCCAGGGCAGGCCCCAGTAGCTTTCCCATCTATTCAAATTTTTATAGGACTTGAATGGGAAACCCTGAAAGGAGAAACAAGAATTCTCCCAGAATCACATATCTTAAAACAAAAGCTGCTTGAGATGCCAACTTATGAATATTTGGGGGGGGGAGGAGGAAGATCAATAATGGCAAAAAAAATCAAGTTTACACAAGAAGTACAAAAGCTTTGTACCTGTGACAACCCAAATACAAATTTCAGCACATCCACTGCATTGTTTGATGGTTTTAATAATCCTTGAAGTGTGATATGGAACAAAATTCTTCATGTGGTTCCCAAATTCAGTGATAAAACTATAGATATTGGAGATAAGAGGCAAGGAAACAATTTTCCAACATTTACAATTTGACCAATTTTTTTAATCCCATTCTCGGTCTTCAACTTAAATTTTCCATATCTTCATTCTAGTTTGCTTTTCCAACTAGTCTCTCTTCTAATTCCTTTGGGGTTGGACTAGATAACCCTGATGTGCCTACCAACCCTATGACTATGAGTTAGACCGGTCTAGATTCTCTCACAACATAGGCAACTGGTTGGGGGGGGGGAGGGCGCACAGGGGCCATGTGCCCCGCCCTGACAGGGCTGTCCCCTGATGCTGACACCATTAGCGGCTTCTGTGGGTGCTCGCCAGCCCTGTCCCTGTCACCAAGGCTGCTGGAGGCTTCTGCAGGTGCTCGCCAGCCCTGTCCCCGCTGCCGATGCTGCTGGCGGCTTCTGCAGGCTCTTGCCAGCCCTATCCCTGCCACCAACACTGGCTTCTGCAGGTGCTTGCCAGCCCTGTCCCCACTGCTCCCACCAGCTTCTGCAGGTGCCCTCCCAGACTCAAGAGGCACCAGTCACCTATGCCTCACACTCACAAGAAGTGCACCATACTCGGAGGTGGTATGGAATAGGAGGGAGATGAAGGGCTTGACTGAGGCGGTAAGCCTTCTTTGATTTCAGTGGAAGCTGAGGATGCATGCACAACACTTAAAAGGATACACCCAAAAAACAGCAGTTAGATTCAGCCATGACTGAGTCTAAGTGAGGGTACAGACGTATGTAAATCCTGAGCCATTTCAGAAGGGAATTGTTTCAAAAGGGGAGCAGCTGTTACATTCTAACTTTTACATGGGGACAACCTGGGAAAAAATTAAAAGTAGCAAAACCTCACCAAAAAACCTTATTCAGTGTTAAAACTGGATGGGGTTTTGCTTACATTTGTATGGTTCCCGGCTTGTCCACTTGCAACAATTAAAACATAACAGCTACTGCCCTTTTGAAACTGCCCTAGTTATACATGCGTCTGTACCTAAGTGAGCTCAAGTCAGTCTAAATTGGTATAACCTGGACATGGTATGATCAGGAAGAAGGTTTAAGTTACACTGACTCCCTCACCTGCCTTAGAATTTGACCCTCAATGCATGGTCAATGAGGAACACTTGCTCCACTGCCTTCAAGGTACAAAGGACCTACTTTCTACTTCCTACATATTTCTTTTCCAATTTGAGAGGGAAAGAGCACAATGGAGAAAGGATGTTTTAGCATTTGATATTTTTATCTCCCCTCCACTCCTGTTTCTTCCCCCACTCCCTTTCACTCTCTTTCATTTAAAACTGGAGTCTCCTGTGTCTTAGAGCATCTGCATTTGCTGTGGGAAGGAAAACCAAAAGGGAGAACAGTTCATATACGTAACACCAGTCCAAAAGATGAATGCTAGTTGTAAGTGCGAGTATGGCTTTGTATATATAGCATAATGCTGATCATAGTCAGTAGGACTGAAGGAGGGGAAAGTGGGTAAGGTACAGCTTACACAGAGCTTGGCTGAATAGTATAGCAATATGAATGTCTGAGTGTTGTGTAGATTTGCACTATCAATGGTGTAGCTGCTTCAGAGAAAATGTAATGGTATGAGGTTTCCACAAAATTCTAGTGTGGACACAACAATTCTTAGCTGATCAAAACTTTCAGATATTTCTTCCTTTTCTTCACCTGCCTAAATCTGCAGTTTGTGTGTGTCATTAAACCATTTAAAATTAATTTCCCTAGTTTATTGTTAAAGCAAAAAGAGGGGGAAAACATAAAATAAAAATACCTAGTTTCAGCAGTGTAAAGTTGCATAAGTACACGGTTTTTTTAATTCAAGAATCACACAGCTACCCAAAAGATTTAGCTACTATACTTCTCTTGCTTAATTTTGCTCACAACTTCCTAGTGCCAGAGGCAACTTTACAAGTAACAACTAAGTGAAATTAACACAGAGCACAAATCAAACCCATTTTAAAATATTTTTGCTGGTTCAAGCAGAAGCACATGCTCATTGAGATTTAGTCTCATATGACACTTGGCATCTTAAAAGTTTAGTGGGGCTTTTTTATTTTGGTAATGCTTTGGGAAACTTTCTTAGTTATTTGTATGCAAAAAATATTGATTATTTTAATAGCAGAGATGCTCCATTTTTTAAACTCTTCAGTTAAGTAACACAAATACCTAAAGGCTCATACAACTCAACTCCCCCTTCCCAACCCTAAATTGCTAAGCATTAAAAGTTTGATCCAAAACAACCAGTCACATGTTTTGAAGACAGAGATGAGAAATTGAACACAAAGGGGCTGCATGCTGGGTGCATGCTTCTAGAAATGACATAATAATGATGTTCTGTGATTTGGGATTTTGCTAAGGCACAGAACACACCTCTCAATGAGCTGGGATGAAAGCAAACAAGAAATAGCTGAGAACACCAACATAAATTTATTGAATAAAATCTATTTCAGCAGCAAAGTCTCCCTGAGGAGAGTGGTGACCGTGCGTCATCCCCATCTCTTGAGCAATTTCAAACAGGACTAGAGACTTTGCTGGAAGGGAAAAGCCTGGCTTGGTCAAGGGCAAGGAATGGCCGGGACCTAAAAGGTCTCTTCTGCTGTTAACACTTGTGATATTGTGCCTGCCTTGAGCCATGCAGCGTGGAAGACAGAGGCTTCTTTTTCACATATAGGGCTATCTTGAGTTACACGCTACAGTCAAATTAAGTCAACGTAGTCAACTGAATCGCACAATAATGGCAAGAAATAACAGGTAGTCTGTTACTTCCCTTAGTATGACCTTGACTCCGTTCATGCGAGAAAAAATATTCCCCACCAGAAGCTGAAAGATTGGGGGTGGAAGAAATAATGCGTGTCACATTTTTTTCCTAGTTAGTAGGTATAGAAAGGGCTTCTTCAGGAACACACACACACACCCTCTTGCTCTAACCCCACAGAACCCAGCTAATACAGTACTGAAAGGCCATAACGGTCACTCATTTTATCAGAGCTACTTCGCATAGTCAGCCCAACTGGCAGCTGGGAGAAGGGGATTCCTCTTTACTTTGGTGCACCTAAGATCAAAACCTAGCTCAGGGCTATTTGATGGCTGGAACTGACTTCTTTGGAAAACGAGGAGCCATTGGAGTGGCTGAGAGGCACAAAGTGATGTTGCTCACTACTCTGACCATAAAGGCAGTTCCAGAACAAATAGTGAAGCAAAGTGACTTCCCCAAAATCACACAGCAGGTCATAGATCCATGGTAGAAAGCTCCTGATCTTCAGTTTCATGCTGTATCCACTGGACTATGCTATCTCCTCTACTTGCACTACTTTCTTTTGTCTCAAGAAAAAGTCTTGCTGGCCATGGTGCAATCATCATTATAGATAGAAAGGTTTGTCCAAAGAGAAAACATGAACAACCGACATGTAGGAAAACTCTGATCTAGATCCCAATACATTCTGAATACTAAGGAACATTGGTACTCAAGAGATCAGATCAAGCCCCCTCCTCCCATTCCTTTTTCATAAGATACCAAAAAATAATAGAAGATAATCTGAGCTGATATGGGCTGGATTCAAATTGATATCCTAGTTCTATACAGCTCCATGTCTCGTACTCTTTCAGAGAGCTGGTTCCTTAAGCAAGGGCTAGACTGGAATCTAGCAGTGAAAGGAGCTATATCCTATAACCCTTGTGCACCTGAGCTAGCCAGTTCCCCCAAACAGGAGTTAGATTGATGCCCCAGAAGGGAGAAGTTCCGTATTCTTTTCCCTGATCCCCACTTATTGTAATCTTAATGCCTTCCCTTCTCTGTCTTAAGGTGTTTGATAGAGACCATTTTATGCCATTATATACCTCCCGCCCTCTCAAATTCTCTCCTCCTTTGATCCAGGCAGGAGTGAGTAAGATAATTATTAGATTTTTATTTCACACACACAAAATCTCCATGTCCAATATGAGAATGGTTTCTTTTAAAGAAAGACAGCCAGATTATGGATGGAGAGTGAAATGGAGGGAGACAGAGATGGTAGCCGTAGCCCCACAGATCTACAGCCAAAATATTATGTTTGATTTTCAGAGTACAGTGCTTTGCCTGAAAATTGCTTCTCTCCTGCTTTTCTTCTATTTCTTGTAATTTTAAGAGGGAGCGAAAAAGGCAAAGAAAAATCAATGTTAAAGTTTGCTCTCAAAGTTACTCTGAACTATTGATCCATCATTACTTCCACCCTTCTCAGATAGGTAGAAGTGATGTACAGCGTACAAGCACCTTTAATTCTTGCAGCATTTCTCCTACATTCTGCATCCTGAAACACTTTATGGAGCTGGTGGTACAATTACAGGGTTGAATACTGACAAGAGAGGGAGAGAAATTAAAAAGACACAATCTCATAAGTAATTTTATACTAGAAGGAAAGTTGATGAGGTCGGGATGAGGTGGAAACTTATTTCAGATGAGAGGTGCTGCAGAGAACAATGCTCTTTTCCAAGCCATAGCCAGCTCCTTGAATAAAACTGAAAGGAAGCTGATTCTGTGCAAGTAAATGGAGTAAAAGGGAAAGCTGGAAGGTTTTAATAATAAGGCAGGTAGTTTTGGAATGAATCCTGGAATGAGCAGGGAGACACTGAAATTATCTGGCACTAAGCATTTCTCTCTTGCACATCGTACTGGCATGAAAGACTTTGACATGTGCTTTGAGGAAGGGAGCCCAAACTTAGTGGCATCTTATGGCTTAGCTTCTTAATACACCATATATCAAAGTGCGGAGGTGAACTCCATGCTTGTGCCCTGACTGAAGAGTTAGATTTGGCTATACCACTGAGAAAGGGACTACAGTAATGAGGGCAAGATAAATCTGTGGGAGGTGGCAGTAGAAGACAAATCAAAGCCATGACAATCATAGACACAAAGGCAAATAGCAGGTTTGGATGAGAGAGTAGAGAGAACATATATATTACACTCAATGCCACAGACCAGGATGCCTCTGTTGTACTGGCTGCTTTCATGCTACTGCTCAGTTTACAGCAGATGAAAAGTGAGTGCATTAGGGTCTTCAGTGGTTTTCCCCTTTAAGAAGCTGAATTTGAATGCTGGCTAGTTCATATAGAAACTGTCATATTGAATGTAATATTTGAATGTTTGTAATAGTTGCCCATTAGCCAGTTTAGGAAGAAGACTAGATTCATCTTCTTATCTAGGCCATTGTTTTGGTCTATGTGCGGAAGATCCTGACTTTGCTCAAAATCTTAACTCTTGAATTTTATCTTTAGAGGCCTTTAACAAAGTTAACCTAAAAATGACTCTTAAGCAAACATCCCACATTCCGAGAAATCAAACCCTAGGAGCCTTTTAAAAAGTTGGAAAGAAAGGAAATTCCTCAAAGTAATTAAAATGATCAACAAAAGAAACTAAATTACCAAGCAAAAGAATCTGTTAAGTAAGATCCGAGCCCAAATTTGGGAGTAGTGACAGGTTTGGGTAGGAGGGGCCCAAGACGGCAACTCACTCAATAAAAACTGTAACCTACTGTTCCAATTTGGAGGTAACCTCACTTGCAGAACAATGAAGGAAGAATCACAAGTGTAGGCCGGATCAGACTGATCGCCTGAACCACCCTCTCCGTGAACACGAATCTCTTAGTTCACGCAGAAGCTGCGGAGCGCCCAAAAGGGACTGAAGGAAGGGGACTTAGTCCTATCAGTATTGAGGCCAGCCCATTGAATTGTACTGCTGAGGCCAGCCCATTGAACCGTACTACTGAGGCCAACCCATTAAATTGTACTACTGAGGAATGAAACCATATCTAGGTGTTTGGCTTCTTGGAATTCTAGGATTGTAAGTATATTATGAAAATAATAGTATTGATTCAAATTTAACTTTTAGTTGTAACTGTAATTGTTTTAAAGAAGTGCATTTGGAGCATTGTTTCTGATATATGTAGTTATTGTGTTCTTAATGTTTGTGGTATTTCTTAAAGCTAAGCAGTGTTATATGCGTAGCAAAGAATTTTAAAATAAAATTGTGTTGTATGAATTAAGTGTGCAATCATTGTGAAATCATGCAATCACCTAACTACTCCCCCAGCCGCTGCATCAAATGAATCAGTAAATTGTGTGGGATTTTCTCTATTCCATAACCCACTAGAGACAGAAACAAGTTTGGTGCCTCTTTTAGGCAAAAATTATAAGAGCCAGGATTGTTTTTCCAGTCTAATTCTACCCAGGATACCCACTTAGGTCTCATGTCTACTAGTTTTATTTCTGATGCAAGAAGGACCTATCTTCTGGTACTATGCCTGTACCTCACAGAAAAGGGCCTTGATGCATACCAAGTACCCAAAGGTGCTGTACAACTGATAAAGAATTATCTTCAAAAATCCCTCTGTTGCTAAAAAACCAACAAAGAAAACTTACTAGTTTCACCAACGCTAGCAGTAGTGAGAGCACAATAATAAGGTAGACAAAATGACAATGCCCAGCAGTATTTTAATCATTGGATCCCTGTTTGTTCAGGTGGGGGAAATTGTTATGGCAGTAACAACCCTAGAACCTTCTCCAGAACCTCGTTTTCATCATTACCAGTCTAGTTGTGCCCAGGATAAGCTTATTCCAACATGTTTACAATAAGAACATAAAGTATAATTTACTACATCACCTTAAGCTGGTTCTTTACCTTCTTTAAGCCTCATCTTTTTAAGCATCAGCTTCCTCACATCAGTCAATGGAACTCGCACTTATTCCTTAAGCTGGGCACATTCTTTGGTAAATGATTTAGTTCCTAAAGAATACAGTTTTGTGGTGACCAAATCTGTTTGTTGAATTCCCCTGAATTCACAAATTTTTCAGGCTAAAAGACCAGAAAAACCACCACAAACATCTAAATAGATTCCATTTTTGGCTTTTTCCAACTGATAACTCTTGATTTTCTGTTTTGAAATGGCAGTTTTATTTTGACCATTGTCAAATTGTAATAAAAAGGATTTAAACAGATTTTTTTAATGAAATAAAAGAACAAAGATTTTCATCTTTTTTGTGTTTTGTGTTGCACTGAAAGAACATAACAAACATGATTGGGATCAACCTGGAATAGATATTTTTCAAAGTTTCAATTTAGCCAACAAACTAAAAATATTATTTGCACAACTCTGCTTACTTATGGACACTTTGAGTTCAATAAGTGAAATGTACTGTGTACTTAAGCATTATTCATTCTTATTTATGAATATTGTGTCAACCCTGGAACCCAAGAACCTGGCACAAGAAGCAAGTTGGAGTTCCTACTTTCATATAGAAAATCATAGGGGTTAGAGACACGAACCAGGCAAAAGGTAAAGAAACATCAACACTGTGGTAACATATGCTCAGCATCTTGATTCTCTCTCTCTCGCTCACACACACACACACACACACACACACACTTCCAGAGCTGTTCCCAAATGAGCAGTTAGCTCCTAGAGTGCTCAAACAGCAAATCTGAGTCCAGTTTCTTTAGTCCGCAGTCCTGACTGCCTGAACCAGTGGGATCTCCAGCTACACCGCATTCCTCTGGGGACTTGCACACTCCGGGGACTCCGAGGACCCACACATCCCCCCTACACACATCCCCCTACACCCTCTGACACCCCCCACCCCCACACCATATCCCCACCCCCACCCACACCCCCCACACCATCCTAGACTCCCACCCCTCCACACATCCACACCCTCCCACCTCCCCCATACCCACAACCCTCCCACATCCTCCCAGACCCCCACCCCTCCACAACCCCCAACACACCCACACACATTCCCACGTCCCACCATAACCTCCCCATACAGCCACACCCTCCTGCAGCCCCGACCCCAACCACATAACCCACCCCCCACTCACCCCCTCACCTTTCTCCACACACCCCACCCACCATACCCACACTGCACGCATACACCCCCCACACACATACACTCCCCAACCCACCCCATATATACCCCCTTACTCTCCCCACAAACAATATACAAGAGTAAGACTGTATTTTGAGGTATTATGCCATTGCTTCTAGATACATGATGCAAATACACATAAATCAGGACAAAAGTATTTTTTTTTAATAAAATTAAAATAAGTTATAGAAGATGGTTGATTTTTTAGTGCATGATTTGGTTTTTTTTGCTGGTTTCAAGATGGCAATCCCCACCTCCCAAAAGAAGTACTTTCGGGGCAAGGGGAAGGACGTCTGGTGGCAAAGGTCAGGGGTTAGAGGCCAGGACTTCCAGTCCTAAGATGGGGCCTGGAGGGTGGGGCACCTGTCAAGGGGCAAAGCTATGCTTGCAGCCCTCGACAGCTCAACAAAACTCGTTGAGCAGCCCTCTGGCCAAAATAATTGCCAACCCCGGATCCACGAGCACACTGTTCTCTCTTCCCCTTACTCCAGCCTCAAGCTTCCTCTTTCTTTTTCCTTTGTCCCCTCCCCGCCCCAGGGGTTCACTGGGCATTTCAATCCAAATTAACTATTAGCCCAGCTCTGCAGACTGCCCCCTGGTTCCTCCTGCTGTTACACACATGACATTCACATTACTATATGAAGTGCCCCTTACAGCACACAACCTCTCACATGCTGGGCAGTTCAAAATACACACTGTACAATGGGGGGGGCGGTTCTTTTCAAATTTAAATTTTAAGTAATAGCCATATCAGCAAGGGAATGGGCCTAATGTCCATGTCATTGAAAATGACAGTTCAGGCACTGACAAACGTTCTTAACATGCTGCTTCATACTAAGGTCTCAGTGCTACTATAGGATACTGCAGGGTCAGAATAATGCACAGGAATTACCTTGTGATTTTATGTAGGCAAACAGAGAATTCCACTCTCTAGAGCTGACAATCACATGCCCTAAATGGCCTGCCCCAAAGCCCATTCAAAGACCATTGAAAGTAATGATAGCAGTAGGCTTGGAATTAAACTTTACATTCACTTAAATACAAACTAAACAAACACATTTGTCACTACAAGCTGCTGAATTACACAGTGGTTTTTGTGAAACAAGTTTAACATGCTATTTTCTAAGCCAAATTCAATACAAATTCAGTAGGAAAGTTTTGCTTGGTGTCTGCATCATTATTTATCTGCAGAATTGAACAGTGCAATAGTTCAAAATAAAATTAGAAAAAAATGCCCTCAGGAAAACCACACCAAGGAAACACTTCACTGTGTCACTAGTAAGGATACTCATGATCTAAAAACACTAACAGCATGAGGATTCCTATTCTCAGAGGGGAACTGAGAGAAGATATCCCTTCTTTTTTAAGAGGCACCAGACCCACTAAGGATGGGGTAATATAGAGATGCCTGTAGCCACATTCCATTGCATATTTTCATACTAACTAGTATTTCTTTCACTTGATTCCAACATTTTCAGTTTGCCATAGGTTTCTGTACTGCCAGTGTAACTGCAGCACAGAAACTGTGACAAAAACACAGGGTTTTTTGGCAGCTGGATAGGGGACTTCTGGCATCAGATGAATACACGAGAGGCAATTTAGGGCTATGGGATAAGCACCTGAAACCAAATGTTTCTGCTAAAGTGATGAGATGTGAGAAACTTAATAATGCTGCCCACTGACCTGTAATTGTAGGTTTCAACCAACCCCATAAATGAGGGAATTCGAACTCCTCTCAGAAGTACAGTTGCAGATGCAGATGTAGGCAGGTATTGCTGCATTTGTTATGTTTGCTGCTGTTAAGGTTACTTTCTCTACTAGGAGGCCAAGAAACAACTGCCAAATTTTCAGGAGGTGTAAATCAATGTAGAGCAGAGGTGCTTGACTTTCAGCCTGTGGACCAAATGCAACCTGAGAAGCCATCGCATCCGGCCTGCAGGGCTCCCCATGAGGCAGGAAATTTGGAAGCAGGGGAATGGTGGCCATTAATGTGGTCACCCTTCCCCTGCCAAATTCCCAAACCCCAAGCCCTGCACTGCCAGCTGCAGCCAGGACACACCCCCTCCCCCACATCTGGATTAGGGCAAGGCTACACCCCCTTCCTGTCCATGGGGCTGTCCTACTGCAGGGCCAAGCCACACCCCTTTTTCCCAGTGGGGCCAAGCCATGTCACCTTCCCCTGTGGGCTGCTGCCTGACCCCCTCTATGTTCCTAGATGGTGTCCACTACAGCAGTCCAGTGCCGGATCAGGACCATCAGTGGGATCCGGCTCGCGGACAGACAGGGCACTGCCTATCTGGCCGGCACGGGAAAAAGCTTGAGCACCACTAGTATAGAGGTTTAGCTATGCTGATTTGTGCCAGCCAAGCATCTAATCTAATAATACTAGGCTGTAACTGAAAGTGGAGCACAAATCCTGTATTCTACATTCTGTAATATAAAGGTACCCCAGACCTTCCCTATTGCTATTCTACTTACTAGGAATTCTGATCCGTATGTCCCAGTATGCACAGAAATGCATAAGTCTTTGCTCTTCCAGCATAAAAGGCTTCTAAAATTATGTCTTCAAAGTGCAGCTAGCCCAGGCTCTTTTCCAACTCTTGCCCATAAATTCTCCCCCATGCAAACACAAATTTTTGTGGGAATTTTACCCTGGACTACCTGGTACTCGAGGGCCGCATCTGCATGAGATGCTGACTACACAGTAATGACTGTGCAGTCATTTAGTACTTGTATAAACAAGTACTAAATGAATGTGGAGTAGCTGGAGTTACTCCGCAATCACACTGAGGAATGGCTGTTTCATGACACTGACTGCACAGTGGATTGTGACTACTGCACAGTCAGTGTCTAGTGTAGGCACGGCCAGGAGGAATGGATCAAAGGCCAGTTTCTAAAAGGACAGGATTTCCCACAATTCAGTGGGAAAAGGCATAGAGTAGTTTGGCTTACTGAGGCAAAAAGATGTCTATCATATACTCCCAGAAGCAGGGCCTATCATGGGGGGGGGGGCCAGGAGGGCCATTTGGCCTGGGCCTCTCATTCACGGAGGGCCTCAAATTTAGACTTTTGATGTTATCTCCAAATGAGGTTATACATAGAGACACAGAGATGCACTGACAGGATTGAAAGAAGAAGAAAAAAGCTAGAAAAGCACTTGTTAAATAAAAAAGGAACATTCATTACGAATTATTGCATTGTATTCTGAGCCTCAAAAAACGGAAGTGGCCCGGGCCTCTCTTGACCTCTGAGAGGGCCTGCCCAGAAGTCCTGGTAGACATACGAGTGTAGCATTGGTGAAGACAAAATAATTTGGGTATGAGGTGGTTGTTCATACCCAGGCACTAATGAGCTACTTCTTAGGCTCTGCAGGCTGGGAAGCCAATGTTTGTGGGGAGAGGGAGGTTATATCTGGCATTTTCTGGTCGTAACTCAAAGTTCTTAAAAAGCATGTGAAGAAAAATGTGCCAAAGGTTTACAATGAGTTGTTATGGCAACTGGAACATTCAAAGTTACCACAAATTATTCACCTATTTTTTAATGCTTTTAATCAGAACATAACCATGTGTTCAACCTCCTCCTCCTCTATTTTTTCTTCCTTTGTTCTCAAAATGGCCAAGCAAGGGGGAGGGTGAAGGGCTATGTTTATGCATCCTGCTTTGCAAAAACTATCAGGGGCCAACCTTTTTGGCAGATGTGCCACAAGTAAGCTCTGCACCCTCCCCAAGTGCCACTCAATCCCCTTCCTCTTTGTGATCCACTGCTCTGCTTTCTTCCCTGTGCCCCCTGGCTAATCTACTGATGTGTTTTTTGTTTCCTAACTTATGTGTTGCTGTGTTGTCTGTCCCCTCCCCAATCTGCTGCATGCCACACAGAGGCCACCCATTACACTTGTGGTACACATCCTGCAGGTTGGCCGGCTTGGCATAAATGATGCCTCAGCAGGAATAACTATTATCCTACCTCAACCTCCAAAGACAGGAAAAGTAAGTAAGGAGGGAATAAAATAAACATGATTCCACCATGATCCCAGCCAGGGTTGCCAAACCAAGACATTTTTTGTTACTGACAATCTGCAAAGATTTTACTCTCAATTAAACTTTTTTACTGACATAATGTCAGTAAAATACTGACATACTTACATAATGTAACGTAACCCTTCTGCCAGACCCTGGAGAAGGGCTAGATTCAGATCATAGTAAAAAAGTTTGGAGATCATCAGTAAAATAAATAAAAAATTATTGAGTTGGAAACCCTATTTGATGAAGCAGTGGATTTACATTATGCTGCCCCACCCCAGGGTTCCCCTACTCACCCCCACACCCTGGTACCTCCAACTATACCATGCTGTCCAACCAGCCCACTCTCTAGTCTTACTTCTACCAGCCCCACTTCCTCATCCCAGCATGGACCCCAAAGAAGTACTGCTGTCTGCCTAGCTACCTCAACCCCCCACCCCACCCTGAGAAAAGCCACCATAAAAGTTCCCTTTGGGGTGCTACCCTTCCTCTCAGACACCAGGTGGTGCTGCTATTCTCCATCTATGCTTCAATAATGCATCCCGTTTATTTTCTGACCACAATGCTTCAATCAACTCTGTGCTTTTACGGAGCTGATTTTGCAAACTGATTTTGCTTCATGATTTACAGATGGAACAGTTTTCTTACAGAATGGACAAGCATATTTAGCTTGCTTATTTACAGACAATTGGCAACTCTGATCTGAGCTCTGCTGTTCATTGGCAAGAAGGACAAGTGTTTTAAAAAATAATTTCTACATAACGTTGGTGCATCATGCTACAAAATGAAGTGTAGCATTAGAGAAGCTGTCAGAGCAGTGTTGAATGTCAGTGTTCCTGGGTTCTATTCTAAATCACTTGCCATGTGATCTTGGCCAAGCCATACAGATAGACATTTTCAAGAGCACCCACTACTATGAGGGATGTTCGGTTTGAAGAATCTCATCTGAGTCACATGGGCCTGATAGGTGCCAAGTATCATAGATCCCACTGACTGAAACTGGCATCGTGGATGCTCAACACTTCTGAAAATCCAGGTTACCATGGCTCAAATCAAGCCACAAAATGAAGATACCAAAAATTAGTAGTCACTTTTGACAAGGTTGGTTTGAGCTTTTCTGTGCTTCAGCTTCCTCTTCTGTAGGCAAGCATTGGCTCTCAAAGCCTATGTTCTACCCACCAGATCATATTCTTTTATGGAAATGGAAATGGAAAGCTAGGGTCCTCATCCCTTGCTCCTACTCTAACAAACAAAATAAGACATGCATTTTACCTAATGCCTACTAGTTCATAGCTGCAACAATTAAATAGGATAAAAATATATTTCCACCAATCCCTGTTCTCCAAAACAACAGCCTTCACATTTTAAAGAAATTAGATCTCTTTTTATTGTAACTTTTTATTACAGGGAGTATAGATTACATTGAAAGTTGAATGACAAGTTAAATTATGTGAACTGTCTTTCTTGCTTTCCTTTTATCCTCTTTACCTTCCTTCCTTGGTTTATCATGGCCTGCATGGATTTCAGTGTCTTATTTCCTCTTCTCTTTCTCTCTATCAGCTCTATCCCCTTGCACTTTCCGCACATTATGTTCTTTACATCTCCTCTCCTACAGTTATTCCCTGACCCACTTCTCCAAATCTCTTTCCCTTACCCCATCCATACACTCCCAACCACCAACATCTACTCCCAATATATTCTCACCCATCCACCGATTCACTGCCACCCAATGCCTCATTTGTAGACCCTGAAATAGGTACTAGACACTTAATGAAGGAGGACTAAACTAAGCTGACAAGCTCTGCAGTGAAAAAGCAGCACCTAGGTAATAAGCAAAGATTCCTGCTAGACAGGGAAGTGTGGTTAAAACACTGTCTACAAGCCCAATTTGGGACTCTTGGAAACCATCATCACTCGGGATTCCAGGCCCATTTTCCTGGTCCAAGAAATGTGGATGAAGCAACATCTGAATCAAATTCCCAAACCCTCCAAGGTTTGCTCATCACTGGATCACATATGCTTGGAGCATGGTTTGCTTAGCAAACAGTTTCCAGCTGACCTGAGGAATGCAGCTCTCTTCCTGCCTGCCTTAGAGGTAAAACCTTTCATTGCTAGATTCCATTTTATTCTTTAAAAAGAAAAGAAAAACAAATCTTAAATGATTCACTTCAAAATCCAATTGTCTGCTCTATTTTTTAAATCCCACAAACATTTTCCTGGCTCCATAAGCTGCCAATCTCCATCTTATCACATACAACGAGTTTGTTTTCTTTATTTTTTCACATAGACAATTCAGTACAGACAGGTAGCCTATTCCTTTACCTTATCATTCCTATTTATACAGCACTGCTTGGAGCCAGGGCCCCTATCTCATTTAAGACTCCCTTCGCTTTCTCCTGCTCCCTCCCACCTCACTTCTTCCAGAAGTGGATCACGACACGAACGGCACTTATCTTGGGTGATCTCCTGAGCCGCATGCAGCAGCACAATGCAGACTCTGTCCCCACTAATGGTTCTCGCTGGCGGGTTCAGTGCACAAAGAGGCAACCAAAATCATTTTGTCCCTATTTGAAAAGATTTCTATCATCTGCTTCTGAATTTCAAATTCAGGCAATACGTGTGCTGTTCCAACAAGCTCCTCTGCCATAGAAAGGAAACGTTTCTAACAAAGTAAAAGTAGTTTCTTGTCTGCATCACCTTCACTATTGAACATCTATGAGTGCAGCACTGTGGGCACATCTGCCCACATCCCTTAATGCAGGTGCCAAGTGGAACAGCCTTTCTACTGGAAACAGCTTTGTTGTTGCCGATCTTGTACCATGATGATAGCGTATGATCAAGTAGGACAAGGAGATGGACTGAAAGAAAAATCTGATGGAAAATAGAAAAAAAAAAAAGACACAAAGTGGTCGAAACCACATATTTTGATCTAAACAAGCCTAATCCTTGAGAATCTGGATCCAGAGATCTATCCAGCCAGTATCCTGTTTCTAGCAGTGGCCAATACCAGGACTTCAAAGAAAGGTGCCAGGGTGGATAATTATGAAATCAGCTGCCAACAGAGGAAATGTACTCCTAATCCCTGTCACTTAGTGCTCAGTATATGCCTCAGAACATAAGAGTTTATATTTCTCTAAAAAATGATTTAATATAACTGGATGTTCTGATCAGCTGTTAGTGGAAATTCTTTTTGAACCTTGAGAAACCCTGACCATAGCTGTATATTGTAGCTGTGAGTTGTGCAGATTCAGCAAGTGGTGTTTAAAATACATCTTTAAGCAGTTTCAAATTTGTTGCCTTCCATTTTTTACTGAATGCCACTATGTTTTTGCATGATAGGCAAGAATGAATGGAAGTAACTGTTTTGCCTTGTCTGAAACATTCATTATTTCCTGCACCCTTACCACATCCTCTGTTACTTGTCTCCTCCCTGAACTACACATTCCTAATCCTTTCCATCTGTCTTTTGTGGGAATTTTTCCAACCCTGTCCTCGTTTATGTTTTCCACCTCTGAACCCTTCTAATTCTTCTGTACAGTTGAAACAGTCAGAACCGAGCAGAAAGTTCCCAGTGGGTACACTCCAATGATTGACATCATGGCATTATCATATTTTCAATACTATTTTCTTTCACATTTCATTTCTATCCTGGCACATTCAGCAGAGGTTTTCACTGAACCACTGTCGGAATAGCCTTTATTGAAAAGTATTTTGGCACTTACACTACCATTGGGCTCAGGTTGTGAGAGAGACAAATGGAAATGAAATGGAAGATAATGGAGAAAAAAATTAAATGAATTTTTTTGAAATTTAAAAGGTGGTTCCCCAAGAATTTAGGGTGAAGGCAGAGTTGTGGTTCTATCCAAATCAGGTTTCCCATATCTGCCTAAGACAGGTGTTTCTCAGGGTCTTTAAACTGGCAATGGATGGCAGCAGAATGCCAGCTCACGGTAGCTGCCTTTAGGTGAGAACATCAGTAAAGAAATTCAGGATGATAACATTTGCCATCAATAAATGAGCAGACCAATGTGCAGAAGAAGCAAAGGAATGACCTCTCACGTCTTCTCTCTTAGAGGCTTTACTGAAATCACACACAGCTTTCTCTACCTCAGTGCAACTCAGCCATGGCTTCCACTACCCCTTCTTTGGCAGAGACAGAAAAACCTACCTCCTATTTTGTGCTTCACAGTGAGTGCATCTACATGAGATGTTTACTGCGGAGTTGCCGAATTAGCTACACGTATGGCCCTATTAGGCCACAGTAAACTATTCTGCTGCAGTGTTATTTAGTGCACTGCAATGCATGTGCAGACACTGACAGGGCTGGCTGGGACACAAGAGTGCTTCAGTGCACCTGCCAGCTAGCCTCATACTGGAGCACCCTGGTGCCCCTGCCAGCCACTCCACAGCACGTTGAGCCAGGCAGGAGCAGCCCCAGGCTGGCAGGCTGACCTCACAGGCTCCCTGCAGCTGGGTTTGCTTCTACCCAGCTCAATGGGCTACAGTACTGTGCACACATACAAAAGCAGCACCTGGGAGCAATAAACTCCAGCACTAACTGTCCTGGAGTTTATTCAGTCTAATTAATTGTGCGTGTAGATGTGCCCAGTGTGAACAAAGAATCACCTAGGAACGAGGCTGAGACCCACCAAACTCATTTCATTTGTCAAGCAAGCCATTTGGAAGACTGCCCTCCAGAGGCCAGCAGGCCATCCAGTTTCCAGCATAGCACCCACCTTACTAAAGGAAAAGCAAGCAAAAACATTGTGGGCACAACAACCAAACAAATACCAGGGACAGAGTGTGCAGGAGTTTCTCCAGTGCAAGCTGAGTTGATCAGTCAGGAAAAATTATGTCAACTAAGCCATTTCCACCTAAGCAGGAACCAATAATGAGGCCTCCCTGTCATGAGATATGGGAGGGAGCCTGTCCCTTTCTTGTAAGCTGCTTCTACATGAGAACAAGTAGCTCGGGGTGAGGGGAAGGTTCCTGTCAGCACAGTGGCATAGCAGGACTCAGATGACCTCAATCTTTGATCCTCCAAAATGAACTCTTCTTCCCAGATGACAGAGCTGCCACTGCAGCAATTACATGGCAAGTGCCAAAGTAAATAGAAGCAGGCAGCTAAACATCATATCCAGTGGACCCCCGCTCTGGAGCGGCTGCTTCCAATTAATCGTTAAAATGAGCTGCTTAGTACCACATCAGCTCTCTTTTCAAAAGGAAGGAAAGGTGAACTTTCACCTTCCCAAACACTCCCCCAACATCCCCTTGAACCTTGGCCAGGAGGAAACAAAGCCACATCCAGAGTTATGCTCACGATGAGCTCTTCTGCTCCATTAAGTAAGCCCACTCAGTCATGAGTGCACATGAAAAGGCAGTGAAAAAACAGGCAGCAAGCCTCTGCCCCCATCTATTGCCAGAGTAGGAAAGGCCACTGACACATTTGATGAGCTTTCAGTCTCTGTAGCAACCAATAATATCTTCTCCAGGGATCCCCTGGAGATGGTGTGTGCACAGACAAGCATGAAAATAAATACTGCTAGTGGCACAGAATGGAAATCATCAAGGCTAAAATTAGTCCTTCACCCCCTACACTGACCCCTCATCAGATCTCCTTCTCCTGATGGGCTCAGCAACAAGGGAAGCATCCAATAGGATTGGAAATTGAAAAGAACTGGCTGGTTCAACAGACCAGTAATGGGAGAGTAACCTTTGGCCCACATGGTCATGAATTCAAGTCCGGCCTATGGACAGTGGTCTGTATGCAGTAGTGCGACTAAAACTGGGTAAGAAGAGCACCTGGCCTAGGTACCGGCAGCATCCTGTCGCGCTCCACAACCCGGCTCTCCAGCACTCCATGCCACCTGTCCGTTCCATGGCGCTTGGCTCCCCCACTTTGCAGTGCTCTACACCATCTCTGTCCGGGGCTCCAAAACTGCTAGTTACATCTCTGCTTCTTATGCCTGTACAAAATGAGCTGGTTCATTTCAGCCAAGTTTTGAATGGACTGGGCACATCATCAGCTCTCCTTCTTGAATGATCACTTCTGGTCCCTTTGTTAGCCAACAAAACTATGAATGGGCCAAGGAGATGAATCTGCTCCTCTAGCCCATAGAAGTGGCCCTTTACAGCAGAGATTTGGGGAGGCAAGTATTGCTGCTGTGTGTAGTACTCCTCTGGATAAATGAATCCTCAGTCCAGCATCATGTACATGCACTAAAATTCACTTAAGAGAAAGAGCCAATGCTTTAGGCAACATGGATTAATTTACTACAAGCACTTTCTATTCACTGTTACAGTCAGTGTTCACTGCTTCTCTCAATTTGTTGGTACTTAATTGCAGCAGAAACATTTATGTCTCTCCTCAGGGAGGTGGGAGATTCCCCTCATGGAAAGCAGAACTTCCCTCTAGTCTAGTTCTCTAGGGTTCTGAGATGCACCACTAGAAGTTTACAGGACCACTTACAGTTCCTCACTTAAGCCCATACAACACCTTTCAAGGCAAAGGAGCTGTAACCAAGAAAGGAACAGTCCAATTTGCAGCCATTTCTTTACTCACATAGCTTCCATTTTGTTATTGAAGAGTGAGCCTGGTGATTAGTGCAAGAGATTGGGCACTAGGACACCTGAAATGTATCCACAGCTTCAGCAGCAATTTGTTATGTGAGTTGGGACAAGGCATTTTACATCTCCTTTGTACCAAGAAGATACTGATACTTGACCTGCCTCTCAAGAGAGCCTTGTAGTCTGATTACTGGGTCTGAAGACCCTCATATGGATCAACAATAGAAGGGCAAATTCAAGCTGAAAGTTTATGTTTTGCAACCCTTTGGAACTTCATGGGAAGGAGGGGATCCCAGATACCAAAAGAACAGCAGGGGATTTATGACCCCAGTAGATGGATTGTCAGAATGTTATTCAGACATGCTAGGGAAGCCTGCAGGCTAAGGGCTGCCAAAAATTAGGAATGACAGGCAATGCTGGTGACGCACTATTTAACACTAGTGATACACTACTTAAACACCAGCATCATGCTAACAGATTTGCTAGATCACAGATTAAGATGCACCCCTGGAAGAAGGTGGTATGTGAACCCCAACTTCAACTTCATTCAGTCTCTTTCCCCCAATACACTAATACTTCAGTCATAAGTTCTCTCCTCACCATGTGCCTCTTTAAAGGAACAAGTTTACTTTTCATCAATTTCTTTAAAATAATCTTTTGATAAATTCAGGTTCCCTTCTGGAAGAGATGCTCAGAGGCAGAGTGGATTACCAAATCAGCACAATAGAGGAAACTCCCAGAAAGGAAAGAGATCTATCTGGCCCCATCTGAGCCATATCTCCATTGGCCAGTGAAGGCCTGTTCCCTAGGACACTGCCCAGTGCAAATTTCAAGTTCTCCCTCCTTCTTGGTATTTACCCTATATCAACAATCCCTTCAAATTTAAAATCCATGTTCAAACATTCTGGGAACAATATCTTAACATAATTGTGGCATCTAAAACCACAGAGGACAGGGTAACATTTCTTACCCCCAGTGGAATGGGGCATGCCAATCACCAAAAGGTCAGTAAGAGAAGCAAAGGATCCTCTTCATCCACAGAGGCACACACACAAGCTGAGCATGCCACTGGAATCTTCCCAGAAACTCTGCTCTCTTGACTTTGGCTGTTTGTTGGAGGAAATACAATGACATTACATGCATTTCTACAGAGTATTTTTGGCCCCTGTGAAAAACTCTAGCGAGAGGAAATGAAGAGTGAAAAAACACCTGAATGGGACAGGATTATAACCATGATCAAGGACAGGTAACCAGGAGAACCTTCTGCTAAAAAGCGGGTTGAGAAGGCCTGTACAGTATGTCCAGGAACAGGAAAACGTTTGCACCATTGTTTGCTAACCAACAGGTCTCTTCCTCTTCTTGAAAAAGCCACTAAAAATGGTCAACAAATTGAGAATGTACTACCAACACTGTAGGAATTTCTACACTATTCTTTTTTCCCCCATGAGCACCATACTGCAGCACTGTATTCTAGCCCTGGGCCTAACACTGCTCTGCCTATTTCCCCCAGTCATGATTTGCAGTATTTTCTGCTCTTCTAGTCCTGGGCTCCACAAACATCTGAAGAAAACCATTAAGACCTTTCCAGACTGCTGTGCTGCTTGGCCTACTTGCATCCAACAGCATTTCTTACTTCACTATAGGGCTACCAGTTCTAACCCTGCTTACAAAGCACCTATAATGCATGCATTATAAACAAGTTTACAGGGCAGATGGGGGAAAATCTCTGGCCTGCTCTTAAGGGGGTGATACTTCTATCTTTTCAATCAATAAAACCTGGTGATATTCCAGCCTTTTTGAACCTCAGAAACTGACCTCCTCCTTTACCTATAGATGGAATCCTTTTAAGTAACAGGAGCAATGCACTAGACAGCAGAAGGAATCTCACATTTGTACTGGCCATATTGTACCTTCTCACATGCAAACAGAGATGCTCAGTAGGACAGTGCTAAATTACCAGGACTTGGAGACTGAGCTTCTCCAAATCCTGTCAACCTAGCCCTTTCTATAGAGTCTAATTCACATCATAAAAAATCAACTTCCAAGATCAAAATAATGATGGAGAGGAATGCAAGGACCAAAAGGCAGATAGATGAGTTACATTTACACCCAACCAACAGCTCAGAGGAAAATCACAAGAAATGTCCTGTGAGCAGAGCATTTGGGAAAGTGCCCATCCAGAATCCAGCCCATGCATTATGTTTTGGGGTGCTGTTAAATATTCTCCAAGGTGTAACCAAATGCTAAAGGCTGGCTGTCTCCTGGGCCCTCCAAAACCCAACACACCTTGCCCTTTAAGGCATTCGAAGAGCACCTGGGAAGATCCCTGACTCCATGGGAAGATTTTTTTACTTTTAGTACTGCCCCGTCCCACACACACTCCAGAGATAAAGATCCCAGCAAGAGGTCCAAAACTTGCGAGCTACACACTGGGAAAATATATTAACATCTTTATTGGCCTCTCCATCCAAGTGAGTCTTTTCCCATAAAGAAAACAGCTCCTGTGACACCAATTTCCTCCTTTCTGCTGAGTGCATCAAAAATGTCCACAGCTCTCAAACCGGTGCCTAATGGAAGCCACATATATCTAATGATGAGGCCCCCTAAGACGACTCTGCTTGGGCGTTACCACCAAAATGCCCACACCGAGAGCAACTGCCCTGAGGCAGGGCCTGCCACCACAGCTGCATCTTAATGAGGCCCCAGCCTGCTGCCTGAAACGGTTTCCCTGGTAACAGTGTTCCAGCTGAGCAGGGTATTGATTACCCTAAGGAATGAGTTTCCACTTGGAGAGAGGCTCAGAGAATGTGAAAACGGGAAGGGGCCGGAGAAGAGATGAACAGGGAAGGGGAAAGAAAACACCCTGGGGCCAGGGAACAAAGGGTTAAAGAACAGTGCTTTCCAGGAGTGATTTAGGCTGGTGCTGGGAGCAGCAAGACGTCCAGTCCAGGGGCCTCGTTCAGCCAGGCACTAGACTGCTCTTCTGAGCTGCTTTTAAAGTTAGTGTACAGGGAACTCAGTATCCAGCAGAAGTAGGGTGCAGAAGTCGGACCTGATGATCTGTTTAGGTCCCTTCCGACCCGAAGCACTATGAAGCACTATGAAACACTATGAAGTGTAGATGGGAATCCCCCACTCATTTGGTCTTTCTGCCTAAAGCAGGCAGCTGAGAGGATCTCTTCTCTCGTCCCACCCCTTCCTATCCTCTCTAGTCTAGGTACAGGATCAAGGTCAGATCTTCCCTCTCTTCTGTACTGAGCTCTTCAAGCTCAAAAAAAGAGAGCTGCACATCCTCTCCTTGCTGCACTCCTTCAAAGACTAACCTCCACTCTGGACCCATGTCCATGTCCTTTGACTGAAATGTAGCAAACCTCTTCCCCAGCAAGATGCCAAACCACAAGAAATGCACCCATATCAGACGTTCATTGCAAGTCTAACACTGAAGCCTCATTGTGAGTCTTTTTGAGAAGCCAAAGACCCTTCCCATCACATGGATTCTGTGAGTCTTTTTACTGGTATGGTAACTATGTGCCTTGTCACTTTTTTCAAAGATTTGGGTAAACTGCGATTTAGAAACTGAATTCAGTTTTGGGTACATCACAGAAAGAAAGTCAAAGGAAAACTCCAGGCACCAGGGTGAGACTATCTCCTATAAATTCAGGCCAAAGATGTTGCACCCCTGCAAACAACTATTTCAGAGACTAGTACAGACCACTTCAGCGTGGCACTGCCATATGTGTACATGCCATGCTAGGCCAAAGGGCAACATTAACAAATGTCACTAGGAAGAAGGAAAGGAGCTGAAAGAGAGAAATTATGACAGCACCAATTTTTTATCCATCATAAAAACTCTTCTTATGTAGTAATGGCCTATCGTTATATATAAAATGGTCTTACTGCCTAAGCACACAACACATTCACACCAGTGTAATTTGCATCATTTTTGTACACTGATGCAAATTACATCAGGCTCTGGAGTGGACATATGGCCAGCTATTCCGTGGTAGCTGTATTCTGATAAGTGTTATTACAGAACCTTGCAATTAAGTGAAGCAAGAACACATAATAGCCTGTTTGCCTCTAAAAAGGGGGCATGTTGGGATGGAAGCAACATTTATACTGGGTTAATTTATATTGATGTTGTTTTACTTCATTTTTCTCAGATTAATTTTACACCAGAGTCAAACAAGTTACACCAATATAGATGTTTATATCACATGCCCACTCCCAGTTCACACCAACATAAAGGCTGATTACACTCATATAAACGCACTGTGTGCCCAGTCTCCTAGCATTTGGAATGATTATTGTAGAATCCTGAAGTATTTTATATTGGATGCGTCTCTTGGCAATGAAAAGGCTTCCTCCTTCCCCCTTAGCATGTATTCCTTCTCTTAATGCATGGATCAGGCCCTCACACTCCTGACTGTTTTCACTGCCAGTTGCTGCTCTGTGCCATTCTTTCTAAATCCCGGTGTTCTACCACTTTTCCTGGATCTCCAGGATCTTCCTTTCTAACTACAAAATGAGCCACCCTTCATGGGGTATGATTCCCATCCAGCTTATATGGCAACTGGCAATGTGCAAAGATGCACTGTACTTGTGCAGTCATGTGGGGCCTGACAACTCTCCAAGGGTATAACTAACTACCTTTGTCATCCAGAAATGGTTAATATCCACAGTAGAAATCTGGAAATAGCCATGCTTCCGGCACAGAATTCCCAGAGTGGTTTTATAGCCTACTCTAATGATTAATGATTTTAAAAGTGTCCCTGAGCCTCTAGGCTTTCATCTCTTAGAGAGTTTGGCTTCTGTGTGAAGGGAGTTTGTCACATCATATTTCAGAAAAAAAGACAAAAGCAAGCACTGTGGGTAAGAGACTAGGGCCTTCTCCTGGCCCTCGTCTAGCAACATCTTCAGAGGAACTTCAGTGGTCCTCCCAACATTATAGTCTCTGAGCATCACATGAGTATTCAAAAAGAAAAATAATATCAGTCCCTGCTTATTATGTGGGGTCTGCTTGTTTACAATATTCATTTGGGCATGGAAGTGGTCTTGTCATGCCAGAAGAACCTTTCTCATCCTGCACAATATTGGATGTGCCTTTCTGCCTCTAAGTTCCTGTGCTAAAATTAGAATTGAACCTTATACCCTCCATATCATTGGGCTTTATACCCTCCATGGTCATTCATGAAACCCAGGAGCAGCCAAACAGTGTTTTCAATCAAGTTCTCTCATCTGCCAGCAGAGGAACCCAAAATGAATTATGTCTCTGAAGCAACCAACACATCAAATCTTTTTCTCTGGCCCAGCTCCTATATATTCAGCAGCAATCAGACAGGGATTTTCCTGGGAACAGCCCTTTTTTAAAGAAAGATTTCCTGAACCTCCTACATCCAGTGAATTCAAAAACAGACAGTGAGAAGCTAAGTGATACCAGAAGAGAATTAACAATGTTTTTTCCAGATCTTGGAATAAGGCTGGACCATGCTTTGGAGCCACATTTCTGGTACATTTTTAAATCAAGTCAGTTTTCCTCACCTCCTTACTGCACAAGAGGCAACAGACACAAAAATAAAAATGCTGCAGGGAATTACAGAGCTGCCAGATTTTGTGCAGCTTCATGTATGTATACTATGCAAATTTCTTTATGAGCTACTTTGTTTATTTGCAAATAATTTGTAGGCACTGAAACTTTTTTTAAAAGTGTGGATTAAATGGTGGTGAAAGGCAGCCCTGGTAAATTAAGTCCTTTGTTTGTTTGTTTGTTTTTTAAACAGAACAGCAGCTGGGCAACTTTCACACACACACTGTCCTGCCAGTATCCATCAACCATCATGTGGGCTGCAGAGACTCCCTTAGGCAGAACAAGAGCAGTTCAATTCCACACAGTTCTTGGCCTCTCCACTGGGTCTGCCAATCACATAAAACATGGTTTGCAAGTCTCATGTAGGAGCCACCAAACACCCATTAGCTGGAAACAACTTTTCATTCCTTTTCAACTAGCCTGGATTCAAACTTGTGCCCTACAAATGAGTGGCTCAGTAGCTTCTTAACAATGTCCTAAGGCATCCAGTTCCTTGGATGTGCTAACATCACACCTTTGAGACCAAAGATGTCTGTCTAGAACAGGAGTGGGCAAAATAAGGCCTGCAGGCTAAATCCAACCTGCCAACAGATTCAATCCAGCCTGCAGGTGGATGGCCGCCAACTCACTGAATCTGGCTTGTGGGCAGGCAACAGCTCCGGCCACTGCGTGGTGCTGGGTGGGCAGGCAAGACAGCTGATGCCAGATGCTGCTGGGGAGAAGCCGTGGACCTGGGCAGGGCTTGTGCCAAAGCGGGCAAGCAGTGGTGTTAAGCTGTGGATGCAGTGGGCAAGTTTGGGAGCCTGGACACAGAACCTGCCAGCAACATCCACAGAAGCTCCCTTCCAGAGCCCCAACCTGAAACCTGCCAGCCACATCAGCCATGGGCCCAGGCAGCAACATCTCTCTGTCTCTTCTCTTCTCTCTCCCCCTCCTTTCCTTCCTCTAGAACCCAGTCGAAGCTGTAGTTCGCCAGAAGCCCCAACAAACAGCTGTGGACCCAGACAGGGACTCCCATCTGGGTCCACACCTGAGCATGAGGGCTCCTGGCAAACTACAGCTTCAGCTGAGTTCTGGAGGGATAGGGATGGAGGGAGGGATGGAGGAAGGGAGAGGGAGAGGAAGAAGGAGATGAGAAGAGAGACTGGCAAGATGAGGTGAGAGACAGAGAGAGAGAGAGAGAGAGAGAGAGAAGAGAGAGGCAGACAGAGAGCGTAAAAGGCAGAGATGGATGTGGCCCTCGACAGGCCCCCAAAACTCATAAAGTGGCTCTCCAGCCGAAATAATTGCCCACCCCTGGTCTAGAAAGATAAGTTTATTAAAACGAGTTCAAGCCTTTTGGAATTACATAGCAGGTTCTTCCACTTTCCAGAATCAGAGAGAAAATCTTCCAAACCACCTACTCTCCTGTCCTTCAAGTACACTAAAAGGACAGCCCCCATTAACCCAAAGGCAGACAGTAAAAGTGTGACACTCTGACATATGCCAGAGCATCCAAAGTCAATTTTAAGTCTTTGGTTTTAAATATAAAATCATTACAATAATCAGAAGTATGTTTGGGTCCATATACTAACTTTACCAAGTGTCATATAACTTCTTCGCCTTTCATACACGTTATCAGATTTTAACTCTACAGCCTTCAGCTCTATAGCCTCTTTCATTTCAGTTATAAGAGGAACTGGTGGTGGAAGAAGTTGGCATCCCCTGAGTGCCCCCTACATCCCATGTAAGACACAGAATTAACAGTGAATTACACAGCTATCTGAAGGAGCCCTCAATCAGTACTCCTGGTTACGAGTACTCCTTGCTCTGAAAAGAGAATATAGTTTACTGGTTACAGCCATTAGCCATTCAGGCATATAATGTGGTGCTTTCATTCCAAGAGGCAATCTGGCAAAAGGAATAAAAGATTGATGAAATTTGGGTCTGTCATATTAGAGCCTAAGTTTATGCTTCAAGCTCTGCCTTACATGACTTTATGAAATCTCTTAGTTATCCTCAAAGAGGAAGTTGCCTCTCCCAGAGAGCTGCAAAATGCACAGAACTATTAACAGCAAGCAAGGAAAGAGCAGGGGACCCGTAGGCTTGTAGCTCACTACCCCTTCCCGTATTTTGCAGGGCAGACCCTCTTCTCCCTCCTACCTCTTGACATTTTCCTTGAGATGCAAGAAGGCATTATAGACCTTACAAATGCAGAAGTGTCATAAGGTACATGAACAACACCCAGTAGTCTAAGAATGTGAACATTCTCATTTTGTAGTATATGTCTCTCTTATACTGTGAAGACAAGGCTCTTAAAGCAGATGATTGGAAAGGTGCCAAATAGGTTCCTCTTCCCTTGCTTTCCAAGATGCCATAAAGCTAAGCCCTAATGCAATCGACCCAGGTCTCTGATGCCACAGCAGTCAGGACAGCATAAGAAATATGCTCCCCATGCCCTCCAAAGATTAACTAAACTCTCCCACCTGAGGTCTGTGCTTTGGTTCTAATGTTTCAGAGCCTCACTGAGAGCAAGAGCTGCTGCGTTCTACGTCTCCATCTAGGATCCCCAGGAAGCAACTCACAAGATACATGACAGATGCTTTCTTCAGGTCAGTGTTACCCAGAAGCACTTGCTGGCTAGAAAGGCCTGAATGTCCAAGTGGGCCATTACTTGTACAGTCCATTCCTTCTGGAAATGAACCCACAGAGCATCTTCACAGCAGAAAAGTACCTACATTCAAGAGACAGCAAACTTTCTTAAGTGGGGAGGAACATCTTCTGATAAGTCCCATGCCCCTATACAGCAATCATTTACTTAGGGAGTTTTGGGGAGCTGTCATGGGCTGAGTCAACAATGTCTCTCCTCCCCCCACCACAACACCTCATCAAAACTCCCTAAGTGGCTCTGTTCCATGCTCAGCTGGGATGGGGCCGCGGACAGGTGGAAAGCAGCATCAGGAACGGGACAGACAGGTGGGCCTGTGACAGCACAGGTTCAGGGCCCAGGGCAGAGCCACAATCCGTTCCCAGCATGCCCTTGCAATGGGTACTAGTTCCCATCCGCCCCTGGCCCCATCTCATCTGCCCAGCTGCATGCCCTGCCTGCACAGGTCCCACCCCCAACACTTGGTGTGGGGCAGGTGGGTCAGGGTGTCCAGGCAACAGGGCTGGGTGTGGCAGCAGCCATGCGCAGAAGGAGGTGCAGCCGCCAGGGCTGCCAGGAACCGAGTCTGGCTGCACATGCCACACCCCAGGCTGACTCCTGTACCTGGGCTGAGCAGGGCTGAGGGACCCACTGCAAGCAGGACAAAATCCCTTGGAGGGCCAGGTCCAATCTGCAGGCCATATTTTGCCCACCCATGCTACATATGGTAATTACCTCTCAGACTTTCCCAGAGCATAGTCTGTCTTTCCATAAGCCTTACAGATTCCACTGTAGTATATCAGATTTATTCCTCAGGTTTAATGTGGGACACTGAAGAGGAGTGAAAGCAAATGTTTTATACCATGACTGGCAGTTCTGTGAATGACTCCAGCCAGGGCTAACTGTCTCCACGCAAGCAGCCTGCTCAGCTGGGGACCAGCAATTGGAATAGGAATCAGCAGCACTTTATTAGTCATGAATAGCCTATACATATCTGAACATTTTTACAGTGGCTTCTTAACTCTCCTTTAAAATGTCCCCTTATAAAACAAAATGAAGGTATATCATTGTCATTCTTGGTGCTCCAAGTCTTCTAGCCTAGGCTGATCAATCCAATGAGTGAACTGTGACATATATGCACCTGAATCCAGTTCTGTCTTTCCAATGTCCCAGAGGACTGGAAAAGGGCCAACGTGGTCCCCATTTTCAAAAAGGGGAGGAAGGAGGACCCGGGCAACTATAGGCCAGTCAGTCTCACCTCCATCCTTGGCAAAGTCTTTGAAAAAATTATCAAGGCTCACATCTGTGAGAGCCCGGCAGGACAAATTATGCTGAGGGGAAACCAGCATGGGTTCGTGGCGGGCAGATCGTGCCTGACCAATCTAGTCTCTTTTTATGACCAGGTTACGAAACGCCTGGACACAGGAGGAGGGGTGGATGTCGTATACTTAGAATTCAGGAAGGCCTTCGATACGGTATCCCACCCCATACTGGTGAACAAGTTAAGAGGCTGTGACTTGGACGACTACACAGTCCGGTGGGTGGCGAATTGGCTGGAGGGTCGCGCCCAGAGAGTCGTGGTAGATGGGTCAGTTTCGACCTGGAAGGGTGTGGGCAGTGGGGTCCCGCAGGGCTCAGTCCTTGGACCGATACTCTTTAATGTGTTCATCAGTGACTTGGATGAGGGAGTGAAATGTACTCTGTCCAAGTTTGCAGATGACACAAAGCTATGGGGAGATGTGGACACGCCGGAGGGCAGGGAACAGCTGCAAGCAGACATGGACAGGTTGGACAAGTGGGCAAAAACCAACAGAATGCAGATCAACAAGGAGAAGTGCAAAGTGCTGCACCTAGGGAGGAAAAATGTCCAGCACACCTACAGCCTAGGGAATGACCTGCTGGGTGGCACAGAAGTGGAAAGGGCTCTTGGAGTCCTAGTGGACTCCAAGATGAACATGAGTCGGCAGTGTGACGAAGCCATCAAAAAAGCCAATAGCACTTTATCGTGCATCAGCAGATGCATGATGAACAGGTCCAAGGAGGTGATACTTCCCCTCTATCGGGCGCTGGTCAGACCGCAGTTAGAGTACTGCGTGCAATTCTGGGTGCTGCACTTCAAAAAGGATGCGGATAACCTGGAGAGGGTCCAGAGAAGGGCCACTCGTATGGTTAAGGGCCTACAGACCAAGCCCTACGAGGAGAGACTAGAGAAACTAGACCTTTTCAGCCTCCGCAAGAGAAGGTTGAGAGGCGACCTTGTGACTGCCTATAAGTTCATCACGGGGGCACAGAAGGGAATTGGTGAGTATTTATTCACCAAGGCGCCCCCGGGGGTTACAAGAAATAATGGCCACAAGCTAGCAGAGAGCAGATTTAGATTGGACATTAGGAAGAACTTCTTCACAGTTCAAGTGGCCAGGGTCTGGAACGGGCTCCCAAGGGAGGTAGTGCTCTGCCCTACCCTGGGGGTCTTCAAGAGGAGGTTAGATGAGTATCTAGCTGGGGTTATCTAGACCCAGCACTCTTTCCTGCTTATGCAGGGGGTCGGACTCGATGATCTATTGAGGTCCCTTCCAATCCTAACATCTATGAATCTATGAATCTATAAATGCAAAAGTACCCATCCTGTCTCTTACTCCCACAGATTAATCATTCAGTAAAAGAGATTACTGGAAATGCCCAGCACCTTGGCCAGCAAGCTCCCATCACTCATATAAGGCAGACTCGGCTGTTCAAATCAATATTCGTTAGCAGGCAGAATGAGCTAGTTTCATGTGTGTTCTAATTAGACAATAGAGAGTATTACAAAACACCTGCAATGTTTGTAATCATTTAAAATAATGAGAATCAATATTAGGTTCCAAAGGCACCATATGGTAAACACTCATTCCAGGCATGTGGTCCCTGATAGGCTCTCAATACATCAAAAATGATCATTAACATTTTTTAGTTTGAACGAACCTGCTCTTGGTTAATGAATTGGCTGCTGGTTTGTCCTCTGCATGGTGACCGTGTCTGAAGCTGATTTAATTGCAAAGCCTCCTCATTGCAGCTTGAAGGGCCCAAGTCTGAAAGTCTGATTCCCCATGTGATGATTCTTCTAGACCAAACGCACCAAGACAGTAACCTCTTCCCCATTTGTAGTGCCTTTTATCCATGATTCTCAGAGGTCTTGCAAATGTTTCTAGCAAGGAAGTCTCTCAACATATCATTTAACACAGCAAATCCATGTTCATCAGGTCTGGACACTGGTGGATATGCTGCACAGTGTGGCCATTCAGCACTTCATAGGGGCTGTGCTCAGATTCCCCAGTCCCTAAAGCACAAGTTTCTGGGGCTAATGAAGAGGTTTTATTAGGATTGTGGCAATTACAGAAGCACTTCCAAGTCCATCCAGTAGGGGATAGTGCTTATTCTCACTTGCTCCCCGCCCCCCCCCCCGTCCCTCAACCACATGCCACATAATGCATTAATCAGTTCATTACAAGTCTTATAAAAATTAAATGTCTACATGCAGACTATAGCTCAGCAATAAAAATTAAAATATCATTTATACAATATTTCTCCCTTATTTGTCTATGCATTGTTTAACTGAGATTGTTTGTAAGTGTTTTGAGACATCAATTTTATCATTTTATACTTGTCGGTAAAGTAACGTGCACATCTGTGGTGCTTAAGCAGTAATAATTAATAAATAATAAACAAATATAAATATCCCCGTGAGGTAGCTATTCCCGCATCTATTTTACAGAAGAGAAATTTGAGATACATAGAAAGCTAGTGGGTCGCTTAGGGCCACGCATCCCAATGCCTATGTCCTAACTCCCAGTTCTCCTGCTCTGACCACTGGGTCAGACCCACTGAAATAAGGAATCTTGCCCAAAGAAGTCTAGGTAGCCGAAGCTTCTTATCTCTTATGCATAATTGGCTCACTCTAGTTCATTTCTTTCCCTTGAAATACTGCTTAGAGGATAATAATATTTTTAAAGGCCATTAAGAGTGGGAAAATGATAATACAGTCCTTCAGCATTGAGGCATGCATTTAATTTCAACTGCTGACAAGCAAGTCAAAAGCCTCGTACTCTAGTTGAATTGCCGGGCTCTGTTAGTGCTACACAGCTTCCCTGCCAGAAAGAACTCCAGACAGCTTTATAGATCTTCTATTATAGGAAGCCTAGGGTAGCTGAGGACAGGAAGGGGGACCCCCAACTCTAAGATCAAACTGTATGACATCACTTTCTTGCCTCTATCTGCTTGGAGGTTAAGGAAATGGGAAATAAAAAACAGGATTTAGAAACAAATTTAAATATGCAAGGAAGTAAAATAGCCTTCAAAGTCCAATTGATTTTGTTTGCAAATGGAAGCCAAATGGGGAGAGAGGTTTAGGAAAAGCCATGAAGACAGGCATGCTCAGAGCATACATAATTGTAGCATACATAATTTTGCCACTAAAAATTTTAAACAATATTGCATTTATCTGTCAAACTTTCACCCAAGAGATGTCCAAGTATATTATTTACAAACTTCTAGAATCCCTTAACCTGTTACTGAAATACTGCCATTTTGCCTTGGAACACAGCAATTGGTTAATTGCGATACGACACAGCAGTTTAGGACAGGATATGAAGAAATACTGTGTCCAAATTAAATGGCAGGGGAAATGCAGGAAATAAATGCAATTGCTTGAACTGGAAATTAGACAAGGAAAAAGAAGAAACACCCCAAGTTTTCTAGGAAGAGCCATTAGATCTTTAATGATCATAAAAGGTTGGGGCTTCAGTGCTATACTCATCTGACATATGGAACTTCCAACCACGTAATGACCCCTTTGCACCATGCTGGGGCATTAGTTCAAGGTAAACTCAAGAGGTAAGATGCAAAGTTCATGAAAATCGGTGTTGGGGATTTCATGAAGAGTTTGGTAAACACCTAGCATTCAGAACATTCTGACCCACTCCACCTCATCCCCTACATGCAGAGCCCAGGGGAGAATTTTCCTAGTTCAAAAGAACACCTTTATGTTTTCCCCTTACCAGCTATGTAGGAAATATAGGACTAGGAGTGTCCATTTGGGCCACTGGGTCCCTGTGTTTACAGGTAATTATTTATCCAAATATTCCTAAAAATGTTCACTTCAGACCACGCATACCACAACTACAATTCACAAAACTAGTGGCACTAAGAACACCCTACAATGTGTCATAGGTAAAAAGCAGGGGAAATGAAAGTACTGCCAATAATCCACCATTCCAAGGGCAGGAAATTAATTGGTTAGTTATTAGGGCTGTGTGAAATGGCACCATTCCATTTCGACTTGCATTTCAATGTTTTGACAGAACAGCGTTTCGTTTTGAATTTTGTTTTGATTTGAAACTGCTGTTCCGTTTTGTTTCGTCGAAACAGTTTCACTGTTTCAACGTTTTGCCCATAAGCTATAATGGGGAAGCTCAAAACAGCCTATAACATTGTCATTTCTGGCCTGATTTGGATGAAACTTCCAGGAATGGTAGCCCCTTCTGAGGGCATGAACTCTGCCAAGTTTCAAGGAGATAGGTGCAGGGGTGTCAGAGAAACTGCACCTCAAAGTCATGAAAGCAAAACACTCATGTCACGTGTGTGTGTTAAGCCACAGCGGGCTCAAAACTGCAGGCTTGCTAGGCCCTGCTAAGGCAGCAAAGCCTGCCAGCTGTCAAGAAGATAGGTACAGGGGCTTCTGGGTTCTGGGGTCCTGCACCTCTGGCTGCTGACAGGCAAAACTCATGACATGGGTGGGTGACACAGTGTGTGCCCTCACTCAACTGACACAAAGGCAGAAAGCAGAGCAGTTCAAACAATGCTGCCTTTTATGCAGTTTTTCCATCCCACCCCCAGAGCACTGGGATTGGAAGGGACCTCAGGGAAGGATGACAGTCACTGACCAGCCACACAGTCAATAACAAGAGCACTCCTTCCTCTCCCTTCCCCCTTCCTCTCCTTACTTTAGTTTCTGTTTCCCTGCAGGCAAGCCCAGCTTGAAATGTTCTGAAAATTTTGAAACATTTCGACTTGCCTCGTTTTGTTTTGAGGCTGTTTTGAAGCCCTCTCTTTCATTTCGATTTTGCTGTTTTGAGCTCGAAACAAGTTGAAACAGCGTCAAAATGAAAGTGCCAGCAAAATTTTGCATAGCCCTATTAGTTATATGCTTAGAAGATCCTAGAAAAAGGAAGATCCTACAACCAAGGGAGGCAAAAATTGTTCTTATAGTCCTTGTCAACCTGACCTTCCTGTCTCAATTAGCTTGACCACAAGCAGAAGAGAAAGTTTCCCTAGCCAAGAACCTATGCAATTTATAAGTACTGGACAGGAAGACCAACATACTCCAGTCAAAATCCCTAGCCTCAGCTGTGCCCAATGGCCCAATGCCTCAGAAGAAGGCAGAAAAAAGGCTACAAGCCAAAAACAAGCAATAGGAGCCCAAAATGATCTGCCATAAGATAAGAGGAGCCAGGGGCTGTTCTAAATGATGCTTAGCCAAGCAGCCTAGTATCTGGGGGCAGAGATCCTGCATAGCGAATCTGTGCCTGAATTAGCTGTGACACAGGGAAGCACTGGCTGCTGATGTGCCAGTCACAGCAGTGCAGTCAGCCATCATTGTGGTGGCAGCTATTTTTTTGCACTTGCATCTCACACACACAGGTGGCACCTGGGGCTACTGCCCCAGTCATTCCCCCTCCTGCCTCCCCCCCACCCCACCTCAGTTATGCTGCTGACTAGAGACATAAAGACAGTGCAAAGCCACCACTGCCATCTTTCCCCCTGTGTATGTTCTTTGATGCCTCCCATGACACATGGCACAGGACTGAAGGCACCAGCCTTTCAACATATAGATCTTCCCGATTATTTCTCACATGCATGTTCTGCTGAGCTTGTGCTATTGCCAAGACCACAGCTGAAGGAGGGAGAGCCCCAGGAATACACTGTCCATGAAAAATTTATTGCAGAGTTTACCCATGAGTAAGTAAATTCCCAGGGTTTTCAAGCTTCGTCTTCCTTGCTCCTTTTATTTTTGAAAATATATGAACTGTTGCTTTAAATCATCCTGGTAAAATACTTCCTGCGAGAGAGGCCAAATCAGGAATTCTCTGGGCATCAGCATTTGTCACCTTGATCATAATTCAGAGCAATTCATACACTTTTTCAAAATGCTGTGAACATAACTTCAGGGGGTTAATAAAACAGCTTTCCAGTCCTCTACCTCCCTCCATTGATAACTTATTCAAATTGTAATTGCCTGTAATGTGTACCCTATATCACATTACTACTTATGCTACATGCAGTCTCTGGGGCCATCAATCACCCCTAGCTGTCAGCAAAGTCCTTGTTCTTGCCCTACTATTTCAGCCAACGTACCTTTAATGCTTGAGGTATTGTGCCCAAATAAAACTGACAACCCCCCACCTCACTCTCCTTCAGCCTGCATTTATCATGCAGGATTTCTCTTCTCCCAGAACCTCAACCAGCCCGCTATACAAAAATAATTTCACTGCACATTTTCCCAAGAGACCTATATAGGTTTCACATGAAAGGCAACTTTGAAGCCAGCTTTCTCTCCCCTGGAAAACCTAGAGCCTAAGTCTCATCTCACACCAGTTTTCCATCCATGAAACTCCACAGGCTTCAATGGCTTTACACCTGATTGAAGCAAATGTAAATTACAGCAGAAGAACAGACAGCCACATAATATTCAGAAAGTAACGGCAATTTCGAAATAAAACCATTTTGTGTGTAATGAGTGGAAAAATACACAGCACAGGGGTTGAACACTCAGGGCAGCATTGTTGAACACACCCATCATGTACGACTATGTAGACAAGTGATGTGGTCCAGTAAGTGATCATTGCACGTCAAATGTTTTTATTTCAAAATTGCCATTACTTCAGAAACACCCTTGTACCTTTAGGGAGTTAGGGTACACTGGAGGATATTTCATCTCCTGCACTGGGAGTAAACCCTTAGTAATACTGCATCTAAAACTGACTAGCTCTTGACACAAAGATGGAGGGAGCAGGTGTTGTACAGCAGCTTTCTAGACTCACCGTTCTACCCAATGCAGTTCAGCCATGGTCTATAGCAGCGTTTCTCACTCCATGGGTCACAAGAATATATGAAAGGGTCACGAACGAATTTTAAAAAATGGATCAACAAACTTTTTTCATTTAAAGGAGATTCCATTTTTTAAAACATGGGAAACCGTGGCTTTTCCCTTGCAGGCTGGCAGAGTTCCAGCACGCAAGGGGCTGCTTGGGCCCCCCCTGCCCCAACACACTCACCCCCTGCTGCCCCATACACTGGGGGCCTGGGGCCTTGGGGCAGAGGGCAGTGGGTCGGGACTGGCCATCAGTGTTTACAAACGGGACCCAATACAAAAAAGTTTGAGAACCACTGCTCTATAGCATCTTATCATTCCCATGTTACAGCTTCCAAAAGCACGTTGGGTGCCTTACAGTACAAATAAGACATGGTCAAGGCGCTGGAGAACTTCCATGCCAATTACAAATGCATTGGAACAGAGAGGGTGGAGAAGGTACTGAGATTACTCAGTGACTCGGCAAAAGCTAGCACCCAGTGCACAGGGTTTTGAAATAATGCCTGAACCATTTTTGTAGTTCTCACAACACATCCTTCTACTCCTCTCCTGAGCACCACACACAATGAGGCACCTTAGCCTGCCCTGCAACTTCACCATAAAAAGCTTTCAAAGCATCCTAGAATCAGCAACAGCAGCTCAAGACTTTGTGGTCCTGGGCTCTTCAAAGAAAAGGATGACAATGAGTAATAATGTATATCAAATATTAACAGGGACAAGGTGCTATTCATCTTCCAAGTACTTTGCAAACATTTCTTTTTATTTGCATATTCTCTAGGTACGCAAAACATTTTAAAAATAAATTAATTCTCCCAGCACCCCAGTGAGGCAGAGTATACATTAGCTCCAATTTATAGGCAAAAAACCCAGTGGAGAGAAGTGATGTGATTTGTCCAAAGGCATAGAGAGGATATAAAATGGTAGAGTTGAGACTATTAAAAACTGAAGAGTTTCTGAAGCCAAGATCTGTGCTCTCTCAAACGGTGGGGCACCTTCAGTAACTAGACAAAAAAAAAAAAAAAAAATCACTAGAAACTGAAAGTGCTTTGTCCTGAAGTCCTTTCATCCTCATAATTCCCACTTTACTTATGCTGGAGCTGTCCCACCACAACTGAGTGGGAAATCAGCAAACAGACACTGAGAAAACCTACCTCTGTTCTACCCCGGCTCTGCCACTGACATTCTACATGACCTTGCACAGTTCACTTCACCTCTCCGCCTGTTTTCCATTTCAATCTTTATCCAGCTTCAGCTGTCAGCTCCTTGGGGCAGGGTGGGCCTCTTACTGGGTATTTGTACAGTAGCAAGCACAACAGGGCTTCATTAGGGCTTTTAGGCATGTTTGTAATACAAATAAAAGCAGTTTGACCTATTTAATATTGCCCTACCAAATCCAAGTCACCTGTGATTTCACCTGGCACAATTTTTTAAAGTTGTAGAATCCTTTCCCTTTCCTGTCCCAAAGCCTCTAAATTCTCCAAGGAGCGTTCATAGCTGGACCAAGTCACAAAGAAACCATGGTGGGTCTCAGCCTAATCGCCATCTTATTTTTAGCTTATGACTGACTAATGTAGTTGCTTATAAAAGGGAGAGACAGCCTCTCCTCTGTCCAAAAGTGGAGATGACTAGGGCTGGATTCAAGGTATTTAGGCCCCGGTCTACCACGGTTTCTGGATTTCAAATAAATCAAGACTGATGCCCTTACGCCCATGGGGACTTCCCTTCTACACGGACTTGTATCTTCTTAGCCCTCTTAAATTCTTCACCTTTCTACCAAATGAAGATGTAAAGCCCAACTTAGTTCATAATTAGCACAGAACTCTGTTATTTTCAGATATTCTGCTCCTGAAGCCCTGCTCCCTCAGTGGCCCTATTGTCCCTGTGACTTGGCACCCAAGCATTTAAATATCCTGTTTGAAACTGAATCTGAAATTGGTGTGACTATCAGCAGCCTCCTCGGTTGCCCTCACACAAGCAGATAAAACATGTGCTGGAAGGCAAGAGACGTATTTACCCACATGCTAAATCGGCAAAGCAGACTGGGATCAGATGTTGAAACAAACAAAGTCTGCTGAGACCTGGGAGATGATGCACAGATGTCCAAGCCCGGCATTCAGTCCCTCTACACAGAACACAACATGGATCTCTAACAGAAATTAAAGCCCCTACGCTGTTGATGTTGTACTCCAATTTGGCTCCAAAGCAAGCATTGCTGTTTTAATTAATAGCAGGAGGCTGTACTGGCTCATATGGGTCCAAACTGCAGCTAAATGAGTGCAGGGTACAATCAAAGTTTTCTGCCCCAGGAGTAAAACATCTCCCAGCTAACTTCCTCAGCCATCTTAGTTTCCTGCCTTTCTCCTCCACTTCTGGGGTCACTTTGGCAGATGAGTGAATTCTCAGCAAAATGAGCCTAAGGAAGCAGATCCTCCTCACTATGCGAACAACCTGCTAGAGACAATAAAAATGGAGAGGGATGAGAAGAGGGGATGTACATTTCTTATAGGTACCCTCTTGGCCCCTCTTCTCTCTAAGATAGCATATTTGCTCACAAGTGGTTTTGTTGAGAAAAACACCCAGCATCCCCACTAAAGTCAGTGGAGTTACAGGCACTCAGCAGCTCTCAGGATCAGGTCCCAGAGGCCAGAGAGACCAGATTATTAGCTATCAAGGAAGGTGTAGATGAAATTGGATCTCTTTCCCTTCCCATCACTTAAGACAAATCATTTATCTTCTTAGCGAGTGTGAAGTGTACCAAATTCCACAGATTGCCTCTCAAACAGGAGATTTAACATTCCCAGGCAGGACTTCTTCAAAATAAGATTGGTTTCCTTCTGCGATTTACATTACCAGAGAGTCCGTTATTAGCCTGATATTTTATCTCTGACACTGTGAGAAATATTGCTGCCATAAACCCTGCTGCCCTTAGTAAAACCTGAACTACTTGGTGAAAACTAATAAAGTGAGGAACAATGAAGGCAATTGCCAATGAATACTTAAGCACCAAACAAGGCAGCTGCCTAGACATACATTCACATTCACACACACACACACACCCCCTCACTCACTCACTCACCCACTCATAGACCAGCAGAAAAGGGAATCACTTGCATCTTGCGCTGCAGAGAACAGTAGCGCATTGGTATGTAAATGGCTTAAATGCTCTCCTTGATCTTTTCCATCTCTACTTTATAAGATTCATAGTCCTCCTTTATAAGCCCAGCATCATGCCTATCTAACAAAAAATGTATCTGTTCTTTCTTGAGTTATTTGGTAAAGAGAAGGGGGGTGGGGGGTAGGAAGAGGGGTCTCATTGTACAGCACTGACAATATGCAATTTCTTATTGTATCCCTCACACCATCGCTATCCCAAAACACAATTCATATATATAAAATTATAAAATGTATAAAATATATAAAGCAACCTCAGAGCTAAACACTAGCAGAGTGAGAGAGGAATTGAGAGAGAAAAATAAGCAGAGAGCAGGAGAGATAGATAGAGGTAGGCTGTTTGGAGCTGTACAGAAGGGCTTAATGCCAAAAGTGATAGGGGTATCTAAAGAGAAAGAAAGGAATGTTAATGATACATCAGTAAAGGAGAGAAGCAGAGAGACATGAAGCCTATGAAATAAGCTGGGACAAAGTCACAAAATTTGAAAATGAGAGCAGTTTTGCCCTAAATGGAAGCAATGATACTACCTTAGTGGGGCCTCATTCAAGCCTCCTCAGAGACTCATTCATTCTCTCTACCTTTATCCAGGGGCCTATTACTATTGCTGTCAGTCCCCAGCATTGAACACCTGGGGAATGGTGTCAGCAGATGGTCCAGATCTCCATTCAGTCAAGTAAATTAGCAGTACTTAAATCAAAAGTCATTGGCAGTACAAAGGTGTATCACCAGCACGAAGCAGCTGACAATCAAACTAAAGAAGTCTTCAAGGGAGAGTGTCCAGGCTAAAAATGCCCTTCTTCACAAAGCCTGTTCAAACTGGGCCACCCACAGAGACTTGTGGGCAATTAACTGCTATATATCTCTTTCAATTAGGCATCTTCCCAGGATCTATACCTATGGCTTAGTGGGGGGGGAAGGTTGCTGGCAAGCAGGGTGGTTCGTGTTGTTATCTGCACTGTGTTCCCCTTTGAGGCTGCATGACAGTGGTCATCTGATACGTTCTACACAGAGCTGGGAGTTCCTCCAAACTTCTCTTTTCTAAGCTGTAATGATCACTCTGGATCCCTATCTCAATGGCCTCAAGGCAGCACTCACCCTCATAAGGGGGCCTTTCCCCCCAAGATTAAGTCCTCTTTCTCTTTTTCTAGATAGCTATTTGGCAGCATTTTTCCATCTCACTGATCTTTCTCCTTTCCTCTCTCTCTCCCAGCAGCTACAAAATGCCTAATGATTATCATCCTCATTAAGCATGTTACTGTGCTAGCATCTCCACTATACGTGGCTTTAAGATATTTACATTACTTTAAGGTCTCACATGGGCTCCAGTGCTGAAATAATTCCTTGTTCAATTCTGCTCTGCTGTCTGAAAGGTATGCAGGCAAGTGCACACACATCACTTTCAGGGCTCCTAAATCTCCCAGCCTTTTCATTCACATAACTAACAAAGTTTGTCTCTAAACAGGTAGGTTCTTCTGCCTGATCCCCATTCCCACAATTCTCCCCTTTCTGAACTGTACTCAATTAACTGCTCATGTTCTCAGAAACTAAATGAAAGGCTCCATAGGCTTCCCTCCTGCATAGAAGCTATCACCCCAGAGGTGCCCTCAGGCTAACTTCCTAAGTCTTCTTTAACCTCCTGGAAGAGACCTACAGTTTGGTATAATTCAGGCAGTTGCAGAACAAGTTTCATCATGCCTCAATCCTGACCTAAAGAGACCATTTCTAGAGCTAGGAATGGAATGCAGTCTCTGTGGTCCCTTCAGCCCCTTAGCCTCTCTGCAGAGACTGCCAAATAGGCAGTCAATTATTGCTAGGGATGGTGGTGGTGGAGCCTTTCAAATGAGGACACCTGTCTTGGTCTGTTCAGAGCAAGCCTGAAATCCATCAATTCATTTTACAGAGGTCACTACAGAACTGCCAGAAAGAAGCTGCAATCAGTCATTGCCAACCAACATGGCCTAGATTCATAGCAGCAGCCAGTGTGTGAAAGACTGTGGATTCCATTTTCCATTCTCATTGTCTAGCCAGATCCCAAATTCATTACCAGGCAAACTTAATTATTCTTACAGTTATGTAAAGGGCGTATAGGCCTAGAAAGAGAAGTATACTTAGGCCAAAGCCAGGAACCTAAAGGCCTTATCAGGTCTCTAGTGCTCATAGGGTGACCACATTTTCAAAATGAAAGGCAGGACACATGCCTGCCTCTCCTCCCTCTCCCCCATCTCCCTTCTACCTTCACCAGTGGCATGGCTGGAGTGGAGCAGAGCCAAGTGGGGCAGATGCAGGTTACCCACTGCAGGCTTGGGGCTCCCTGCCCTGCTGTCCTTCCCTTGAGAGCCCTGTGCTGGCCACACATCCGCTGCCCGCCCAGCAGCATCAGGGGGCACAGCTCCACACCACTGCCGCCACAGCCTCTGCTGCTTGGCGGGCAAGGAGCACCTCACCATGGTGGTGCAGCTAGCATAGGATTCCCAGGAAAAGAACAGCAGAGAAAAGAGAGGCCGCAGTGGGTTGCCTGCATCCATAGATGCTAGGATCGAAAGGGACCTCAAAGGATCATTGAGTCCAACCCCTGCCAGTAGCAGGAAAAAATGCTGGGGTCATTTGACCCCACACAGATGCCTATCCAGTCTCCTCTTGAAGACCCCCAAGGTAGGGGAGAGCACCACCTCCCTTGGAAGCCTGTTCCAGATTCTGGCAACCCTAAACTCCTCTGCCCTGCACACAAATGTGGGGGGCACGTGCCCCTCATGCCCCCCAGGGGGTGCACGCAGTGGCAGGGAGCCACACCACACCTAGACAAGCCACCTGTGGCTCTGTCCCACTCCATGAACCACCCTAGCTGGGCAGTGCCCCCACCCCACATCCTCCCTCACTGTGGGGGTTTTAAAGCTGCCAGCTGCACACTGTTTCCCACAGTGAACAGAAAACCCAGATCCCTACAGTGTATTGAGAATCTGGGACAAATCTGATCATGGTGAAAGGACATGAGAAGAAGACACCTGTAATTTAAACTCTGACTTTCCAGATTCTCAGCTAGTATACATCAACACTGCTCCACAGACTTCAAAGAAGTCACAGTGATTTGCCCCTGTGGAGAATCTAGCCCCTTTGTTTATTTTAAGTGTGGGGCCCCTATGGGCTGCTGCACCAAGGCCAGAGATTTATATGTTGCCCAAACCCCTTTCAGCCTAGCATTATCTGCTCTGCCAGTGTTTTGAGTCATTTCCTTTCACATACCATGGCCTTGAGGCAGGAGCAACAGACTGTGATGTACAGGAGCAGAAGAGGGATATAGACACTCCCTTTTTTTGTCATCCCATTTACCCAAGTGCTGCGAGGAAAATGTTACCAGGAAGCCGTTAAAGGGCAGCACTCGCTAGAGTCACAGATACATCTACATGCGACATTTACTCTGCCAAGAATGATTTATCCCTTCAGAAGGGAAGGCCTGAGTCACATCCTAGCATTAAAAACTAAATCACCAAGTGGAGAAAGATAACAGCTCTGCCCAACCTAGGCTTCTCTTTCAAACTATTGTGCCAACCTCTGCCCCTTCTTGGCTGAACAGTTGACTCTCTAGTTACACAGTGAGGCAAGGAGACCCTTGGTATTAAAGCCCAAAACTAAAAGTCAAGAGATCTTGGTTCTATTCCTTGTTGTGCAACTAAATCCATGAGGGACTGTCTCACTGCATCAACTTTCTTTCTGGGTAAAAGATGAATAATAATCAATCCCCACTGTACAGCAGAGGTTGTGAGAACACTTCAGTCCATGTCTGCAGAATTCTTAAAGATCCATAGATAGAAGAAGGTGTCAGGGAAATGGCAAAGGAACCTAGGACTAGAAGGGGCCTCTTGGGCCATTGAGTGCAGTTCTCTGCATTCACAGACAAACATTAACCCAAGGAATCCCCAAAATTGCCACATCAAACCCAAACCCACAGGTACCTGAAGAAATACTCAGAACACCAATAACACCTTATAACTTGCCAGACGTAAAAGCAGGAAATGTGAGGACACTGCCAATACCCTGCCACTGCAGTGACAGGCAAGTAGCTCCTTAATACATGCTAGGAAACACACTTTTCTTCATGCTACAGAGAAAGGTAAAAACCCTTACAGTCCATGACAATCTGACCTAGGGGAAATATTCCCTCCTGACCCCAAATTGGTCAATCAGCAAAACCATGAGGAAAAGAGCATGGCCCACTAGCTTGAAATGTCTGGGGTTTTTTAAGTGTAGCAACATCAGTGCACCCCACTCAAAAAACACCAACCTTATCAGTGGCCAACATCCCAATGCTTCACAAGAAGGTTAAGAAAGAAAACCACAACAACAAAAAACCCTGAAAAAGCAGTTGCATTCATGCGAGGAAAAAGAGTTCATCCTGGCACCAATTGGTGACCAGAAAATGTTGGGAGGCGTGGAACACCTGTGGACTGCAAACACACGACTGGATAACCCCCCCCTATGCCTGGTGGCTACTAGAGTTTGATTTTTATATGACCCTAACCACACCTGAGCAGGGATTTAGACATAGGTTTGGAGATGGGTATTGAGAACCCATTCCTACCAGAAAGAAGCCTAAAGGAGCTTACAGGAGTGGCAATACTCAAAACAAACAGTGTAAGAAATGAGGGTTACCACTGGGATGCTCCTGACTGGAATTCACTGTGAGTTATCAATCATACAGATTCATCCCTAGTATCTCCTGCTGTTAACTATTAGATTGTTCCCAGCTGTGTATGCTCATAGTTTTGTCCAACTCACTTTTATGAGGTTCAATTTGGAGCATCTGTGTTCTCACCAATTTGATTACTGTGGTTAAAAAAAAGTCCTCCAAACATCCAAATATTTCCAGTATTTACATAAGCACCAGTAAGTAGGCACAGAAGAAATACAGGGTCAGGATTAATGTGCACTGGCAAAACTATGTGGAAGCAGGCCAGGGCTGGAACAGCATGAGTGCAGGAGCCCTGCAGGTCAAGCTAATGTGTATGATGACAGCAAGAAGAGGAAAATGTTTATTGCAGAACCTGGCTACACTGTTCTTGCTCTTAACCAGGATTAATCACCCCTCACTTTTATGAGGAGATAAAGGTCTTACAATGTTTTGTTTAAAAAGATGATGGAAAAGAGTGCTTATCTAAAGCCAACTTAATCCAGAGAAGAGACTATGAGGGGATAATGGCAGAAGGTTCTTAAGCCAAGGGAAATTCCAGCAGCTGCACCTTCACAGGGAACCCAGCATGAACAGAAAATCTTCAGTTTCATCGGATGCTGTAAAGATCAGAACTCACAGGAGACTGAAAGAACCTGTGATCAGATATGTATGCCCATAACAACATACATGGAGGTGGCCTGCCTGTACATGTCTACATGCGCTTCTATGCACAACAAACATACACCTCAGAGCCTGTCCATTTATATGGGCCTTAAAAACAAAGCCCTCTTTCAAGACATTAGTAGTTTTCCCTGAGCAAAGACTACGGGATTTGATTCTATATTTGGTCTCAGTGATGTCTGACTTGCCTCTCCCCCAACAGCAGAGATAGACTCCAACAGCTACTGCCCCCAAAAAGCAATTCTGACCCCCAAGGCACTCAGAAATCCTGCAAAGGTAAAGGACTGGATGAAAATAGGCCTTCTTGGTCATGTCAAAGGGGTCAGTTTATCCTAAGCATTAGCTGCCTTTGCTGTGAATTTTGCCCTATTCAAAAGTATGGCTTTAAATATTCAATCGAAGATAAACAGCATCCTAGAAAACAGATAAAAACCTCTCAGAGGAGTCCCCTTTCCCCTAATGGAGGAGAAGGGATTTAGGCCAGTTACACTACCCTTGGAACCTTCTGACCAAATGTGAATGAGATTAAATGTGAACTTGGCCAGAAGAAAAGTGAAAGCACAAGAGGTGAAGGCAACACAATCTTAAAGAAGCCAGAGTAGCCTACACTGGCTTGGGTTTTTTGCTCCTTTGAAAACAGAACCATCATGCCTTCCTGCTTTGCATTGCCATCATGGGCAACTGGTGCCTCCTGAGTCAGGGGGGGCATTTGCCCCCTCTGCTCTTCACAGTGGCCAGTCAGCGACCAGAGGTGCGGGAACCCCCATGGCTGATCCCGCCGACCCACAAGTGGCACTTTCAGGTATGTGCGATCAGCCACAGGGGGACTGCAGGGATCGCTTCTCCTGGTACCCCACGCCCCGACCAGTGCTCTTGGGGGGGGGGGGGGGGGGGGGGGGGGGGGGGCATGTGCACCCACTACGTGTCGCCACTGATTGCCATCATTCATAACTGTGAAGCTTTGATGATCTTCTGGAAGCAAAGACTACAGCAAGTTAAGGGAATGATGTGTGATGCATAATAAGGCTTCTTCCAGATGGGTTCCCCAGCTCTGAAACACTTCTCCTTCCAGAACCTAAGCCTGGCAGCCTTTCATACAATGTGTCTCTTTAGTCAAACTGATTGATTCTAAATGCTGAATCCCCCTTGAAAAAACAGGATTTTGAAGGACAGCCCTAGGGGTTTGAAAGGTCCCATCAAGAAAGAGCAAGGGAACATATTAGGCTCTCTTTGAATGCTTCAAAGGGCCCAATGCCACCACTGTGATAGATTTCCCTATAACACAAATGTGGAAACCTCTTCATAGTTGCAAAGAGACCTATACCACAAAGCTTATTCAGATCAGCAGTTTTAGTTTAGTCTATTAATTTGGATTCAGATTGCAACTCTTTTCCAAAGCTGAAGGAAACTGGAATCAGCAGTTTTTGGTCTGTGCCCCATTATCACTACAGAACTGGTTTGGAAGCTGTTCTGCATTGTTCACCTCCTGAGCAGATGCTGGAGTACCAGAAGTCTCACAAGGAGCTTTGTTCTCATGCAATTCTCTTTCCAAAGATACAGGGCAGGTTCATATGAACCTGGGGCTTCCCTATAGCTAACCTTCAACCCCTTCAGTTTTCACCCCTACCCCTCCCTGTGGAAGCTTCACAAGGCCCAATGTCCAGACTGATCACTCCATTGCACAGAAATGTCATCATGCTGAGAGTCATTTGGCAGCACCTGCCAGAGACGACTGTATGTTTTATAACAGCCCATTAACGCAAGGTTCTTAATGAAAATGAAAGCTGTTAATGAAGCCAAAAGGCAGCAGCAGCCTCTAGTCTGAGGAGGGCAATTAAGCAGGAAGGGAGGGGATGATGGGAGAATAAAATTAACACACAGATAAAGAAAAAGGCAACCTGCTGTAGCATTAGCATTAATGTAGTTATGACAAACCATCCAGATTCATTTATAAAAACATTTTGTTTCCCTTTAGTGGGATATTTTTATATCTTAGGCTGATGCAACAACAGCACTTTGCTCCCTCTGAGACACAGACATCAAACAGTGCAACACCCACAGGATTTCAATGCTACCGAGATACAGTCCCTATGGAAAACAAAGATCTAGGCATGGTATATCAGCACAGTTAAAGAGGAAAAAGAATTATTGGATCTCCATTTAGCTCCCTCTCATTTCCACTGGGTGCATGTGCCGGACTGTTCCCAACAGTAGATTGTTCCTGTTACTCTACAGCTTAATGCTATTGCTCTCATTATTACAATATTCATTATTAATATTGGGCCAAAATTTTCCTTTCTGTAATTCAAGGGCATCGTTTATATTTAAATCCCTTGAGATTACCCAATGGAACATTTCTTCTTCTTGGTATAGATGCTTGAGGTACCAAGCCATAATTTCACGTGTATTTCCTTGTCCCTTGGTCAACATTCAGCTACATGTAGAAGGGCCTGAATTCTATTTCAGTTCATATGCCTAAGGGGTACTTAGATACCTAACTGCAATCCTGTTCTACCCTGCTCAAATCCCTGAAAAACATGAATGTGTAGGTATATGGGTCTTCCTTCTCCCTGCTGCTTTTGGTGACTTAGTCTTAAGCCAAAGAAGAAAGCTTGTTACAAAAGATAACCTGTTGATTTTTTTCAGGAACTTAAATGCATCCTATTCCACCCAGCCCAGTACTGTTGAGATGAAATAGGAATTACAGATAGGTCCTTTACATTCTGACTGTAAATAACATGTGTAAGCCTTAATCACTGGGGCCTTGTCAATATTCACAAATATACTGATGCTCCAACACCAAAGTGCTCAAGACTCTTAACATGTTAGTCTAAGTAGAGAGATGAACTACTTTCCTATCCCTCTATGATGCCATTGCATTCATGCAATACAATATCACATTGAACTGCTTTGCCACCATATTCCTTTGCAAGCTCCTGTCTAAGTTTTGGTTATAACCCCCATACAGCAATATGAGTCACATTTTTTACCCCAGAGCTGATTTTTTTTCTACACTGGTGTTTAAAACTCTTTCCCTTTGGTATAATCTACACAGTTAATTGATGGATCACTTGTGCCTCTCTTCGTGATCACTAATGGAGGAGTTCGATAAAACTGAAGACATTTACATTAGTGCAAACAGACTTTGCACCAGTATAAAAAGGACTGGACATGATTTACAGCCCTACACATAGGTAACCTAGTTGAATCCAACGAAACGTACCCTGACAAAAATCACGTAAGACTACATTGGTATAAATTAGCCAAGAGTAAGTTTAATATGCTTGTGGTTATCCTGGGGTAGCTGTTTGCTTTCCCTAGCATCTATTGGTGAGACATTATAACAGTGCACACTATGTACTGGGATATGTTCTGGATTCCAGTGTTATGTACACTGGCATACAAAACCAAAATACATAAATATGGTTATGTTGAATGTCTAGGCCGGATTCTAACATCCACTCCTGAGATGCTTAGGCTTCTCAGTTCACCACAATGCTATTTATTTTGTTACTGTCCTTCAGCCAGTTTCAGGCAACTAATTTCAGGCTATTCATACGTAAGACAAAACTGAGATTACATGGGGCAATATGTCAAATACTTCACCACAGTCTAGACATATCACAGGCACCACCTTCCTTCCATTCATTCATTTTATAATATGATGAAAAAAGTAATCAAGATGGTCTGGCATGAGTTGTAATTTACAACTCCCTCTTCTCCCCTCTTCCCCCCCCCCCCCCATTCATTGTTCATGGTTCTGTTATTATATATACCTGCATACTTTTTTTGCTAATATTGCTCTCATGATTTTATTAGAGGTTGATAAGAGTTTTAAGAAATTGTTTGAAATTGCCTCCTGATTCCAAAAAGTATTTGGTTAAGGGCTAGGGTCTAATGATATGCAAGGATATTTTAGTGCTGTCACTGTGAATAATGTAAAGGGTGGACATATATTACTTATTACTGTTGAGACACACATCTTGCCACCACAATGGTTGCACATGCTCAAGACAGCATGCTAGCCCATAGAATAAAGGACTGATGGTCCCCAGGCCCCCTGGGTTGGATGATCTTATTGACTTGGCAAAGGCTACTGCAAGGCATAACATGTAGGCCATATGTCCAGCAGCATGAACAAGTCAAATGCTGTCAAACCAAGCAAAGAGGAAGCGGGTAATATATTACAGACACCATAAGCATTGAGGCAGAGAAGCACAGCTTTCACAACAGTGCTAAAATGCTGCTAATCTAAGAAAAATATATTTGTGATTGGCAAAGTAACTGCTGCTCTAAAATGGGTGTACCCTTGTCAGCAAAAAAAGTGAATTGCAAACTGTAAACAACCAATAGCAAGGGCATGTATCTTTGTAGTAGAGTTTTTCATTTTTCTCTCCCTAGGGCAGGCACACCACTGATCCTTTGTGGTAGCCTAATAGACATCCTTAGTTTCAAGTTGAGCCATATTGTGTTGTTACTGCAGCAGAGACTGAGGGTGGAGGTACAACAGTTTTGTGTTTATTTAATCATTTACTTATATGTTTACCTCAGTATTTCCAAGCCATTAATTTGTACTCATTCAGTCCTATATAACCATCACACCTGCTTGCTTGTCATCTTCCCCTCACTCCCCACCTTTTTTATTGTTACACTTACACTCACTTGTTAGATTTGTCAATCACATCATAAAGCCTTCTTCTGGGCAGGGAAAGTATCTTCTTAGAAGAGCACACAGTATTCAGCACAATTTGGCTTTGATTCTGTTTGGGGACTTTAGACAGTTATACTGTATAAAATAATAAAGGGAGTGACAGAATCCTGCTTGCAACTGTCTGGTTTTGGGTAATCCCAGCTGAAAAGTTTGTCCAGTTGCTGGTGAGTCACTCTCCAATGAGTAAGGAAAGAAGAAATATGGATTTAAAAAAAAGGAGAGAATATAAAACAAACTTAAAATTGTTATGAGGCTCCTCCAGAAGGCTATATTCTGCATCAGATGAAAGCTTCCCTCACACCATCAACTCCCTGATGTCAACCCAGCATTCTGAGGGCACCCAGAGTGCAGGAGATTTAAACCCTCACCCATTATCATCACTGACTATCCCATTCCCAGCTCTTCCAAACAGAGGAGAGCATCCATTACCACCTCCTTCCACTTTGTTCCTGTTTAGAATTCAGATTTACATTTCTAAATGTTTCCAGCTGCAGCAGTAATAACAACAGAAAGCTGTTGGCTGGCAAAGCAGCCTGTGGTATGCTCTCACTCTCGCTGCTGCATTGTACCCCTGGGAAGCTTGAAGACCTACAATTTAACCTCTTTATGAGAGGATTGAATAACTAGCTCTATTTACAGCTGTTTATGTGGCATCCCAAAAGGCACCAGGTAAACACCTGAACCCAGACAATCACCCATTGTAACTAGAGCCTTGCCATGTAATAAATACACAGTCCAGTAAAAGGACAGATAATCTCGTAATACGAGACTCTTGATTCAGTCTTGTTCTTCTAGTGTTTTCCCTTCTCCTCTAAACTACTATGTTAACAAAGTAAAATCTCCATGAACAATAGAAGTCAGCCATCCCATTTCCTGGGAAGCCAGGTGACTCATCTTCCAAGGAGAAGTTTTTTTTTCTTTTTAATTCCCTCTGTTGTTGACATTTCTCAGCAGCCAGGAACTGAGAAACAAAAGTGAGTGTTAAGTTCTCTAAAAATAGTATCTTTGCCTAGACTGGCTCCTAACTACTTTTCCTGGGTTTCTGATCTCCCTTGATCTCCCTACCCCATGTACCTGAGAGTACATATAGTCCACAGCTTATGAGTGGTGAATGGGAATCAGAATTCCTAGCTTCTATTTCTGGATCTATGTTGTATGTCTTTGGACAAATCAGTTTTTCTCTTCCTCAGTTTCCCCTTCTATCAGGTAGGCAATAACTGTGCTTGTAGGCGCAATGGAAAACCTCCTCTGCAAAGGTCAGTCAAAGCCTCTCATTTCCAGTCCTTATTCCACACAAAGCTCTGGTTGCTACAGGCCAATGCTGAGGTACATGGCTTAACACTGAAGTGCCTGGAAGAGAACAGAAGGTAATGCTACAGGTCAGAAATAAAAAGCACTAGCAGATCTCCCTTGTGCCAGCTTTGGGTTAAGAAAGGACATAACACCAGGTTAAAATCAAGGTGTTTATTGCAGAGCTTTGGGCAATTCCAAGTAGTCTCAGTGGGGTAAGGTGCAGCACAGAATCGAGTCATTCTAGATGCAGCAAGAAGACTGGTTTATAAACGTTCCATAAGGGAAAGGATTTGAGAAAGAATGATATTAACGGAGAGTCATTCTGTTAAAAACACACTTGAGACTAAATAACTCCTTGCACAGTTATCCATCAATACAAATAAGGTAACACAAACTGACGCACTGAGATTAGAGTCAGAATTAGAAACTCAACAGAAACAATTATTACCCAATGAAAATTAGAGCAGGGGCTCACACAATTATTCTAGGACTCCAGTACCATGTTACTGAAATCTCCATGGACAAGTATATCTCTAACTGCTGCAACATCAAATTCTACAAGTTCTTTGATGCCAAATGTCTTATTGGAAAATCTTCCACTGTGTCACTAAATGAACCTGGGTTATGGCAGAACATCTTCCCATCCATTCCACAGTGTGAAGTCTGGACAGCAAGGCAAAGGGTTTAGCAGTAGCTAAATACATGACAGGCAGAGTCAGATATTAAAGGGTTTCAAAGCAGAGAAACATTATCAACCACATATTTATTCCAAGACCAATGAGCCAGATTCCCCAGTCTTCACTTATACCTTCTTTAGAACAAACTTACTGAGCAAGGGAGAGTTCATATTATTTCAGAACTGGAGCAAAAACAAGTAAGAAGCTAGGATTTACCCAATGTTGATAATACAAAATAGGCCATTAACATTAACTGGTTCCCTTTCAGAACTCAGCAGAGAAGCCAAGGATCAAGTGGGCCTTGGAGACTGACCTATCCATTTGTTCCTTATGCCAAGGTGGAGGCATTCTTGTGGGCAGGGATAGTATGTTTGGCCAGGGAACCACACTGCACTGTGCTACAGTGACTCAGCACTCAAGTCAAGAAATTCACTCTCTTAGCCTCTCAACCTGCCTTCTTTTTGTAATACAAAATATCCTCAAGTATAAATCTGCCTAATGGGTAAAAGCAGAGAGTTCTTTCCCCAAGTCTTACTTCCAAAGCAGAGAATATCATAGTCCAGCAAGCAAAACCCTAGTCTTTGTGGTATGTATCTACGACAAACACACAAGGTAAGAGACAGAATTCTATGTGCCAACGTTCCCATGCTACAGAGGGAAACATGGGCAGAACTCACCTAGCACTTGACCACACCCTTGAGAACAACTATAAACATATGTTGCCTCCCAATCTAGCACCCTCCACGTGAAAACCTTAATACACATACAAACCTATTCATTCAAATAGCATCATTGGGATGTAGGGAGGTATTACTAACTGTCTTACAGATGGGGAAGCTGAGGTTCAAAGCGATTAAGATATTTGCCCAAGGACACAGAAGAAATCATAGCCAACAAAGCCAAGAACAGAACTCAGTTCTCATGCCCTTGGTCTTGCCCATAAGAGCATCTTCCTTTCCACAACATCATCCCAAGATCAGGTACCATGTTCTCACAGGAAAGGGTATTTCCCTCACCCCCTAGAGGCCAAAAGGCTGAGTTGGCTTTCACTCTCTTTCTTTTTGCTAATGGGAAGAAAGGAAAAAAAAACCCCAAACCCCCCACACACATACATACCCTTATTCTAATCCTAGTGCAATTCTCGCTGCTCTTTCTTAATCCTTCCACCTGTGAGATAATTGCTAGCATTCTGGAAAGAACTCAATACTAATCATAGACTTGCATATAAAAAGACAAAGAGAGCCAGATAAAACAGAAGAAAAAGAAATCACAAGGTCTGAATTAACCAAGCAAATATGCATCCATTACAGAGGCTCCGCTTAACCAGCCTCTCTCACAATGGATAAAAGATTCAACACAGGGGGAGAGGGGGAGCCTAAGAAAAGCCATGTCAGTAAATCATGAGTTTAACCCTCTTTTGTGCACACTGTCAGGTGAGATCATATATAAAAAAAAAATCAAAAAATTTTAAAAAAAGCCACCATTAGTAATACTTAACTACCTACAATTCAGCAAGTAATAATACATGGGGATATCACCTCTCCTCACCCAGTCACTCTGTCCGAAAGGACAGTGATCATGGCGACCTCCTTTTCTAGTACTCTAATAATGTTACTCCTCTGTATGCATCCCCTACCACATCAGAATCCTGTTCTTTGCCATCAAGAGACTAAGCATTCTCACTACGCCCATCTCTCCTGCCATTTTCCTCCACTTCTCCTGATCCCTTCTTTCTACTCTTTGTTTTCTTCCAATACTATTGACATTCAAGTTCTCTCTGAACTTGGAAAACCACACCACTTCCTCTTCCCATTAAGTTCCCACTCCCCTTTAACCTGCAAAGCTCTCCCTAAAACCCACAATCCTGCAGAACAAACACTTCCTGTCTCTGGTCACATGTACTCTCTCCACAAACTTCTTTAATGAAACAGTTACGTTGCATGTGTATTATCTTGCTGTGACTCATCTATCACGTACAGTATTGCATAGAATGTGGCTTATTCACGTCATAAAAAGCCACAGCAATTTATAGCACTATGTAAATAATAATTAATTAATTAATTAATTAATTAATATGATCATCGTCTACTCATTTTTCTCAGGAAAGCCACTTAGCAGCTGGAATCTAAGCCTGGGTGATGCTGATAGAACAAGTAAAAGAAAAAATCTAGGTTATTCAATGGTTTAAAAAGCCACAGTGTTCTAGTGGTTAGAGTAGGGACCTAGGTACCAAAACTATTTCCCATTCTTCCACTGATGAACATCATCCCTCTGTACTTCAGGTTCTTCAACTGTTAAATAAGGGGAAAAATCTATTCTACCCCTTTACTAAATTATAATGTTTCATACTTACTATTTACTGCTTTTAGGGTACTTTACAAACACCATCTAACAAAACTGTACAGCCCTGCTGTGCCCTACATCAGGATCATTGCCCCCACTTCACAGATGGGAAAAGAAAGGCTCACATAAGAAGTCAGTGGCAGAACCAGGAATACAACCTCCATCCCCTGATTCAATGCCTTCACTTAAAACACTAGCCTGTTGATCTGTAGATATTTCTTAGGCATCCATCAGCAGTGACGCAATATGAAAAGGAAGAGTTAGGTACTCTATTGCTGCTGATGGCAAGCCATGAGCTAAATGAAATTCTCTCTCCTTTTGCAGCAGGCTGGTGGCGCACTGGAAAACAACGTAGCAGAGCAGCAGTAACCCCTCATGAGAAAGGCTGAATAGGTCTCCTAACTCCTCAAATGAATTGTTGATAACAGACCTAATCTCTAGAAAGTACAGAATCAGTTTCTGGCCACTAAACACATCAAACAAGGAACTTCAAGCTCCTGAATCAGTCAGACAGGGAAAGAGACAAAGAGAAAGTGAGTCCTGAAATGTATTTCTTTTCAGTTATTTTTGGAAAAGGAGACAAAAGGGGGGGGGGATGGTTAGGGGTGCACTGGAAAGCTGACAAAAATCATTATTCTCTATAAATTGCTTTGACATTGTATAGGCATTGACCTTCACAGCACTACCAGTTTAATGGCATTTACTTCAACAGTAGCTGATTTCACTATTAAATAGGGATGCACAGCAAAAGATTATACAAGTAAATCACTCTTGTAAATATTTAATATCATTGCCTTTCTTTTTTCCCTTTTAACAAATCACTATCAAAGGCAGAGCACAGAGTAGAAAACACATTTATTTATTCTATCCTGGAAAAAGCTTAGTGCTCATGCATTTTATCTATCTAGTTCTCCAAATGACTTTGACACTTGAAAGCCCTTGTGATCAAAACAGTCTGAAGGAAGGCAATTTTGCAACCATTTAAGACTGATTTCATGCACTGATCAACATCTACCAAACTTGCCTGATGGAACAGCACAAAGTTTAACCCAGTAGATAGATAGAAAATACCTGAAGGAGAAAATTAGTAAGAAAGCTACACTGGTTTAAATAAAAGTCTTCTTAGAAGACAGAAAGAGAATCTAATGCCATTTTCCCTAGATTTTTTAAAAATCATTACTTGGGAAGTGGAAGGGAAACACTAAAATAAAATTTAAAAAAAATCGTTCTCATGTTTATTGCCCATATCTCAAAGCAAGTCAAAATTACTAATGATGCACATAATACAGTGCATCTGGCAATGGAAAACTTACTGAGAACCTGAAATGCTAAAGAGTAATTGGGCATCTTAGGGGAAACAGGTCATTTGTAAAGACATTGAGACTGATGAATTATACATTCTGATTTTTCTAGAATCAGGAAAAGAAGCTTTCCAAGGCTGCAGCACACAGTATGTTACAATGATGACCTATTCAAAGTGTCTATGACCAATGTTAGCAACTTTTCAATGAAAAAATACTCTGAAAAGATGACAACTAAAGAAATGCATCTCTTAAACAATTCATACCTATAACAGGACAGTAAGTTAACAGGTATTTAAAAGGTGACTGTATATTAGATAATGAAATGATCTAGAGAGGTTTGACTTTTGGAAGAATATAAAGAACACATAAACCCTGAAGCATAACGATTAGACTTTAATGGCACCTCCCCCTACAAATAGTCCCACTGACTTCAGTGGGACTATCTGTGGAGTAAGGTAATAGGTTGAGCAAGGCGATCCAAATCTAGCCTAAATTACCTGATAAAGGTGTTCTCATAGCTGAATTTGTAGGTTATGCAAGGAACTGTCCAGGATCATGTAACAATAACTCGTGGAGGGGGGGGGCGCGCGCGCACGCATTTGGACAGGTAGCTCTCCAAGGTGCTGAAATAAAATTCTAAGAACAGCCAGATTCTGTCCAGAGTTCTGTGACTCGAGTTCACAGCAGCTGTAACCAAGACCTACACAGGTTCTGTAATCTATTTGTTATGATCCAGCAAAGTGCTGTTCAGGTTTCCAATCCTCAAACTCACAGGGCAAGCCAAGAGCTACATGAGGTTCTTTTATCTACATTCACAGGTCTGGAAAATAACTGGTCACAGTTTGATTTCCAGTGCTGCAGGATGAACCAAGAATTGTTCACAGATCTGGCACCTGAACACACAATAAGGACAAAGGTTCTTCAGTGATATTTATTCAAGTCATTCTTTTAACATTTCAAGGCTTATAACAATTAGCCCCCTACATAAACAAGTGTAATTTTTTTAGATTTCAAGAAGTGGTCAGTTCATTTATCATGAGCCTGGTCATTTTTAGTACTGTAGTAAAAAAAATAAAATGTGTGCACTTAATAAAGTTGGAATAATAAAATCCACTTGCATATAATGAGTGCAGTGCAGATACTGTAGCTTTCAGATGACACATTTTTGTTACCAATACCAGTTTCTAAAAATAAAAGGACTGTATGTTTTTATATCACACATTAAAATGCTGCCAGTCATCAGAAAAGAAGTATTTCATATATTACAAAGAATCTTGGTCTCCTTCACAAGTAATCAAAGCCATAAACAATTCCCAAATCAAATTGTGACGGGGGGTTTACAGAGAAAGGTATTCAAACAACACATATAATGGATGGAATTAAATAGCAAACACTTACCAACGTATACTACACAGACTCTTCTTATTCTAAGTGCAGGAAAGAAATGTGGTATCTCAGACACCACTGTGTGGTAACTCCTAGCAAATGCTGCTGAGTTTTTAATGGTGACAAATTCTCAAAACAGCACTTCTGTTTTGTGTTTGGAACCTTACCTTAAGAAACAGTCTCAGTAAAAAAAAAACTGTTCCTTTTAAACACAATACAACCTTTAACTTTAATAAGAACAGAAAAAAGAGCATTGTTTGGTGAGAATGTTCTATAATTCCTCAGGCTGCTCTCAGAGAGACTGATTCTCTTCTGCAGTACTTTACACCAGTGTGATTCCACTTGTTCCATGGGGGTAAAACTAGCATAAAATGGCTGGAATGCAATGAAGAGTACTGCTCTTCGTGAACTGCCACTACACCAAACTTCTCATGACATAAAGCATATATAGTACCAAATATAAAACTTCCAGGAAGTCCTACAAAATACATGAGGGGTCTTGATCTTGGACAGTTCAGAGCTCCCCCACCATGGGTGCTGAGTTCTTTAAACTCCCATTCACTTTAATTGAGGACATGCAGTGTCCTGAAGGAACACTCAGCAACTTGCAAGATCAAGCCTTAAGTAGTACCAATTTCAAAACACACAAATGTCAAAACAAAGCAGGGAGGTTCAGCCACTGTGCTTATTTCAATACAATTCTTCATCTCCCTGTGCCTAATATTCTACAAAACCTTTCCTTATGTTACAGAACAAGGGTGGCCAACCTGCAGTATGAGTGCCACAAATGGCATGGGCAACCACTGCTTGTGCATACCGCAGATCAAGAAGGGAACAAGCAGATAGGACAGGAAGCAGAAAGCAGAGCAGCAAATGGGGCAGGGAACACAGGAAAGGAAGAAGGCGGCAGAGCAGCAGATTGGGTAGGGGAAGGAATTGTAGTGGCACTCGGGGAGGGTGCAGGGCTAATTTGTGGCAAGCCTGACAAAATGGTTGTTACAGGAGATCAATATGAACAATATCAGTTCACATTGTAGCATCATTTTCTTTCAGGTGAGTGCATTCACTTTTACCAGGCACTTAAAATGATTGTGATATTGAAAGCCAGTGTGAAAAGGAGTCAAAGGCTTCCAAGAGATTAAAGCAGTGATTCTCAACCTTTTTAGACTCAAGGCACTCCTCATTATACTAAAGGCACCCATCAGAAAGTGCCAGCTCTTAGCTTTCACTCATTTTTTACTACAGAAAAATGATAGAGCAATTCTTATGTTGCAAAAAACTCTGAAAGACCAGAACAGGTCAGAATGCCTTTAAAACTCTGGATTTCTATTGAAAGTCTCTGGATGTCCTTCGTGAATTCTGTGTAGGTGTTTGCACACCTAATGTTGCTAATATTGGAAGGCACCCTATGGCACATTGTAGAAGGATCTTGTAGCACCCTGGGGTGCTTCTTGACCCTGGGTAAGAATCAGTTGGTGAGAGAATGCACACTTGAATGAAAAGTGATGGCTAATGAGTGACAGAAAAGATCACAGCCTGGTAATCAGTAAGAAGGGCTGGAAACCAGCATACTGACATGTCCTTAGATATGGTAGAGATCACTAAACCATTAGACTTAGGGAGTAGGAGTAAAAAAACTGAGAAGTGTTTTATACACCTGCCAAAAGGATGACACTCTTTGCACTAATGATTTTACAACCATTTGTATGGCATGCTATCAGCTAATCGCCAGTCAAAATATTTACTATCAGGTACAGTAATGCAAACGAGACTGCTGTTTCTGAGCATTCAAGCCTGATGCATCAGATCCAGCTTACACAGCACATATTTTATAAACTGTTCAATGCTGTAACATTATCACTCGTGTCCATGAAAGGCCACAATGAGCCTTAAAACAAGAAACTCATGTCTTTGGGTTTCATATTTTGCAGGGCTGTCTGATGTGTGTGACAAGGGGTCTATTTCAGTTCCTGATGACATTATCATCACTTTACCGCATTACCATAAAGCCCAGGAAATAAGCTATTACCCACCATCACTCCTCCCAAATGTTATCACAAAGAATCAAGCATTCACATAACAGCATTAACTGTCAGAATTAGAGTCCATTTAAACAGCAGCTGTTCCTTCCTTCCTAAATAGGTTCTCTGTTCAAAACTTGCACTGGCCTCCTTAACAAGTGCCTTTCTAGATATAAGTAACAAAATAATGTTTTAAAAAGCCCCATATTTTAAGGATGACATTTCCTTTCCCTGCATCACTATTACCATCTAAGTAATATTTAAATGAAAATAAATCTCAGGAATCCAACAGAGGTGTTTCATCACCAGGGATCCTGGTTTTCTCTGATGTAAAAAAATAACCACTAATATATATGTGAAATGAAACACCACTATACACGAGTGGTGTTTCATTTTCAATCATGGAAAATGTGGATTTTGGGTTACATCATTTAATCTGAAAATTGGGGATTTTATTTTTAAATCAGAGAAAACTAGGATCCCTGTTCATCGCTCAGTGCTTCTGTGTGTGCGCTTTTCTCTTCTTTCAACTCTGACTAGAAATGGAAAGTGAATTTATTGCCTGTTTCATTTTCATATTCACAAGCACCAACCCAAGTCCACCTGGTGTTTAGGGGCCTTGAAAACTTAGGGAAATGTTTAATTTTTAATCTCTGGAGATTTTTTCCCCGTGAAACTAATTCTAAATTTTGAAACGATCTGTTTGTTTTTATATAAAAATAATTCCTCATTCTCACTATAACCTAACCTGTCCATTCGTTTCAATTGTCAGACTGTTCCTTTTGTACAAATAAAGCCAACTGGTATATTCTGTGCTTACAAAGAAAAGTGCTGTTTAAATTTTTTTGCCCCTTTCAGCTGCTTTGCATCGTTATTGTCCACTGGAAAGACTCCAACCTGCAGGAAAAAAACACTTTAAAACGTTAACTGAAATGACTAAATATATGCCAGGAAAAGGAGCAATGTCTCTTTAAGAGTCAACAGTAAATTAACTTGCCCAAAAGAGTGCAATAATTAGCAGTTAGTAGCTTATTAAAAGGATGGCAAAGGCCAAGCTGCCATCTGGGATCTCCAGTTTCTTGTGATTGTTATTATGTCAAGATGTGCAAGTTGCATTAGCTTTCATGTCACTGTGCTTGCCCTTACTTTACATGTAAATTTTAATGAAAGATACAGCACTTTAAAAATCAGACGTCCATCAAAAGAGCTATTAGTCTGGCTTTTACAAAGCATATGGCCTGTTTCTCTACCTCTGCATCTCTACACACCACTGAATGCCGCAAATTAAAAAAAAAAAAAGAGAGGGAGAGAGACACTCAGAGAAAGGCAGAGAAAGCCTTTCAATGGTATCAATTAAATATTCTCTTTGTGCAGAGTGAAACCTGAGCCCCCATCAAAAACAGCAGACTACAATACCACATAAGAGGACAATATTTCTGCTGCTGTTTACACACAACACAACCATGATGCTTTTAACTCTCAAAGGAATCATTCTTCTTAATGAAAATTAAAGCCAGTCAAGAGTCAGCTGTTTATTCACATATAAAAAAGACAGTTTTAAGAGGAGACAGAAAGACTGTAGATAATATATTGAAATAACCTATAAATTACAGAACGCTAGATGTATTACTATATATTTTGCATGTGTATATTATCTATACACACTGATTATGCATGTGTTCTTATGCAAAAATGATTTTTGCTGTTAATTTCACTTTGTAGCATCCCATTTGTCTGGACTCATAAATAGACTGGAGAGGGAAAAAAAGTAGGAATTATTTACAACATTTTTGCAAAATATCTCTCCTTTTTAAATTGGTCATAGTTCAAACTTTTGATAGACGTTTTTACCAAAATTCTGAAATGCAGAACATTTCTACCAGCATTATAATTAAAACAAAAAAAATCAGATAAATGTTTTGAAAAAAAATTGTCCTTCTTTCTTCAAAATCTGAAATCCAGAATATGTCCATCATTTCTAATACTATATGAAGGAATTAGATACAAGTTGTAATACTGTCTTTTAATAGGTACAATACAAAATCTGCTGCATCAGTTTTGATTATTAAAAGATGATTTAGTCGGAAGTAAACCTATGTTCAAGCATCTCTGGCTTTATTCTATGATTTTTATGGATTGGACATTTACAAATCATAAAACAACATTTTTCATTTCTTTAAACCAACATTGAAAGGAAGTAAATCATCAGTCATCAGCCTCCCAACCAAGACATTTATTTTTATTTTTAGGGGAGAAAAACAAATCACACTGGCTCTCAAAACATAAGAGAAAAAATTAAACAGCAGAAAGCCAGAAAAATGGAACATTCATTTTTAAAGCACAAATATGCTTCAGACAGTTTACAGGACAAATCAACTGCTTAAGAGATGCAAACAAAGTTGGCAATAAATCTAACGGTGTCTTTTTCCCCTTATGACTAGATATTTATAAAGCACAAGTCAGTTTGTTTTCATAATTATTTACTGGTATTTCACTTAAGCATTTGCAAAAACCCTTGATTATTCAGCTGAACTTATTCACCTGGTTCATAAATCTCAGTAATGCTACTTGTAAAGAGGAACAAGGAAATCATTTAGCAGGCCAGCAATTTAAGTCCAGTATTTTTTTTTTTAATCTCTGAATTCATAAAAGGAGGACAATTTTTTTGTGCCATCACCTCCTATTCAACATTATTAGCAGTTTAAAAAATAAACAAGAAACCTGTCCTGCCCAGTAAGAACAGGTACAGTATTGGAAAACTTAAACTTACCAGAATCAAACTTAGTTTGGACTAAGAAGCCAACCAGACTTTGACACTCCAAGGGCTACCCAGAAAATTTGCCGGCAGCCTTTGGGCAAGTACTAAACATTTAAAAAAATAAAATGTCCAGACACATAATATAAAAATACTTAAGTGTTCATCCTCCCCTCATGATGGCAAGAAACTTGCAGATTGGTGTTAGACAGCAATAAAATCCTGATGCTGTTCAATTTTTCACCTTGACATTTGACATCACAGTTATTGATGAAGGAGAGCAGAAAGAACAGAGACTGTATTTTAGGACATTTAGGACTGTGGATTATACTTGGCATTTTGAGCGCTGGTGCATTAAAGGACAGGCATAGAAACCAGTTATGTTCTCACTTCTGTACTTAAATTTAAAAGTATTTTGGGTGCTTTTCAACACACTGAGTAAAAACTTGGCCCTATTGAAGTGAATGGTCAGTATGCTACTAACTTCAGTAGGACCAAGATTTCACCAACTGCTCAAAATCATTCCTGACAGAACTCTATTGGAATCCCAGTACTGAATTTGGCCTATTTCTTTGAAGACACCAACTTCAACAGAAAGCTAAAGTCAAAGTAAGAACAAAGATAGAACAAAAAAAATTGCAAGAAGCAGGGAATATATAATGAAATATAGCAAGAAGGCCAATTATCATTTACTTAATCAAAGTCTGTCAAGAGGACAAATGATACAGAAGAATGTGACTACACTAACTCCAGCTCAACAGCAAATTAGAGTTGGGTATATATGATCTATGTTACTGTCATCTATTTGTTAGGGAGTGGTAGGGAAACACACTCAATATAACTGTTCTTTAACTCACAAGTTACTCCCCCATAAGAAAGGCTGGGCACTACAACTAAGGCAAAAATAAATAAATATCCTACCCACTCCTCCCTGAATGTGATAACCATACATTAACTTTAGAACTATGACTGTTTTTCATTTTCAAATATCCAATGCAACCAAACCTGTGGATCTACCCAGCTTCTAAAACCACAAGAGTATACAGTGCATAAATGCCCTTTTGCCCCTTCCCTGTATTTTGGCTGCTGCTGCCACTCACCATGAAAACACCTGTGCTTGATTTTATTCATATTTCTTTCCAAAAATGCACTAAAAAAGCCCCTCATACTTTGAGAGAGACAGAAGAAATATATTTACTACTAAAAGAAGCAATAAATGCGAGATGTGGGATTTGGTTGTTCTCAGTAGTGAAGGAAGGGTCACGGACTGAAGCTGTTTTATGAACCAAATAAACCATGCACCCTTTGCCTTTGTATATGGTATGTGACAAAGTGACTGCCACTCTTTACTAAAAAGCACAATGAGAATGCAAAGAAATAAGGACCTTCCACGCGCAACTACCATGGCATTCTGAACTGCCTTTTCTGTAGGCGGCAAATATGTACACATGTGTGAGTACACAGCTGAGCCCTTTTAAAAAGAAGTCATTTCTTGAACAGAACAATGGACTCCCATGTAGCCATTCACCATAACTGGAACTGCTCTTTGCACATTGCTAGGGATTGAAACAATTTGCCATTTTTATTTCACTTCACTGTAAACTTGCACTACAAGTGAATTTCCAGTAGGGCCTCATTTCCACAGACTTACTACAACAGAACTCTTTGGCCCTATGAGCCTGATCTACACTACAAAATATTATTACCTCTGAAAGAATAATTGTTTAGGATAAACAGAGGGTAATACTGATCCTAAGCAAGATTTTCCCTGGTCCACACTGACTGCTCAGGTACAGCAAGGTGTCAGTTAAGTCAATTACTGCAAATATATTCAGTCACCATGATATTTTTGACTGTGTACCTTGAACTTCTACTTTCCATAGTGCCTTACATGGCAATATGGTCTGTACCTCCTCTGAACAAACACATCTCATAGGCCATACCTTGACTGGCACTTCAGAAGAAAGTGGACTGCTGCAACCACTGGGGTTTTTTTAAGTACCAGCCAGAACACAAAAGTTCTAACTCAATCAGAAGTTTTATTAAATCATTGGGAGATCCATAAATATGAATATGTACAAGAAACACAGGTTGCAGTGCAAAGGATCAATACAGATAGAGACATTACATTACATTGGTTTACATTAATAAACCAAGTGCCCCTGTGGAGATCAGAACTCATGGGAAGAAGGATAACTATCAGAAACCATTTGTGGATCGAAGAAGGGCTCACTGTGAGCATATCTCCTGACCTGTTGCACTCTTCCAAATACTCTGTTACCATCAGACACTTGAGGCCCAGTTGTTTACAAGCCCTGAAACACGTGAGCTCCTCTGTTCCAAATGATGCTGCTCAACAGGTCAGATTAGCAAGTAGAGTATTTGTTGGGTAGTAGCTAAGACTCAGGACAATACAGCCTGTTCATCTGTCTGTCAACGTGCTTAATTTTATTTAAGCAAGGGTTCACAATTTATCAATTAATTTTCCTCTCCCTTCTCTCTCCCCTTCCAAATACCTAATCCAATTGGTGACCCACAGCAAGTTCACGGAGGTTTGCTTTTTTGACAGTTTTGATTAGGGATGGTTGACTGCCCTGCCTGTGTGCTAGCGATAGGTGTGAACTGCTGAACTGCAAGTTGGAGAGACACGTCAGCCTAACCACTTCACTTGCTCTGCTTTAATGAGCTGAAAAAGAAATGGACCCACTTCGTTTAGCAGTGCCAATTTTTCTCTCGTCTCCCATGCAGATCCAAGCATCTCAGTGGCCCTTTGTTTAAAACAGGACTTCAAAAAGAGAGAGGAGAGCACATAAATGAAGAAAAGAAACCACATATTCCTACCTGAGCTAAAAGTTGGTGACGGGCATATCCTGCTACTGCTGAAGCCAAGGACAGCATTCCCAGCAATGGGACAATTTCAATGGGGCAGAAATACTAATTTGCCACTCAACCGGCCCTTTCTGGTTTTTGCCTGCATGTATCCGATGGTCACAATTTACTCTGGTTTCTTAAATTTCACAGCATTTTGCCACTCTGTACAAACACATGCCTCAGTTTACACAGCAACAAGGCATAGAGTTGAGGTGTTAACGTTAATAAATAACCTGTTATCATTCTATATGGGCTGAGGAGACTTTTTTCTTCTTTTTCTTTTTCCTTTGCTAAAGGCATTAAACTCCAATGTGAACACCATTCATTAAAATTAATTTTACCCCCCAACGCATTAACATTTTAAAAACAGATCAGTATTCAGAATGAAAAGAAAGCAATCTCTACCTTTACTTCTACCTAGAGACAGGAAGTTGTGCAGCCATTTAATGAAGGTGCAGAAGGGAATCCACCATGGGGGAGGCAAGAAAGAAGAGCAAGAAGAAGGATAAAAAAAAAAAAAATCAGGTCACTAGGCACACACACACACACACAAATAACAGGAGCACGAGAACATGCCTGACACAAAAGCAACATCACACAACAAATCATCGTGTACAACATAAATGGAAACACCACAGCTAAGGAACAAAGAAAAGCTTAAGCAGTGGACAGGATGACTAGCCAGTGTCTGCTTAAGCCCTCATCTTTACTTTGATTTTCGATGGAGAAATGCAAACTGCTCATGCAATAGCACTTCAACAATCCACATCACACCACATCAAATCCCAAACAACAGATTAGAAGGGGATAAAAACATCTTGCAGAAATATATCTGCTAAATATATTCCGCCTACCAACCCTAATATGTTTGTATAGAAAACTGACACCACATAGAATATATATTTATACACATACATACATTTACATATCTTATGCATATCCCACACATATAAACATTCATCAAAGTGGAGTAATATGGAGGTGATTGGCAAGGATAGGCCTTGGGGTGAAATGAACCAGCAGCAGTGGCAGTGGCTTGAGATACAGAAGGCAACAGACTTTAAACTATTCAACCAGGCAAGTGGTTGTGGACAGGATTGGTGCAAACTAGCCTGGGGCATTCTGCTCTCCACATACAAACCAGGTCGCAACTTGCCACGTAAGTACCAATTGCTTTCCTTCGTGTAATTGGGTAGCAGGAGTCATGCACAGGCATACTGGGTGCAAGCCACGGCAGAGAAGCCCCAGCCTGGCAGGAGGCAAGCGGGGAGGGGCGGCCCTGGGCTCCAAGTGGTGGCATCAGGTTGCAGAGGGACTAGCAGGAGCTGGTGTAGATGGTGACATTTTACTGTGGAGCTAATTAGTCAACTCCACAGTTAAAGCACACATGTAGATGTACCCACTGGGACTAAGTGGGGCCACAAAGGTTTGGTATACTGGTAATTCCCAAGAAGTGTCACTCCCCTCTCTTGACTTACTATCATATTCAGGTTTTAGGCTTCTGGTTTAAGACCAGCAACCAAGACATGCCAAGGGCACTATTTCTTGCATTTACTTTATTAATAGCACATGAATATCTCTGAGCACAAAGGCCAGCTGAGCAGTAAATAGAACCAAAAAGCAAGTGAAGTGCCCTCCAGAGTTTGCCCAGGTTTTCTGAAGACTCAAGGGAGTTGACTCCTGTCATCTAGGCTGGACCCAATCTCCCCATCACACTGGAAGAGCAGGCTAAAAGAAAAGCCTTTGTCTTTCTTCCTATAGCTCCCACGGCTGTCCTTACTGTGTGGTAAGAGCTTTGTTCTGTACAAAGAACAGTCATATACAAAATCTCCATGAGGTGCATGGCAACTATGCCCCTTTCCCCAGTTAAATTGATCCTTTCCAGAATCTGGCTCTATCTTCTTACCACTTGGACTCTCTTTAACAGCTAGACCTTCTTTTTTAAGGTCTGTGACCAAACTGGTACAGACCATTCTAGCAATACCCAAACTGTATGTGCACATCTATATTTCAGTTAGAAACTTACTCCCTCTTGTATGAAGTACCCTAATGAACTCTTTCTGCTGCAGCCTGTAAATCTGGAACAAGCTAATCCTCAGGTTTGGTCCCATTCGTCTACCTCACCTAAGTCATAAACTCAGGGGTGGGCAAAATGCAGCCTGAGGGCTGGATGCAGCCTACTAGGCCATTCTATCTGGCAGGGCCTCAAAAAATTTAGAAAATTTATATTTATCTGCTCCTGACTGCCTGTCATATGGCCCTCAATGGCTTGCTAAAACTCAGTAAGCGGCCCCCCGCCCAAAATAATTGCCTGCCCCTGCATTAGGTACTTCATAACTGCATTAGTGAGACAAGGATGCATCTCCAAAGATGCTCCATGTATTAGCTATATACTTATTCAGCTAAATCCTCTCAGAACCAGAGCTCGCTCTTCCTCTCCCTCTCCCTGTATCAGTAACTGTCTACCCAGTTCCTTCGTTCTAGTCCAGTGCCCAGAGTGAGACCAGTGAACCAATTCTGTCACAATCAATAGGCCCGTAACAAAAGCCAGGCTGAGATATTAAAATATGGACTATGATTTAAGCCTAAATCTCATTTGTAGCCCATCCTGGGGTTAGCCCTGTTCATTTTTCAGTGCATTCTGTTCCATGCATATTTGAATATTTTAAGCTGCAGATGCAGAATGTACAGACCATTATATGCAATTTTCTTCAAGGCGTATAATGAGGTAGGATCATGCCATGAGGGCTATTAGCATGTTTTTGCAAAAATTTTGCTCTTAAAAATACAAAAGCAAATATTGAGGGCTGCATTTGCCAAGCAAGGACAAAAGTCACTACCAAAGGCCTCAAATGGAAGAAAGAAAAAGAGAAAATGCTTGGGGACATTCATAGAAGAGAGGAAAATTTCTCTTTTCCTCTGTTTACATTTACTTTCAGTTGTATTCACCCCATTATATGCACCATGGCTCTCTTCAGCCTCGCAGAAACCTCTCTCCTGGACATTAGTAAAGGAGGTCTCAATTTGGCAAATAGCCATGGCTAACAAAGTCAAAAAAGGAAAAATGCATATGGTATGACTGACAAATCTAGCCTGTGCCACACACCAAGTTGTCTTCTGCATGCCAGGCCAAACCAGAAAGAAACACAGATAATCTTCAATATTTATTCACTAGGAAGAAAAGGAAAGATGAAGGACTTACCTTGTTCACCCATCATCAGGTGCGAGAGGCCTTTGAGAAAGAGAGAGAGGAAGTGAAAAAGAAAGAACAAAAGAAATAAAGAGAAAGACATACATACATATATATATATATATATATATATATATACACACACAAATATATATATACACACACACACACACATATACACACATGTATTTATAGCAATCACTTATGCAATCTAATACGTCCTGGTATTAGTGCTCACATACTTCCAACAGGCTAAGTATGGATATCATCAACCATCATGCACACACACACCACTGCTTCCCAGATCAAACAGGAAAGCTTACATCAATCACAGGTAGAGAAAAATCTGATGTCAGTTGTAAGACTGCATACCCAGATAGTTACGTGTCTCAGGGGATGCTTAATTGGACTCATGTTATGTAAGCTTCCAGTGAAAGCCATGTGAATTTTCTAGGGAATGGCTCTCATACTCCTTGACAACCTAAAATCTGGGTACAACCCCTTGAGCTGGTCATTTAGGACTGAAGTTTGTGCTGATCAGAGAAAGGGAGGCCAGTATACTGCTATGGCTGTTCTAGATTAGCCAATTGTGTTAACTGCACGTACACACACACAGCTGTACTCATTCATGAATGCAGCAGCTTCAACAGATAATTTTTAGGAGTTAATAATCACCTGTCAAACCTACTAATTAAAGCTCAGAAGACCAGCATCAGAAGCAGATCTCAGAGGGACTTGGAAAAGAAATCTTGAAGCCTATTTTTAGTACCAATCCATTTTCTGTTCTTTGCCATTAACTATTGGAGATATGTCTCCAAGGGACAATGTGGGAATAACCCTAATGCTAGTCTCTGTTAGTCAGGGATGAAGCAGCAAGTGGTACAGCCACCCATCAGTGCAAGAGGTCAGAGGCCAAATCTATTTGGGGAAATGAGGCAGGAGTGATTATTTCAATTACCTGCCCCTACTTTGTGAGAAACAGTAGACCCCATCTCCAATAACTTCATTTTGGCATAAACCAAAATCTACTGCCAACCCCAATGAAAAAGAAACAATCACCCCCCAGCTGCAAACATGTTTGTTGTGCAGTTACATTTGTTGTGCAGTTACATTTGCCCCAGCAAGCCTATCTCATGTGATCCTCAACTGCTCTCATCCAGCTTTTCTGAACTTTCACTTCTTACCTTCTCCCCATCTCTTAAACAGCCCTGTCTATCCTGGAGATTCAGCTTGCTAGACCTGTGCTAACATGCACATAAACCCGCAAACACCTATTTAGTTCCATTCATTATGGACGTCAAACATAGCTACTAATGGTTCGTTATTTCAGGGGGACCAAAAGGCCAAGTGAGTCTATTAGAACGAAAGATTTTTCAACAAGCAGCACGATAAGTCTGAATTTGTTTATTTATATCTTTTGTAATTTTTCCCCTTGTTCTGGTGCAGGATTTGAAAGTCCAGATTAGCCCAAGATGATGTTCACCCACAGAGAACTCCATGCCAGATAAAGGGATTAATAACTGTGAAGTCTAAGGAATGCAAATATCTAAATGTTCTTGAAGATTATTGTGGATTTAGAAAAACAATCACAAACACAGGATAGGTTTATAAAGCATTTTTTTTTTACTATAAATAGCCAAATCAGGTTTGTTTCAATGGGACATATCCTTTTTTTAATTAGAAGACATGATCTAATTCTATAATTTGACTTCATCAGGGAGTAGTGGTAAGTTTCTGGCTGCATTTTAACCCATTAGTACCAGTGGGCAAGTGTCATGTTCAGATGAACACTCAAAAAATCTAAGCACATAGCCCAGGGTTGCCATGTAACTAACTACCTGCAATGATACCCAGAGAGAAGATACAGACCTTGACTCCTCAGCCCTTCACCATGTCAGAGAAGAGGAAGGCAGTGGCTAGGAGCTGTTTGACAGATCACCTGACATGCCTGGCACAAAGCACAGGGCATCTGGAGTGAGGAAAAAGCTGGTAAGGAACTCCCTTCCAACACTTTGATAGGCCTAGATTCTAGTGTTGTCCTGCCGGGAAATATTATGTAAAAATGATTTCCTAAAGTGATTTCTGCCCTGTTCTACTTCTGGTCAAATTCAAAATACAGGAACAGCTTATCATACTAGATTTTTCACCTGATTTTTTAGTCCCAGCTGGACACAAGAAGTGCAGAGATCACTGTAAACTAATGGCCAAAAGGAAGCATTTTTCTAACATGAAGGAAAAAGATTGGGACAGACTGCAACACAGGCAGACAGCACAGCCAGGTTCAAAGGGAACTAGACAAATTCATGGATTAATAGTTATTTATAGCTGTTGAACAGAGCAGTTGAAGATATTTCCTCTGGCCTCTGTAAACCAATAATGACAGATGCCAGGGAGATAATGAATAGGGGATAGATCACTTTAGATATATCCAGTTCAATGCCCTCCCTCTAAAGCATCCATCTTGGAGACAGGATATTGGGCTAGATGGACCAGTGGTCTGACCCAGTATGGTACTTCTTATGTTCTACAGGGGAGAGAATATTTGTTATTTGTTCTTGTGGTTTGTCCTTCTATAGTCCTTACTCAGATCTTTGTTTTGTAAACAGAAGGCCAAATATTCCCAACCCTAAATAATTATTTCTCTCACCTGAAAGTATTCATTCCAAGCAAATAAAAGTTAGAGGAAAATATGAGTGAAATCTCTAGTTCTCTCCAATACACCATGAATATCCAGGACCTTCAAGCTCTGGGGTCCTAAATTTGTCCTACCTTCCATTTACATGTGTACCAAAGAGCTCTATTAGTTATGCTAAAAACAACAGTGAAAGAAGGCTGAACTGATATTGGAGTCTCTTTTGAAAGATCCAAATTGTCTGTTACCCTATTTTCAAGATTTGTCAAAATACATTATATTTGAGATGTCATAAATTTTTGGAATACAAAAACCAAGGTCACCCCAATGTGGTATGATAACAGATCTAAAAAGGATGTGTATACTCCAAGGTTTTAATACAAGAGGTACAAGAAATTTGCAAAGCTGAAAAATCAGGCTAGGTTTTGCCAGACCTCTAGGCATCCATGCAACCATCACTATGGTATATAGGCATCATCCACAAATGTCAGTAAATCTTTCAGCAGTCTTAGGCTGCAAAATCTCAGGGCTGCAAAATCAGGCAAGGTAGAAGTGGGAAAGGGTCACATAATCCCCTATGTGCCAAATGCCATATTTTCACACATCTAGTCTTTATTACAACGAACTATTTGTTTTATGTATGTGTCCCAGTGCTAGGTTAGTGCTTGTTAAAGTCTATTCAGTTGACTGAATTGAAATAAGAGCCAAATAGAGAATGACATAAAAGGGAAAAATTACCGTATTTACCTGAAAAGAAGATGACCCTGACAACCCCCTCAATAATTAGATTTTACATAAGGAAAACATATAAATTTGTTGTAATTTTCCAGGTACGTAATCTAATTATTGGAGTTTGCCGTCCCCCTCCCACTGCTACAGCAGGGAAAATAAATCTGGGGGTTCAGACAACCCTTTGCTTTCTACTTCCCCCCAACTATTTCCTCTTACAGCTCCTTCCCCCTCCCCCTTCTTGTCAGACACTGCTGTCCCTGAATACATGGAAGTGAAGAGCAAATTAAAAAACAATAACATTGAAATTAAACATGGCTGTAGCAATTTGCATATAGTACCTATGAACTTAGTTTATCCAGGACTGATGTAGATTACCATGCTGCACTAACCTATCCTTGTGGTAGGTTCCCAGTAGCATCTCGGCCTTTTTGGCTAAGATCAAACGTGCATTTTTTGGCACCAAGGGGAGGAGCGCCTGGTGAGGGCCATCCCAGCCGCAGCAGGGGAGATCTGCATTTTTGGCACCAAGGGGAGTGTGTCAGGGCTGCCCCTGGCTCTCCTAGTACCAGCCCGGTATTGCAATACCTCCAGGTCCAGTGCCAGTTCCCTGGGGAGGGAACACCCACCCATTTTTTTAAGGGCCACACAAAAAAGCCTCCCATCAGCAAGTTTTCCCAATATGCGCTGCGTTTTATAGTCATGCTCAGTGTTGGATGTTTAATTACCTTCATACTTGGTTTCCATTACTGAGCACATGCTGCTTTTTGAAGCAGTTTTATGATAGATAACATATTTAGTGAGGTTTTCTGCATGTGATTATAAGCCAAGGGGCTATTCTCCCCATGCTAATTGAGGGGGGACTCATCTTGTATTCAAGTAAATACAGTAGTTCAGAGAGAATCGCTCATTTCTTGTGAACAAAGATACGTCCAAGCTACAATTTGGGTCTGAATGCAAACTTTTCCAAACCCCCCGTGTATTTGGATCTCAGCATTGCCATCACAAATTGAATGCGACAGCCCACTATCCTATCTCCAACAAGGGCTAGTAGGAAATGCTACAGAAAAAAGAGGTATGTAAAAATGCAATAATGCACAGTTATAGAATAACCAGCCAGCAGAGGAAGCTTATTTTCAACCTGAAAGAGTTACTGTTTCTCTACTTCTGAAAGCAAGAACTGAGTGACACTGAGGGAAAAAGGGCACTGTTCCTGAGGGAAGCCCACAGTATCTTTCTGAATGAATGATCTATTCTAGAGCAAAGAATTATACCTCTGAAAAAAGCAGTGAACCAAGCCTGTTTAAACTTTCTTCCATCAGAGAGAGTATGCGCTCACACAGATGAACCTGCATGGAGCCTGTATTTGACATGAAGACAAAATTGCTATGGTCTGGGACCTGGGACATACTGACCAAAAAGTTGAGCTTCTGTTGTGTCCTAATAGGGATCTCTGCCTATCGCTACTGGCACTTCCTATTTTGGCTTGGGGGTACTGTGGATTTTTCAAACCTGCTTCAGAATCAATCATTTCTGAAAGGTTAATTTTTTTTGACATTGCAAAATAACTTTTCTAAGAACTACATTGGAAAAAAAAAATTAGTGCCCCATTCCACTTTCCATATCAAAGCAGAGAAATTAAATAGTGCTAATTGCACAAAGTGCCAAGGGCCGACATTGGATTCTTATGAAGGCAGGAGAACATTTTTAAAAGTATCTTCAGAGCACAATTACATGAAAGAACAATGTAATTAAATAGTGGCCCTCCTGTTTAAGGACTTACTAGGGGCACTTTGCAGGGTGGAAGAGGTAATGATGGAAACCTTTCTAAAAAGATACATTTTCAATCTTAGTACTTAAAAAAGGGAAAAAAAGGAAAGCTACTAAACATAAAGGATTGGGGGAGGGTACAAATTCAGCTTTGAGTGACAAATGATTGAAGCAGTGAAGGAAGATGGAGTCCTTTTGTTCCAGTTAATTATAGCTTGTCCTGTTTTATTGGGCCAATGCTACTGTGGGAGGCTGGTTCCTTTATATTGGCTGAAACAAAGGGACGGCTGTGGAACTGCTACATTATGGCCAGAGGCCTTAATTTTCACCTTTTAATGGCAGTGCCAGTCTGACAGCCCTGGACCTGGAAGCACTGCAAGTATAAAAAGAAAGTATAAAAAGAGTGTATCCTGGGCAGCAGCTGGGCAAGCTTCTCCACTGTCAGACCTGCCAAGAACCATCAAGGGATACCCCTATGAATGACCCATTCATTCTCTATGACCCATTCAATCAATAGAGGTGCCCACTGTGATGTGAGTATAAGACATGGATACTGTACTTTTGGAAGCTCCACTGCTTCAGGATGTTGAAGTACCTCTTTTATAATGGAGTCAGATGGAGAGTTCAACTAAATCAGGGATACTACTAAAATGCTGCAGCTGTGTAGGAGAAGTGTACCCCAGAGAAGGAGGTATCCACTCCACCACTCTTCCTTTCCCTGTTCTCTATACAGGTGAACTTTTACAGGGAGCAAACTTTTTTTCCTCAGCCTCTCACCCTAGGTCCCCTTATTCCCATTTCCCTCTAATGACAAAAAGATGAAAAGGTTCCCTAGCTTTCAATGTAGACGTTCTCATACCCAAACACCTTGAAACATGGTAACTCTTCAGACCCAAAGAGCAAGACACAATCCCATTAGAATCTTGGGGCATCTCCAAAAATGCATGCACCCCAGACATTACTACAAGTGTGTCACTCTCAGCAGGACATACAGCTGGGATGCTGATGGGAGAGGGACCTCCAGTCTGGAAGGAGAGGACATAGTGTAATGTAAGGTGGAATATTCTTTTCAGGTCTAGGTTTCTGATGGACAGGCCAGTTCTGCACAGGTGAGCTGAGCTCCCAGCTTCTGATGTATATGGTGCTGCTACTTTTCATAGCTGGGCAAAGCTGCAGCACGGTGCAGAGAAGAGTCATTCTTCTTTGATTCATCAAGAATAATCACAGTAGCAAAGAGGCTCCTTATAGGGCCTAGCCCTACAGTCGGCTGGGAACTGAGCACAGTTATTGTAGCCTGAGGCCCACTTCCAGTCCAATTACACACAACAGCTGTGCTATTTCCTCTCTTCCGCTCTCTCCCCTCACTCTTCCAAATGTTCCCAGGGTTGGAATTAGGCTTTGTCACTGTCTGGGGATAGTGGTTTCAGAGGCAGAGCCAGGTTCAGCGGCACCTTTTCAGGGGGCCATGGTCAAGGACAAAAAGAATAGGAAATAAATGATGCAGATCACAAATCCTTGGGACAGGAATGCTACATAGGCAAGTGGATGTAAGAGCATATGAACATATGTAGATGAGTATACAAGAGGCTGCAGACACAGTAAGAGGCAATGTGCAAGTGTGAGTGGCTGAGGATTGTGTTTTGGGAGCTTGCAAATGAGGAGATGTGTGCATCAAGGCATCTTGGAAGAACTGGATGCCTTCAAGTCGGCAGGCCCGGATGAGCTCCATCCGAGGGTGCTGAAGGCACTGGCCGACATCATTGCAGAGCCACTGGCGGGAATATTCAAACGTTCGTGGTGCATGGGCCAAGTCCCGGAGGACTGGAAAAGAGCCAACATGGTCCCCATTTTCAAAAAGGGGAGGAAGGAGGACCCGGGCAACTAGAGGCCAGTCAGTCTCACCTCCATCCTTGGCAAAGTCTTTGAAAAAATTATCAAGGCTCACATTTGTGAGAGCCCGGCAGGGCAAATTATGCTGAGGGGAAACCAGCATGGGTTCGTGGCAGGCAGATCGTGCCTGACCAATCTAGTCTCTTTTTATGACCAGGTTACGAAACGCCTGGACACAGGAGGAGGGGTGGATGTCGTATACTTAGACTTCAGGAAGGCCTTCGATACGGTATCCCACCCCATACTGGTGAACAAGTTAAGAGGCTGTGACTTGGATGACTACACAGTCCGGTGGGTGGCGAATTGGCTGGAGGGTCGCACCCAGAGAGTCGTGGTAGATGGGTCAGTTTCGACCTGGAAGGGTGTGGGCAGTGGGGTCCCGCAGGGCTCGGTCCTTGGACCGATACTCTTTAATGTCTTCATCAGTGACTTGGATGAGGGAGTGAAGTGTACTCTGTCCAAGTTTGCAGATGACACAAAGCTATGGGGAGATGTGGACACACCGGAGGGCAGGGAACAGCTGCAAGCAGACCTGGCCAGGTTGGACAAGTGGGCAGAAACCAACAGAATGCAGTTCAACAAGGAGAAATGCAAAGTGCTGCACCTAGGAAGGAAAAATGTCCAGCACACCTACAGCCTAGGAAATTACCTGCTGGGTGGCACAGAGGTGGAAAGGGCTCTTGGAGTCCTAGTGAACATGAGTCGTCAGTGTGACAAAGCCATCAAAAAAGCCAATGGCACTTTATCGTGCATCAGCAGATGCATGATGAATAGGTCCAAGGAGGTGATACTTCCCCTCTATCGGGCGCTGGTCAGACCGCAGTTAGAGTACTGCGTGCAATTCTGGGCGCCACACTTCAAGAAGGATGCGGATAACCTGGAGAGGGTCCAGAGAAGGGCCACTCGTATGATCAAGGGCCTGCAGACCAAGCCCTATGAGGAGAGACTAGAGAAACTGGACCTTTTCAGCCTCCGCAAGAGAAGGTTGAGAGGCAACCTTGTGGCTGCCTGTAAGTTCATCACGGGGGCACAGAAGGGAATTGGTGAGTATTTATTCACCAAGGTGCCCCCGGGGATTACAAGAAACAATGGCCACAAGCTAGCAGAGAGCAGATTTAGATTGGACATTAGGAAGAACTTCTTCACAGTTCGAGTGGCCAAGGTCTGGAACGGGCTCCCAAGGGAGGTGGTGCTCTCCCCTACCCTGGGGGTCTTCAAGAGGAGGTTAGATGAGTATCTAGCTGGGGTCATCTAGACCCAGCACACTTTCCTGCTTATGCAGGGGGTCGGACTCGATGATCTATTGAGGTCCCTTCCAACCCTAACATCTATGAATCTATGAATCTATGAATCTGACAAAGACTGAATGTACACATGTGCAACAGAGACAATGTGGTGTGAGTGGGCAGGTGTGAAGCTAAGAAGCAGGTACAACTTGGTATCAGGGCATCTAAGAATTTGCATGCAAGCCTGTCTAAGAGAGTGTACATTCAAATATGGAAATGACTGACAGCCGTGCACAAAAGTATGTGCATATGAAAATGAATGTACAAGCGGCTTTAGGGGTACAGGTATTTATATTTTTTTCAAAGCTGTAGCCTTGTCCCATCCCTTCTGGGAGCAGGGAACTTCAAATGGCTTGAAACCTCATTGAAATGCTAGTGGTGCTAGCAGTATGGAGTTCCCCTCCAGGAAAATTGGGTGCAGTATCCTGGCATCCTGTATTCTTCCAGAGGTGGTTATTCCCTGTATGCAGGCAAGGTTTGATTCTTTCTTAGGACCTAGAATACCTAGGGCATTTCCACAAGGTCACACTTATTAATTTAAATGCAAACTCTAATCATCTGCAAAGCTGTGAGAAATGGCTGCAAGGCTGTCACTATAAACAGGCCCAGAGCATCTTCCCTAGGGAGGTCCAAGTAGGTCTCTCACCCAAAGAAGAGGAGGTAGTGGGTGCGGCTCTAACCTGCACAATAACATCAATCCCCTTAATCAAACATGACACCCATCTATCCTTCAGATATTCTCATAGGAGGAAGCACCTTGTCAGATCTTCTTTTCTATTAGCCTGTTCTTGACAATTTATTCTATTCTTTCAAGGCTCACAGACTACTGGCAAAAAGCAGGAAGTACAGGGGATGCAATGACTATCATGCAGAGGAGACTAACAAAAAGATAGGGTCCCTATTCTTGCAAGACAGTCGGCTATGCCCTGTCAAGTCACCATTAGTGTTCACACCATCAAAACCTAATAACACCATCCATGACAATCATACTATTCATCAAAGGATCTCTAAGTGCATTGTGAAGGTAAGCCAGCATCTGACCCCTTTTTTTTGGTGAACTGAATGAAATATCTACTTATGAACCAAGCTAAGACCTGACAAACTCATTTCCCTTGTGCAGTGTGTCAAGCAGGATGGGAAGCTGGTTCTCAGGAAGACAGTGGTATGCCTGCTGTTAGCCATTGTTCCAAAAGGATGCCCTCTTCACAGCCAGGAGACCTTATGAAAACACGTTTCATGTTTAAAGCAATGTCACTGTTTTCTTTAAGTAAGATTTCCCTGCACCTGGTAGGGCCTCTGCTAAAGAGAAATCTGGGAATCATGTACTTCACTGCAGCCAGCAAGAAGCCATTCAGAAAGATCTTGTTTTACTGGGGAATTAGTTCTAGCCAGTGTATTCAACAAGTCAAATTAATCAATTAATCAATGGGCCCTTTACAGCCCTTCTGCTGCCTGTGGGTAAATAGTTACATTAGCTCATAAAATCCCCAATTTGTCTTGCAAACAGTGAACGGTTAAAATGGCTGCTTGGCAGGGGCCCTGGGCTCCAATCTCTGAATCCTGATTGGCTGGATCATCCAGTAAGAAAGCTCCAGGCATGGCCAGACACACAGAAACCAAAGATCTGCATCTTCCCTTATTGTGTGCAAGGAAACCTGTTCTGTTTGAAGGCTACCCAATTCTGAGCAGCAATGTTAGTGCAGTGTGAGGCTTCATTTTTTCAAAATAGTCATGTATATCAATCCACTCTTGGATGTATATCAATCCATGACTCTTATTGGGTCATGATGACATGAACAATAACAACATCCACAAAGATTACAATATTCATTCGAGAAGCTCTAAGCACGTTATCCCATCTGGGAGTAGATATGTATCAGAGTTCAAAATATAGGGGCCAGGCACATATCTGAATGAGAATACAAATGTGCAAGCCTTCTAGAAAGAGTGATGAGAAGAATGTATGCGAGAGTGTGTAAAATTCTGGGAATAAGATCATGAGAGCAGGGGGAAGGAGAGTATGCACGCCTCCTTGCATGAGCCCATTGTGAGAGCATCCACAAATGAGAGAGGACTACAGGACAGGGGAGCCCAATCAAAGAGTACATGGAGAACCTACACAGGAAACAGCACTTTGCCCTGTGAGTGTGAATACTTCCTCCGTTCTCCAAGCCACACACAGCAGTAACAGTGTGGCTCTGATCCTGTTGCCATGTTACCATTGTCTGGACCTATCCTATCTGGCTGTACTCTGTAGTCTACTCAAGCCAGAGCAGAAACTGTTGCTTTGCAAGGCAGCAGTCGTTCACAGTGCAGAATGTTATCACCAGTATGTGAAATGGCCAATCTGCAGTGAGCCAGTGTCACCAAGTTTCAATCTTCCTTCACAGCCACGGGCACAGATGGCTTCAGTACATAGTGGAGAGGGCTATAACCCCAGACTTCTTCCATGCAAGTCCCAACACACCTGACTTCCTAGGGCAGATAAAGCCTTAGCTCCTGTTTTTCCTGGTTGCTGAGGAAACTGGCTGTTAACATCTGTGGATGCATTCTGTGGCATGCCAGGGGCTATGTTTGCCACGAGGCTCGTTTCAAGCTTCTAATATGCACTTGCCGTGTGTGAAGACACCTTTTTTGTACAGACATGCAAAATACCGGGTGCTTTTTGTCAGTAAATAGGGTACCAGTGAGAGTGGTTTATAAGGTACTAATGAATGGTTTACAAAGGCTAAAAGACAGGGGAATTTATCCAAGCCACTAACTGGCTTGAAAAAGTGACTGCAAACTCTAATTATTCAATGGTTGAAAAAGAACAAAAGAGTACGTGGAAGAATGTTCAGGTCCAGTCCTGGCACCATGAGTTAAAGGGAGATTTGTGTACAGCTTAGATGGAAAGAACAGACTCCCTTAGCAGCCATCCAAGGTACTGGCTCCATTCAAGGCAATGGCCAGACTAGGACTGGACTCTCACTTTGAGTTTGCTGACACAAACATATGCCAGTAAACCAATGGAGCATTTGGGTGCGAGGTCAAAATCAGGGCTCTTGCCTGTAGTAGCAGCAGAATGGGACTATGGAGCAAGGCACTTCAGACTTTGGATCAACATCCTTTGGCAGCAATAGACAAGGGATTCATACCCCCATCAGGGATGAGACAAGTGAGCTGGGAAATAAATGAGAATTGGAGTTCTCTGTAGCTGAACATTTCCATGGGGCAACCCCACCAAAAAATAAATCCCAGCCCCTAAACACTTCATTTTTTCTCTCAACTGATTCATTCACACATTATAAACAAAGGGACTGCCAAGTGAAGTTTCTACTTATTTTTTTAAAGGAGCTTACAACCCACAGTCTGACGAGAACTGTTCCCACCATGTTTTCGTTTAGAAAAAAAGAAAAACAGCCTATGTGCATGTTAATGGAAATCTTCACATAACAGCTTTTGGCTCTGGGACTAACACATGGAGCAGACTCCCACTGACAATTGAAACTGACTGGTCTAATTTCAGAATCCCAAACTGCATGAAGGTAAAAATCATCAATCAATCAATCAATCAATCAATCAATCAATCAATCAACAAACTGTACAAAATAGCAATAATACAATAAGCAGTCTCTTATTGGACAATATATTTTTAAAGAAATGTGACTTTTTTTTTTATCTTGACAGTGTCCCTTTAACTGATCAACACAGTTTTGTCCTCCAAAGTGGATCTTGCAATGGAATAGCTGTGGAGGGTGCCTTGATTTAAAGGCCTTGCAATTCAGTCCTCCAGTTCTCATTATGAATATTCCCTCTGCACAGTCACAGATTTCCACCCACTCTTGCTGCACCCCCGCCCCCCCAAACACCCATCTTTTAGCTCAACAAATATGACACTCACCTGGAATATGATTGACATCTGTCGAGGTGTTTTCATGGGAAGCAGAAGGGAGGGAAGGGGGAAAAAAAGAGGGAGAAAAAGAAAAGAGAAAAGAGAGAAAAGCATTAGAAACACCACACAGCAACTCAGCGTCCTTGCATGGAAATCAATTTCATGCAAAACCAGAAGTAACTAGGTTTGTTTGAAGGCCATCCATCCACAGCCAAGTGCCCACCCATGCAAGGGAAAAGGGTTTGGCTCCCCCTCCACTGTGCATGTAAAAATGAAATCCACTGTCATATCTGTCCGGAGAGAGAGCTTCTGGAATCAGATAGAATGAAGCCACACTTGTTCCTGCAAGAATATTAGTTAGAATATTCTGTGTCTCTTCAAGCACAAATGCAAACGAACAAACCAACCAACCCCATGAGTCTGCAGCAGGCTTTGTACTTCACATAAATTCAAGCAAATTTTCAGAAAATGGAAAGGAACCTGCTCCTCTTGAAGAGAAGTCACTTGAATTTATGACCAGTTGCAGGGCTCTGAACAGTCCCAAAGGCCTAGGAGAAAGCCTGTCCCTTTTCATTCTACCTGCCCATTGTTCCAAGGGACCATCCTTCATTGCAGACAGCACAGTGTGTGAGCAAATTGGCTCTTCCCAAGATGCTGGATTCAGACCAAATGCCATTCAATATTTGTCCCTCCTTATGGCACAAGACCACTCTGCCCATCAATCACATTAATACCACAAATTAGTCCAATAAAAAGGAGAGGAACAGGGAACTGTAAATGGTTGTATCCATCACAGAGCAGGTACACCATAGGAGCCACAATGTCCACTTTGGTACAGAGCCCATAAAGTCCAGTGAACACAACAACAAAGAGATTCCAACTTATTTCCCCCTTTTTTTTTTTTACTATCTCTAGTTTAGTCCCATTCTACACAATTACTGTTGTCATAAAACTATTAAGGTGAGCCTCTTAAAACTCCTCTATTTGGATGGGAGTAGAATCTTCCAAGGAAATTCAGAGTGCTTCAGAAAGTAGTGCTGACAATCAACATGTGGCAGCCTTCCCTGCAAGCCTGTACCTAGGGGTACAAATAGATGTCACTAAATGAAGCAGATCAGCTGTTCCAGGCTGTGCCCCAGGACAATTGATTCATTTCAGTGGGTGACACACATTGCCAGTTGTCCTGCATCAGGCAGGGGCCTGATCCTGCCAAACAAAGGACAATACATTCCCTGCTTGCAGAGATGTACCTTGGGGAATCTTCAGGCCTCACCTCTGTAAGCGGAGAAGGCCAGGATTCCCCACTCACAGATGTGTGCTGAAGATTCCTCAGGGCACACCTCAGCAAGCAGGAAACTTCAGCTTTCCCTGCTTACAGAGATGCACCCTGGAGATTCCCTAGAGCACATCTCTGTAAGAGGTGAAAGCTGGACAGTCACTTCCGGGACCTGAGGAGCCCAATCCTGTACAGAAATTCCTGAGGTGCACAGAATCAGGCCCCTCAAGCCCCAGTAGTGCCTGCCAGGGGCAGCTGGAGAGCATGGGGAGCTCCAGGCTGCCTGCGCTCTTGCGCCATAAAGCTAACAAATGTCTGCTGCAATAAAGAGGCAAAACTATTACCACCTTTTTTCTGGGCCACAAATTTTGGCATTTGTGGTGTGACAAATGGCATGAACACCTGTTTGCTTTCTCTTTGTGCCATCATAAAAGTTATGTTAGCACAAAAAGTGACGTCTATTTATACCCTAAGCCCAGGCCCCTGTGTGGTGATAAAGACGCTGTGGTGCTAGGATAACCATTTTTCAGATATGATGTTAACCACCTGTGGTAGTTCAAGCTTCCAAGGCATTTCTCCCACAGGACTGGCAGTGTGCTATGCTGGGTGCCTTGGCATAATGCAAACCCTCCACTTTCTGTCAGCTTCTCTATTCCCCAACCTCTCTCCTAAACTGTTGGGATGTTGCAAAATGTTGTGACTGCCACGTGCCATCCATGAGGTACCTGAATTTCAAACTGTCTTTGGGATCCTTTGAGAATCACCATACATGACACATGAGAGACTCATCAAACTGTTCTAGCCTGAAGAGCCAATAATCCAAAAAAGGCAACACAAAGAAGGGAAGGAATGCAGACCCAGATCAAACCATTTACATTGCTTAGGTTACACATCCTAACAACCTATCAGTACCCAAGCTGGACCCAGTATTTTGACATGTCCTTTTTAACATAGAAGGGTGAGTTATTTTAAGCTGTTGACAGAGAAGCAAGAGGAGACGTTTGGTCCTGAAAGGTCACTAGGGAGAAGTAGGAAAAGTCATTTGTACAGAACAGAGCATAGAGCGTGGCAGGGAGAGAGATCAAAGACAAGGGCATAAGTGCAGAGAGAACCTTGATGTGAGTGCAGGGAGAGTGTACTGCAGGAGAACAGTGAAAGACACTGGGGTGGTCTGAGCTGGGAGATTATGAGAGGGAATCTGTGGTAATCTAGGAAGATAACTGTAGCTTTCAGGAGTGAGAGGTTAGAGCAGCGTAAGGTATCACAGTTACTGCTGATGATTCAGGAGCTGCATCATGAGGCAGGCACACAAATCCAGTTCCAAGTTCTCTTCCTCTCATGAACTTCATCCCAAACCAACTGTTCAAATACATGAACAGTCACAAAGACTGGCTGACATGGCAGCAGACTTTGTTATAGCCAGCATTGCACTGTCCTGAGAATGACATCTATGAGCTCCATTTTGGTTGGGATCTCCGATCTGATATTACCGGATTCTGTGTATGGGCCTAAGTGGAGTATGGGATTGGAAAGGAGAACAAGAATAAAACATATGAAGTAAAAAGAGAAGGGGCACTGGGCTGATTGCCACTTTTTGGAACAGCACTTATTTAACTGCATATTAATTAAACACAGGGAACAACGAGGTGGCAATGGCTGTACAGAGCATCACCAGAGTGTGGTCTCCAAATACATCAGGTACAAATGTGATCAGAAGGAGCAGTCAGCAAGGGGACCTTGGTTTATGAATCACAAGTTACAAATTGCTTTACCAGTGCTGCTTGCCTAGGGCTTGTCCTCCTACCTAACCTATTTCCTCCCTGAACCCTCATTCCTGGCCAGCATTTTAGAAAGCCCTTATCATTCCACACAGAGAAGATGCACTAAAAAGTCAAACATTTACTCCACAGCAAGACCTCTGTAGTTGTGATTTTGGTAGCACCCCACAGTCACTACAGGAATTTCCTATTCTAACTGCAAAGGGAGAGTGTTGCAGACACCCCCCCATGTGGTATTTGTTGGCAAATGCTAGTTTTTAATCAGTGAAACTGCTTAGATTTTATTTTACATAAGTTATTTTATTTAGTTTTAAAATGTGTAAGAGAGTTACTTTCTATCTAAAAATGAAAGATGTTCACACGCAGCCTGCAAGCCCTCACAAGACACCCTGTGATACCACACCAATGAATGTGCAGCTGAGTTCTGGTATATAATTAGAATTGCTGCTGTCCAGCTCATATCTGCAGAGTAGACAATCTTCAACAAGGGGACTCACTAGTAATAAACCAATATATTAAGCTCAGCACCCAAGGACTGCCTCATACTGCATGTGGCTCAGTACTTGGAAGAGGCCCTTCAATGTCAGGAAGAAAGGATGAAGGTGAAGATGACATTTTTAGAATTGTTTTGCATTATCTTGTGTCCTCACTTTGAGACATTCTGTCATTGTGCTCAGAACCTAGAGGCCAAGGGCCAGATCCTATTTTACCTTTTGGCCTCTAAGTGGTACTCAGTATGTATGGGGGAATTTACACCTTACACTCAGACCACACTAAGCACTTAAAACACAGCAGTCTGCACGGTAAAGCTCATTAATTCGTGCTAAATGCCCTCTGAGTATCTCAAGGTTCTGCCACTTCAGGCAAGAGTTAACTCTGGACTTGCGCTACCTAACTCTTCAAGTTAAATTTGCTTTATAGAGATAAAATGAGCAATTTGTAGTTCTCCAGCATCTTATGCATTGCTCCCAGCCCTGCTCTCCTCCCAGCAGGACTAGAGCGGGGGTATCCCAGCCCCTAGCAATGCCCCTGCTCGCTAGCCCTCTAGTGGCAAGTCGGAGGTGTGCAGGCAAGAAATAATATTAAAGTGTGACTAACAGCATGTGCCAACTTAAACAGTGCTTAATGTTCCACAGGTTTAATAAATGTAACATGTAACTTCACCCTGACAGTGTGGTCCTACTCCATTCTGCTTGAGTCCCTGAAAACATATTAACACAAAAGGCAAATGGGCCTCTCCACTACTGATTTTCATGACTTAGTCTTAAAGCAAAGATAATGGCATATTACAAACTTAGTCACATTAACAGTTTTTCTGGGACTGAAGCCATGTGGAATAAGACCCACACTTAAGGACCTAAGTCCATTTTGATCTCTAATGGGTGACAGGCTCTGTCTTAAAGACCTTTTTATTTGGTTTGGTTTTAAAAGAACAGTACTTCCACTTCCTCCCTCCTTCTGCAACACAAGCTCGTCTTCCCCTCACCTGTGTCTCCTACCACTGACAGCAAGAAGGCAAAGCCCTGTCCCATTCAAAATACAAAAGACAGAGCCCACAGCAACAGAAAAGCCCAGTGACCACAGGACTCTGTCCCATGTGGCTGGAGGTTTATCCACTTCCTCTGGTTCAGAGCACTTCAAACAAAAGAAGGTTTGTCTGTCAACAAAAGGCCGGGCAGGGTTTGCTTGATCCTATACACAAGGGCCCATTTATTGCGCCTTTGTAGATGGCTGAGCTGCAAGCCGGTGCTGTTTGCTTTTGTTCTTTGATGCTAATAGCTCAGTTGAAAGACAGATCAGCGGGGTTGCTGCCTTTGTCAGGTGCAGCCCCAGCCATCTGGGTGGGGCAAGAAAGGAAATAGGAGGATGAAGGGGATAGGGAGGAACAAAGCCAATTCTGTTATACCAGTGTCTGCAATCAGAATGTCTGAGGTATTTTATATTTTATTTTTTTATATGAAATTTAGCACCAGTGAATGATGCAGACTTGAGACCTGTGGAGAGCAAAGGACAGGTACAGATTAGAGAACCTAACAGGGCTTCCATATACACCAGCGCTGCCAGCAGACCTCAATCCTGAGTCAGAGAGACCCATTTCAGAAGAGGAAGTCCTGTTGCCATGGCCCATTCAGTCTTTGTCTTTTTTGACATGCTGCAGACACCTGTCTTCTCACAGCTAGACTGAGACCCATCGATCCATTTCACACAAGTCACCAAACAGCCGTCAGATGGGAACAACTTGGGCTGAATGGGAACAAGTGACTTAAAACTGAATGCGTGTGTCTCATATTACAAATCACCTGAGCCCTCCAATGTACACCTACAGGGTTCTCAGATTACTCTGTCTTTGTATTACAACCAGTGGAGAGGTTTGGAGAGCAATTCAAGTATTATGTGGGGAAAGATAGCAGAGGTTGTGAAACAAAGAGGGAACTTGTTCAAGGTGATGCCTAACCAAAAGAGATCCTAAATTCAGGCATAAAATAAGTGTATTCCAAAGAATAATTACTCCGTACTCATTAAAAAAAATAAGATTGAAACCTGCCTTGCCCCTCACCGCACTGCAAACAGAGTGGAAATATACAGACATAATTCCATTGCCCGAGGCTCATATGGTCAGGAACTTTCAGTTACCCAATCTGATTGGCTGACTTCCCCCCTGCTAAGATATATATGAAAGTATATCAATCAAGGGACTAGACTGATGCAGTGACAGCTGCCTGGGATGTGGCTTGAAAAGATATATGCTGAGCAGGTCTAGGCTAAGCCATCATCAAGGAATCTCCAGGGTGTTGCAGGAAGTGATACTGGCAATTCAGAAGTGGGTACATTCCCTTTTAACTTGGTTCTGATGCATATTTTGGATTAGAAGGACAAATCCAAAATTTAGATGACTTAAGTCTCACTTTTCCTGTGTCAAAGTGTTAGACCCAGGGCTCTAATATGGGCAATATCATGCTGCCACCTTAACCCTGCATGTCCAAGTGGACCTGGCAGGTTGTTCCCTTTCTGTCCTAACACATTGGGCAACATTATTGATGCAGTGGGAAGAAAGGTTGCAAAGTAGCATAGACCTCTCACATTACTCCTCATGGTTCAAATCCAACCATGGGTCACTGATGAAAATGAGTATTTAAATATCCACAAACTTGATCAGTCTGTGTTAAGCTCACAAACTTGTTTGGTCTGTGTTAGCTGAGCTCTGCAACAGCATTTATTCTGAGCTCTCAGGCCAAAAATCTTGGGATTGTTGTCTGTGCCCACAATAGAAAATCCGTGTTGCTTACATTGACATTTTGGCTCCATTAAGTCAAAAGGATTTTTTCCATTGACTTCAACAAGGTCAAGATTTCATTCTGTATGTTTGTTCAGCATCTCCTCCCCAAACATCAGGACCAGATTCATCTCTAGTGCTTTTCCACTGATGGAGAACTCAATGGAACTCAATGGAGTTCAACTAGGATAAATTTGCCAATGCTACCAGGGAATATGATGGCTGTTACTATGCTGAATGCCAGTCACTGGGAACTTCATGATTACAGCATACATAGATTTATCATCCCATTTCAAATACCCAGGTCCTTAATAATTGAGCTAATGAAGAACTTTTTTTCTCCTGTCAGCGTTGTACAGTCCTGATGCTACCCAGGAAAAAGTGGTAACGTACATACAAGTACATTCATTAGAATTGATAATATTTCTGTCTTGTCTTTCATCAGGAAGGATCTCTTAGGCTTTAATGTCTTGGAAGTAGCTACTCACTTGGACATTTTATAGCACTGCATACGTTTACAGGCCTGGGCAAATAGTTAATAATTGGGCTCCCAAAGCACTTCATTCATTGTGATTATAAGAATCACTCATCAAGTACTGAAATGGAGCCGGGGCTGAGGTGCAACACAGCAACAGTTTAACAGTTTGCAGCAATGCTACACAATAATTTGGGACATGAAGAATATTTTATACAGCTGGATAAGTAAGGGCAATTTAGAAAGGCAGAATGGAACCCTTCTATAATTTGTCTTGACACTGAGATTAGCTTCATCTGCCCTTGCTAAAAGTGAGGTGGGATTTTTAATGACCACTAGCAGTCAGCAACATAGATTTAAATTTCATCTGAATGAGGTCTGATGTGCATGGCTCTTTCCCACCCTTCTTCTGCTTCCATCACCTTCAATTTAAGGTGCTGAGCAGTCTGAATGTATCATTTATGACAGTGCCCTCTGCTGAGAAGAGCATCAAACCTGCTTATTCTTGTGTGAGCATGTCACTCTGTAGGGTTGGAGTGAGGCCATAAATCAGTAGTTTTCAACCTTTTCAGACTCAAGGTACCCTTCATTAAACTCAAGGCACCCCTCAGACAATGCCAGCTCTTAATATTCATTTGTTCTTTGACTACAGAAAAGTAGGAGAGCAATACTTTTGCTGCCAAAAAAAAAACTCCAGACGACCAAAAGTCAGAGTGTTTTTAACACTCAGAATTCTCATGTGAAATCTTGAGAGTGTTGGTTGTGCTCATGTTGGCCTAAGGACATAGGCAGAAAAGGTTCTTTGGGTAAAGGTGATATCTTTTATTAGATCAACTAAATAGTGGGAAAATTGTTCTTTCCAAGCTTTCAGGTACAAACACTCTTCTACAGGCAGAGGGAGTCACCTCCCTTTCCCTGAAGAAGGGCATTTGTACCTGAAAGCTTGTAAAGAATAATTTTTCCAACTATTTAGATCGTCTAATAAAAGATATCATATTGACCCTTGTCTGCCATTTGAAATCTCTGGATTTATCTTGTGAATCATAGATTCATAGATGTTAGGGTCAGAAGGGACCTCAATAGATCATCGAGTCCGACCCCCTGCATAGGCAGGAAAGAGTGCTGGGTTCAGATGACCCCAGCTAGATGCCTATCTGACCTCCTCTTGAAGACCCCCAGGGTAGGGGAGAGCACCACCTCCCTTGGGAGCCAATTCCAGACTTTGGCCACTCTAACTGTGAAGAAGTTCTTCCTAATGTCTAGTCTAAATCTGCACTCTGCTAGCTTATGGCCATTATTTCTTGTAACCCCCAGGGGTGCCTTGGTGAGTAAAGCCTCACCAATTCCCTTCTGTGCTCCCATGATGAACTTATAGGCAGCTACAAGGTCGCCTCTCAACCTTCTCCTGCGGAGGCTGAAGAGGTCCAAGTGCCCTAGGTTCTCCTCATAGGGCTTGGCCTGCAAGCCCTTAACCATACGAGTGGCCCTTCTCTGGACCCTCTCCAGGTTATCCACATCCCTCTTGAAGTGTGGCGCCCAAAACTGCACGCAGTATTCCAACTGCGGTCTGACCAGCACCCGATAGAGAGGAAGTATCACCTCCTTGGTTCTGTTCGTCATGCATCTGCTGATGGACGATAAAGTGCCATTAGCTTTTCTGATGGCTTCGTCACACTGCCGACTAATGTTCATCTTGGAGTCCACCAGGACTCCAAGATCCCTTTCCGCTTCCGTTCCACCAAGCAGGTCATTTCCTAGGCAGTAGGTATGCTGGACATTTTTCCTCTCTAGGTGCAGCACTTTGCATTTCTCCTTGTTGAATTGCATTCTGTTGTTTTCTGCCCATATGTCCAACCTGTCCAGGTCTGCTTGTAGTTGTTCCCTGCCCTCTGGTGTGTCCACTTCTCCCCACAGTTTTGTGTCATCCGCAAACTTGGACAGAGTACACTTCACTCCCTCGTCCAAGTCGCTGATGAAGACATTGAAGAGTATCGGTCCAAGGACCGAGCCCTGTGGGACCCCACTGTCCACACCCTTCCAGGTTGATACCAACCCATCCACTACGACTCTCTGGGTACGACACTCTAGCCAATTCGCCACCCACTGGACTGTAGTCATCCAAGTCACAGCCTCTTAACTTGTTCACCAGTATGGGGTGGGATACCGTATCAAAGGCCTTCCTGAAGTCTAAGTATATGACGTTAACCCCTACTCCTGCGTCCAGGCGTTTTGTAACTTGGTCATAAAAAGAGACTAGATTAGTCAGGCATGATCTACCTGCTATGAACCCATGCTGGTTTCCCCTCAGCATAATTTTTCCTGCCGGGCTCTCGCAAATGTGAGCCTTGATAATTTTTTCAAAGACTGTGCCAAGGATGGAGGTGAGACTGACTGGCCTATAGTTGCCTGGGTCCTCCTTCCTCCCCTTCTTGAAAATGGGGACCACATTGGCCCTTTTCTAGTCCTCCGGGACCTGGCCCATGCGCCACGAGCGTTCGAATATTCCCGCCAGTGGCTGCGCAATAACATCAGCCAGTGCCTTCAGTACCCTTGGATGGAGCTCATCCGGGCCTGCCAACTTAAAGGCATCCAGTTCCTCCAAGTGCCTCTGCACCATCTCAGGGTCTACGCTTGGTAGTCTGGCATCTTGCTGCTGCCTCTCTACAAGCCCAGTGAGAGACTTGTCTTGCCCCTCACTTAGAAACACTGAGGCAAAGAACTCATTGAGGAGTTCAGCCTTATCCCCCCTGTCCGTCACCAATTGCTTATGCCCATTTAGTAGAGGTCCTATTCCACCCTGGGCCTTCCTTTTACTCCCTATATATCTAAATAACAATTTTTTGTTATCCTTAACTTGGGATGCCATCCTCAGCTCCATGGTAGCTTTGGCCCGTCTAACTGCCTCCCTACAAGTGCTAGCAGAGGAGGTATACTCCTCTTTAGTAATCTCTCCCTGTTTCCACTTTTTATATGCCCCCCTTTTAGCCCGTAGGCTGCTCTGGATTTCTCTGGTCAGCCAAGGAAGCATCTTGGCCCCTTTCCCCATTTTTCCCCGCATCGGGATTGTCTCCCTTGCACACTTAAAAGTGCTAACACTGTATCAGCACCCCATGGTACTCTTAAAAGGATTTCAAGGCACCCCAGGGCACTGTGGCACCATGGTTGAGAGTCATTGCTGTAAATCCTAACCATTTTAGAGAAAGTAGATTTTCCTTCATCTCAAGTAGTAAGGACCTGAACTTTTTCCTTGCCAGCAATCAAGTTGCCCATATAAGTATGTTGTATGCTATAACTAGCAACTGTGACATCTCTATGTAGCAATAGATTCATTATGACTTCCTGGGCCTTCAGAGTTTTCACAATAATGTAGCTTAAAGGGATCAACCATACCTCCTGTTTTCAAGAAACAACATGTAGAACCCTTTAACCCAAGTAATAGTAAAAGCAGGGGAGGAAAAGACCTTAGAGAAAGTGAATTTGCAATAATCTATTTAATTAACTCCCTATCATTACTACTATTAGATAAAGCTGCTCACTGATTTCTTGGCTTTTTAAAGGAAACTGGAGGAATTATCACCCTCTACAGCTTACTCTGACACACATGCACAGACACACACACACTCCAGAACTCTGGCCACGGGGCTGGAAGAAAGCCGATTGTCCTGTAGCACACAAGTAACAAAAATCCAATCTCAACGAGTGAAATTTAATTACTTGGTGCCCTCCAGACAAGCTGCTGAGCTGCACTTAAACCTCCTGTGTGCATTGACTGACCAGTGCAGGATGAAGCTGGCTTCTGTTTTTGTTTTGTTTTTTTAGATGGTACTGGATACCCAGAGAAATGGATACTTGACCCTCCTGCCACTTCACTGGCTTCCTCCTCAACTCTCTGCGCAGCCAGCTGCACACCCCCAGGCTGTACTTATTAAAGACCACATGACTAGTTCCAGCTAGTGGGATTGGGTACCACTGCCAAGCAGTGGCATTGAAGGATGTGGCAGCAAAACCAGATTTAAGTTTCAGCTTCAGCCTTGGGTCATCTGCACTGGTCAGTCCATGCAATGAGGATTTTAAGTACAGGTGCAAACACATCAGTAAGCCTGTCCATCAGCAAGGAACTTACAGAACAACCCAAGTCAGACTGTCCACTGCAGGAATTGGAACAAATCTGTGTTTTCTTGTCAGACATCAAATTTGAAATACAGGTGGTCTCTGGACAAGTCAGCCTAGCAGCATCCCTGTCCATTTTAAGCTGGCAATTGCTCTGTGGTTCACTGGGCTTAACTTTAGACACCAACTCCTCTTTTCCCCTGGTTCTTATCCCTAAGCACATACAAGACCTCATCAGGGTCATCCACTACCCTAAATCCAAGTGGGTACTGACAGTTCAGGATGCAAAACCATGGCAAGCTATAGCCCATATGAAAAGGGAATTCTCTAAGCTTAGCTCAGATGTTATATCACAAGAAAAGGGGAGTAACTCATAAAATGGCTTGAGTACTATGGTAACGGGCACCACAGAAATGTCACACACAAAGCCCTCTCCATAGACACTGCTATTTGCTATCCAATCCTGCATGCAAGCACACCTCTCCAAACAAGGTGTTCATCACATTTGCTAGAAGTAACACATACCCTCTGCCACATTTCCAAAAGCCACCTAACTAAAGGGGAGAAAAGAGACTGCATTACATTACACCAATATCTGAAGTATTTCAGCTGAGGTAACATTTACACTGCTGGGAGATAGTGTTTGGGACTATTCTTACCAAAACTTTCATATGCTGTAGGCAAAGCAGAGCCTAAAAGAAGATAGGTTTGGGTTTGATGGATGGTCTCTAGTAGTTGGGAGAAAGAGAAGTTTTCATCTTCCCTCCCCCAAGTGAATCCCAGTTTGGATGGAACAGAAAACTAGAGCCTTTTAAAATCTACAAGTCTATACCCTTCTTCTTTGTCTGTGCCACTTTGTTAACATCTCCCGTTCATTTTCTCCCATGCAACCTCCTGTTCCTGGAAACACCAGTCTCTCCCACCCTTCATTCAGCTACCTCCTCAGAACAGAGCCTTCCACCAAGCCCTTCAATAAATAATTGGAGCTAAACTTTAAGTTCTTACAAATAGCTGCACCACCACTGTATGCCTATAGCTGAAGCTGGCTTTCCAAAAGGCCAGTCTTCTCTCTAGCCCTGACTCCAACAAGGCTAAACCAATTGGTATGACAGGTCAATGGCCACTCCTCACACTAAACTCTTGTAAGCTTGAGGCAAATCACAAAACAGGTGTTAGAAAAATAGAGGCTAGTTTCTCTCCAGAGATTAGGTCCTTCTGCATCATCCCATCAGTGCATTGAGGCAGAAACTGGGTAGATCACCCAAACCATTCTCCCATACCAAGAGGTCCTTAGCTAACATCACCAGCTCCTACCCCAACCTCAACACCTCTTTTTATTGCCAGCAAAGCAGGTGTGCTGGAAGCATACAGGGCTAGAAGGACCATGGGTGGAGGGGTGGTAATAACCCCCAACTAGCAGATTTTTCTACTGCGGTCATTTCCAAATGGCATATATTAGAGAAGCTCCATGGCTTCTCTAAAGTGAACTAGCCCAAATATCAAGAAGCTAAAGCTGATTCAGTTGTGGCCTCCTTTACCTTTCTACTGTATCCAGAATATTTGGCCCATGATGTTTCCTATGATCTGCATTGTCTGTCATGCTGATACAAACTAGACCTCTACCCAATGTACTCCAGGTATAAGAATGATGTTACTTCTGTTTAGGGCCTGTCAAGAGCTGAACACCATCAGCCTCTCTTTAACCCTGCAGGACTGAGCCCCAACAGTATAAGGTATTAGGGATCAAGGACCTTCCTATTCATGTTTTCATATCACACCATCATCATGGTATCTGAACACCTTTCCTCGATACACCAACTGATTGAATAGCAGATGCAAAGTGCTGTAGCTATGATGATGCAGAAAATGTATAAGAGGCAAGGGTTTTTTTATGATACCTTTTAAGGAACTAAATGTATAATTAACTGACACTTGTCATACCTGGTGCCTTCTCCATTCCTCTCCCCAGGGGGAAAAATACAGATGTGCTTTGTTGTTCTTGCTATTATGAGTTGGAGAAGAATGACTAATACCTGAAAATGAGTAGGGGCAAAATCTGAAGCAGTTCTTAGCTCCTGTGGAATCCAATGTTGTTGGTCTTTTATATGTTCCATACAGTGCTCAGTAAATTGCAATACAAAGAGAACAAGGTGTTAACATGGAAAGAGTTAGAGAGATGGAAGAAGTGCTGATTAAGTAAAGAAAGGGCTGCTAAAGCCTAGAAATCGGCCGGGACTCTAATCTATTTGCTGTACCCAGCCTTCAAATTAATAAAACAAATCCCTCGGTAAGTCTGATGGAGTTATTAGAGGATGCTAATATTCCCCCTAGAGTAATCTGAAGAAGCACAGCTGTTGCTGCAAAGATCTGTGGCTAGCTGCAGGGGTGGAGGGATCCCAACAATCCCACCAGATGACTCTTCCTTTCATTGCTGTGTGTTTCTGTCCTGCCTGCTCAGGAAGCAATGGGAAGCAGTGGGGTGATAGAGAAGACTGACAGACTGTCACCCTCACCTCTGTTGCCAGACTTATTTTACATGACAGAAAGATTTTTCATTTTGCTGTTCTGTGACTTATGCCACCTGAGCACCTTCCAGCTCAGGAAGGGACCAGGGTACTGAATCATGATGGGGAGGAAGGTCCAATCCCACAGGGGCCTAGCCACTAATGTGAAAGCACTAAAGCTGAAGCAGCTTCAGCAGAGGGTGGCTGTGCACTGTGGGGGGAAAGAGGCATTCTTTGCTCATTTAGCAATGGCACTTACTCTTTCCTTATGCAAACGTCTACCTACAACCATCCGCAGGGAGAGGGGCACCTTAGCCAATAAGTGAGATCCCATAAGTGATGAAGTATCATTTTGTTACTGTGCTATTTTGAAGTTCTATCTAGCATCATTTTTATCACCATTGTCATCACCTCCAACTCATAATGATGTTCCCACCATTCCCCCAGTATCTGGCCTCCATGGCATACATTTAGCCCATTAATTCCCTCAGACACAAAGGAAGAAAACGTCTACACCCTCCCCCAAAATGATTATACCTATTTACTTCTGACGGATCAAATTAAAATAGTTTCTTTCCTAAGAGATAATCACCTTGTGGTTGTGTTACTTAGTTCTAAAGGAAAGACCTTTGAGAAGAGACAACCATGGCACACATGTAGTATGTAGTAAGATGTGGGCTTAGACTGAACTTTGACCAGGGTGAACAGCACTGCTCAGAGCCCTCCTGCTATACACACAGTTTCTCAGCCCAGCAAATTAGAACCCAGCTCCACACCATTTACTGATTAGAAAATAAAAACTTAGGTCTTGAAATTGGCTTGGTATTGGTAATGTACCCAGCTTGCCTCAGGGCTCAGCATAGATGAACATCAGCTACTCAGAAACACTCGATGCAACTTCACAGTAAGAGTTGCATTCCCGTTTGCACATACAGCAGGGACTCGAGCTATTTGCTATGTATGAAAAAAATATAGCGCATCCTTCCTAAACTTACAGTTACCTACTCTAGGAACAGGATGAATAATCTGAATAAATATATATTGTCTTTCTCTCCCCAACCCTCACACACTTTTCCAAAGTTACAACAATAATTACAACAAGTAAAAATAGTATCTGAAGCCACAAATATGCATTTAAATTAAATAAGGAATACTGGAATGTAATGATGGAAGTGTTTGTTTACTCTTAGAAGCTGGTGCTCTGAAAAGAACAACTGCTGACTTAAGTGAATATAGACTATAATGATCGGAAGCAACTAAATTTTTCTACTTTCAAACCTTTCTGAATTTTCTGATAAGAATATCTAAATTTAGCCCCTGATGCTGCAATCAGATCCAAGCAGACACAGATTCAACTCTGCATGATCAGAACTAAGGACATGAGACAATGCCCTCTGAGGTCAATTGGGGTTTCCCTGGATCAAGCTCTAAGGACTGTCTGCTCATTGGGGATGCAAAATTATTTCTTCTGTAAAGTACCCAACACATTTTTTATCTCTGTTAAAAATGAATATAAATAAAAATTATATGAATGAGCCCATATTCAGAACAATGGGAAACAGCAAGAAAAGATGTAGAAAATAAACTTGTGAGTTTTCTTTTATGGCAAAATGTTTGGATGTTGTCTACTATGGTTTCCATTATCAAAGCTTTCAGAAGGTGCAGTAAAAATTGCTTGCATAGTGACTTTTAAGGGTCTATTTCATAAAGGAGATCACCGATGCAATATGTAGCCTTTCATTTTCAGGCCACCAGGTCAAATCCACTGCATGTCAATAGAGACTGAAAGTCATTATTATTTGGCAGTCATTCAGTGACCTACGTGAAATGAGTTGATGGGTTCTTAGTCCATACACTAGCAAACTGATGCCCATAACAAGAAAATACATCATCACAATAACCTGTTGTGATGTAGTTCACACAATATGCTGAGCACTATACAACCACAGAGACCACAGTTCCTGATGGAGAAACAATGGCACAAACTGCTCCCTCACTAAAATCCTAAGCCAAGAGGCCAAAAAGTTGAATGGACATGAAGAATAAACTGGCTTCTCATTCCTAGAGATGATCCCTCCACAACAGTAACACAGCATGCTAGCGGGGAAGAATGAGGAAAGCTTATGATGGCTGCTTGACTGTTACTTACCCTAGAGTAACTTTGGTTGTTTGAAATGTTGTTGTCAGCCTAGATCCATCTGTAGAGGTGCATGTGCCTCATACAGGCAAGTCAAGAGGTTTTATAAAAAGCCGTGGGGCTCTTCATGCCATATCAGGACATAATGTGCAGGACAATGATGATCCCCCTCAGGTCCTTTACAATTCAAGCCCTGCGTTGCTGCAGAGATGGACAGTAGGCCATGGAATCAACACTGACTCCATCCTGAAGAACCACGGCTACTGTAAATAACTTCTCACCTTCTTGAGTACATCAGTGTGGATCCCACGCTAGTCAAATGGCAAGCAGTACACCCAGGACACTGTGAGTATGGAATGTCAGCATTCTCAGTCAAACAGTGACTGACGTCTTCCTCTCCTTAACTTGGCACCCAACTGGCTGCCTTGTCAAGACACAGTGTGTAACAAAAATCAGTGGATTATTCCAGGTTGCCCATCTTAGACTGGCACATTCCTCAGGCAAGCAGAAGTGGCTGCCTCTGCACCGGTAGAGAATGCCTTGATGTTCAGAAGAAAAGGTTTACCAGACATTTGAAAGCAGATGGAAATGCACCATGTGACCCATGTAGAGATTCACTAAGATGAAAGAGACTGGCTTGAAGTGAGCCTGATATGGCCATGAGGTGATGGCGAGAGAGCCAAAAAGATTTGGCTTGATAAAGGTAATAGGGCAAATTCTGGGCATAAGCATATGGTTACAATTCTCATGGGGTTAAATGCAGCTTTGGGAAAACAACTGGCAAGGTCAAGTTGTGTGGAATTCTGAGAACGTTTTAGGGATGAGCGTGGGAAGTCATGTCAGTACCACCTACTTTCTATGGAACAATGCAAAAGATGTCCTGGCCCTGAAGGCATGCAGCTCCCTGATTCTCCGTGCTGATGCAACAACCATGAGAAAAATGCCTTGATGATGTACTGAGCCACCCAATAGTAGTTCAAGGGCCAGGCTCTAGCTCCCTTTGGAGTAGAAGTTTGAGCTTTTGGGCAGCATCCCCATGAGTGGGAATATGTGTTTCTGCGAGGACAAACAGCAGCAACACAATATGCGCTGCTGCTACTTGTCCCCAGGGAACCCCCATAAACATGTGTTTGGGCACATAGCACGTTACCCTGGGTGAGGGGAGGCTGGGGCCATCACCTGGGCTGGCTCCAGAAGCCCTACCTGGAGTCCTGGGGGCCTCCAGAGGCTGCAGCCACAGAGATCCTGCAGCAGCGAGCCTGGCCAGCAGCCGGAGCATGGCTCTGCACAGCCTGACTTCGGTTTTGGGTGGTGCGCACTGCCCTGCTTTTTTTTTAGGTAAGGGGTTTTTTAATACTGGGATCTCCCAGTGTCAACTCCCCTTCCCCGCCCCGAGGCTGCGTATTAGCAGTATGGGGAACACCTACATATGCAGTGCGTGCACTATGGGTCTGACACAGATGGGTCTGCAGTGCCACAGATCACACGTGCATGCTCATCTGGATGCGTCCTTGGTGTTTTCTATCAAGACAAAAGCATCTATCTTGGATGTCCCTAATTAACAAGATAGGGAGTCTATGGAAGATTTCTACAGCAACCACTCATTGTTGGCTACTGTGTGCCTACTATAGAAATCTGCCAGGTTGTTGCTGACCCATGGATGTGTAGAGCTATCAGGCTCACTCCACACTAATAGCACCACATACAAAGTCTGAACCTTCTGGCAGACAGGAAATAATCATGTACTGTGCATTGTGAACATACTGTCTGCTGGGACTTCCTCTTCCAAGCTAAGCAGGAGGAACAATCTTGCAGGCCAGTCTCATGACCCTCCATTCAAGGATTTCATGTCGTCTTAAGAAAACATCAATTGCATCTGCAGATGGTTCAAACAAGTACCCTGCCTTGTCCTTGTAGTATCTGTGATCAGCATCACCAATGAATATGCCAAGAATGGTATCTTTTTCCTCACATTCGCTAGGTCTAGTAACCAAACAGGGATGAGTGTGGGAAGTCATGTCTTACTGTGAGGACTGTGATTCTCTTACATATGTGAAGCCTAGATGGGGTGTACACCAGCATCAGCCACATTTAAAATCTGGCAAGTCGCATTATATATTCACATACCAATACAAAAACCAGCATGCAGCCTAAGATTCCTATAAATATTTGCATCAACACTGTGGGATTTATCTTAGGTCATTTGTCACCCACTGGGAAGACAAGCACTGTGTTCTGGGAGGTAGGCCTTTCCCAATCAGGTTTGATGACAGCTTCTATGAATGTTGTGATCTGTGATGGAGTGATAGGTATTTTTGTGTAGTTCACAAGCTGTCCTAGTCAGGACAAGATGTAAATGTAGGCTCTGGGGATCTGCCTCTGATCAGCCAGTCCAGAACCAGGTCTCCTTAAATCCACTGCTGCTACTGCCAGGCATTTGGTGAACATTCATGCTGATGTGGAGAGTTAGCTATTCCAGGTACTCTGGGCACTGGGGCAAAGTACAGACAGTCAAAAAGCCTGAGGCTGAACTGATTCAGTCTTTGCAGGTTAGTTTAAGCATGCAGTAGCTCAGGCCAGAAGCCAGGGGGTGCTAGAGCATGGCTCTCTGGCACATAGCCAGCATGTGCTGTGTGTTTGCTTCCTCTTCCTGCTGTCCCTGAGGTCTCTGGGATTTGCACTCCACAATCACAGCAGCAGAACTCTGCAGGGTTGCTCATCACTTCCTTTTTCTGCTTCCAGGTGACTCTGGGATTTGTAATCCACAGTCTCAGCCAGCAGTAAGTTTATCAAGGTAGGGCAGATCTGTACCTGGGGAAAGGGAAATGTAACCCCTCTCCTTGGTCCTAGGCCCCAGCTGGGGTTTGCCTGCCGGGGCTAGTGAACCAGCCCTCACTGCTCCAGCTAGGGAGCAGAGGGGCAGGACTAGCCCTGCTCTCTGGAGCAGACAGCACAGCCCAACCCAGGACTGCAAAATACTGAGATACTGGGAAGCTCTGATTTAACCTGAACAGGGAAGGGGTCTGGGACAGAAGTTTCATAAACTGGTTTGACCTAAATCAGTTAAGTCTGATACTACATTCAACCAGATTTATTTTAAACCACTTTCAGCCATTTTGAAACTGGTTTATGTGTACTGAGCTTCTGTTCTGTTACAGGTTTAAACCAGTTTCTGATCAGTTAAACTGGTTTATGTGTAACTTCTGTCCCTAGCCTGGTGATCTACATGGGGATGGTGATGGAGAGAATTACCTTTTCCTGTCTCAGAAGCAGTGGGACCAGCTTCTCAAATGCTGGGTTAAGCCTCTGGACTCCCAGTAGAGCTAAAAATATGACTAGTTTATTAGCACTTGCAAGTCCAGTGTCATTCCTTATGAGCTGGTAGTGACTGAGGCCTGTATAGTAGGACAGCAGTTCTCTCCACAGCTTTAATCACTGACATCAAAGGAGTGAAGAGGAGAAAATATATGCTGCAGATAAAGGGAAGCATGGGCGAATGATGCCTCCCGAGTCTGGGGGGGCACTAGTGGAACACGACTGGGGGGAGGGGTTCCCGGCAGCCAATCACAGCAATGCGGGGGGGGGGAATCCCCAACAGCCAGAACCTAGGGAGCCATCTCCCTGGCAGAAGTGCCAGGACTTCCACCGCCAGCACTTCCACCCCTGACGTCCCGCCAGCGGAGCCAATTTCAGGGGGGCACGAGCACTCTTTGTGACCCCCTACTAGCCAAAGTGCTCGCTCTTAGGGGAGGCATCAGTGCTCTCAGGGGGGCATGTTCCCCTCCTCCCATTCCCTCCTGCGCATCGCCTATGGAGGGGAGGAATAGATCTCCTCCAGAGCTAACACTAAAGAATACTGCACTTCCAATGCCAAAGTCTGTACCTGTCTTAGCACCAATGACAACCTTAGTTCTCCTTTGGGCTTGTCCTCCACTGTGACTGATTACAATGCTGGATACATCAATAAAGCTAGAATCAGTGCTATTATAAAAAGTGCATTATAAAAAGCTCCTTCTCCCCAACCCTTAACACCACACAGGGCTTGGTTGATTTATCGCAAGAGGCTTCAAAGTATTGTCCCTTATAGGAAAATATTAAGATCCACCTAGAGTTTTGGACCACTCTCTCATGTGCTGGACTTCCACAACAGTGACATAGCCCCAAATGATGATGAAGATGGTTTTGGTGCCAGTTGTCAGTACCAGTACTTTGGCCATGCTGTCTTCTCTCAGTTTCATCTTCTCTAGGCTGGCGTTAGGTGGTCTTTGTCTACTAGAAGAGGCCTTGGATGAAACTTGCATGTCTCCCAGCAGAACTCCAGGGTTCATCTCTTCAGAGTCTGACAAGATCCTCATTTGCCATTCCAGCAGCTGGAGCTGTATTCCTGCATCTGGCAACTTACACATTCTTGTAGAAAATGATAAGCAGATAAAGTGTCTGCTCAAGACGTAAAATTCCCACAAACAGAAGAGACACCTGCTTTGTCCATCTTTCAGGCAGATTAAACCAACATAGTATGGACAAGCTTCAGAGCCTACAGGTTCTGAATCCACCATGTGAAGGCCCCTGTACAGACAGTATGTCTGGTACAGCTCAGCTCAGACAGATCAACTGAACTGAAGTCTAACTCTGGTTGAGTTCAGTTCAGTTCAAAGCAACTGGAAGAGCAGCTCAGAAGTAGTTCTGAAGACTTTTTGGAAGACTGGACAGGTTTAGCCTGAGCTAAGAACAAGTGGATCAGACCATGCCAGTTTCCAACTCACAGCCCTAGACCAGGGCTGTCCAACTTCTAAGTAGCTGGGGGCTGCACACCCTGTGAACTGCACTAGCAGGAATCATATCCCCCCACCCCCATCACACCATGTGATCAGCACCTGTCCCACTGCATTGTGCATGCCTCCCTCTCCCCCCTGCTGTACTGCACACCCTGGTGCCCCCCCACCCAACCCCGCACTGTACCACATGCCTAGGCAACTCACTTCACCCTATGCTCCCCAGTTGTGGGATCCCCAGCTGCATTGCTACTCTCAGCCACCCCATGATACGGGTTCTCCCATACAGAGGCATGGAAGTGTAGCTCTGCACCTGAGGCAGATGCACATCACTTGGGGAAGTGCTGGCTACCATAGTGCTGATCACAACCATGCAATCAATTGCCACTGTGGTCACCCCTATTTGTGTGCCCCTCCACAAGGGCAGTGTCCAGGGATGCTGACCCCATTTTTCCCCTCTCAATCATGTTACTGAACCCAGTACTGCAGGCTGTGTCCCACTGCACCAGAGCAATGGGGAAAGAGTGGCTGGGTGGGAGCGTGGAAGCTGCAATATAACCACTCATGGGCTGCTGCTGGCCCACAGGGCACCTGTTGAACAGCCCTGCTCTAGACAGTAAGAAGGGAGTAGGGGAAGATCACAACCTCCTGCTCTGTGGCCCTTTAATGAGTGCACCAAAAGGTACAAGGTATATGCGCAATCCCAATGGGCACTGATATTCAAATAAACTTCTGACATTGCATGCACGGGTGCATGTGAACCTATAGTGGACCCACCCTGACACACATTCAAAGAACAATTTGAAGACTTCAGTCCTCAAGACCAATTCTAAGAGTAGAGGGGAGGAAAGGAGTTGATGGCAGGAGAAGAGAAACACCTGCATTGATGGTGAATTGCCTTTATTTCTAAGCATTTTGCTGAGACATATGAAGAAGGCTGCATGTGAGGAGAGCCTCCTTATTGTTTAATGACCAGTTCCAGCAAAAGATTCAAAGACTAAAGGAAGGAGGGATCAGACATTTATGCCAGTAGGTGCCCCTTTAACTAATTCCTGATATTTCAATTAGCTGAGGTTACAGCTGCCTTCTGAGCAGGTGCGTTACTAGCCAGCCAATTAGTATACTACAAGATGACACGCGGTGTTCAGAAGACAAGTCCTCCCTCCCCTATTTTTGTATTTTACTTGATAAATCTATCCCCTTCCCTTCAACCCCTCCTCACTTCTGGTTCCTGAAGCTCTGGCTCTGAGAGACTGCTTCACTTCCCAATGCCGGCACGCGAACGCCAGCCTTGGCAGTCAGAAGCAGGAGGCTCTTCCTTCTGCCAGCCGAGATTGTTTTGACAGTTCTGCTTTCTCGTCACATCATCTGTCATCCTGCTCCACCTCCCCTTCCTACCACATTAGGGCCAGGGTCAGGAGGAAAGAAGGAGCAGCACAACCATAAGAACACCCTCCTTTGTTTCTTACTTTTACAGGGCCAGGGTCCTGCAAGGATAGAACAGTTAGACTGAGGAAAGGGTCGCTTCTAAGCAGCTACAATATCTGCTCACCGTATTTAAATTCTAGAGCAGAGTCACATCACAAGGACTTAGGTGCAACTTGACTGTTTGTACAACTGTGAAGGGCCTACAGAAACATTTACAGAAAGTAATATTTTTCAAGGGGCCATGCTCCTACTATTTATCAAAGTGTTAAGACATCAAACAGCTCTACCAATGTACTCAGACCCTGACTAGCAGTACTTCCTTCTGCCACAGTCCCAGGCCCCTTGCACAGACCTTCCAGTCTTAACCCAGAGTACCACCTGCTATCCCAGTTCTGTTCTTTCCTTTCCCAGTTTTCACTGGCCTGCAGAATCACCTGAATGGGCCCTCTGAGAGGCAGCACTTATAAGAGTTAAAAGCTCTTTTGTCACCTTTGTATATAACCAGCCTTATACATAGTCAAATCAAAACTTAGCTGGGGCCCAACATGACAAGGTCCTGCCTTTAATGGTTCATTTGAGATGCACAGGCCTGAAGCTACTTCTCCAGTAAGACTTGTATACACTAAAAACAAATCCTAAGTAGGAAGGGATGTTGATATTAAGGGAACCCTGAGCCAATGTAGACATGCAGGTAGGGGAAAGCAGCAAGACCCCTGATGACTTACTCTCAGTGCTAAGGGAGAGACTGGGTTATTAAATTCCATCCTGAGGGAATGCTCAGTAAAGCATTCAAATGCATGGAATTAATTTTTCAGTTTGCTATTTTTAGTGCAAATATGAAAATTTATAGCAGAATCATTCAAGCAACTGGATTTTCTCCTTCCTGTTGTGAAATGGTGCGGGGAAGGTATAAACTAGGGATGGGAAAATAGCAGGAAGTTCCAGTTAGGAATCTTTTTTTTCTTGCTGATAATTTTCTCACACAGACCAAATAAGTGAACCCACCATACACGTTAGAGCAGTGATTCTCAACCAGGATGCCATGGTAACCTGGGATGCCAAGTAATATTACCACTGTTAGGTGCAGAAACACCTACACATGATTCACAAAATAAATCCAGAGATTTCAAATAAGAATCCTTGGTATCAAATACATTCTGACCTATTGTGTCTTTCTGAGTTTTTTGCAACAGAAGAATTACTATGTAGCAAAAAGAAAAAAAAGAGTGAAAGCTAAGAGCTGGCATTTTTCAAGGGATGTGTTGAGCCTAACAAGGGGTGCCCTGAGTCTAAAAAGGCTAAAAACCACTGATCTAGAGACTACAACATATTGGCAGTACCTAGGGAGCCATCCGCCTGGCCAAAAGTGGCTTCAGGCCATGGGTTTATTGGGACAATAGGTACATGAGCCAGAAGTTCTTGAACAAAGACAATTCCATAATGAAGGAAAAAATAAAATGGGTTGTTTTCCTCAGTCCCTTTTAAATGTTACAGGCATCCTTAGTAGCTTGAAACGTACTGTTTAGCTTTATATCCAGTGTAAATCCACAATTTCCTGCTGCCTTTCTAGTATCCTCAGGCAAGGTTGGAATATATATCTGCTAAATGCACAGGATTAGAAAATAGGGTTTCTGTGATTTAATCCCATACTTAACAGCTTCTGGTCCTGTGCCCTGAATAACTCACTTACCCTCTCTGTGTCTCAGTTTCTCTATCTGTAAAATGGGGACAACATGAATCTCACGGTGTGATGGAGTGATGGGAAACCTGGCTGATTTGGGAAGTACTTAGAAATACTCAGAAGAAATGTCTCACATGCACATACAATTTGCCATTAACCTGACAGAACTTTAGCTTTCTTATTCCATTATCTTGCACTTGTTAAGTGTAGAAAGCCTCAGGCACAGATGAGCTGACACAATGTAGCATTTTGATTGTAGCAGGTACCATATTTAATTCTGGAATCTCAACCTCAACATTACATTAAGATAGTTTTTCACTATTATATTTCTTTTAAAGTTTTTTAAAAAGCAGGATCTAAATCACAGTTTGTTTACTGCACTAGGATATTATTAAAATGACTAGCCAATTGCCCGTCAGGAATGATGGAGGTGGGGAGCATGTAGGGATTGAGCTCTGGGCCCCTCCCCCGTCCAGGCCCGCTCCCCCTTTACCTCCTGCTGCTTGGGGCCCGGGCCCACAGCAGTGGGGGGAGGGGAGGAGTGGGCCCAGGCCCAAGGGTGGGGGCAAGCTGGCCCAGGCCGACCCGGTGGGGAAACGGGAGGAGCGGGCTTGGAGCCAATGGGGGGGAGGGAGAGGTAGGGAAGTAGTGGGCCCAGGCCTGAGCCCGAGGGGGAGAGGAGGCTCGCTCCTCCCCTCCCCCAGCCACTGCTGCATTGGGTTGGACCACCCCGCTCCCCCTCCACCACCATGGCAGGCTGGCTTCTCCCCTGGCTCGGGCTTGGTCCTCCTCCCCGCAACATCAGGCCCAGGCCCACTCCTCCCCTTCCCTCCCCCCACCACTGCTGCCACCACTGCGGCATGCCCACTATTTCCTCAACCCGTGTCAGACCCACTCGTCCCCCCACTGCCACCGTGTCGTCCTACATCAGGCCCTGCAGGTGGTGACGACAGAAGGGGAGAGGGACAGGCCGAGGCCACAGCCGGTGGCCTTGCCCCCCCTGCGGTGTCCCGAGCCCACTCCCCCGGCGTACCACCGCCACCGCCACCTGCAAGGAGTAAGGCCCGCTCCCCCCTCCGCTCCATTGTTGCCACCTGCAGGGAGCAGGGCAGGGGGGGCAAGGCCAGCACTCTGCTCCGTTGCCCCCACCTCCAGGGTGCAGCTGGCCTTGCTCCCCCACCCCACCCCCTGTGTCCCCACCATCGTGGCAGCACTCCACTGCAGCCAGCTCCTGTTCAAACCCTTGTTCGTACTCTGATTGGCTGTTTGTCAGCCAATCAGAGTGTAACTAAAGTGTTACGGACGGACAGAGAGACTTAGGCTTTTATAATATTAGAATTCCAAATAGAGATAGCCAGGTGAAAGATCTCACACAGGAATATAAGGATCTCACACTAGGGATATACTTTCTAGTCCATGCCTCACAGTAAATGCCATTGGAATAACTGTTTTGTAAGGATTAATTAGCCAGAAGCACCTAAGGAACCAAGCACCTAGTCCCACCATCTTTCAATGAGACTTCAACCCCATAATGGCTCAGTCACTTTTCAAAATGGAGCTTGAAATAAAATTTTCAAAAGTAACTCAGAAGCTCTAATATTATTCACCTCTAGAGTCTACCCTTGTAGCACTCAACAGCTCACCAAAACTCATTAAGTGGCTCTCCAGCCAAAATAATTGCCCACCCCTGTCTTAGACAGACTTCTAGCTGACATCAGAGAAAGTTTTGCCTGAATGCAGACAGCAGCGTTTGGCCTACCAAGTTTACTTTAATGTAATTATGATATATTTAATCAAATCTTCAACCAGGCCCTTTGGAGAGTTATTTGAATGTTCATTTGTTTTAGTTATACAATAGACATGCATATATATTATTACCCACATATTTGGAGTGACTTTTAGATTGGGCTCTATCTAGATTTTACAACATATGTTTACTTCACTAAGGGCTATTTGCTGCCACCATTTACTCATTTTGAGTGAGGTAGATGCAAAAGGCCCATATGGGTGGGGAAGAAGAAAAGCTTGTGCTCATAGCAGCAGCGAGTCTGAGGAAACAGAGTGGATTACCATCTCCAGAGTCAATCAAGGACAATTCATGAACATCAAAATCCACATTAAAAGTTAATATGAAAATGACAAACATATAGTGCACAGTGCTACACCACCTTTAGTTGTTAAAATACTTCACCCACTCAAGCACAGCACACCAGCCAGGGCTCACCAAGGACAATAAACATGGCAAGAGTGGGGTTGGAAATGAGAAGGGGTGAAACATGCATTCCCTTCCTTCTCACCTCATCATCCCACTGACACTTCAAAAACAGCACAACTGATTTTATTTGGACCTTCATCAAGTGAAGGTCCAAATTCAGGTCAATAACCAAAAAGAAGTGTAAGGAATTCCAGCCAAAAAGATTAACATTAGAGACAATGTCCAAAAATAGTGGCATATAGATTCACAGAGTTTTAAAGCCAGAAGGGAGCATTAAATAGACATACAATAGAAGAGTGACCTCAACTGTGAGTGTAGCATGGCTATAATTAAACGCCACTGACAAAGGAGGTCTGAAATCACAGCCAATTGTTCTCAGGAGACAGAGGAGCTGTTATTTAGAGCTGTGGGGTAGTTACCTTCAACTACGCCTCAGGGTACTCTGAAAACTCCTCAGTGGCTGCTGTAGTGATGGGGAACCAAGGTTCAAGAGTGGCTGTCATGCCAGACTACCGGAGCTCTAAAATGATTTTAATAAAAAGACCCTTGTTCATTCAGTCTAAATTCTCAACCTGGATAAACTGAGTTTCACAGAACAGTCCCTATCCAGAAAGATAATTGCTAAATCCCTCCCCACACATGCCCACATAGGCCTTTCTTCTGTCCAACTATAGTATGAGCTGATTGAGAATATACTGAAAAAACAAATGTCAACTGCTAACATACAATCCAAACTTCTCAGGCTTCTGTGGTTATTCTGCAGTGCATATGGTCTGTAACTAGATAGTTTTAAGTATTACTGCAACATCAGAGACATATCAAAGATCTACCAAGAGGCAGGGAACTATCTGACAGTGGTCTTCTTCTACCCAGGTACAACGACTGACTAAGTGAATATCATACAAACAGTTGGACCATCTCACCTTTCCACCTCCCCAGATAGGGTCACTGCTATCCATGGAAATAAAATCACAAGGCAGGACAGCTGAGTGATAAAGCAGTGTAAGTCCAAAAGAAGAAAAGACTCTTGAGCTATTTACCCCAGGTTCCAGAAGGCAGACTCATTCTAGAAATTTCTATTAATTTTATCAAGACGACAGGGTAGATTTGCACCTTACAGACATACTAAATCAGAGATGCATAACATAAGCTTTCATAAGCACAGCATCTGATGAAGTAAGCCCTCTACTTAAAAAAGCTTATGATATACAACTCTGATTTAGTTAGTCTATAAAGGCACAAAACTACCCTGCCTTTGCTTGACTTCAGACTAATACAGATAGTTACCTTTCTCCATTAATTCCATTCTACACTTCCAGCTCATTCATTTCTTCTGGGCCTCAATATTCCACATTTACGTATCACTGAACAAGGACTCATTCCACGAGACAAAGGAGCATTCCATCATCGCTCTGGCAGAAGGAAGGTAGTCACAGAAGAGTGTTCCAGACACAGTAAGTGTGTTAATAGATAGGTTATATTAAAAGAATTAATTCTCTTCCTTCTCCTTCACATATATGTACAACACGTATATGCCACTAAGTGTTCATGTAGAGGCTTTTACAAGGTAATTATTTTAAAAATAAAATTAAAAATAATAAAATTGCAGCAGTGGTTGGCATCCTAAGAGCCTCCTTGTGACTTGTGGTGTTCCTTGCCTGCCTTAGTTGTCAGGGGTTAGCAGCCACCCCTGACCTGGCCTGGTGCTGGGGTCTCTTAGCCCCCTGGGTAAGTCACACCAAGGTCTCACCCCCTCAGGGCTACCAAAGCTCCAGAACAAATATAATGAACCCCAAAAGATGATCCATTGTCCCAGTCCTTCATTTGACCTGGCTCCTATACCTACCCAAGGTCTAGGTGTCTCCTTTCATTAAGGCTCACCTAGGCTCCCTGCTTCAGACTAGTTTACTTGAAAGGAAACAACCTCTCTCAGCACCTACAAACCAGGCACTGCAAATGAACTCAAATGATAAACTAGCTTCAGGCCAACTTCAGGGAGTTTCTGATGGGAAGCAGTCTGACTCAGCTCTGTAGCTCCAGGCCAGGCTTTTCTCACTACTTGAGATCTAGAAATCTACTGCCCTTCCCCTGCATGGTCATACCCTAACTGAGCTAGATTCTCTCCATTTGCCTCCATCCTCCAGGCCTAACATCCATTGTATGGTATAGCAAGACAGAGCTGCCAAGTCAGTGTGCTTTTGTTAACCCTTTCTTATACAATGTGTGCATTCCAATCCAAAGTATTAATTCTTTCATTTCAAATTTTTCCTCTCATGGGAGCCTCTACTTAAACCAACACATTCTTCTAAACATTCTGATTCCAGAAAAAGCAGTGTTTCTCTTCAAGAAAACATGTTGATGGAAAATTTCCAGCCAACTTTAATTCCATGCATCTTAGCTGATAAGCGCATTGCTTCATACCTCTCTCACCTGAGCAGTCTACCAGATGGTACAGTCACGGAAAATATGCCTACAAATATGCATGAATGTAAGGCATGCAATTCTAGCAAATGTTACAGAGCGCAAATAAGAACAATATAATAAAATCCAATATGTCTTATTTCTATAGATTCTTTCAACTCAAGTGAGTCCAAACCACTTCATACAACAGACTCTGAATGCCAACACTACTAGGAAAGCTGAAGAAAATAGCACCAGCTATAGCATCACCCTAATCGCGTCTTTCAGCACCCTGTTTTCCTTGGAGGTCTTCCATCTAATTCCAGACCATAAATATGCCTACATACCAGGCATAACTTCATAACCAGAGGAGCATGGAGCTCAGTATGGACAACCAAACACCCCTGAGAAACTGCATAAATGCTTAGTCCATGTTCCATGCACCAGGTGTACATGACTAGCAGTACTTGAGCCACCTAGTTAAAATCTAGTTTGTGTTCATCTTCAAGACCTAAAGTCACATTTTTGACTGCATGTAGTTTAACTGTTGGATCTGGCAAGACTACAGTTCCACAGTATATATCCTATAGCTCCACTGTATATATCCAGCTACACGATACATCAAACCTATATTTTTTGTTTTCCTTATAGATCAGTGTTTCTTTTTTTAAATAGCCAAAGTAATGTACACAGCAATCCACCTTCCGTGCAGTTAACTCAGGCGGGTTCCCCAGCTAGATCAAAAGCCTCATAGGATTCACTTGATCTCCTGCTTCTATTTACCCAATTTCCTAAGCATTAAAGTTACTCTGAGGCCCTCACAAGCAGAAGCCCATTTATGAAAGGGGAAAGGTTGATAGAGAAGCAGAAAGCAGTGAAACTCTGGCTGCTGTCCAGAGTTTTTTTTCTCCTGGACTTCATCTCTTCAGTTTATCTTCTTTCCTCTTCACAAGACCTGTATTTTTTAAGCAATTTATTAAGTAAATAAGCTATATACTTTCTCTCCATTTTTAGCTTCTTCAGGGAATATAAGCAATATGTTTTCAAACACATCCAGAAAGGAGCTTATTGAATTGAGCTGTAAATACCAGTGAGCTATGAAATTCACAGATCGCTGATATCAGTCTTCCTTTCACTAGCCACTGCTTCTTCCAAATACCGGCCTTTCACCCAAGATCCCAAAAACCCAAGGGTTTAATTTGCAATACTTGATGTGAAAGGCACTGAGAGAAACCTGAGGCCCAAAAGCCAAGCTGGAAGGGTAGGAGGTGTAGGACAGACTGAAAAGGCAAGCACAGGTCTGTGGAGACACATTGGAGGTTTGTAAAATTTACACAGTGTCATTTTTCTCAAGTACAGAGGCAACAAACTGAGAAGAAATAAAAACCCACCCAGGAGACTAGAGTCTAAAAAATGTTTCTGAATATATGTAGCAGCCCAGCAAGGTCTGGGGCCTGCCAACAGCAACTACAGATTGAAGCCAGTTTTTAACCTCCAGTTCAAATTTCTACAGCCACAAATGAACTGCTTCTTCCATTCCTATAAAGGACTGTCAAGTACATGAAGCCATATCCTGCTCATTTTATGCAGCCATACAACTTCCCCATCTATTCCCTTGAGCAAAGCAAGAAGGATTCAGGCCCTCAGACTGTAAGATCCTTGATAACAGGGTATTTCTCCTGCATAGCCATAAAGCACACTATGAGTGATCAACAAATAACATATACTAAATCTTAATACTTCATGCTAAAGGTGAACTGCAAGAGGGGGACCTTTTTAGGAACTAACAGAAAGAGAAATACTACAAGGCCAACTTCACTTTCTCTTCAGAAATCAGCTTTGCAATTCTCCATGTGAAACTACTTAAAGCAGGGGTATCAAACCCACTTGGCTCCCCCTGGGGTAGATCTGGGCCCACCTCTGGCAGCAGGGCATGTGTTGGAAGGGAGCCATCAGGATTCATGCAGTCATTGCTTCTCACCTCATCATTGCTGAAACACAGCTCCAATAGGACTGACTGCATACTCTGGTTTTTGTTCGCGTGCCCCCCCATCACCCTGGAAATTCCTGGCCCCTCCCAGAGCCCTACAGGCTGGATAACATAGCTCTGTAGGTGAGATCCAACTCATGGGTGGTATTTTTGACGCCCTTGACCAAGATGGACCGTCCTTGCTATAGCACCGCCCTTCCTGCAATCATTTGGACCACAACAAAGAAAGTGATCTGGAAACATTTTGGCTAGGGACAGGCAATCAAAATGCATGAGCCTGAACTGATCCAATCTTTTCAGGTTAGTGTAACCTGCAATGCTTGAACCACTTTGGAGGTGGATAGACATTCCCTTTTCATTCCAGAAATGCAGGCACATCCCTGCAGTGGCTCAGGTTAGAAGTTGGAGGGCACTACAGCAGCCCTCCCTTCCCTTGCACAGTGCTGAGCTGAGGGGAAATGGTCAGGCCCCCACAGGTTGCTCTGATTAGGGAGCCTCCCCCCATCGCCTCCCAGCAGAGAGTTGATAACACACTGTTTATCACCCCTAACTCGGTGTTTATCAGCCCATTAAGAAAACAAAAGCTGCTCTCATTAATTCAAGCTCTTCTTAAATAACTTTTTCCAAGGAAGGAATGGAGGGACATTATCAGCTACCTGTTGATTAGCTCCAAATGCCCTAAGTTGACACTGTGCTTTCTGTCTTTGTCCTGCTTGCCACAGCATGGACCATAGCCAGCATGCGGTCTGCTAGTTAATGCTGAGAGGTGTCTGTGTAAGGCAGAGGGGAGGGTCATAACATGAAACAAAAACAGCTCTTCTCATAATGTTACAAGCTCCCCTTCTCCCACCTGTAACCCTTTTGTCTTACACCCACACCCAAAACATGTTGTCCCAATCCACCTCTCCCTCTTGCACCCATTCTCCCAGGCTCCATCTATGAAAGTGGTCCTAGCATAGGAGTGAACGTCTGCAATGAAGGACTGTGGGAGAGAAACAAACATACACCCCAGATTAATATTGCTGTCACTGAACAGCAACAAACTCATTTATTTTCCAGAGGTGGAGAAAGAAACTTTGTTATTGATTGAAACCAAAAGAATGGACAGTGCAAAAGAAGAAGAGGAAGAACAGAATCAACAGATTGGCCCAGACAGTGGCCATTGTAACATGTCATTGTATGCATTACCACCTTCTCCCTGGCCAGGGAGCTGTCAGAGCCCAGAGATGAGGTGCAGGTAGCCATCTTCTCTCGTCGGCATCAGTTCACTGGATATATGTGCTCCTCCTTCATTTCCACTCCCTTGTGAGCCTTCAGCTTTACCACTCCATTCATCATAGAGTATAGATTTCCAGTGCTCCCCAGAAAATCCTGGGAAGGTCTCTTTCCATATTGCTGACCAGGACTTTAAAACCACAACCCCCTGCAGTACAGTTAGGACACAGGGATCTTTGGGTAAGGATTAAGCAAAGGGTTACGTTGTACAGCATGTGGCTCAAGGCTTTATTCACAGCTCCTCATACAATTCACATGAATCCAAAGAGAGCTGCCCAGCACATAGGGGGTGTGACAGTGACTTTGGGCCAGCTTCTTAAAAAAAACAAATACACATAAGAAATGCATTTTTTCCCCCAAAAATGGCTCCTCCTTCCCTCCTCACAATTTAGTAGGAAACAGAATCTCCTGGTTTCCCATACTTCTTTGACCATTATTACTAGTTACTTTAGTGTGGACATGCCAAAAGGACCCAGCTTGGCCCAGAGCCTCAGTACCTGTAGTCCCTGGGATAGGGTATGAGAAAGCAATCTACTGGCAGGCTGCTGGGGGTGCAAGCTGTCTGGACATCTTATAGACTGAGTTCTCTTGGATTCTATTCAGCCTATGTTAAAATAGCCAAGAGCCATTCTGGGGACTATAGGTCAGGCAGGTTACAGAGAATCCATCCCAGGTTATTGCCACCCCTGCCTGAACAGGTTTGGAAAATACAATCAAAATAGCTTTTACTACTGGACATGCATTTGACCAAAGCTCACATCAAGGGATAAATTCATTTGAAGCCTTTGTTGCCTTCCTGCTTATTTCTCAGACCCATCTCCTTCCTGTCTGTGACCTGTTCCAGTCTCTGAACCCCTCCATCCTAATCTAAACTAGTTTTCTGCCTTTTAATCCAGGTCCACCATCTCCTAGCTCCCAAATTTCCTCTGCACCAAGAGGCAGAACCACATTGTGGAATGGCTGGAACTTCTAGCTAATGCCATTCACCCAAATTTGATAATCAATGCTTTGCTTCAGCGCAGTAGTTACCCAGACATTACCCAACCAAGGTCCATAATTTTCCCAGTGCTCAAGGGCTGCAGGTAGCTTACAAGCCAACAGAAAAGGATTGCAGCCCTGTAACATAGGGCTGGTCCATGGGGGTGGACCAGGAATAAAACAGGACAGTAAGCATCATGTCAGGGCTGTTTAAATCAGTGGAGCTCTGCACAGTGGGGCTTGTAGTCTTCCTGTTGTTCTTCCACATTAAAGCAGACAAATATGTTCTGTGCTGACCACCACTCTAATTCTAGGGCTACATTTGGCCACCTTGCCTCACTTGTGGTGCCTTGCATGGGGAAAGGATATTATAATGTAACAAATTAAAGGAGAAACTTAGGGACAGGTTGGATCCAAATTGAAACTCCCAGGCTCCAGCTCCTGACTAGTATGTACTGTTCACAATAATAAACTGTGTTTACACTGCACTCTGGAGCTTCCAAGCACTTTAGAAATGTTAATTAATATATCTTAACACATCTTATTTCTCAAGTGCCCATCTGGCACAGCACCAAAAATCTACAATATGATGGGAAAATTATTATTATTATTTTAAATTTTGCCAAAGGAACTTAATCCCCGGGGAGGTAGTAAAAGGGAGACTGAGTGGCAGAAATAAGGGAGCATAAGAACCAAAAGCAGGAGCTGTGTTCTTCCTGCTCCTAAGCCCCTTGTCCTCTGACCCAAAGGCTGAGGGGGCACCTAGGTTTTCCAGAAGCTCCATAGGACTAATCTTTCCATGTTTACTTGACACTCTTGGATTGACACCCTATTTCATTCATTAGAGTTTTGCACTGGAGAGAAAAGATCTGGGCTGCTCAGAGTGTAGCCAAGCACTGCCCACCTTCCCTCTATCACTTCTGGGCAAGGACCAAGCAAAGACGCTGCAGCTGTTTACTGCTTGTGAATTCACGCAACTGGCAATTTATATTCATCTATCAAGGAATGTGCAAGTAGAAGCAAATATTATGGTCATGTTCATTTGTTTTAGATTACAAATGTATGTAAATGTATATGCAAATTAAGTGCAGCCATCAGGCTCCTGGCGATGTACCAACCCAGCCCTTAGTGCTGCAAATTTGGGGTGGCTGGCAGGGGCAAGCTGTGCCTGCAGGAGACAGCCAGGCAGTTCTCGTTCATACTAGCCAGATCAGGAAGGCTGTGCTGCCACAGTGGGGCACATGAGAAGAACATAAACCCTGCAATACCTTGCCCCTTTAAATGGAGCTGAGAAGCTATAGAAAATCTGTTCCCTCTGCAGTTAAAAGTGTAATAATTACAGAGCGACAGGCTCCTCTGTCATTCAGCAGGCAGCATCACCGGGAAATCTTGCTCTGTAATCAAGGGAAGAGGTGCAATCAGGCCCCTATTCAGGCTTCGTTTAGAAACAGCCCCAGCAGGCAGCACACAGGCTTCAGTGTGTTGCCTGGTGAAGCTGGTGATAGCATCGACTTCAAGGTTGCACAGCCACTAAGTGAGCTGATGCAGTCTCCAGGCACGCCTTTTGCTCACCTTCCCCTTCCCCTGCAGGGCCCAGAAGAGGTCTTGGCATATGGGTGAAGTCTGTAGTACATATGGGACCCAAATAACAGCTTATACATTTGAGGGTGCCCTGGGACTGATGCAAATGAGGGGGGTCCATCCTCTCTGCATGGATGTGGAAGAGGAGAACATTTGCACCTTGATATGTCGAGAGTCTGTAGTGTGACCCTGACTGGGCAGGCACCACTGGCCAAGTGCACAAGTGTGGCAATTTAGGCAGCTACACTGTGCCTTGGTCTCCCCCTTTTTAGAACACAAAAGAGATGCCTATAGGAAAGGGCTTTCTGGAGTATAAACACATCTGTGTGTTATTCCAGTACTGCAAGGCTGATACCAGAAAGAATGAACTGCTTTACTTGAGGGCAAAAGGGGAGAGCTAACTTCAGCTTCATGGCTGATGCCACTATTGCCCCACAATCTACAGTTTAACAACTACTCAGAAGAGCATCCTTTTGCGGTCCAGAGGACTGTCAGATTTAGCAAACCAAAGCACACCATTTATCTATTTCCATGTTCTTTTGAATGGCCAGCTTTTCAGAATTGTGCACACATTTGCACATATACCTGACCCACCGCACCACAGAAATTGCACACACAAGAAACCAATAGGCCACTCATCTGCGGTTTTGATAATTGTGCATGCATACTCGGCACTGAATGCCCCCATGGTTTTCTGAACATTGGGTCATATGTTTCAGAAGATTTATAGTTCTGCCTTATCACAGAATGTTTCACCCTGCGCTGAGGTTCACTGTAACTGGAACTGCACTTTGCATTAAAATAATTTGTAATACTGTAAATGGAGCTTCATTCCATCACAGTTCATGGACAGCAGGTTCCACTCAGTATTTATTTTTTATTTCTTTTTCTGGCCACAGGATAAATGAGTTTGTTGTGGTTTTACCATCTGCAGACACAGGTATCAATCAATAGCTGAGTAATGGCCTAAACCCTGTCAAGAGAACTTGTTATTAAAAAGGTACATATTGCATTTAGCTATTAAAACAGAAGTTATCGATTGGGTCCCATCAGCTCTCAATGAAAGAGCCAACTCCACTGATGACCGACTGAAAATACACACACAAATTAAAGGGCCGACAAATTGTATAAATGAATTAAGGATCCATGAAAGAGGAGCTGCTGATGTCCATTCAAAAGGAAACAACTCCTTTAAAAAAAATCAAGGAAGATCAGGAATAAATTATTCATGTTAAACAACACTTCCGTAAAGATCCCAGGGCAGGATAAGGAAATAAACCAGAATGATAATGTTAGTGCTGGCAACAAAACCCTCGCTCTCTAGGGGAAAAAAAAGCAAGGGGTTAAGAGCTGAGCAATCTACAGAGAGTGGCTGTAACACCTGCCCCAGTGTAAACGATGGAAGTTTTACCAGGTTTAGGCCATTAAAATACTTTTTGTGCTGGGGGAAAAAATCCAGGTAAAATATAGGACTGTAGATTTCACTTGTTTCACTGCTCTGCTTTCTTGCCACTTTTTGTTTGCTTGTTTCAGCTTGCTAAAACTTTGCCTCTCCCTTTCTCCTCTTTCTCTTAGCCTGCAGTGAGGCTGCAGTGCTGACAGGATGATACCATATGACACAAGGTTGACATGGATGTCGCAGTTGTTAGATTACAGCTTTGCTGCCTGATGGAGCGAAGGGTAGAAGAGGCAAGGGAAGAAGAGAACAAGGTTACTTACAAAAAATTAAAATAAATAAAAACATGCATCATGGCAAAATAGCAAGAAAAGAGAAAAAATAAGGTAGAGACTGTGAAGACAATTTCTGATGTTGGCTCCAAGATGAAAGTTTCCTGCACAACAAGCATCTCGTATCTCAACAAATAGACCATGGTTAGCAAGGACTTGGAAATGTAAAATTCCCAAGGATAAAATTTCTCTCTTCAGAATAAAGAGTAGGTCATGTTGGAAATTAAGACATCATTACAGGAATCCAACAGCAATGGTGAGCCATGATTTTATATGCACCGACCATGTTGTCCAGTCTGTGAAACCTGTACCATATGCATCCTTTGCCCCATAAGATGCATTTCACACACCCCTCCAAAGACATGTGGAAGTTCCATCATCCAATCCCTGGCCAGAGCTATTAACACTGCCCCCAAGTGGGCAGGAGCCCTACTTGCTTATATCATTTTTCAAGACACAGGCTGAAAGCCATATGCTGTTGATATCTTAAGTAGTTCCCTGTGGAGTCTCGATCCATTAGCTCAGGAACTTGGAAGAGCCTTTTTTCTTTAGCTTTCAGAAGCCAAATTCAAGTGTGGATCTTGCAGTCTTCTATTACCCAAAGCTCCCTTTGACAAGTGTTTTGGCTCTGTAAGTAACAGGCCCACACATTCAGCAGTAATACTACAGATCTGCTTACTTGCATTGAGCAATGTCTGCAGTCTCAGATCATCTAAGGCTGAAGCTCAGCAAATGATCCTCTCTCATTACCGGTCCTGAATGATACTGAACACTTCAGCTTACAACTGGAGAGTCAGTGGGAGTTTGGGATACTGAGAATCTCTGAGGATCATGTCCTAGATCAGATGTATGCTTCTCACCCCATCCTACACAAGTCCCACTCTTCAACTCCATACAGCAAGGATCTCCAACCCATGGCCTGCCAGGGCAATCCCAGTGGCTCACCCTAATTCGTTATTAGACCCCTTTATTGCAGGAAAAAGGATTTTAAAAGCAAAGTGACAAGTCCTGTGTCCCCGTTGCATAGTGATTTGCTAATTTGCACCTGCATGTGAGGTCCAGTTTCCTGCAAGCAAACATGCTGGGGGTTCACATCCACTTACAGAGGATCCCACTAGTGCTAGCCCTCCACCTCTTGCAAAAAAAAGGGCATCTTGAAAGTGACCCTTAATAAAGTTTGAGTTGTGTATCCTCGGTACAGAATGAGCAAGGATGCCCTGCTCTGGGTGCGTAACCATCCAGAAACTCCTGGAGGTGGGTGAAAAAGGCAGGGGTGCTCCCCAGAGTTGAGTGGAATTTCTGGCCAGCTTACATCTAAGATGTCTCAAGTCCCTATTTTGGGTTGGAATCATCTCAGAATGTCACTTCAGTGAAACGTTCTTTTCATTGGCCATCCAAGTCTCTTGTCTCTATGGAGACCTTGAACAGCAGGGCCTGCTGGTAGAAGCCAGTTACCATGACATTGTAAGAGAAGACTGAGAAACATGCCCTGCCATTTATCCCACCATGGAGTTTCAGGTGTTTGGCACCTGAGATTCTATTTTGAATAGGAAATGGGAAGTCCAGTAACACCCTCAAATCCCTTTTGGGCTATTCCAGTGGGCCCAAAATGATACGAACCAGGTGTTGGGAATAACCAAAGTAGAATAACTTCATCCAGGCAGAGCAAGGGGCTTCTTCTAAGTAGCGGTGGGACATACCAAGGATTGCCTCACTTTTGCAAGACCATGGCATCAGTAGGTCAGACTTGAGTGCATTCATATGAACCTACTGGATTTATTGGACAAGGAAATGATATCCAATCAGAGTCTGGTGTTTAATCAACTTCTAGCATAACTCAAGTGCACAGGTACTCGTTAACTTATTTTCTCTAACCCCATTAGCAAGTTAGAGCTGATAATTTGTCCCACACTCCGAATGTTACGTCCCATCTGAGAGGCACCTCACATCACAAATGCCCCCCATCTTTGCCATTTCCAATGGCAGAAAGAATGGCTAGGGTTTGGATGAGCACCTTATCTCTTCTAGGAACACTGGGTTTAATAGAGTCATTCTAAATGCCAAATCAATTCATGGAATTGTGCAAAAAACTGATGGGAAGGAAGGAGGTGTCCTCTTACCTTCAGAGCAGAGTTTGCCAACATATCCAGTGGCTGAGCAGTCGCAGTGAGGCTCACCGTCCAGGAGGAAGCAAGTGCCACCATTCTCACAAGGGTTCTCTGCACAGAGCCCCTCCATGTCCAGCCGAGCCCCATGGCTGCCCAGGAGCTGAGGTTCTGAGTTGCCGTACTTCAGATCCAGGATAAATCCTTGAAATGGGGGCTCACTCAGGACACCATCAAGAGTCAAGGCAGCAGGCCGGATGTCTGATGGGACACCACCCATAAAGAGGTCACTGACAATGTTCATATACTGGCGCTGCGGGCGCACCTCACCAGGTTTAGCTTCGCCATCCAGCACTAGCACCGTCCGGAGGTGGTTGCGGCTGACCATCAGGAAATGCCAATTGCTGTCGTTGACCTGCTTGTCTGTGATGACTGTGGTCTCAGCACAGTCCACACTGAACCGAAGCTGGATGCGCCCATCAACAAGGGACAAGCAGAGGAAGTCGCAGACACCACCATCATCAAAGTAGAGGAGCAGCCCAGCTGAGACATTGGTCTTGAACTGGAAACTCAGGTCACTCCTAGTACTGGCATCCCAGCGGAGGTAGCGGGCCCACTGGTTTGGGAGTCCCATGAACTCCAGGCCCAGACAGAGGCCCAGCAAGGATCCCAGTAGTAAACTCACCTTCAGGGTGAAGCAGACAGAGTGGAGTGTGAAGCCCATTGTTGCAATAACTTGCTCTTCCCTGGGAGAAAAATAAAAGCCACAGCACTGGTGATGAGGATCCCAGTAACCAACAGTATAACCAGTAAATTCCAGAGAAGCAGGAGAAAATCAGAGAGAGGGAGATACAGACAGAGAGAGAGAGAGTGTGTGCAGATGTGACTGAGAAGGAGAATTCACCTCTCCAAGGAAAGATCTCAGCTATCCGTTAGGATCCGGAGGCCTTTATCCAAGGAGGAGAGGGCATATGGAAAGAATTCTCCAGGTGATGAACTTTCGTGAATGGCAAAAAACACAGAAGGTGTTCTTGTTTCAGTAGAAAACGCAAAGATGAAACTGGTTGTTTTGAGGAGAGAGTAAAGGCAGAGGTGGAAGCCAATCCTCAAATTCCAGTTTCCTAGAAGCAGCTGTGAACCTGACAGTGATGGCAACGATGCAGCTGTGGTGGTGGTGAACTCATAAAGCACGTAACTCTTGAGAGAGTAAAAGCAAAGTCAATCTTCATGGTGCGCTGAAGATGTTCCAGCCCATCATTCACCACTTGGCACTCAAAGAGCTTGCAGGATCTGTAGGGACAACAGAAGAGGGGGAGAGGGAGAGAGAGAGAGAGAGAAGGTCAGTCCCACAGCTCATCAGACTCTGACTTAAGATTTGTAAGCACGCTATCCAATAAGCCATAATGGCTAGGTACAGAAATTATACATAAACCAGTATAACTGATTGGAAACTAATATAAACCTGTAACAAAACAGAAGTTCAGGACACACAGACCAATTTCAGAATGGCAGAACCCAGTTTAAGATAGACCTGGATGGATGTAGTATCAGATTTAATCAGTTTAAGTTAGACAAACCTATCAAATTTGTGTTCCAGATCCCCTCCCAACTCGAGTTAGGTTGCAGGGCAGGCGGGTTAGCCTCCCCCAGTGCTCCTCTGCCCTGGCCAAGCTGAGCTATCATGAAACTGAGGCAGCAAAGCCTCTGCTCCCCACCCTGTGTCCTGCCTGCACCTGTCAGCCGGGTGGAGAAGAGTGGGGGGAAGCAGGGGAATGGAACCCACCCCCCTGGAAACTGGGGTCTATCCAGCTGGGGAGGGTCCCACATGTTGGGGGGGCAGGGGAGGGGGTTCCCCCCTACCTAGCCAGGCCAGACCAGACTGCACAGCCCCGCCTCCCATGAATTGCTGCCTCTGACCTGCTGGGGGGGCCAGGGCAGGTGCAGGGAGCTCCATTCCCCACCCCTGAGAGTCAGAGGCACTAATTCATGCGGGGCAGAGCTGTACAGCCCAGCCCACCTGAGTGTGAGGGGGAAACCCCCCACCGCATGAGACTGCCCTCCCTCCCCCGCAGCTGGGCAGACCCCAGCTCTGGGAGAGCCCAAAAGCCCCTGCAGCATGCCCCCCACCCCAGCTGGGCAGACCCCATTCTTCCCTCCTCCCCTGCTGTAGTGGGGCTGGGGAGATGTTCTATGCCGCCTCCCCCCCTGCAGCTGACAGCAGGGAGTTGATGGTGTGTGCGAAGCAGTCAATCAGGGATGGCCCCTGCTCAGCTGGGCTCAGCTGCCCTTGGCAATGTCCGGCAGGCTGGGAGGTGTGCAGGAAAAAGAAATACGGTACCTATAAAGCATCTCTTTTAAAAGCATGTCTCTTGGATGAGACAAATTGGGGTTTAAGAGCCTGGGACCCCCGCCTTCTGGCCAGCATCTACCTGCCTTCCCCAAATGAATCGCCAGCATGAGTTCTGCTCGTTAACGGTCCAATCTATGGGTTTAGAGAAACCTGAGTAGATCTGATTGATTCTGCCTCAGGCTTTTTGACTGTTTGTACTTAGCTTTACACTTCAAGGAAGCTTACTTCCTGTGGTAACTGGCAGAGCTTCATGGTACACTGTTAGGCCCTGCTACATACAGTTAGCCTCATAATCCCAATTCCTCAATGCCAAGGAGCCATTCAAGTGATCAGAACTATACAGACCTGAGAAGTCCCTCAGGTATCTCCACACCTTTTAGTACTACACAGTATAAAAATGGCCCCAGTATATTTACTTCCTTAATGAGGTATGGATCCCTCCCATCAATTTTATATGCTAGTGTGGCTTTGCAGCTTCCCCAGTAGTTAATAGATACTCACACAAAAATACTTAATGCAAATGTTACAATTCTTAGGACATAAAAGGCCAGCATAGGACATGAGATGCTACTTCCCAAAACTTTCTGGGTCCCCTGCCTGCTATCCTGACTCGCAGCAGATTGCCCACCCATAGGACTGCTGTTCTGAGAAGACATTCAGTTATCAGTTTCCTACTCAATGGAAGATCTTGCTATGTGTGTCCTACACATTACCACTGCAGGAAATTAAATGAGGGTTCCACTAACATCTATAAAGTTCAGCCAAAACGCAACCTTTACATCTAGCTGAGGTGGTAAGAACTGCACCATACTAGCATGCCCAATATTTAAGTGTCCCCATCAATACAGCATCCAAGTGCCTGTTTAATAACAGAAAGAACAATACGGTCAATCTTGGAAGCTCCCAAAAGAGTTTGCTATCCCCAGGAGGTCAAATTCACCCCAGGAATAAGTGGGAAAAACTTCAACTGCCTTCAGTGGGGAGGAGTTGCATCACTTTACGCTAGTATTAAATTCATTTTGAACAGTTTGCAGGTGGGTGACTGTGTGGCGGGTGCAGGAAGATGATTTAAGATGACAGGGAAAGGCATTTCGAACCTGTGACTCATCCTTTGTTTGAAAATACTTGTTAAGGCAAAAGCTGCCACCAGCACAGAGGCCTGCTCAGAGAAGAAGGCTGGGCAATCTATACAAAAATTAACAGAGGAAGTTCAGTCCAAGTACAAAGCTGGGAGTTGAAGCCCCAGGGAGCTAACACAAAGACACAGAGTCTTTCACTTCTTGGCTGCCAGCTCAGACTCAGTCAGAAGTGACATAATATGCCACCAAACAGCTGTCAAATGCTGATGTGTGAAATGAGTTGGTAGTTCCTTGTGGACACCTATGAACACTACTACCCCTTCTCCAAAGAAGAGTTCATGAACACTAACACTAAACAGCCCTTTACTGGATATCAGGGAAATTAAGGACTGGAGAGGTCACATAAACTGAGTGAGAAGAGTTTCTCCAGGTGAGGGAAGAGACAGACTTCACTATCACGGCTCATGCTGAATCCATCCCAGGAATATATGGCAGCTGTAAGTCTCTGTGGTTGTCAATCTGGCAACTTTAACCTGCACTAAAAACAAGTCACTTAAAAAAAAGAACAATTAAAAGAGAACTTGGAAGCAATAGAGAAACATGAGCTTTCAATGCCCCCTGTAAGCCAGACCCGTTCCCTGCAGCTGCCTGACTGAAGCTCCTTAGCTAAACTGCTGTGAACACAAATACAATCAAGTCAAAACCTGAAGGAAGATAATTCCTTTTAATTGTTAACAACTTGGCTCTTGTGGACAAAGGGGAGAAAGTAGGAGGTACTTGGAGAGGTAAACAGGAAAAAAAAAGGACCCAAGCATTCAAACCGTCTGTCCTCTTGATAACCCAGATGTTGGTTTAGTCATTTATTCTTGGCCTTTGCAAAGCAACTAGAGGCAGAGGTGCCTGGCTCTAGTCCGTTTACCTTTCTTCTCTGTGTTCTCCAGTGTCTGCACTAAAATAGCCCTTGATTTATGGAGAAGGAGAAGACAGTGAGAGGGAGGGAAGAGGGAAAGTGATGACCCAGGTCTGGAATTATTGATGAGATGGGAATAGGAATATAATAATGTGTGTAAATTAGCCAGCAATGTGCTCCCAGCCACTCAAGGTTCCTTGGAACAATCACCATTGCCGTAGCTAAATTCTCTTCACTGTTAAGATTCAGACATCCCCATGATGGACATAAGGGAGAGAGGGAGGCAAGCCCAGCAAGTCAGTGAGCACCTGCAGAGAACCTACAGTGGAGCTGCTTACTCTGCAGCCCTAAATTCTCTTGGGCAAAGCAGGTTATATTGCTTGCATGAGAAGTAGCCATCACATTCTCCAACCTTGCTCTCACTTTAAAATTATCATCTCTTCCAGAACTAGCAAAAGATGCTGCAACCACAGCTGCAGAGGCTGACAGCCTGGAAATATCCACAGGACAGGTGCCTGCAGCTCCCAGCACAGCAAGCTCCTCTCAAACCCATAATCTGTCCCAACCTGAGATTGCAGGAACCAAGTCAAACAGGTGACAAGTAGAGTCAGCTCCCATACCTGTGGCTCCGGTTCTTAAGGCTGCCAATAACAGGGATATCTGCACGGTGGTTTCTGTAGTGCTGATGCCTGCCCATTATGAAATGGGTCAACACCCACCCACTCATTTCATACTAGACTCCAGATAGCAAACAAATGGAAACTAGCAAGATGAGGAGATGCTCAGTTCAGACTGCTAGGGAAAGCTCCTGAAACCCATCACCCATTCCCCTCCATCTACTTTCCAAAGCCCATGGGGTTACACCTGTTCAGGCAGAGGAAGCAGGATCATTGCAGGTTCAGATGTGTTACAGAAGTTGCTTCTGAATATTTTCTTTCCTTTTGGCCATTCTAACTAGTTTTGAGGATTGTTTAAATCCAGGCACATAGCAGCATTTTCTTGAGAGCACTGACAAAGTATCTGAACCCTGAAACATAGCATCCCTTTCTACTGCTGTCTGGCCAATGCTAACAAACCTCACCACGCAGTAACAGAGACGAGGTGGAAAAACAGAAGATCCATCATCCTTTTCGGCACAAGTCAGGATTTTTGTTCAAACCTTTAGAGATTAAAACCTGACACATTACCTTTGTGCCTCACCAAACTCCCTACTCTAGTCCTCCAAGACAGACAGAGAATGAATAATTCTCCCCTATTATCATTTTTTATTTTTCAAAAAAGTACTATAGTCAGTCTTGCAACTGTAAAGCTCATTCACGGTGATGCTGCAAAGTTTGGGGCAATTCCTGGAGAAAATGACTGTATTTTTTTTGTGTGTCCTCCCGGGGAGAACTCAAAACTTTTTCACAGCATGAACCACAGCCTAAGAAAGAGAGTGTGTGTGGTGGACACCTTCCACTCTCATTCACAGTCACACTACATCCCTACACAAATTACAGCAAATGCTCACATGGAAAAGTAACACTACAAACGTTTCCTGCATTGTATTTTTAGCTGATTTTAATGCCATTGAGCAGCAGGAAACGAGGAGAGTCAGACCCACATTATCAGCAAGCTTGTCAATGGACCACCAGCCAACGCTCTCTACAGTGCTGTCTGAGAAGTGCTGCTCTGCAAGGGCCCGCTGTCCAGCAGGCCCGTCTCAGCACCTCCACACCTACCTGTGCTCCCCCTTCTCCACACTCCAGAACGGTAAGGAGGAGACAAAGCACAGAATCTGTGCTCTGAACAGACGGCTCAGCAGTTCACACATAGAAAACCCTCTGCAGGAAACACACCCACTTCCACTATTCAAACTTCCCACTCACAGGAATGAAAGAGCAGCAGAAATCTTGGGGGAGAAGGCAGGGTGGGGGGAGAACACTGAACAACTGCTAGTGGGGAGGGGGCTACACTGAGAGCTCCCTGACCATTAGCCACCTTGCCAAGACAAAGGCACTGCTTATTAATGCCAGGAGATCAGCGCCATCTGCTTAAAAGCCTGAGGAGGGGGGACCCTTCCTTGCTGCGGAGTGGCTCTCAAGTGCTTATCTGTTCTGTGTGGAGAGTGAGTGACATTATCTAATTGCCAGCTAATTTCCATAATTACCGACTGGCATACTTTTTATGCGGGGTTAATATCTTTGCAAACGTCTCACAACGCAACTGCTTGAGAAGCAGAGCGAGAAGCCAGGCACGGTGCTGACATGTAGGTTATTTACCAAACTGCACGGAAAGGTTTTGGGAACTGGGTTTGTCACTCTGCCCTCCCTCCTTCGCTGCCTCCTCCTTTGCCTGCTAATTGCTTGGGGAGGGATATTTTTAAAGTGTAATGTTCAGCTATTCCAAGTGCAGAAAGAATAATAGCATTGGATGAAGCCAGGTACACTCAGGCAGGAGCCAGGGCAGCTTCCCACACACAGCTCTGCCATAACACCCAGCCCTGTTTTGCAAGCCCTCCTGTCATTCCAGTCCCAAGTGTCTCACACAGCTCTACTGATGCAAGTCAGTCCTGGCCTGCGGCACCTCAGTCAGCCCAAGCCTGGACCTCCCTACACATAAACTGCTCATCATGCTGCGCTGCAACATGGAAACCAAAACATTCATTAGCGACCTGCTATTCACCACTCATGTCACATCTGACCCCCAGCCAACCCCTTGCCTTCTCCAATGAAAAGGAAAGTGTACGAGCTCATCCACTTTCCTTCTTCCAAAGGGCCCAATCTTACTCCCATTGAAGCAAAGGCCGTTTTGGTCACTAATTTCTAAAGGAGCTGGATGGAACCCCAATTCGCGCCCTTATCAACCTCCACCTCTGCAGTCCATGCAGGGCAGAGAGACAGGATCATTACAGCCTTGCAGCATATGTTGTCTGAAACAATCCTGTGGAATTCAAAATCAATAATTGATATTAAAAGCCAAGCTTGCCAGGGGCAGAAGGAAGGGAAACTAATAGTATTTGCTTATCCTCTTCACACTTGTCCAATTCAATGCTCTGCAACGGGCTCTGCTTGGATCATGCCTTGTATGTGCCTCCACAGAGCTGGCTTCCTCTTAGACAGAAATCCCCCTGGCTGGGCCTATCCCCAGCTGAGTCCTGGCTAAAAATGAGAAAAACAAAAATAAAACCTTCAGATGAAAAATGCAGACATGAGAAGAGTGAATTGATGCTTTCACTGGGGGCAGGGGGAGGGGAAGAACGCAGAACTCTCCCACTTCCAAGCCTCCTTGGCAAGGGTGCGGAGTGAGATGCTTGCACAGAAATGACAGGAAACCAGGAGGCTTTTAAAAATAAAGAGACTGAAGAAAGACAATCAAGTGGATTGGATTTTCCTCTGTTTTGAGGGTGTCTGCTTCTCAGTCAAGCAGACAACGTTCTTTGGGTAGATGTAGTAACTTTTATTAGACCAACTAAATAGTTGGAAAAATTGTTTTTTGCAAGCTTTTGGGTACAAACACCCTCTTCAGGCATAGAGAGAGTCTGCTGGTGTTTAGTGTATTCTCCTGGGTAGAACAGAAGCCAAAATGCAAAATGTGTGGCTTTTCCTTTGCAGGCTGACACTCTCAAAACAGAGGAAAATCCGATCCACATGATTGTCTTTCTTCAGTCTCTTTATTTTTAAAAGCCTCCTGGTTTCCTGTCATTTCTGTGCAAGCATCTCACTCCACACTCTTGCCAAGGAGGCCTGCAAGGGACTGCCTGAGGCTGCTTGGGGATGGTCCTGATTTGAGTAGGGGGTTGGACTAGATGACCTCCTGAAGTCTCTTCCAGCCCTAATTTTCTATGATTTTATGCTCCACATACCCCACCTGCCTGACACACTGGGGGGCTGGGAGCAGGGGGGCAGGAGTGAGGGGCACTGGGTCGGGACTGGCTATCTATGTTTATAAATGGGTCCGGGTACAAAAAAGGTTGAGAACCACTGTCATAGGTGACTAAGCAACCCACTCCTGCTCTCCTTACCTCGTCACGCAAAACTCCTACATGTGCACCGGCCTCCCTCCCTCCCCAAGGGGACTCAGCATCAGAAAATGGCAAATTCCCTTTGGCTTCCTCTCTCCCATACACTACCCAGGTTCAGGTTTTCCATTCTTGGAAATGGCCACTGGGTCACTATTTTACTACTAATGGCATCAATACATGGTTTCCTTCCAAGACAAAGCCAAAAAGAGTCATTGCCATTCATGACTGCAGCCCACAAGCACACTCTGAAACAAGGCTGGACTTCCTTCATGCTCTTCCTCTCTAGCTGGTCAGGACTCTCTCACACACACTCTCTCTGTCTCTCTCTCTCTTTTGGCCTTAGCCCCAATTAAATTGTCCTTTTCAAGGTACAGCAGATAGATGATATGTGTAATAACCACCTTCACCAGCCTCCCTATTCCTCTCTTCTCAAGACAGATGAAAAAAGAGCCAGCACATATCTTTATTACTGATCCAATCCTGGATCTCATCTGAGAAGATTCACCTGGGCTTAGGTTCTATATACATCAAGACTCTGTGAACATACATACTCATTTCATGTCAGACACCTTAAAATACACCAGTGGCTTTGTGGAGAGAAAGCCCAATAGCAAGCGTGAAACCAGGGCTGCCCAGCCTGACACTTCAAACCCATTGGGCTGGGAAGCCATCTGGCTGCTGGAAGAGTTAATATTTTATAATGAAGATAATCACCCTTCAAGCTTCTCCCCTCCTGGGACTATTAAAGATTCAATTCAGAAGCACAGTGCTTCAGATCTAGGCTGCAGGAAGGAGGGGTGGAAAAAAGCCCTGAGAGACCATGAGTCCCTTGCCTCCCCCCCACCCACCCCCTCCAGAAAGGAGGCCGGTTAGTCCAAGTGGGTGACCTTTTACCAGCCTACCTAGCCCAAGCTCAGCATGAAGGCAATTTTCAGACCATTTCTGCTCTCCAGCTTTCTTAACACAAAGAAGAAAAATCAAAACCCAGGCACAAAGGAAAAAGAAAGAGACAGAGAAAATAACCCTGCAGAGCAATCATGTCTGGGGCTGCTCTGATGGCTTTCTGTTCCTTTCCAGGACACAGAAATGACTCCCAGTGTGTTAATTACTCCCATTACCACAAACTCTCCACTAACAGGGACTAGTGCAGAGAAGGGATTGGCAGTGCCTGAGTGGTTAGTACACTGCACTGCCATGCAGGAAAAACCAGGTCCCCGCATCTCCCTCTCCCACGTCTGCCGCTAACCAGGACTGGGAGCACTACAGAATTCAATACCTTGTCTGCTCAGGAAAGGGACAGGCAGAACAGTCCACTGGATGTGAATGTTGATTTGTGCTCTAAATTCCTGTTCAGCTATGCTGAAGACTCAGCTTAGGAACTGGGAAAGGGCACCTTCCTTATTCATGCCTCAGTTTTCTCACCTTTAAAATGGGGTTAATTATACCCACCTTTGAGAAGCAGAGCTGAAAAACTCTTTAATACCAGTACCCCAGTTCATTTTACTGTTATTATTGCACGTCCCACCTCAATTCCCTACAGTCTCCCTTTTCTCCCAGCAGCATGCTAAACCGTTCTGTAGCACTGCCCATTCCACAGGACTGCAAAGCCCTGTAGTACCCATGGGGGGGAAACCATTTGGCAAGGCATGCTATAAGGGCAAGGCCATAGTACTGGTGAAACATCCCCTTTCAGATTCAGATTCCGTATTGTTTCACAAATATTTTGGAGCATCTTTAAAGGAAAAGGCATTAGCACTACTACTCAAACTGTGGAGCTGTGGTGGGAGAAGTCTGCGTTCATGCAGACTGGATTCCCCCAACTCTCCACTCTGCTCCTTTAGGTATATATAGATCCTCTGCAATAATTCATTCTACCCCAGTTTTAATGCCTTCCACCAAAGAGTTACTAGGGAGGAGAGAGGTGAAGAAAGGACCCCTGACACCATATAGAAAAGCCAGTCTTATGATCTGCTATGCTATGGAAGAAGCCAACAGCCTATTATAACCTTTGGCATACTCTGCCAGACCAAATTCCAGCAAAAATCTTTTAACATCACTGCTTTGGCTGGAAAAGGAGGACAGGAGGATTCTTGAAAACAACCCAGGACTCCAAAAACTTCCCAGGCCATCAAATAAAAAGGCCGGTATTCCTGCATGGCTGGGCACAGTTTTTAAATTGTGCTCATTCAGGCAAAGTTACAGGCAATTTATCAGCCAGGTGGAGAGTCTTGTGGGAGAGCTGCACTCTGGCCCGTCCTTGTTAGCATAGCACAGTGACCTTGTAACCTAGGGAGACTGTTCAGCTAACCATCTTCTGACTAAGCTAAGCCATCTTGGACTAAGCTGGCCAGACTCAAATAGAAACCTGCTGTCCTGTAGCAAAAGTGACCATATAACCAAGGACTGAGTGCATCAGGCAAAGGCCATTATCTAGCCCCAGGGACTCACAAAAGGAAAAAGAATACGGTACCTATAAAGCATCTCTTTTAAAAGTATGTCTGTTGAATGAGACAAATTTGGGCTTAAGAGTTTGGGACCCCAACCGCTCAGCAAGCACAAGGAGTTATCTGCAAGAAGCGGTTTGCTTTTAACCCAAATGTATTTTATGAGACTGTAATCCATTTCTGTGCCTTATACTTTGTCACCCTGTAACTTATTCCTGCTTAGTTCCGTCTTTTCTCTAGAGACTCACTGCTGAGAAAAATCAGGAACAAATTTTAGGCTCCTCTACAGTAAAAAATTAAAAAAGAAAACCTTAATATGAAGAGAGTCATTCATTTGGCAGGGAAATTTAACCTCCTCTTCTGGGGGAGATGTGACAAGTCATCAAAGAGATGATGCGTTCAAAGGGAAAGGTACAAATACCAAGGAAGGAAAACAAGCATGTAGGGTACTCCAAAAGTATGTGTGTTTCTAATTAAAAAGATATAGGACCCTCCTGGCAGTAAGAGGTATTATCATGTAAAGGAGTCCCTCAAGGACTGAGTTAGAAGCCTCACTGCCTGACACATTTAGAACTAAACCCAGACAGCAGGCATAATAAAAAGGTGTAAAAGGGAGTCACTCTGCATGGACTGGGAAATGAAGTGTAGGGCACTCTACACTTCAGATTAAGATTTCTCTGTCCCTAAACCCCATGATTCTTTGTTGGAAACCTAAAATTAAGCAGCACTATGCAAGGGTGGTGAACCCCAAAACTGAAAGCAGTCAGTAGGCTTCATCACCAAAGATGAGTCAAACAAAAGCAACAAGCCAACAGCATCATGAAAAATCAATTGATTTCTTTTTTTTTTAAATCTTTCAATTTTAGTAACAGAGGCTTGTAATATAATGGGGAAAAACACTTCCCGTTACTTAAATATCAGCTGTTACATGTTAATATAATAATGATGTCCAGATATATATAGAAACACCTGAGAGAGAGAGTTTATCCTGGCAGTGTCCCTTTAAATGTCAGATGATCTTTTAAAGAGTTCCCAGCACTGGGACACACAGTGCAGTGCCCTGGAAGACAATTGACATTCTGAATGACTGGGCTGTGAATTTGAAATCCCAATTCAACCAGCTCAAACTAGGAGCCAAATTCACATGTTTCAAAGAGAAAATGAGAACAAGAGGAGGGAGAACTTAGAATTATTGCAAATATGCAGAGATGGAAACTGTCTGTATATAGATTTCATATGCAAGAGTGTACACCTTGGCACAGGAACTGTACAAGTGTAGGTGGCACGAATCATCCTTAACACTTTGGCAATGTGCTTACTGCTGTCAGCAGAGCTGGTAATTAGCAATTATTTCCTATGAAAAAAAATCAAGGAAACAAAAGAACTTCCATTGTTTAGCTAGGATTTTTTTTTACTGAATTTACCCATTTTAACTAAAAGGAAAATAATCCCATTGGATTTCATTTGCTGAGAAGTGCTTTTTTCTCCCCCTAAGGTTTTTTTTTTTCTTTTCCCTTCCTAATTTCTATCCCTTCCACTATTGTACAAGAAGATGGGGGAGAAAAAGCAAAGAAACACCAAAAATGAGAGAGACAGAGAGAACGAAAAACTGAAAACCAGTTTCAATTTATCCATATTGATTTGTTTTAATTTCAAATCAAATCAATTTGCATTTCTTTCAGTAAAAAATTGGAATCCTTTTTTGCTAACATTTTTATAGTTCAAAAAGTCAGTTTTTCACAAAAGCATTTTAAGCAGCTCTAGCTAAGAGTTCCTACTTGATTGTTGTCTTTATTCCTTGCTCTGCACTCTATGGGCACACCTACATGAGACGTTTACCGAGGAACTGACTGATTAGCTCAGCAGTAAAGTGTCAGCGTCTACATGTGCAATGCTATTAGGCTGAAGTAAACTAATTAACTCTGCCCTAGGACAGTACTGCCCAACACGGATACTATCCTACAGCAGTTATTTACTCCACCATACCACATGTGTAGATGCTGACCAGGGCTGGCTAGGACATGAAAGTGCCACAGTGCAGGCTGACTGCTGGCTACCCCCACATCATAACACCCTCCTGTCCCAGCCAGCCCCTCTGCAGCAAATTGAGCTGGGTCAGATCAGCCCCAGGCTGGCAGGCTGAGCCCCAGGACCCTCTGCCGGCCCACGACTGTTCCGCCCCAGCTCAACGTACTGCAATCCCGGGTGCACACCTAAATGCTGGACCCAGGAGCAATATACTCCGGTGTGAACTGTGCTGGATTTTATTGCGTCAAATTAATTTCACATGTAGATGTGCCCAATGTTGCTGACATTGTTAAGCATATCACTGGAACAGCCAAAGATTGAACAGACCACCAAATAGCTCCTTAAACATCAGCATGCACCCTCTGCAGGGCAATAGGGAGACACATTGGTGAGGAAGGCTGCACCTGTTTTCTGGCCAGATGGAACATTTCAGCCTCCCATTCAGTGTCTATCACAAACCCAAAGTATTGTAGGAAGGCTTCACTAGGCTGAATGTTTTTCTCAAAATCAACATGAGGGAAGAATATACTTGACATGCTTGTAACAAACAGACAAAACTTCTATTCCCCAATTGTGTTGGGTAATAGGGGCTGAGGAATAACAATGGACAATGATATTTGGTATCTGGGGCAGCAGATGGCCTCTATAAGCTGCCAGTTACCAAACTCTAGGCCAAATTCATATGTAGTGTAATTCCAGGGGAGCCACAGAAATGCCACTAGGGATGAATCTGACACATTGTGTCTGTGGTACTTGGCTATCTACTTGCAATATTTTGCTGTCAAGCATTCATTCTCTGTGTACAGGATATGAGATCCAGTAGTCAGAGTACGTGTGACAGTCAGAGGAAAAAAAACCCAAAAAACTATTTGTGTAGCCTTGGGCAAGCTGCTCCACCGGCTGTAAAATGGGGATAATTCTACTACTATAGTGTGTGTTATGGGTGACTGATAGGAGCTTAAGAAATTCAAGGGAAAAGACAAAATAAAGGACTATTTTCTTTGATGTTCTTTACCTATTCCTCTCACTGGGTCTTCCTATACACAGCACAATCTAACACTTAGGATCAACTAAGTATAAATACATAAGTTTGCCTTATAAACTCATGCACTTTCCTCCACTTTTCAAACAGTATAAAAAGATAAAAGATAAAGGCATGCCAAAGAGACTCACTCATGCATCTAATAGGAGTGTATTTCTGGGTGTTCTTTTATGTATTTAATTAATATCTAAATAAATAAAGGTTAAAAAGAAGCGATAGAGTTTATCAGCAGAAGAATAAAGTGTGTTTCAGTACATTTAAGTGAGCCTTGTGAGGAAAAATAACATTTGAGTTTCATATAATTGAAGTGCCAGAGTTCACTATCCTTTGATAAATGCAGTCAAGAATGAAATTCTCCTTTCATAACAGTCAATGGCTTTTAAAAATGTAAAAAGAAGAAAGTCAAAGGAAATCTCTCTGTCATAGAAACTCATAATATTCCTGTTATTTCAGACAGAGGCTACTAACACTGGCAGATGGATGTAACATCTTCAAAAGATGAAGTGTTTCATAGAAAGTTTCAAACTTGCTATGGGCTTGATTTTGAGGGTTTAAAGTGAGGGTTGGGAGCTGGTTTTAATTATAACAGCTTTTCAAGGATGGACATTTGCATGCACTGCTCCAAAATCAAAAACTTCCTCCCCCAGGTACAAACACTGAATCTTCAACAGAAGTACAAAATACATCATTTTAAACTGCATTTAAAGAATCCCCAGTACAGAGTGCTTATTAGACCAAAAGGGGAAGCAGGGATATGGAAAGATACCAATTTAATATACAGCTTCCTGATTGGCCCACAAAAGTAGGCTGGGGAGTAGTCACCTACTAAAAAATGCATGGTGACAAAAGGTATACAGTTACCATGCTGTGCAGAACTGCTCTGTTGTCTTGGACTACATCTCACAGCTGGCTCTTTATCAGATATCCCCCATGAGGAAACTACACAGTGGCACTGCAACAAAAGATGTTTCACCCAGACTACCAGGATCAGATGCCTCCAGAAAAGATACTTTATGATACCTATACATTCCCAACAACCTATTCTGGCTACCATACCAGATTAAGATTCCAACCATGCTAAACTGAGCCTGCCACTCACCACACAACTGGGTGATTTTAACCTATAGGAGGAAGGCTGTGTATGATGACAAAAGCAGAAACTGAAGCAATAACTCTACTGTGGGCGAGAGCATGCAGAAGTGAATGGCATGTAGGCAATAATGGTGTAGAGCAGCTCAGATTTAGTCAGGGATGGGGAGAGAGAGAGAGAGAAAGAGAGAGAGAGAGAGAGAGAGAGGGAGGCGAGGAGGAGGCAAGAGAGGGGAGAGGGAGGCAAGAGGGAAGTGAGAGGGGAGAGAGAGGAGAGAGATATCTCTGATTAGGAGATACTACCCTAAAAAGTTCTCTAGAGTCTCGAGAAAAAAAGAGTCCTGGAACAGGACTGTAACTGAACTGTAGGTGTATACTACAGATGTATACCTCGCTGTAGGTGTACAGACCACCAAACCAGGGGGAGGAACTTAATCTGGAGTTCACCTGAGAATTGACTGAGGCCACACACGCACACGACATGGTCGTCATGGATGATTTTAATTATCCAGACATCTCCTAGGAGAAACACTTGGCCAAAGTAGGATCAGTCATGATCCTTCCTGACCTGTGTCAAGGAGCTCTTCCTGACTCAGGAGGTGCACGGGCCAACCAGAGGTGATGCTCTGCTAGACTTGGTCCTGTCCAAAGGAGATGACCTGGTGACCAACTTAATATAGAGGGATGTCTGGGTGACAGCGACCATGAAACCATCATGTTCACTGTCTGACGTATGGCAGACAAATCTGATAGCAGGATTGAAGTCTGGGATTTCAAAAATCCAAATTTCAACAAGCTTATGTCACTAGTAGGGGAAGTGCTGCGGGACCAGGGACTGAAGGCAAAAGTTGTCCATGAAGAGTGGTTGTTCCTTAAGGACACAATCCTTGAAGCACAAAAGAAGTCCATTCCCACGTGGAAAAAAGGTAACAGAAAGGCTGAGAAGCCCTCTTGGCTAAACAGGGAAATCACACTCCTCTTAAGAATGAAGAAAGAGGCTTATAAACAGTGGAAGCTTGGGGCCGGCCCCAAGGAGAACTATTCCACGATGTCCCTCATTTGCAGGGAACAGATAAGAAAGGCTAAAACAGTGACCGAACATAGATTAGCAATGGGAATCAAGGACTACAAGAAGTCCTTCTTTAGGTACATAGGGAACAGGAGGAAAACAAATGGGGGGAGTGTGGGGCCATTGCTCAGCGACTCAGAAGAGCTGGTTATCAGCACCCAGGAGAAAGCTGAGCTCCTGAATGACTACTTCGCCTCAGTCTTTCACCAGACCAAAGGAAAAACAACTCCAGGTAGAGTACAGGATGAGCACAGTAGGAATAATTGCCTTCCTACTATTGCCATAGAATTGGTGTATGATCAATTAAAAAAATTAGACATATACAAGTCAGCAGGACTGGATGATCTTCATCTGAGAGTGCTGAAGGAGCTGGCCGAAGTCACTGCGGAACTCCTGGCAAAACTCTTCCACAACTCGTGGCACTCTGGAGAAGTCCCTGAGGACTGGAAGAGGGCCAATGTTGCACCCATCCACAAGAAGGGTGGGAGGGAGGACCCAGGTAACTATAGGCCAATCAGCCTAACTTCCATCCTAGGGAAAATTCTAGAAAAGTTCATCAAGGAGTCTACCTGCGATAAGCTTGCAGAAGGCAAGATTCTGAATGACAGCCAGCATGGCTTCATCGCAGGCAGGTCTTGCCTTACTAACCTCATCTCCTTCTGTGACAAGGTAACTCACTACCTGGACACAAGAAAGCAGATTGACATTGTATACCTTGACTTCCAAAAGGTCTTTGATCTTGTATCCCATGATGTCCTCGCGAGAAAATTGGAGGATTATGGGCTTAACTCCAAGACAGTCAGGTGGGTGAGAAACTGGCTGCAGGATAGGACCCAGAGAGTCATAATGTACGGATCTGTGTCATCCTGGTAAGAAGTGGGCAGCAGTGTCCTACAGAGGTCAGTGCCTGGTCCAGTACTTTTCAACAACTTTATTAACGATTTGGATGTGGCAGTGAAGAGCTCACTGGCCAAGTTTGTGGACAACACCAAGTTATGGGGAAGCGTGGTCATGCTTGAGATAGGCTACAGATACAGGCGGAGCTAGACAGGCTAGCAAGTTGGGCAGATCATAATCTGATGAAGTTCAACGTCAAGAAATGTAAAGTGCTTCATCTCGGGATGAGCAATCCCCAACACACCTACAGGCTTGGCAGCACCAAACTGACTAGCACTATGAATGAAAGGGACCTGGAGGTAATAATAGACCACAGTATGTATATGAGCCGGCAGTCCAATGTTGTAGCCAGTAGGGAAAATAATACTCTGGCATGCATCAATCGATGCATCTCCAGCAAAACCAAGGAGGTGATTCTTCCGCTCTACTTAGCACTGGTGAGACCACAGCTGGAGTACTGTGTCCAGTTCTGGGCACCACACTTTAACAAGGACATGGACAAGCTTGACAGAGTCCAAAGAAGAGCCACCCATATGATCAGAGTCTTACACAGCAAGCCGTACAAGGAAAGGCTGAGGGATTTGGAACTTTTCAGCCTAAAGAAAAGAAGGCTGAGAGGGGACCTGGTAGCAGCTTACCGCTACACTAAGGGAGTACATCAAGGGCTCGGTGAACAACTGGTCATCAGGGCACCCAAGAGGAAAATCAGGAGTAATGGCCAAAAACTCCTGGAAGACCGATTCAGGCTCAACATTAGGAAAAAACCCTTCACAGTCAGGGTGTCCAGACTATGGAATAAGCTCCCTTAAGAGGTAGTGCAATCACCTACCCTGGAAATCTTCAAGAGGAGACTAGACAGTAGGGCTGTGTAAAGCTTCAGGCGCTGATTTGATTCAGAGGAGATTTGGCCCGATTTGGCTGCTGAATCTCTGAATCCAAATTGAATCAGGAGACCAATGAAAAGGTCTGAATTGATTCGAAGCTCTCCAAATCAATTCGGAAAAGATTCAGAGAGCTTTCGCAATTCAGGCAGTCCCTGCTCACTGCAGCAGGGAGCTGAACCCAGACTCCATGCTGGTAAGTAGGGGGTGGGGGAGGGGGGGCTGGAAGAGGGAAGAAGAGACCATGAGGGGACCCATGCCAGGCCCCATCCCCTGCCTGCTCCCCCAGCCCGCCCCCCCAAGCACCCCCCAACCCCCACCTGCTTCCCGGCTCCCCCCCACCACCCACCATGGCTGCCCTGCCCAGCCCTAGCTCCTGGCTCTTTAAAAAAAAAGCCCCTAATCACCGGCTGCTGCCAGGCAGCAGGGTGATCCCCACTGCCCCATGCTGCGTGGGTGGCTCTCCCATGAGCCCCCCGACCCCTGCCTGCTCTCCCAGCCCCCCCACACCCATGGCTGCCCACCAAGCCCCAGCTCCCAGCCCTTTAAAAAAACAAACAAACAAAAAAAAAAAGCCCAGGCTCACTGGCTGCTGCAGCAGCCTTGAGGCTTCTGGGAGCTTGTGGCAGAGCCCCCAGTGTGGTGTGAGGCAGTGGGGAGCAGTGAGGATAGCCCCCAACCTGGCAAGAGCCAGTGCATCAGGGCTTTTTTTTTTTTTTCAAAGGGCCAGAAGCTGGGGTGGGCAGGGCAGCCATGCTGGGGCTGGGAGAGTGGGTGGGGGTTAGGGGCTCGTGGCAAAGCCCCCCATGAAGTGTGGGCCAATGCGGGGCAGCAGGGATGGCCCCCCCAGCCCAGCAGCAGCCGGTGACTGTGGGCTTTTTTTTAAAGAGCCGGGAGCTGGGAGAGTGGGCAGGGGTGGGGCCGATTCAGAGATATGGCCGATTCGGCTGCTGCCAAATCTCTGAATCAGATTCAGCCGAATTGATTCAGGACAGTGATGCGAATCACTGAATCAAATCACTGTCCCCTGAATTGGCTAAATCTGAATCCAAAGTGAATACTAGCAGCTTTCCTCAGACCTGCTAGACAGTCATCTTGCTGGGGTCACCTGACCCCCAGTTATCTTTCTTGCTTGGAGCAGGGGCTGAACCCAATGATCTTCCAAGGTCTCTTCCAGCCTTACAATCTATGAACAGTGCCTTCATATGCTCCAGTCAATCTCCAGAGGCCCAGATATCTCCAAGACTTTCTCTAATCCAATATACATGCACCCCCAACGTACCCACCCAGATTTATCCAGAGGTGCTGGCAACATTAGCATGGAAAGACTCAACTATCAGACACTTTTCACGGGCCATTGAAAGCATCTTGATGTCACTAGCTGTAGAGACAGTGCACCTGCCCAGTTCAGTGTCTAGACTCAAAACAAAAGGCCTTGAAATCCCCCAGGTGAAAATAGGCCTGTCACTTACAGGTATCATCTGAGGAGTTTTGTAAGTCTCCTTTTTCCAGTCATCAGGCCATTTAGCTTTGTGCTGGATTTTCCTGCATTAATGTCTTATTACCTCACTTTTTCAGCAATGACAGCCTGCCTTCCATGGTCAGTAAATAGACCGTGTCTGTATTGTGTCATACAGCCACACAGGCACACACTTCCAGAAAAGTTCTGTTGTCCAAGGGACAGTCTACTGCACTCCGTCTGCAGTTTGGCCAGTAACACAGGTGCCACATCATATCGCCACATGCAGCCTTGGGATAACACCACTGAGATCCATTTAGCCCAGGTCAAATTACCAAAAAGTTCTCAGCACAGGCAGCTTCCCCCAACGGGGTGAAATAACTAAATCAGTAGCCAGATACCCAATGAATGGCTCAGGCAAATTTTGCTGTCCTGCCACATAGGCTGTGACCTGATCACATTTTTAGTGTTATAAGCAAGAAACAGTCATAGCCTGGACTTGTACAGTGCATATCTAAGAAAACCCAAGGTGTTACAAACATCCATGCTGTAGAAATTTGCAATCCCTACTAAACTGAGTTCAGTTCTGTTCCACTCAGGTTCTTATGTCATAAGCATCACAGGAACGTTCAAGTGTCTTTCTTGTAGCACATCAAGTGGAATGACTGACAACAATTTGTTACAGGCCTCCCATCCTCTCCCCAAAGGGAAACACTGAAAAATATTTTTAAAATGTGAGGAACTACCTGTTTACTCTGAGTCACTGATCCACAGGTGAAAACCTCTATCTGTATCCCTTTGCTAAACCTCCAAGTCACAATATATTTTATTTTGTTTGCACACGACAAAAAATTATCAAATAAAATGTGCATCAGCGGGCTGAAATGGAAACTGGCAAAATCACAAGGCCAATAAAAAGGCTAGAGTTGCTTTTTCTGAGGTCAGAGAGAATGTGAGGTGAAGGGGTTGTTGACCTGCAATGTAAAGCACACACATTTTCCACAGTTATCAAAGGACATATTCATAAGTTCATCCAAAGGGGCTAAAATAAGGCTATGTATTTCATAAAAGATTAAACAAGGCTAAGGTTTTTCCTTTGATAAGAGTAGGCTTTCACAGGGGAAAGGAACAACTTCGCATCAGTGGAGGAACACTGATGAAAATAATAGTAAAAAGTGATAAAGGAAGAGTAAGATTCCCTGGGATACACTGAGGCACAGGAGGGCCAATGGTAAAATCTCTGATGTCTTACTGGGTAGGGGTGGGGGGACTTGACACCTGCACAGCGTAGAGCAAAGCCCATGCAGAGACTTCTTACTCAGGGCACGGTCAGGTAAAGCAGCATAACCCTGTTATCACCGCATGACTCCCAGGTTAATCAGCTCCACTAAGAAACAGAGTATTTTAGTCTGGGTAAAGCACAAATGTGGCTGTGCTGGTTCCAGTACTTACAAAACCTCGGAGCTAGTTTGGATATCTCTGCTCATCTCTGCACAGGACTGCACAGACATACCCTGGGAAACCAGAATGATGGGGGAAAGGGAGGCCAAAGGTAAGATGAGTATACCAAGATGCCTCTGACTTGGATCAATCAAATCTCTTGTAAAATAAAGAAATACTTTTATACATCATGCTATTAAGCGATTTGTTATTTCAATCACTCCAATATCCCCACTTTGTGCTCCTGCCTTGGTGCTGTGGTTATCAAGATCTGGCCACAATACCAATGCCCCAGAAAAGAAAATTAGCTGCTTCCCTTTTTTAAAAGCTGTGTTCATCCGTAATTACTTTTACACTTGCTTGGGAAATCAGACTCCATTCTCAGGAGGGTTAAAAAGGGGAAAGGGAAGGGGAAAAAAAAGAGAAAGTGAAAGAAAAGACAAAGGTAAGTTGGATGAATCCAATTAAAAGTTCTAAGCTGCTTTCCCCAAAGTTTCAGCTGAAGCCGCTGCCTTCAGAGTGCAGGGTAATGGGTAGTTTTTTTTATTCTTTTTTTTTTTTCTTTTATCGGTCATCTAGTCAGAAAATTACTGACATTATTCTTAAAGCTGGCACGGTTATCAATCATTAGACAAAGCTTTTATCAGGAGCTACTGGCAAGAAATTGAAGGCCTTCCAGAATGAGCTTAATGCAGAAGGATAGTGGTTCAAGGGGGAGGGGGAACAGGAAGGAGGAGAAGTTGTTAAGACAAGGCAAAGGCTAGTTACTGTACATTCCACTTAGAGTATTATTGAGAGTGGGAAACATGAAGCAGCAGCAATGAGGGTGGACAACCTAACACCCACGAATGCCTGGGAGGGAATTACAGCAAAATTCTGGAGAACTGAACAAGAAACCAATTTTCTTCTTCCCAAATATCTCTACCCCTCGCAATCACTGATTGATGCATTCGTGCGCTGTCAGGTCACTCAGGGTGCTATGCTGTACACACCACTTGATGGAGGGCCACTCATGCATGCTGGAGCTCATGTATTTACTTGTTATTGCAGGGCTGCTGCTGAGCACTGGGCTGTACATTCAATCCTCCACCCCCACACACCTACTCCTTCCCCCTGCCCACATCCCTTCTTTTGTTTGCCCTGCCTTCCCTCTTATTTTTCTCCTGGTCCCCTTTTTCACTTCTTTTTAATCAAGAGCCCTTTCCTAATTAAAATAAGCAAATACAAGGAAGCAATTAACATCATGAAGGAAGCAGATGGTGGAATAGTACCACATTGTTATTGCACTAAGATTTAACTTGCTATCTCCTCAAACTTTCTGCACTTTAATTAAGTGCTGTTACAGGCAAGTTCATCGGGCTCTGTAGTGGGGTTTATCAAATTAGCCTCTCAGAGTACACCTCCACGAGCAGGAACGTGCGTTTCCCGGGGGACAAACAGTAGCAGCATATATTTGTTCCACTGCTTCTTATCCCTAAGGAATGTCCCTAAACGCGTGCTGTAGCGCACAGCAAGTTGCATGAGGGTTTAAGTGGGGTGAGTAGCGGAGGTTGGGACTAGCACCTAGGCTGGCCCCAGCAGCCTAACCTGGGACCCTGGGAGCCTCCCAGACCTGCAACGGCAGTGATCCAGGTGCATGGAGCCTGGTAAACTGGAATGTGGCTCTGACCAGCCAGGCTCTGGATTCAGGCAGTGCATGCTGCAGCCATGTGCACTGCCTCACTTTTTTCTGGCACTGTTATTTTTTCTAACACCAGGATCTCCTGGTGTCAAAAAAACCTGTCACGCTGCAAATTAGCAGTGCAGTGAATGCATGCATGTGTGGCATACACAGTTTGCGGCATACACAGTTTGCGGCACCTCAAATGGGTTTGTGATGCCCCAAACTGCACATGCACGCTGGTCTGGACACGCACTGACAGGCTGATGGCATGCAACTGCAGGAAGAGTTTTCTGCATAGCTGTAGTTCAGGGAACCAAGAACTTTTCCTAGCCCACAGAATCAGCAAAGGTGAACCCTACACCACAGTAATATGAGTATGAAATGGGCAAAACCTAGACTCAAGTGACTGAGACCCAAGGAAGAGGTACAGGAGACCTGAACTTCAAGAAATGGACAATAGGTTTTGACCCCTTTTCAAAACTATGCTATTCCTATGTGAATTCACCTCTGTTTCGTGGCTGACCCCATAGGAAGGACACAAAGCCTATAACGAACACAGGAGGGGTTGCTGTACTTCTGCAACCTCAAGGAGCCTGACTCTCTTGGAAGCAAACAGAGGGCAGCTGGGGCTGTCTGGTTCCCTCAGATTCAGAGGAGACACCTTATGGAAAACAAAATCAAGTGAGGAAACAGGATTTTTTCTGCCCTCGAGTGCAAATCCAGAGTCACTAGAGTACTGGTGAATTAAGTCTTAGTAAGCTAGGTAAGCTTCGATGAACAGGTGTGTTGGCCAACAGTTTTCCCTCCTTTGGCGCCTAGAGATGTAGGATGGTCAAGCCTGAGCCACAAAATATACAGGCACACCCTCTGCACATGCACGCACTTCCAACAAACAGTCAAAAAGTATATAATGATCTTGTTCAACTCTGTCCAGCATTGTGCTGGCAGGAGTTTCATAATTACTCCAGATCTAAGAGCTGACAGCATAATTCTCTACATATACATGTTAAGACCAGAAGAAGCTACTGTGACTTATATAGACCCATCTCTATTGTACCCAAAATCTTCCACATGCTATTCTCACAAGCCACAGGAATCTATTAACCCTACTTTACAATAAGGAAGAGAGGCACAGAGAGTTTAAGTGATTTTCCCAAGGTCTCACACGGAATCCGTGGCAGATATTTTCTGACCCAAATCTCACCTCTTCTGAGTTTTCTAGCCACAATGACCAATTTCTCTCAGGTGTAACTGGGGTCAGAATCTGACACAAAGAGAAGTACAGTAACAACATAAAACATCCCAGCCAATTTAGGTACAGGCTTCCAGTAGTGCAGAATGTCACACAACACTTAATTGCTGTTCCAGTGCTTACTTGGCCCCATTGTTAAAATGTTGCACCTTATTTCTAGTCTGAATTTGTCTAATTTCAACTTCCAACCACTTGTTCTTTTTACACTTTTGTCTGTTACATTAGCAAGTCTTCCATTATCAAATTTCTGTTCCTCATATAAAGATGAAAGGTACTTTACAACTTAGACATGTAGTGGAGAAACTGCTTCTTGTCTCCTGGCATTTCTTTGTTTTCCAAATAAAGTTTCAAAACTCAAGCAGAGATCAAGGAAAGGGAAAAAGTTACACAGCAAACTACTCAGACAGGTAGGAAATGCCAACTTGGCATTCTGTATATAATAAAGGTGTCCTGCCAACCCTTCTCCATTAAACATACAGTACAAGAAAACATTCTGCATTAAAATTGAATTACAAACTTAAGATTTCTTCTGCAAATGTAAGTTGTCCCCAGAAACAGATGAGAGATTTGCTGTAAGTGGTGCCACAGTATGTCTCAAATATACCACACAAAGGAGAAAGCTGAGGTAGCAGTGCTGTAGGAAAAGTAATTCTGAATTTCCTAACTCAGGGCATTTACATTCTCAGTCACAATGGAGCTGTTTGCAGTGAACTCCCTTGTTTTCTCCCCTCTTGGAAAACCAGAAATAGGAAAGACAAATATGAATGCTTCTTTCAATATAAGGTTTTACATGCATGCAGAATCTGACATTAGGTCTAACCATTTAAACTTGCACCTATGATTATTCCAGCATGTGTTTCTCAAGCCATATGCAGGTTCCCAAGTAAAATACTACACTTTGATATAGCAACAGGCTCAGCCATCAAAAAGGCTAGAAGTTCTGGCTTAAATACCAAAGAGTTCCTCCATGTGTAACTACGGTGAACACGTGCCTAAATGGGATCTTTTTGTATCCATATGGCTGGACAGTTATTTCAATCAGTAGGGGCCAATTTTTTTGGCAGACATGCCACAAATTAGTGCTGTACCACCCCCAAGTGTCACTCTAATCCCCTTCTTCTGTCCAGTCTGCTGCTCTACTTCCTGCTTCCTGCCCTTTGCTTCCTACCCAATATGCTGCTCTGTTTTCTGCCCTATCTGCCACCATGCTGCCCGTCTCATCCTCCATTGGCCACGTGCTACACAGAGGCTGCCTGTGTCACTTGTGGCACTTATGCCACGGGTTATCCTCCTACCCTGATCTAAATGATTATTTGCACACAAACTGATTTGCCCATACAATTACAATAAGGGGCCATGTAAATTGGGTGCACAGACAAAAAAGGATAGGCATGCCTACATCCACAAACACCATGCATCACCTCCACCAAATTAAATGTGAACTGCTCAGTTACATTTCGCAGGCATAATACTTCTGAAGCCAAAGGATCTGCTACTTTAGTTTGGAAATTGGGGCTTGCACTCGTGAAGGAAGAGCTGTAACCTGTGCTGCCATTGTGATCAGTGACCATTGTGAGTTCCACCACACTCAGACCCTCCAACTCTCTAAATACAAGCCATCACCACCTAAGTAAAAACAGGATTTGCTTTAGCAGAGATTTAAACTACAGAAATATTGTACAGAATCTTGAAGGGCAGGATTAACTTCTAAACCTATTATTAATAGTAAATTGTATTATGGTACCACCTTAAGGTCCCAAGGATTGTATTAATGCTATTGTTCAAAGCACTGGGGAGACCTCATCTGGAATATCAAGTACAATTTGGGTCAACCAGGTTCAAGAAAGATGAATTCAGACTGGGACAGATGCAGAGAAGGACTACTAGGATTATCAAGGGAACAGAGAGCCTATTTTGTGAGATGAAACTAAAAGCTTGGCACACTTAGCCTAGCAAAACAAAGGCTGAGAGGGGATATGATTGTTTTCTGTAAATGCAGGGGGAGGGAGGGGAGAAGAGCTATTTAAGCTAAAGAACAATGTTGGCACGGGAACAAATGGGTATAAACTGTCTGTCAATAAATTAAGGCTAGAAATTAGGGGAATATTTCTGTAACCACCTGTCCCAGCCGCCTGCAGAGGGTTCAGGATTGAGAGTATGGTCAGGGGTAGAAAGGTAAGAAAGATTTATTGACTTAACAAAAACACAACTACACGTAGTAACACAACAAACAATGACAGACAAAAGCAATTAGCATTGGCAACTTATCGGCAGTCCCCTCTGATGCCTGATACACAGCAAGCTTCTTTTCCTCAAAGTTCAGCGAAGTCAGGTGCCCCCGAACGACGCTGTCCAAAGGGGTACCGTGAAGGACCCTGGGATGCAGTTCTTGGGCTCTTTGAGGTCCACGGGCCCACTGATCCAGGCAACAGCTACTAATTCTTTTACAGAGCTGTCTCTTCCTTCTTGAATGGTTTCCAGATATTCCAGCTCATTTAAAGCTTCTGAATGGTTCTGATAACGTACAACCACTCAGATTCCTTTTACTTCAACTGTCCTTAGTCTGACCAATTAGCAGTACAAGCCTTGCATTCCTTTGATAAGGTAATTTTAACTACACCACAGGGCCTTACTACCTTTAGGCTTTGCTAAATTTACTAGGCCTTACTTTATACAAGGCCTCACTACATCTTAAACTTTAATTAGGCTTTTAGCAACAACATATAGCTTAATATTTAAACAAATACAGAAAAACACTTGGTCTAATCTTCATAGAGCCTTCAGCAAGCACCTTTATCACACAGGCACACTTTTCAGGTGTCACAACCACCAGTCTTCCAACAGGAGTAGTTAGGGAAAGAAACCTCTCTGGTTTTAAGATGAATCTTGTTAAATTTATGAAGGAGATTATATGACAGAGTTGCCTGGCATAACTGGCCACTTGGCTTGATGACCCAGGAGGCCCCTTCTAGTCCTATATGCTCTGTGCAGCTACATTGGTAAAGCCATGCCCTGTAAAAACACACAAAAAGGCAGTCCTTGCTCTGAAAGCTCATAATCTAAACAGATAATATAGAGTAACTGGGAGTGAGCTGAGGAGCACTGGTGCAACGCCACAGTAGGTTTTCCCTGTTCTTCTACTAATGGACCCAGTGCAGCTATTAGAATTTTAAAGCCTCTGAGGTAGTTTCTTTGTACATTAAAATATACGCTAGTCCATTCAGAAGTTACGGGCTTGACACAGGAATTGCACAATGTGATTCTGTGGCCCGAGTTATACAGGATGTATAACTCAGCAGATGATCACAACAGCCCCTCCTAACCTTAAAATTCCAGTTGCTCCCAACCCTTAGCACAAGGTAGATGTGCCACATGTACCTCTAAGAAAGCCTGACAGTCCAGCTCTCTACTGCCCCCCAGCCTGTATTAGAGGCTTGGTTGTTTGTCAGATCAACCTGATCTCATATATGCTCCTGGTCCAGGACTGAACATACAGCCTTGTCTTGGGCCTCAGATCAGGGTGATCTGTGAACTCTAATTTCATCACAGCTAGGGAAAGCCATGCAAAAAGACTGAGCCTGAATTGATTCAAACTTTGCAGGTAAGTCTAACCTGGCTAGGCTGAACCAGTTTCCAACCATACAGACAATCCCTCTGGACTGAGGAAACTCAGGCACATGCCTGCAGTGGCTCAGGGCGGAAGCTGGGGAGGGCAGGGGGAGAGGGGTGCTAGAGCAGCCCCCCCCCCCCCCCAACGGCCCTTCCACAAAACTAAACTGAGGGGGGTGTGGCCAGGCCCCAGCAGGGTTCTGATTAGGGAGGGTGTGAACCCCCATTCTGCCTGCAGTCCCAGGGTTTTTCCGCTGGCTTCTCAAGGGGCCAGGGTGTTGCCAGCCTACAGCCCTGGGCAAGCACTCTGAAGCAAGGAGGTGTGTGCAGTGCATGCATCTGTTAATCATAAGAGCTTTTCACTCTCCCTCCCTGCAGCAAACTGACAGGCAAGCAAGCCAGGGAGGGAAGGGGGAGCTGATAACAGTGTTTATCACCCTTATCTCAGTGTTTATTGCTCCATTAAGAAAACAGAGAGACGTTACCAACTATCTGTTGATTCAGCACAGACCCACCATGTGCTCTGCTGGCTAATACACAGACACCTCTCAGAAAGGCAGAGGGGAGGGGGGAATCTGTGCTTAGCAGAGAGTGGTGAGGGGGAGGGAGGGGCTCTTCTCAAACAGCTTTTCCAAGGAAGGCCATTAAGCTACCTGGTGATTAGCTCCAAAAAGCCTGTCTGCCTTTGTCTCTCCCACAGCAGGGATTGTAGCCTGGGTGAAGCAGAAGGGCAGGGGGGAGTAATCCTGAGGCTGGACCTAATGATCTTCTGAGGTCCCTTCCAGCCCTAATGTCTATGAAATCTATGAAATTGCACAACTGATCAATGAATTGTGTGAGGTGTTTAGACTGGCCATGTGCAAAGGAATGATCGCAGGATAAAAATGACTCCCTAGCCGTAAACAGCCCACCTGCTAGGAAGTTAGTGCTTGAACATGTGTAACAACTGTAGAGATAGTTTCTAACCAGCTGTCATTTGAATGTGTAGCTGGACCTTCTGTATATGCACCAGCCCCTTCCTCTCCCCCCCTTGGCTAGACCCAACACAATCAACATGTCCATGTATTTGCTTACACCTAAGCATGTGTACATTTATTTCCTGGCATCCAGGCATGCTTTGGACCTGCTGGCATTATGGGCTAGCCAGCAGGTCCACCTTGATTCGCATCCTTTGGAAGCCAAAGATGTAACTGCCTCCCTCCCTCCCTCCAAAACTGACACTAGATTTTAAACAGCTTTTAAATCAAATGACCACTAGGGAAGCTGCAGCATGATTCAGTGGGTAAGATGGCTAGGAGTCAAGAGAAACACATTTTTTCCACAGCTCTGCTATATGGAGAAGCCAGGCAGAGGCAGAGGGGAGGGGCCAGCCCTGTTGCAGAGCAGAGAGCCCAGCTCAGCCCAAGAGGATGCTGGGATGCTGGGGGACTCTGATTTATCTTAAATCAGCAAGGGGGCTGAGACAGACATTGCATAAACCGGTTTGGGACAAATCAGTTAAGTCTGATACTACATTCAACCAGGTTTATCTCAAACTGGTTTCAGCCATTTTCAAACTGCTTTATGTGCACTGAATATCTGTTCTGTTACAGGTTTAAACCAGTTTCTGATCACTTAAACTGGTTTATGTGTAATGTCTGCCCCTAGCCCAGGTGTGCATTTGGTAAGATGGTAACATCTGTGTGGTATGTGCTTTTGCATTTATTTACCACTTGTTAACATGACAGTGGTTTAACCAAAAGTGGGAAATGTCAGAAATGATCTTAGTCATGTTGGACAAGTTAGAGAAATGCACGAGAAAAGTCAGTGGTGTAAAACAGATGCAAGTTGCCATGTGGCTAAGAAAATTATGTTTTTATCCCAAGAAAATCTGAACATAGACTGGCAGAGAGTTCTGAGCTGCTCAAGTTGCAATTTGTCAGACTTTGAATGGCAAGACTAAATTATTGCAGATCTAGCAGCACTTTTCATAGAATTAGGAGAATTAAAACCAGTGCCCTGGCCAAATTCCACCTTCAGTAACTAACTATGCTCTGTCCCTCTGTAGGTTCACAGAATCATGGAAAATGAGGGTTGGAAGGGACATCAGGAGGTCATCTAGTCCAACTCCCTGCCCAAAGCAGGACCATCCCCAACTAGATCAATCCCAGTCAAGGGTTTGTCTAGCTGGGTCTTAAACACCTGCAAGGATAGGGATTCCACAACCTCTCTGAGTAACCTAGTCCACTGTTTTACTACCCTCCTAGAGAGAAAGTTTTTCCTATCTAAACTTCCCTTGCTGCAACTTGAGATTATTGCTCCTTGTTCTGTCATCTGCCACCACTGAGAACAGTCCAGCTCCATCCTCTTTGGAACCACCCTTCAGGTAGTTAAAGGCTGCTCCTAAATCCTCACTTATTCTTCTCTTCTCTAGACTAAATGGCTAGGAACAAACATTCAAAAAGCCTGAGCCTGAACTGATTCAATCTTTGCAGGTTAGTTTAACCTACCTTCAAGAAAGGAAGGAAGGAAGATCCATGGAACTACAGGCCAATCAGTTTGACCTCAATCCCTGGAAAGATTTTGGAAAAAAAATTATCAAAAAAACCATCAACAACAATCTAATGGAAAACAGCATTCTGAGAGATAACCAACATGGCTTAGTTGCGGGTAGGTCTTGCCTGACCAACCTCATTTCCTTCTATGACTAAGTGACACATCACCTGGACAAAGGAGAAGAGGTTGATGTCATATATTTAGATTTTAAAAAAGCCTTTGACTTGGTCTCCCATGATGTCCTCATGTTAAAATTGGGGAACTGAGGCCTTGACAACCTTACGGTCCAATGGCTGGGGAACTGGCTCTGTGGTCAAACCCAAAAAATACAGTCAATGGAACCAAGTCGACAGGGCACATGGTGACCAGTGGCATTCCCCAGGGCTCAGTACTCAGGCCGGTACTCTTTAATATATTCATAAATGATCTGGATTCAGGTGCAAGAAGCGGACTGGCTAAGTTCACAGACAACACAATTATGGGGAAGTGCAGTCACACTAGAGGATAGGCTGGCAATTTAGGCCAACCTGGACAGGCTCACAAGGTGGGTAGATCAAAACCTGATGAAATTCAACACTGAAAAATGCAAGGTGCTTCACCTCGGGAGAAAAAGTCCACATCATGCTTATAGGCTTGACAGTGCTACACTCACTAGCACCATGACCAAAAGTGACTTGGAAGCCATGATTGACCACAAGATAAACATTAGCCACCAATATGATGCTGCAGGTGGCAAAGCAAATAAAACTCTAGCTTGCATCTACCAATGCATCTCAAGCAAGAGCCAAGAAGTCATTCTGCCACTTTACTCAGCCTTGGTGAGGCCACAGCTGGAGTACTGCACCCAGTTCTGGGGTCCACACTTTAGAAAGGATGTGGAGAAGTTTGAGAGAGTCCAGAGGAGAGCCACGCACATGATTAGAGGTTAAGAGAACAGGCCTTATGAGGAGAGGCTGAGAGGCATGGTACTCTTCAGCTTGGAGAAGCAAAGGCTTAGGGGTGATTTGGTGGCAGCCTATAAGTATATGCTCACCTTCACTTCCTATCTAAAACTATAACAGCATTTCTGTGAAGCACTGATCCATCCAGAGGTTTCGTAAATTAAGTCCCCTCCCCGCCCTCCAAATACAGGATCAAAATCATTATTTGGCTTCCATTTGAAAATCCTCCTAGAAAGAACTGACACAACGACTCTACCACTTACCAAGTGGGTAGGAAATTGGGCTGGGCTGGGCTGGGCTGGGCACTAATTAAGTGCATCTTTCTGGCAGCTCATTTCTGAGCTCCCAAACCTTCCCTTTCCCTGTGTGCTGAATCCTCTAGAAGCTCTTAAGTGGGTGCTAGTCACCAGCCCTTGATATGATGGCGATAAATATAGGTGGAGATCTGTAAAGAACTCTGGGTACCAGTGGGTTCCCAAAGTTAGTATCTGAAAACTGCAAAAATAAATGTATATTCAGTAAATAAACCATAGGCACATTTCTTCCCTGCCCCTCCACAGAAGAAAGATTCCTGCTACAAAAAGTCTTACAACGTGTCAGACATATTGACAAAACAAACAGATGAGTTTTGTCTACCCTGCTCCATGTTGCAAGGCTGTGTTCTTTATTCCAGCTCTTCTGATATTTATCCATGCTTTTCTTCTCCATCTTCTGCCTCAAGCCAAAAACTTGTCTGCTGCCTCTTCATGTTTAAAACATGCAACGGGGTTTTTTTTGTTTGTTTAAAAGGTCAATTGTAGCTTGTTTGTATGCCGTCTCTCTCTGATGCAAAAGCCTCTTAATACCAAGTGGGAAAAAGTCAGGAAGACAGAGTCTGAGATACAGGAATCCTAGGCCCCAAGTGGATGGAGATGGGAGCAATCAGACTCAGTGAGTGTGTCTACATGAGATGCTTCACTGAGCAGTAGACTGATCTACTACGCAGTAAAGCATCATCAGCTACACATGCAGGGCATTTATTGCACAGTAAATTAGGCTACTGCACAGTTAGCTAGTACCTGTAAATACTCCAGGGGACAAGTGGGGGCTGGGTTCCCAGTCCCTGCCCACTCCCTAAAGCAGCTAGCTCTGTGCCAAATAGAGCAGCTGCCAGTGAGCCCTGTGCCCCCTGCCTGGCAGAAGGCTCACCAGCAGCTGCCCCACACCCAGGATAGCTTATAGCAATACCTCCCCCACCACCTTGCTGGGCAGGGAAGCTCTGCCCAGCAGGGGGCTCATTGGCAGTTGTGTGTCCTGATGGGCATGGAGCCAGGAGAGCTCTGCCCACTACAGAGACAAGCTGTCTCCCTGCTCTGTGCACATCAGATCTCATCCCAAAATGTACAGGGCCAGAAAACACCTGCTGATGCAGCCAGCAGAGCAATCCTGGCCCTGTGTACATTAGGACCAGCCCCGTGCCCCTTGCCAGTCCCCAGGCTAGTACCCAGGGGAGCCTAGAGCTCCCCCCGGCTTCTTCAGGGGGCAGAGCAGGGCAAGAGCATCCCTGTACCAGGCTGCTCCCATTGGAAGTTAATCTGCTCCCAACAGAGCACGTATAGATGTGTTCCCAGAGGAGGTTTACTGCACAATATTTTACTGCACAGTAAGCCTACTGCAAATTAATAGCACATGCAGATGTGCCCAGTAAGTACCATGAAATGCCACTAAGGGCATGGACGAATTATAGCAAGTTAAAAGGGACAGGACATTACTAAACACCACTGCTCCATAACTAACGAAAGAACTTGGGTTCCTTCAGGAAAGGCAGCCTTAACATTCTTGTCACTCCATTTCCCTTCTATAAAAAAGGGGCTAATATTGAATCCCAACTGAGTATTGAATGTGATCTCTTATCTCCATACTTTAAGGTCTGGACATACAAATGATTTACTGGAAGGCAAAAGGGAGCATTATTGCATGTCAGCTGTTCTGCAATATCTGTCCATATGCAGGCTTGTGTCCTATACTAAGATAAAGTCAACTTCAGCAGCCTTGCTGAAAGAGGACTGCCTTACCCCATGGTAAATTGTTTGTACGTTCATGTCCGCAAGATCTTAAATCTCAATCACATATTAAGTCTCTCAACACTCTGGGAGGTAGAGATTTGATATTAGCTCTCTTTTAAAGTATGGAAACAGAGCTACAGAGTTGTTAATGCTGACATTCTCCAAAAAACCTAAGTGACATAGGTCCAGAGCTTTTCAGGCACTTAGGATTTTCTCTGCTCAGAAGCAAATAGGTATCCACATCTACATTCACAGTTGCCAATATGATTTTAACTCCCAAGGCCCAGATTTTTTAAGGCAGGGGTTGTCAACCAAGGGTATGCATATCCCTGTGGGTATATGAACTGGTCCTAGGGGGGTACGAGTGGCCAGGCAGGGACAGAACACCACCGCCTCCCAGGAGCAGGGCTGGGTGAGGGCAGCAGTGCCCCTCTGCGGGGAGGAGAAGTTTGCACGCGGCAGCCAGCACTGCCACACACCACCCTGGTGGGGCTCCCCACCCCACAGAGGGGCACTGCACCCCTCAGCCCACTCCAGCCCTGCTCCTGGGAGGTGGAGGCGCTCCATCTCCACCCACCCATGCACCCTCCCCACCTCCCTGCTCGGTATCCAGCTGCATGCCACGCCCCACTGCTCAGCATCTGGCCATGCACTACCCCTGCCCCCCCACACCCCACTCGGTGTCCAGCTGCCTGGGCTACTTAGACTAAAAAAGGTTGAGAACCCGTGTTAAGGCATTTAGGAGCTGTGCTGCTCAATTAGCGATGTGTAAGTAAGTGACTGACTTTGGTCCTTAGACTTCAAAGTTCCTCTGACACTCTGATGTCATGTCTGCACGGCAAATGAAGCATATGACCAATACCATATGTTACTTAGCAGTTTAAAAGTTACAAATACATTTCTGCATTTCTAAATATAAAAATACCAAAAGAAATAGATGGCAGGTATGTCACCACTGCTTTGATTCAGGTCAGTACAATGCTGTCTACAATAGGCCCTGTACTACTAGCAGAAAATTAAGGTTCTCCTTTAGCTCAGCTGAGAAGGGTCTGTGTTCCAGAAGTACAGAACCTGCCTCTAGCCCCAGTCAGATTGTGAAGTTGTCAGTAGCCATGTTAGACAATGATGCTGCACAAAACAAAACACAGAATTGTTTCCTTTTTCACTCAGTTGCCAAGTTGAGAATTCTTTATTTCCTTGGTGACAGCTCATGGCATTGCTCATATCTAAGGCAACCTCCCATATACAGGTCATCTTAGATGGATGGTATCTGCCTCAGATGCTATAAAGAAGGACATGAGCTACTGTCATGAGGGGAAATATGAAGTCCTACATCTGAGTCCCGGCAGGTAAAAAAAACAATTAACAAAATACAAGGAAACATGAGCAGTGTGCATCTCCCTCAGTCAAGGCTTTGCTTCATTTATGTGTTTCTGTGCCCATAGGATTGTTTACCAATGCACTGACTCTCCAGTCTCTCTCTCACTTTCTCCTCAGTGGGTGTCTACACGTGCATTTGATCCGGAATCAGTTTACCCATGAGTAAGCTACTCATCAGTGGGCTTATCTACATGAGATGCTATGTCGCCATAGCAACATGGTATGGGGACGTAGCATCGGCAAGCAAAAACCGTGACACTGCAGTTATGTTGCCATAGCGATGAGTTCCTTCACTATAGTGCAGGGGCAGGCAATTATTTTGGGCAGAGGGCCACTTACTGAGTTTTGGCAAGTCGTTGAGAGCCACATGACAGGCATCCAGGGGCAGATAAACATTAATTTGCTACATTTTTTAGGGGCCCTGCAGGCCAGATAGAATGACCTGGTGGGCCGCATCCAGCCTGCAGGCCGCATTTTGCCCACCCCTACTATAGTGCATCACTATGGTGATGTAGTGGCTAAAAATAACCATGCACCACTGGCACGGTACTTCCTAAAGGCACCACAGAGGCATGTGCAGATGTACCCAGTAAATGGTCCCAGGGCAGGCGTCTATACGTACATGGACTGGGGAGCAGATTTGTTGGTCGTGGCAGTAATCTGTTCCCACCCCTGCATTGGCCCCCTGCAGCAGCCAGGGGGAGCTCTAAGCTCCCCCCAGATGGTAACTTAGGGGCTAGCAGGGAGCATGGAGCAAGGAGACAGCTGTCTCCTGGCAGGGGTTGGGACATTGCTCCCTGTCCCCAGAGGGCTGCTTGCTACCAGGGTGGGCTCCACCACCAGAGCCCAGGCAAGGACAATGTCCCCCTGCTCTAGCCACAGGGGGCTCCTGGCCCTGGCTCCCTGATTGGGGGCAGTGGACTTGGAAAGAGCTACAAGGGAGGGGCAGGTCCCACACCCCTGGTGGGGAAGCTAACTGTAAGCACCTGGCTGGGCAGGGAATCCCCATCCAGCCGGGGTCTCGTTACTAGCTGCCCCACCAGGGGGCTGGGATCTTCCCCTCCCCTGCAGAGCTTTCCAAGCCCCACACCTCAATCGCCCAATCAGGGCACGGAGTTGGGACCTGCTCCTGACCAGGACCCATCCCAGCCCCCGCTTCGCGATTGTGGAGCAGGGGCTAGAGAGCCTGTTCTTTGCCCAGCTCTGTGATTGTGAAGCTGAGTGGGGAACAGGCTCCCCAACACCCACTACTGCTCATATAACACCGCCATGCTTTTTCCCCTCTTAAGCTTTTCTCCATCTCTCCTTCCCTATAGGTGGGATGCTGACATGAAACAGCAAAACCTGTTCAATCCTGTACTTAAAACTTTAAAACAAAAAGACTCTAAGTCCCATTCATATAGATTAAAAATGGGTGCTGCATTTACAGGAGATAATATGGGCCAACTCTGGGTATATTATGTCCACTGGTTATTGATGGCTTTTCATAACTCACTCAGAGCTCTGCTCTTCTCTGCCACTTGCAAGTTATGAGGTCATCAATAACCAGTGGAAGTAATGTACCCAGTGAGGAGGCCAGTGTAGAGTTGCACTCCCTGAATACATGCTGTATACTTACTGGCCAAGTTCTGAATGAACTGCAGCAGGGATGAACTTACTAACCAGCAAGCAGTGACACCTATGCAGGATTGATGCCTACGGTTCTTTTTTTAAATTATTTTCACCCAGAATTACCCTATTTTTTCACTACTTATGAGTGAAATATTTACAAAGGGAAGTCTTGTATCCCATATGACCAGCGACAGCCTTGGAGCAACACACAGGCAGGTTTCACTGCAGGAGTCTGCTGCTGTTCTTTAATTGGTCCCCAAGCTTATGATGGAAACCCTGGAGAAAGATTATGTCTCTGCTCTAACTCAGGGATCTATTTGTCAAGCACTCACACGCACATGCAAACACACATACTCCCACCAATCAGCAACAGGTTGTTCACGGGCACATTTACCCCTACACATAACAGGTGGCACAGTAAGGAACCATCAGAGTGACTCCTGCTGATTTGCTTCTAATTATGAAACATAGCCATGCATAAGCATCATGCTCATGCTGAGGGCTGTGCAAAGCTTTGGTAGCCAATTTGATTCAGAGGAGTTTCAGCCCGATTTGGCAGCCAAATCTCCAAATCAAATCAGGAGACCCATTAAAAGGTCTGAATTGAATCGGAAGCCTCCAAATCGATTCGGAGAGATTCAGAAGGCTTGCAGCCAAAAGAAACTGTAAGCCTTGAGAAGAGGGAGGGGGTGATCTTCCATAGACGGAAAAAGCTGAGGAGGGAGAAAGACTTCTCTGATATTGACATCTGTAGCTGGCTAGTGACTGTGATCTTTCCCTGAGTTGTCTTCCAATCCCACTCTGCCATAACACACATAAGTGATATGAGTTTTACTTTCAGCAGTTTGAGGTACACTTTCACAGAAACCCCTGCACCTATCTCCTTGAAACTTAGCAGGCTTCATGTCCTCAGAAGGGGCTACCATCCCTGCTCTTTTCATCCAAATCTGCAAAAAAATGTGTCAAATTTAAAGGTATTTTAATGATTCCCCATTATACTCTATGGCTGAATCTCCAAATCAGCGCCAAATCTCCGAATCTGAACCAGCTGAATCAAATCAGAACAGTGATTCGAATCACCGAATTGAACCACTGTCCCTCCGAATTGGCCGAATTAGAAGTGAATACTTGCTGCTTTACACAGGCCTACTCACTGTCTTGGCCAGTCTCAAACACATTTTCTTGGACAAGTTAGTTTGCGAAAGTCTAGATAATTATGTGAGAGGCGAGAATTGTTGTGGGTGATATCCTTTATTGAACCAAATGCATGGCTGGGATGATGTTAGACAAGCTTTTGAGTGCAAAGCACTCTTCATTAGGTCTCCTTGCATTCAAAAGCTTGTCTAACTTCATGCCAAGCATGCGGTTGGTTCAGTAAAGGATGCCACCTACAACAATCCTTGTCTCTCACATAATTCCTGGCCCATCACAACTACAGCATCACCCCAACACTACCAAAACGCAGATAATTATATGGTACGTTAAGTCCAGGAACCAAGAGGTGCCACTAGAAAGGGAATAGCTGAGAGAGTGTGATTCCAAGCACTGTTCCAATAGGTAGCAAACAAGCCTTCAGTTTTAACAGCTGATATTTGGTCAGTAGCTAGAAGTTCTTCCAAAGTCCACAATAATATGCATAGACTGTGCTGCAATAGCTGACAGTCCCCCTGAATTTCCATCTTCTTTCAGGCATATCGAATTGGAGAAATAGAGGTCTTACGTGGCCTTGCTGGTGGACACTACTGGTTACATATTAACCAAAGGATAGGGAAAATAATTCTGTCTTCATTGACATCCAGGGGAGTTCTGATCAACTTCAGGATCTTACCCTAGATTTTCATGAAATGCCCTAAAGCAGAGCATGTAATTAAGTATACTATTCAAACTCACAAACAGGACTTTGCATAACTCTTATTTTTCCAGCAATTTAGTGTTGATGTTTCTCAAAGACATACTGCACGCCTTACTAACTATGCAGAGATTTCGGCTAAATTGACAAAGTCCCTAGATGGGAGAACTGTGTGAATTCTGCAATAGTAGTACAGACTTTTCATCTCTCCAATCCAGCATCCTGCCTCCTGCCCTGTTCATGCAAATCAACTGTCCAACTTCTTGTATCCTCACTCAGAGCTGGTTGCTTTACAGAAAGGCATAAAACGTTAATAATCCTTCAGCTCTCCAAAACTATGCCATAAAATTTAATCTCAGTTCCAGCAGCTATTCAGTTCATGCCCATCCCCTTAGAGTTTTGGTTTCTCTTCCTCATTCCATTCATGCTAGCCAGGATCCATGCTCATACCATCCTATCAGTTATGGCCTTTATGAGCCACCCAATTTACCTATGAGCTCTGGCTATAGAACACTATATTCATATTATTTCATTCTTTGCTGCAAATGTTACTGAATAAGCTAAAATCCTATATTTTAATACCACTTTAGGTATGGCTATAAAAAGTCCCTATATAAATAAAGATTATATTAGGTATCATTGCACTGTGTAAATAAGGAAAAAACAGAGAGACAGCAAGGTGGAGTATTCCCAACCAGGCACAGCAGGTAGCAGCAACCTGGCTCCCAGGGAGGATCAGACAGAAAGAGAACTACTATCAAAAACCTCCTAACTGGACATCATAGCTAGTTGGACCTTCCATAGGACCTTCACATCTCATAGGGTTTTCAAAAGGATATTATGTTAGTGATACTAGTGAAGAGTTATCCTGCTGCAATGTGTTGATGATGCACTGTATTTACATGATTTCTTCACTTCATTTTAGGATATGGTCTTTTACACTTCCTTGTGTGATCTCTTGATCCCATAGTATAAGACAGGTGCACCTGAAAGGCATGTTCTACATTCTCTGTTACATTTAATCACAAGGAGCAATTAAAGCCTTTCAAGGGTCTTACCTTCCTCCACCTTTCTCTTTTCAGTGTACCTTAAACCTGTCCCAGGCAGCCCTTCTCTAGGACCAAATTTCTGTGACCCATTCAGTCCTTGGTCTCATCAAGACAGTGAGGATACAGATTAATTAGTTCTAATTTGGATGAGGCACTTTTAGAGCAAAGACATCCAAAATCACAGCAAGCCACTCTTTCCCCCAAAGGCATCACATGTATGGGCAGAGAAGCATTCCTATGAGAGTTATTCAGGCTTTCCCAAGTAAGTCAAATGCTTTTTTTTGCCATCTGTAGATGGAAGTGTCCCTGCAGAGATGTTTATCTGAGAATTAGCTTATTAAAAGCGGAGGGCTTGACCCACAGTGGGAGATAGATCAATACAAAACACTTGGAGGATGGGAGCCACTGATCAATAATTACTTTTCCACTGAATGGTTCTTCCCTTATGCTGGCAGAGACCCCTCCCCTTGCACAGTCGCAGCAATAACTAACCTTTGCAGCACAAGGATTAAAGGAGACCACACTACAGAGAGACAGAAAGGGTGGGGGGGATAGTACCCTATTTACTTGAATCCAAGATGAAGTTCTTTTCCCCTCAAGGAACATGGGATGGAAAATGCCTCATCTTAGATGCAACTACTGGCCTGGAGCAGGTGGTGGCTCACTTCCAGCTTTGGCCCCAGGACTGAGCTCAGGGCCAAAGCCAGAGCTGACATGCGGCCTGCCCCAGGCCAGGGTGGCTCAGGCAGCAGGAGTGAAGGAGCATGGGAGATACTCTGAAGTGGGAGTGGGAAATAGACTGTGCAGCATCCTCTCCCCTGTCTACCTTCAGTTCAGGCTCCAGTCCAGACCCCACCAGGCTCAAAGCTGTCACTGCCTGGCCACGCTGGGCCAAGACTGCAGCCACTGACTGCCCTAGAGCTGGAGCTGGAGGTATGTGCCAGGAGAGTGCAGGCAACAGGGGATGGAGGGGACAGATACCAGAGGATACAGGCAACAGGGCCAGGCACAGGGATCAGGTGGAAGGCACAGGGGAGCAGGTGGTAGGGGAAGCAGGCACCAGGGGACAGGCAGCAAGGGGTCAGGCACAGGGTGGGGCACGTGGCAGGGAGGCAGGGGGCAGGTGGTAGCAGGGATAAGCAGAAGGACAGACAAACAGCAGGGAGTCAGGCACAGGGCAGGGAGCAGGCAGGGAGGGTAAGGTGGGGAGGCTGGCCCTCTGACCCCCACCTATTGCTTTCCCTGCTACAAAAGCAGGGTGGGGGAGGGAGGGAGGAATACATTTTACATGGCCCTCCAATAATTATATTCTATGCATGGAAAATTTATAATTTTACATATATAGAATCTAATTATTGGGGGATTGTCTTAAAATTTGAAGTAATCTTAGATTCAGGTAAATACGGTAGCTTAGCCCAGGGCAACTCACTCTCCCACTCCCCATTTCAAAACCCAGGTTGTGCTGCCTAACAGCTGTAACATCCCCCTACCTCAGCTACTCAACTCCTATCTCTCTCCTTTTTAACCTACAAACATTGAAATGGCAGGTCAAACTGAGAGAAAGCTGTGGCCAGACCCCAACACAGGCCAGTATGCTGAGTTGAAGGGGAAGGAAGGGGAAGGGAGGGGTGTTTAAACTCCCTCACCCACATGGGACCCCAGCAGGAGTCTGCTTGGCAGGTGTGCAGCTGCCCAGGCTTAAATCTTAAAGCCCTCCCTCTCACCTTCTGCCTCATTCTGCATGCCTGGCCCCAGGGTCTGGCCACCCGCATTCCTCCGCTCCAGTGGCAGGTGGGGGAAAAGCCTGGCAGGGACTGCTCCTCCCCCGACAGGCAGACCTGGCTGCGGTCTAGAGCTGGATTTCCCACCCCCCCCCACTTCTCAGCCAGCCAGAGCGGTGATAGTGCTGCCATCCCTGCTCTCTGAAGCAGGCAGCACAGCCCAGCTGCAAAGTATCCTGGGATTCTGGGGGACTGAGTTAACTTGAACCAGGAAGGGGTCTGGGACAGAAATTCTATAAACCAGCTTGACCTAAATCAGTTAAGTCTGATAGTACATTCAACCAGGTCTATCTTAAACCAGTTCTGGCCATTTTGAAAGCAGTTTATGTGCACTGAACTTCTGTTCTATTACAGGTTTAAACTGGTTTCTGATCACTTAAACTTGTTTATGTGTAACTTCTGTCCGTAGCCCAGAAGACAACACAATTCAGACAAATCAGTGAAATGCCAAGGACTGTGGGCAAAAATGCCCACTAGGACAAGTTAAAATCAGCAAGCTATTCCACATGGAACCCCAGTTCATTTTTAACCTAGGTTGCCTGATGTTTAAACCAAATGATTCTTTAAAGTTTCAACACAGATCAGTGGAAATACATTTTCCTTAGCAGCTGGAATAGACCAAGCTCTGCAACCTTCATACAGGAGAAGATGCCCCAGCTCTTTGGATGATCATCTGTCTGCTTTGGGGACCAGCATTCTCTGAGTCCATTCCACTGGATTCTCTGCTTGTCTCTCCAGACAGTGAATCTCAAGGAAACTTCAGAACAAGATCAAAGACTTTCTTCTCACGCAATCTGACTCTCTGCTCCTAATAAGTGCCAGGTGGCTGGATGCTGGGAACAGAGTGCTCTTGTCTTTCCTTTAAGCCTTAAGATCTGGGTATCACTTTAGAAGCCCTTAGAAGAGGAGAGGACAGCGCCACAAGTAGTTCTACTCTCAGTAAAGAAAATTCCATTTAGCCTGAGAGAGAAAAACACGACAACCAAATAACAATATGACAAGAAGTCTCTAGCTCAGCCTCCCTTCAGACATCTTAACCACTATTATTCACTGCTAGATGTTACCACAATGGATATTGAGGAAGCAACAAGACAAACCAGTCTCGCTCATGCCTCTCAAATGAAAAGGAAGAAATACTCAACTTAAGCCCAGCTCCAACCCAATCCAGTAGTTACCCAAATACAAATACCTGAAGTGGTAATATAGACACATATCTTATCCTACCTTTTATGGGATTTTTATTTAAAGCCACCATTTTGAAGTGTCAACTAAAAAACTGTGTGTGAGCTCCCCTTGCTGGGCTACAGTGAGTATAGACTATCCCCAGTGCTATGCGCTTTCTGTTAATGTCACTGGTTTTCTGCTCAGAAAAAAAAAAGGGAAGAGGATGAGAAGGAAATGAGAGGAAGGGAAGAGTAAAGACACCAAACCATGTCTGCTGAATCACAGCAAAGTGGAAAGTCAATGAAGAAAGTGATAATTGGTCCATAATCCAGACATTCAGATTATCAGTGGCATCAATAGCCCCAGTTACCAATAATCATACCAATAAGGTCAGGCCACTGAAACCACCACGTGGGACAAAGATGGGATTGAAAAGGTAGTGGAAATGTTGGAAATTGAATCTGCCCTCCCAGATTCAGCATCTCAAGAGAGGTTTTTAACCCTGATGAACACTACTCACAAACAAGAACAAATACAATAAAACCCATATGGCAAGGAGGCTACAGCAGTGATGAGCAGTTCCATGCCCGAAAAGGAGTCTCATCCCATCCTTTATAGGTGCCAGGAGGTAAGGAGCGAAGAGAAGGGTATTTCCTGACTTCCAAATTAAGAAGGAATCTACCAAACTGATAAATGGAATTGGCCAGAAATCTTCCATCCAATTTTTTTTTTCTTTTATGGAAACCAGTCTTTAGGCACTTTAAATTTTCTGTGGAAAGATTTTTTTTTTTTTTACTTATTTTCCACTGAGAAAAGTCAAAAAATAAATATTTTATTTCAGGTAGGTTCAGCCCAAATCAGGATATCTAGATTTGTTGAACAAAAGTCCAACCAGGTAATCTGGCCCACAGGGGAAATGAAGACCCCTGGCTCACACAGTCTAATTCTCTGGAGGCAATGTGCCACTGGGGCAAATATGTTCCATGTTGAGCTGATGCCAACAAAGCATCCTGGGATAGTTCAACAAACAAAAATATTTCAGTTAAGAATTTTGACTTAAAATAAACATTTAGATAATGTCACAATTAAATGTTTCTACATTGTAAGTCTATTTTAAGAAGATTTCATTCTACAAAAAGTATCCCATAACAAGTATCCCATAGAATGGAAATGTTGAATTTTGCTAAGTTCTACTGATAACTCTCTTGCACTGAAACATGAGAAATAATGTAGCTCAGTCTTTCAGTGGTGGGGAATGAGACTCAAGACCCCCTGGTTCTAGTCCCAATGAAACTGCTAACTCATTATGCATCCCAAAACCAATCCCTTTGTCTTTTTATGCCTCATTTTCTCCAGTGTTTCATGACACTACTTAACTTCTTCCTGGGGTCCAAAACATCTAATTTATTTGTGTACAAGTCCCTTCAGGTCCTCAGAAGACAAGGAGAGAGACAAACCTGTTATTCTGTAACCTGTTACTTTGAAGTAACCTGTTACTTGAACCCTGATATTTTTGGAAAATGGCCTCTGGCCATTTGTTGTTCCCATGTCCAAATTATGTGCAGATATACAACATACAGAGTCTCATAGAGAAATGGGGCTAGAAGGGATCTCCAGGAGTCACCTAGTCCAACCCCCTGCCTGAGGCAGGATCATCCCTATCCAAACCATCCCATACAAATCCATTGTCTAATCTCTTAGCAAAGCTACCCAGTCAACCCTGACACAACACAAGACATAACATCCTAACTTTCCCAGGTAAAGCAGGAGGACCTTGGCAGTCAATGTCCTACTGCTGCAAAGGTTGTTAATATACGCTCAAGAGACCCCAGGAACAGGGCTACACCCTCCCCTGCACCACTACAGAAGGCAGCAAAAACCCAAACAGCTGTCTGTCAGGCTCTCTCACCTGCCTCTGATAATGTAATCCCTCTGATTATGAAAATTTATGTGAGGGGCTAGCTGGTAGTGATTTAGCCCAGGGGTTTTGAAAGGGTAAAAGATGATTGGAGGGCTTAGGATTCCCTTTCCTCACCAATCAGGCCCCAGAGACTCACCCTCCATGTCCCCTGATTGGCCCCTTGGGTCACCTGGAGGGGGATAAAAGGGGCAGCGTGGCTGACTCAAGGGAGACCAGCTAGGGACCACAAGGAAGGAGTCTCAAAGAGCGGGGCCAGCGGGGCAGGAGCAGTTGCCCCAGAAGAGCCTGAAGAAGTGGGACCTGCAGGCAGCAGTTGGACCCTCAGCAGCTCCCTAGCTCCAGCAAGGATCTGAGCAGTGACCTGAGAGGTTCCCAGCTCTGCTTCCAGCTCCTCCAATAAAAGGTCAGGAAGCTTGATGTGAGGCCAGGGCTCCTGGAAGGTCAAGACCCCTAGCAGCTTGATGTACTACCAGCACTAGTGGCTGAGTGGTAGTTTCTGCCTACCATGTGGGAGATCTGAGTTTAAGTCCCAGTTGGGTTGGCTTAGGTAGAGTGAAGTGACAGAGAGGAAACTCTTGTTGCAGTGAAAAGGGGTCATTGTCTTCCCCCTCCAGGTACCTAGCCCCTATATTTCTTGTTATTTGATGTTTTGTATTTTGTGCCTTTTTATATTTTGCCAACCAATATTGTTTGTTCTACTGTTCGTGTTTTTTATATTTTGTTAACCCTGTCTCTTGTCAGCTGGATGAACGTCTATGATTGTAAGTGTCTAACCTTTATTGAATCCTGCCCCCTCGGGGCATTGTAGTGTCCCTTATACCCCCTGGCTTATACCTGTTATGTTCCCACTACTGGTCTCTTATTAAAAGGTATATGGTTAAGTCCCCATTGGTGGTCTGGCTCTGCTCTATAGGGGGAGGAGGGTCTCTACACTGCCCACAGCACTTGTGCCCCTGCTCTGATCCCTTCAATTAGAGAGGGGGTACATCTTGGAGCACCGCCCAGGTTACACTTATGCTATACCTTTCTGATTTAATCTATAAGGTGCAAATCTACCCTGCTTTTGCCCAGCTTTCCCATGATATCCTAGCTCTGTGACTCCATTGAAGGTTTCAGACATCCGTTCTCATGTCCCATTGCCACCTAATGCCCCAGGCTAGAACAGGAAAGCTTCTCTTGTTCCCTTCTCTCCAATTCCCCATCAAAGCCAAAGCGTGCTTCTGCGCTAAGTGCTGAACAAGCAATAGGGCTTCCAGCTTCATATCAAGGTGAGGAAAAAATGTTCTTGGAATGGCTGTTTCCCCTCTGCACAGGGAAGGGTGCAGATATACAATTACAAATTCTAACCTTGGGCTGGACATTTTAGAAAAGATGTCCCGTCCCATCCCGTTCCCACCCCCCCAGCTTTACCCAATTATAGAGCAATTAGAGGCTCTGAAAGGACAGGCACAGCTGGGAGACGAGAGACTAGGCAGATGAGCCACGTATCCTAGATCAGTGATTTTTTCAGACAAGGTGCTGGACGATCCTTTTGAAGGGTGTCTTGAGGTGCGAGGAGATAAGCAGATAAGTGGAGGCTCAGGCTTATCCCTGCCTGGCTATTACCCCACCCCAACCAGCCCCTCTGCAAGGAGGTAAGAACTGTAATAAATGTTAGTTTTTTAAATGAAGTGCTACTCAGTTCACAAAAAAATTATGGAGGACACCTTAAGTCTAACAAGAGGTACTCTGAATCTAGAAAGGTTGAAAACCACTGTCCCAGATGGAAGGAGCTCTGATCCTATGACTTCCCCTAGTGAAGGAATAAAAAAGAACAAGTGCAGCTGGCCTACGGGAAGAAGAGGCACAGATTTGAAGGGACAGGCCCAAGAACTGGCTGCTATAAGGATCTGCAGTCTGGTCTCTTCTGGCTGAAGCCATGGAGCCATCACTTACCATCCTTTCACCCTCTGTCTCTCTGAACCCCCACTGCAAGCTGAGTCCCACTAGGAATGCAGGAACCTGCTTGAATTCAAGTTTTGGTAGGGGAGGTCAGCAGCAGGATCTCTGATCCCACATAAGCCATCAGGTCCACATGACTCCTTTCCAAGCAGGAGGGCTGGGTTAAGCTCTCCACAGAGCTCCAGAGAAAACATGGTAGTCTAGTCATAGCAATGGACTGGGATTCAAGACCTCCAGGTTCTACTCCAAGGTCAGCTTTTCTAGTGTTACTTTGAAAAAAACGCTTTGCCTCTGTGCCTAGGTCTTCCCCTTTGTGAAATGTCAGGGGTTCAGCGTGTGTAGAACTTGGGACAGATAGACCTGGAGTAGAGTACAGCACTGAACTCTAACTTCCACCAGGCACCCAGCACCAACAACAGGGATGCAACCTTCACCCTCACAGGTAGGTTAGTGACAGCCCAGATTCTACTGTGTCAGAAGGTTCAGCACAAACTGTATTCCCAAACTTTAGAACAGTTTATATCACTCAAATGACCCAATACTAACTAAAGGACAAACTTATGTCCTCTATAATGCTGCACAGATCCTATCCATAGCTCACCCATTCCCCATGACCCATTCCCTACCAAAAATCATTAATTTGTCCTTTATTATCTCATAATAATAAAGCAATGTCTTCAAACCTCCCTGTGAGGTACATATAAACCTAATTTTACCAAAAAGGAAAGTGAGGGAGGGAATTTAACAGACTCACACCCCCAAGCTCAAAGAAAAAAATCAACAGAACTCAGGAACTCTGATCCTTAGTTCCCTGTTCCATCTACAAGAGCATGCAGATGCACTGGTTTTATTCTATTCACTGACAAATACAATGAATAATGTTTCTGTTTAAACCCTTTCATCACAGACTCAGAGTCTGGGATACAGAAATAGAAAGGCTATGTGCAGCCCAGACAATGTATAATGATCTACTAGGGAGCTGGCATCTCAGGGTTCTTCCCTGGCAAATTTTGAAATAATAAGTGCAAGTTCCTGAATTATAGCATATTTTAAACCAAGATTTCAGACATATAAGCAGGAAAAAAATACAACACGAAGCCTGCTTGCTATTTATCTTGAATTCCAAAATAAGTTGTCAGTGGCAAATTATGTTCTATTAAAGGGACACTGTCAACTAAAAAAGAAATCACACTTCTGTTAGAAAAAATGTTTACTTGCTATTGTTACAAGCATCATCTAGGATTACTAGAACTGAAAGATTACAGGGGAAAGTGATTCCCCCCGCCTTGTTTACTCTGTGCACTTGACAGCAGTGTCATTTTTACCATTTCTCCTGAACATTCAGTCGAAGTTTCCCCTGTCATTTGTTATGTGCAAGACCCATACAAAAAGAAAAGGGGAAAAACAGTTAAAAGTACATGAAAACATATGGAAATACCCACAGATAAGGCCCAGGGGCAGCAACTTCTGCTAGTGTAAGCTGACTAAGTTGAAGCTGATGGTAGCCCTGTAAATAATACACATGCACTGAAAATCTTGGGCCTCAGTGAACATGCAGTTCCCTTCGACGCAGAAACAAATTAAACATTCTGCAGACAGTGTCACTATTGGTTGTGTTCTTGCTCTTTTCCAATAAAACGTGATCCACCTCTTCATACTGTCATTCCCCTAAGGAACATGGCAGTTCTGTGACTAGCTTCAGCTTCCCTCTCCAGGCACACAAGTGTGATATTGTAGAATATTTTGACACTAATATTTATATTAAATTAACAAAAAATATGAAATACTGCGCATCTCCTTTGGCTTTTGGGGTCCTCCTCAAAATACCTCTTCACTCAATTTTTCCCCCCATGTCTCTCTTCCCTACAGACATGTTTTCCACCTCTATCCCACTACTTGGAATTTTCCATTCCCAGAGTTCATCTCCCATCTAGTCCTTTTTCTATCTTGCTCCTTGCTTCTTACTCACCCCTTCCATGTTGTAGTTTCCATATCTAGGTTCTCAGGAACCCCCATCACATGGCGTTCAAACAATTCTCAGAGTATGCTCATGAAATTCTATTACACGTAGTTTATTCTCCAAATCTGTTCTTATACATTGTTCACTCCATGGTCTTCCTGCTTTCCTGCTTCCCTTCTCCATACCCTGTTCTTTCACAAAGGTTCCAAGCTTCCCTAAGCTCTTTGCCTTTTGCTGTCTATAGCTTGAATATGCTCTATTTTTTTGCATTCTATTCTTACCCCATCCACCTATCCTTTGCTTTGAGTCCATCCTCTGTACCCTCCACCAGACAACCATCCTGAGCCAATATGGAATTGGTTAGCATAAAACTTGTTCAGGGGCTCTCTCAGACTTCATCTGTCAATTCCCCTAGTCTTTCCTCTAAGCCACACTACATCTTGTGCACTGTTGTCTATACCCTGTACCTCCACTCCATACTGTGCCTCTCCTTCCCCAAACATAACAGAAAGCAGCCAGCTGGGTAGAATAGAGAATGCCATTGACCACCAGTTCCCAAAAAAGTAAAGATGGATTTTGGAAAAAAGTGACCAAGTTACATTACTTACATCTGACATAGAAAATGGATCTGAAATGAGGCAGAAAACAGGTGCAGTCTTTATTACCCTTAGAGTTGCCTATGACACTATATGACACCAAAGCCTCAAATATAAACTGTACTCTATGATATCTGACCACAAACTATGCACTTTCATCATGAACATGATCTCCAGTAGATCATTCAAACTCGTTACCAGCCAAGGAGAAAAAAGTAGAGTATGAACTTTGAAGGATGGAGTCCCCCAAGGGTCAGTGCTAACACCAATACTTTTCAATCCACATACCTCAGATTTCCTGCACATGACATCTAAGTGATACATGTACGTTGATGATGTTGCCATAGTAGCCCAAGGAATAGATACGATGGACCTGGAAAAAACACTGAGTACTGACATGGAACTCACTGCTGACTGCTTCCCTAAGTTGCACATAAAGTTGAGCATCAATAAATCAGTATCATCACTCTTCTACCTGGACAATTGTCAAGACAAGAGCACACTGAATATCAGAGTAGGCAACTATATCCTTCCCCATGAGCATGCCCCAACCTACTGAGAGTCACATAAGACTGTTTCCTTACATATAAATATCACATTCAGAAGGTCAGCAGTAAAGTCTCTGCACAGGTAGTTGCCTTAAGATGTTTAGCCAGCATGGCATGGACTGCCAACTTTAAAGTGCTCAGAACCACCATGCTTGCAATGGTGTATGCTCCAGCAAAATATTGTGCTCCTGTATGGTCCAGAAGTTGTCACACTACAAGATTGGACACTGTACTTAACAGCATGCTGAGACTCATAACAGGCTGCATAACTTATACCCATATACTATAGATGTATTTCCTGTACTCTTGGTCATTAAACCAAGTGATATAAGAAGACAAAACTTAACATCAGTACTGGCAGTAGAGGCAAGAGATGATGAAAATCACTTTCTCCATCAACTGTTAACTGAAGACCCAAACAGATGGAGGTTTAAGAGTCTTAAAAGTCATAAACTGTTTGTACACAAAGTCCACAAGCTCTTGGAAGAGATTCAGGATGCCAAATGAAACCTATGGGCATCAACAGAGTGGGCTGACCGCTGGGAAAAGTCAGGCCTATTCCTACAGCATTTCATACCAGCACCAAACAAGTCCCCCACTGGGGCATGACCTCAACAGAGAAGCATGGGTCACGCTGAAAAAGACTGAGATCTGGATACAGACACTTCAAAACAATGCTTCACAAGATGAACACCTTGGACAGCCCCATGTGTGAATGCAGTATCCAACAAACAGCACTTCATTTAATTGAAAGCTGCAATCTTTACAAATGCCCAGATGGGGTAGATGGAATCCACAAACTGAACACTAATACCAGGCAGTGGCTCATAAACTTGGTAGTTGATATCTGATGCCATGTGAAAGAAGCAGCTGCCAGCTAGGTGACACTAAGCAGCTACACCAAGAGAGAGAACACAATGGGATTCAGAACTCCCTACTCAGAAAGGAGATAGCATTTGCCTTCAGTGGCAGCACCCTATGACTTGTCTATAGCAGTAGGGCCTCGCACCAAGAGCTAGTCAGAAGAGTTGAATGAAGCTGAAATCTCAGACAAAGGTCTGGATTGATTATTTTGAACTGTCTGATTTAAAGAGGAAAAGAATCAGCTGAGACTTCTCAACCTGGAACAGCCAAAACAAAAGATGCTGTTAACTGCTTGGGAGAGGAATCCAATCGCAAGACTTCCTTCAGCAATTCATAGCCATCAATCTGGCCATTTACCTCTTCAGAGCTTTGCAACCACTTCGTACCTCCAATACATTGTGGCATAAAATGTAATCCCCTGACTATCAAAGGGGCTCAGAGATAGCACCTTATGAACAGCTTTTACAGCAGAAATAGTTTTCCTTGTAAACTGAAATAAAGGAAAGCAACACTGTAGCTTATTAGGGGGTACAGTGATGATGTGTACTTGGGGGCAAAGACTCCCAGGTGGTTGGGAGGGGTACCGCATTTTCCAATCTGGCACATGACTGTATCTCCCTTCAGGCATCTGAGTGTCCCCATATTTGCTTACAGGAAACTGCCATATAGTCACCCACCCAACTTCAGTACAAGCAGATACATAAAGTGAAGTGTCACCCAGCCAGATGCAAAAGCTGGCGGAGAAGGGAGCATGGTGAAAGCTCTGAACACCCATAGTCTCTGTAACTGCCCAAGTTAAAAGCAGAAGCAACCTCCCGGATCGATTATGCATGCACGCCACTGAAAACACAGGCTGCTAAAGTGCCAGAGTCCTGCTGGATAATTTATAGGCTGGCGTTAGTATTCACAGAGCAGCGGGCAGAGTTCAAAGGAACGAGGTGGAGAATGAAAGTTTGAGACTTATGCAAACACTGTCACAGCCAGCAACAGCCACAGCTAGCATGAGTCTCAGCACTACCAAGGGCCTCACTTGTATATGTGACAGATAGCAGCCAGGAGACACTGTCATAGCAGAAAGGCACAGGTGCCTTGTTGGCCCAATGGCAAGGGGGTCAATGGACTGCTCAGAGCCAGCATATACACCAACATTCAAAATGTGGTCTTTTGCATGGGTGAGAATGTACACTCATCTGGGCATTGGGAAAATGTGAAAAGGACAATGGTGGGCTGTGTATGAGGCAGCATTAGCAACCTTCCCCCACATAGTTCTGCCATATCCCTCCACGCCCAATCGTAGTCCCCCACCCCCCCCACAATGATTCCTCTCCTATTTCATAACCCCTGCACCCACACAGAGCTCTGCCAACACCCTCTGATGATGACTCACAGTCCCCCACTCCTCCCCAGCAATGTGTCAGCCCTGGGCTTCTTCTGAGCCAGGCAGGCTCCAAACATCCTGGTTTACTTGGCAGTTTCTGCAACAGAGACCAACAAATTTTGAGGGCTCAGCTGAGTCCTTCAAAGTCCTTTCACTTGCAGCTTTAGCAGGATTTGAGGCCAGGATATCAGAGAAAGAAGCAAAGGGTAAGCTGTATTTAACAAGTGCAAGCTCCCAGCTGTATCATGGCCTGGGCCTCCTAGTGATCTAGTTATCAGGAGAGAAACATGCGCCGACAGCGAGGTCATCAGTTTACCCACCCTATGTCTACACACGTTTTGGATTAGACACAACACAATCAGCATTAGAATAAGCATTAGGGAGGCCAACTGCAGTTGAGATACAAAGAAAAGACCATGTCTGCTGTCCTGCCTTCCCTGCCCAAGTACTACACCCTATGTATTCTACCCAACTAGATCTCAACATGTCTGCATTTGGACGCATCTCCTGTCACCACTGGACCTCTACCACAGCCACTCAGTCTAGCACATGAAAGGAAGTACAGGAGGGAAGTCTAGCTATGGAAAGAGTCCCTAGCCAAGTGTCCTGCCTTTTGCCAATATTTGGAATCCCAAGCATCCTGCATGTCCAGAAGTTGCCTTCATCCCTCATGCTCAAGCCTTTCACCACCAAATGCCTATGAAAATTGAGGGCAACAGAATGCAGCGCAACCCTCTGCCACTAGAGGCATTGCAGGATACATGCGATCTGCAGATGTCGCCAATCAGCTGCTTCTGAAATTAAAACAAGTTGAAATGAACCCCTCATGTCTAATCAAGGAGCCTCCTGGAGTCTGTATAAAAACTTGGTATCATATAACAGAAAGGGCTGAAATGCAGAATGTTAGTGCACATACAAGCGCCTGTCCCACGCATCTGTTCTGACAGAATATGGTATCCCCAGGGATCTGGAGGGATGGGTAGGGCCACCAGCGGCAGGCTTTGAATACTGAACCTGACCACTTGGACTGTAAGCTTTTGGGAGCTGGCACAATTTTTCTGCTCCACTTCAGTACAGCACCTCACACAGCAGGGTCCTGGCCAGTGACTGGGGCAGCTAATGCTATATTACTATAAAACAGGCCATGTGTGCACAGTTAATTTATGTTATCTGATAGCAGCACCCTCAAGCACCATGTCACGCATACCTACACTGGAAGTAACGGACCCATATCCAGACAGGACTGCAAGCAAGCACATGAGCCTGGTGGTGAGCTAGCTGGCAGTGTTAGCAGTTCATTAGTTCATCAGAAACATCACACAAACATGTCTACCCTGCTTTTGGTTTAGGAGGCAGCTCGCACAGAGCAATGCAGTGTGCTTGAGGGCACCACTCTAGGCCCAATAAGCTGGCTATGTAGACCTGGTCAGAGATAAAGAAATAACAGTTACTAGAACCACCTCTCCTCTCCACTCTGCTATCAGTCACTGCACAGAGCAGGACACTTCCACAGACCCAGGCAGACTCCCTTGGTGATGGTTTCCTTTTCCCTTTCATCACAGAAGCCTATCTCCACTTATGCACTTAAGAATATATTTGAAGCAAATATACTTTGTATTTTACCCCCGTATCAGGTTATGGCAGTCTCTCCTCCAGGGAAATCGTGGCAGCCCTACTGCTGGCAGCACTCACAAGAGGCCTCGATAAAGCCCTAGAGAACAGAGTTTACAGAAGAGTCCTGCACTGACCCCTACAGCAAAGAATATAAACTAGAGGTGACTAACTCAGTCTAATATCTGTGACCATCCTACTTCTGAGTTATGGGAGCCACTTTGCAAAATAGGAAGCCAACCTAGCAGCTTGCTACAAGTCACAGAAAAAAAAGTCAGTGGCAGAGCTGGGAAAAGTACTCTTGGTTCCTGCCCTATCCACTTGGTTATGCTGCCTCTGTGCTCAATTAGAGAGTGCAAAAAATGAAGGATTCAGGGAGAAGACGCATGCATAGAAGTGCATGAAAACATCTGGACAGGCTCAGGTGAAGAGAAACTATAAAGCAGACAGGCAAGAATTTTTCTTGTTGCACAGAAATGGAAAGATCAGACAACATGAATTGAACATGGATAGAAACAGAAATTAAAGAGAAGAACAAACAAACTTGAAATAGTAAGTAAGTCAGCTCAAGAACAGAGCCATTTTCCCGGCACCATTTTGGTGAGAAGAGAATCACTAGAGAGCTTTAAAAAACAGTTTGCTGAGCATCTACTGGGAACAATCTAGCAAGATTAGAAAGAAAAGAAAAGGGAAAGAGCAATACTACCCAGCCTCCTCCCTCCTTTCCCTACCTCAAAGTATTTCCCAAGCCACAATTACACCTCCCCACTGCCCTGCTAAGTAGGAGTTGTTGTTCCCATTCGTGAAATGAGGAGATGACTGAAGGACAGAGACATTAAGGGGCCAAGCCCATAAAGATTGGTATCCTAGTGCCCTGTCCCTCGTCCAGGAAGAGGAAGCCTATGGTAGGCTAGAAATTGATGTTGTTGCCAAAAACTGCAAATAAACTGTGCCAGGACATGTCCCAGCACAGATGATCTACTTCATTGGGCAAAACACATATTGTTTGTTATCCTGCCCATTGATCTTGACAGGCAATGGGCACCATGTTCCCTACTTCCACAGGTGTGCCCTGGGTAATATTTGGGGTTCCCAGAGATTATTAGGGCCATGTGTCTGCAAGCAGGGAACCCCACAGATTAGCAGACCCAGCCCTGGGATGACACTGGGATGTCAAACTTGTCCTGTTGTGGTCCTGGAGCTAAGACCACAATCAGCTGATTGTAAGGTGGCCATTCATCCGGTTTTATAGAAGACAGTCCAGTTTTCTGGTCCTCTGTCCTCTATAGATATAAAACCAGACACTTTTATGTCCTCTATTCATCACTGCTCGGTGCCCCCCTCCCCACCCCCCTGCCGCCAACATTGCCGTGGCTGCCTGTGGAAGCTTCCCACTACCACACCACTGCCACCGCCACCTGTGGGAGCTCGCCATGTCCCCCCAGCCTTGGGAGGCATGCAGCATTCATGGTGGTGGGGACAGCTGCAACTGTCCTCTATTGTTGAGGTACCTTGATGGCCACCCTAGCTGATTGGTGGTCCTAGCCCCATGACTGCACCAAACTATCTCAGCTTTCCCAGCTTCCACAGACATGCCCCTAGGATCTCCAGGGCACATCTCTAGGTGGAGAAAGCTGGAGAGCACTCCCAGGGCTTGAAGGGGCCAATCCTATGCAAGAATTCCTAGGGCGGACTGAGCTCCTCAAGCCCTGGCAGCACCTGACCAGGGTGATAGGAGAACGCAGGCAGCTCTAGGCTGCCTGTGCTCTCTAGCTATAAAGCAAATACACAGCTGCTGCAATAAAGTGGCACAATTTATTATTACCTATTCTTGTGACCATGCTGTGGCACAGCAAAAGACATGGACATCTATTTGCTATCATTTTGAGCTGCCATAGAAGTTTTCTATAGAGGCACAAAGGCAACAGAAAGTGATATTTGTTTCCACCCATAGAGTCAGGAATGGATTCCAAAATATCCAGCTTCCTTTTCCATAGATTCAGGCCCCTGTAATTCCCTTCTGGGTCTAATGGTCAAATAATTCCATGATCTGGGTCCTCTGAATCAGAAGACATCAGAGAGTTACCCTACTTCAAAAAATCAAATAAGTGGATGCCTCCTGATTCTGCAAGTCAGGCTGCAAGTTTTATGCCACATTAATTACAAACAGTATCATGCTACCTAACATACATCAATGAAATGGGGCTGTGAAAGGATGTCAGTAGCACATTAGGTATAAACAGGAAAAAGGAGGTCAATAAGACAGGGCACCTTTCTACCGTGACTGAGGTTGGCATATAATATTGTAAATAGCAGAATTACAAGCAGGGGTGTAAAATATAGATACATACCAAGCACCTACCAGCAAAGATATCTTGCCAGCCTGGAAGAACAAGAGAGTTCATTGACGATATTACACAACAGAAATGAATTTTATTGATGTTGAACATAGTGTCTGGTAAATCACTGCCCAGAAAGGGATGTTCTGGTATCAGCAGAAGCCAACAAAACAATTCAGAAAACTTTTGCTCCTTGTGGAAATAATGATGTTCCTCAGGTGCCCGTCAGAGGCATTCTTCTAGGCACTGAAACACAAATACTCCGCAAGCTTTAATAAGAAGATAATACAGAATCCATCTGCTGTCCCATCCTAACAATCTTCTTTCCAAAAGCAAATAGATTTTAGACCCCATTTTCAAAAAAGAGCCTTTTACCAAGACCCAAGGAGGAAGGCCAAGTATCCTATAACTGTAGAGGCAGAGGCATGAACTGTAGGACCCCACTTTGTGTCCACACACTCTTGGTTCTTTCCCTGAGTTACCAGGAACACCAGAAGAAGCAATTAATTTATTATTCACCTAAAACAGTAATTCCTCCAGACTTGAAGTAAATCTGTGTCACTAGCTAAGATCATCTCCAAACACCACCTGGACGCCCTATCACAACAGCCCTTGTGATCACAAACAAGTTCTCCCCAGATAAATTAATGTGCTGCAGCACACCAGCAGATAAGTGAGATATGAATATTAAGTCTTTCAATGCCTAAAAGCACAAGACTCTAACTTGGGATTGAGATGAGTAATAAGTCTCTTAGCCTTCCTGAAGGGCAGCCATTAGAAGGCAACATTACCCAACTACACAGAATATCCAGAGCTGTCATAATTATTGCCAGCAAAAAATCTGGAGGGGATATTGAGTATCTGATTCAAGGCTTAAACCAATCTCTAATTCTTAGAGATCAGGATGAGTCCTAGTGTGAGGAGCAGATTAAACCACATGCACCTACTGCAGGGTTCTTACACCTGCCTCTGAAGTTTTTGGAGGTAGCCATTGACAGGATACTGGACTACATGGACTATATGGCAACTCCTGCACTCCTAAAGAGCCAGACCAATACAACAAGAACTAAGAGAGATCACTAACATTTAGACACTTCCTTTCATTCTCAGGGATCATAAACTGTTTTACCAGCAGGCACTGAAAAACTGCAGCTGCCTCTGGAGTTGAAGATGGCAACTATTTAAAGTACATGACACCAAATGAAAATTACAACATCTCATTTAAACTACAAGGGGTTATTAATGGAGGCAAAATACAGTTACCCAAAATGGAATGCGGCCAAGTTAACACATGAGTTTTTGTAGTGACACATGCTGTTTAACATCCCCCAAGGTAAGCACAGTTTTATATCACACACAACAGCACCCCACAACATCACTGGGTGTCTGGGTGCTATGGCAGTACTCAGAAGAAAAAGAAACCCCCACTAAATCACACACACTACTCCCTACACCAGTGGCTTTCAAACTATGTCTAATGGAAACCTGAGGTTCCACGATAGGACATAAGGAATTCTGCAAAAAGACTGGGGGTAATGGTGGAGTGGGCTGGGAAGTGCACTATCATGGGCCAGGCCAGGTCACCTGGTTCTGCATCAGCTTACCTGGCCCATGAACAACTCATGCACCTGGCAGCTGGGGGGGGGCACGGCGGCGGCAGGAGCATGCAGGCAGTGGCAGGAACGGTGGGAGCTTGGTGGCAGTAAGCAGGGGAGCTCCCGCAGATGCCGCCAGCACTGTCAGTAGTGGGGAGGGGGGTGGCAAGTGCAGCAACCACCCACAGCTGCTGCTGGCAGCAGCAGCCAGCAGGGGTCACGGGCCGCCCACAGATGCCGCTGGTGGTGTCTGTGGAGCTCTTTGCAGTGGTTGCACCGCCACGTTCAGGGGGTGCATGTGCACCTGCGTGCACCCCCTACGCGTCGTCCCTGACCTGGGCTGTGAGGCCAGGAGTAGGGTTCCACAGCAGAAAAAGTGATATGAAAGGGTTCTGTGACTTTAGGAAGTTAAAAAACCACTGCCCTACACAAAGCACCTGCTGGTGCCACTGAACTCAGTACTGGCACAGAAAGGATAAAATCACAATTACCTGTTTCAAATCACCCATTATTTTCACTCATAAATGGTCTTGGATAAACAACTTCTCACCCAGACACCTCACTGGCAGCCCATCACATCACACTACTAGTGACTGTGTGGCGTATTGATCCTGCTGCACACCACAGTCCTGAGATCCAGGAGTGCCTTCTTTACAAGGCACAACATCCTTTCAACATTCACAAATGAAACTCTGGTCTCAGCATTTCACTCTTTTCACAGGTGGAGCCTCCTGTAAGGCCTCACAAGAGCATTCCCAATGTGGAGCCTCATAAACAAGTAATCTCAGCCTGGCCTAGCTTTGCTCATTTCACCAGTCATCCCTTGAAGCCTAAACCTGCTGAGCTCGCCGTATGTTCAAATGCATTGATGTGTGTGTGAATTTAGTTCTACACAAAGATGCCAAAGTAATAGTGCAAGGAGCATAGCATCCTGTACATAGGCTTTAGACAGAAACTCCCCAGGCAGTCAACAAGATGACCTTCCCAGGCATAAGCTTGTTTCTTCCTACCAATGTATTTCAACAAGACCTGCCTCTAAAGGTGAAAGAGGCTATCGTGGCAGCAAGTTGATGCAAAAGCAGAAAAAAATAGTATAAATCACTGAGATGTCCAAGGGCCAGGCCCCAACCTAGTCCTAGTTTCAAAACTGCACACTGCTAGAGATTTCTCTGAGCCAAACAGAAATCTCTGCACCACCAAGGAATTGACTGAATGGCCCCTACCATGCTCCTAGGCAGGCTGTTCAAAGAAATCAGAGTAAATACACAAGAACATATGCAATGTCTTGGCTCATTTTTCCAGTAACTGCCCAAGTAGCTTCCCTGAGCTCCTATGGGAAATAGAGAGCAATTTCCTTAGCAACCTCTTCCCCTTAGGAACTACCACATGCCCCTTTATTAGTAATGAAGAGCAACTGTCATTGGTGAAGCAAGTTCTCCAGGTGTCCCCTCTCAATTCCCCTATGTCCTACAGCACCCCATTAACATCTAACTCATGTTGCTTCCCTTTGGGAAAATTGGGAGATGGACATATCACAAGCATGAGACTCCCAAAATTGTCTAGACCAGTGATTCTCAACTTGGGTGCCATGGCACCCTGGGGTGCCTTGAGATCTTTTAGATGAATGCAGAAATTTCAAATAGGAATCCATAGTGTCAAAAACATTCTGACATGTTGTAGGCTTTCTGCATTCTTTGCAGCACAAGAATTGCTCTAGCATTTTTCTGTAGTTAAAAATGAGTGAAAAGGAAGAGATGGCATTTTCCCAGGGGTGCCTTGAACCAAAGGAGAAATGCCTTGACTCTAAAAAGGTTGAGAAACACTGGTCTAAACCAGTGATTCTCAACCAAGTTACTATGGCACCCAGGGGCACCCCCAGATCTTTTGAAGGGTACTAAGAGGTGTAAAGAGATAAATGTGGTGTGAAGAGATAAGCAGATAAGGGCAGGCTCAGGCTTGCCACTGTCTGGCCAATCCCCCACTACCACTGCCCAGTCCCTCTGCAAGAAGGTAAGCACTGTAATAAAATAAGTTAGTTCTTGAAACTGGGCGCCACTCAATTCACAGGAGTTAGGGAGGACGCCTCGAGTCCATCGAGGGGTGTCTTGAGTCCAAAAAGTTTGAGAACCACTGGGTGAGGCCTTCCTCCTTCACACAAGCCACAAAAAACCCTTTTGTGGTCATTCTGCATCACCTTATATACCAAGATGGATTTGAACTAGTGAACCATAGACAGACACCTCCTTTCTCCCTCTCCAAACCACATGAGCCACCCATTTCCAAAAAAAACCCTCCTCAGTATATACTGAATTGGCTGCAGGCATGAGAGCCTTTAATAACTCCACTTCCAAAGTTATAGGGACCCAGAAACTGAGTCAGCTTCTGATGTTATCAGCAAAATGAGAGTTTTGTAGTGCTGCATACTGCTATTACCCCCCACTCTTGGCTGCAATGTCCCTTGTGACATTTTGGAAGGACACAGTAAAAGCGGATATTGTTGTTGCTGTTGAAGGGGCTGCAGAGGGAATGCAGAAGGTGCCTTTTGTCTGTAGTTTCCTTAAGCAGTGTACTATGGTAGAAGGAGATGGTAATAACGAGAGGTATCTCCCTTTCACAGACCCCTAGAAATGTAGGGCTGGAAGGAACCTCAGGAGCCATTTAGTCTATCTTCCTGCTCTAAAGGAGGGTCAAGATCTCAGAGATGTTTGTCTAGCTGCCTGTTCTTACATTTTTCAATGACAAGGATTTTTCAGCCCCCATAGTTAACTTGTTCCAGTGCTTCTTAGACTTTGAAAGTCCTTTCTAATCTCTAATCTAAACCTCCCTTACTTCAAATTAAGCTGATTACTTCTCATCCTACCCCCAGGGGACACAAGGAACAATTAATCACTGTCCTCTCATAACAACCTTTTAAGTTAAAAGACTTATCGTGCCTTGCCCAACCCCATCTTCACTTTCCAGAGGAAACAAACCCCATTCTTTCAACCTTTTTTCATGGGGCATGGTTTCTAGACATTTTATCATTCTTGTTGCCCCCATCTCTCCAATTCTTTTGCTAACATTTGGTGTCTAAAACAGGATACTGTACCACAGCTGAATCTAGCAGTGCCCTGAAGAGGAGAAAATGCACTCTCCATATCTTGCATGTAAAACTCCTGTTAATACATCCCATAATGACCTTTGGGAGGTTTTGCAACAAGATCGCACTGTTGACTTTAATTCAGTTGTGATCCACTATGACCCCCAGTCCTTTCCTGCAGCCTGCTGCCTACCAGTTATTCCCTATAGTGTATCATTGCATTTAATTTTTCCTTCCTAAGTGTACTGTTTGTACTTATCTTTATTGAATTTCACCTTATTGATTTCAGACCATTTCCCCAAGTTATCCATTTCTTAGCTATGTGATCGATGTCTCGTCAGAGAAAGTGTTCTGACTTCACACCCTCATATAGTGCCCCAAAGCACTATCCTGTGAGCAATGAAGAAAGCTGGGAAGAAATAACTACCATGCTTGGACAAACTTCCTAGAAGAGTTAATATTTTATCAAGATCTTATTCAACTGTCATTTTCCTTTCACTGTATTTGCTACTCGATCCACTGTAGCCTTCATATGTAAATAGGAGTTCTCTCTCTCCTTATCAGATGCACTTATTCGGTGATGTCATAACCCATTACCACAGAAGCCACTGCACCATCATGGGCACCTGACTAGTGACTTCACTGCACAACTACAGCTAATAATATACAGAACTGCTAGGAACTCACACAGGTCATGTTGACTGACAATGACAACAAAGGGAACAAAAAAACCCCTCCATTAATTACAGTAAGCCAAATCTTTGAGACCCAACTCAGAAAAATTCTCAGTTTTGTCAGTAAGAGTTTAGTTGAAGTTCAGTACTGAGTGAGAAGTGAATGAGAGGCTCTATAATTGACCCATTGTTATTAAATATACTGCCAATGTACCCCCAGTTTAATGATTTTCATGGATTTACACAAGGAATTAGTTTGTTTCCTAGTGTTTTCCTTCAATTCCCTTAAAGTTTGCCCCCCAGAGAGGCAGCAGGTGTTTTAATCACACAGAAAGCTGCACTTAAAGTGCATCAATCACACAGAAAGCTGGCAGCAGGATGGGAACCCAAAATAATATGCTATCACCTATTTTGAGACCTTGCAAAAGCTAATCAGACATGACCTAACAGATGTAGCCCCATTGCAAATTCTCTCATTCACCATCTCCACCCCTAAAGGACTTAAAACAACTGGTATTTAACAACATCTACAGTATGCTGGCTGCAACCATATTCTTCAGTGCTCCTGGCTGAACTGACAAGATAAGAAGGGGTAAAGAAACAGGATCAACCACCTCATCTATACAGAGCTTTCCCTCCAAGAGATTCAACATGCTCTATGAGAAATAATTCCTTTAACTTCACAAGTGAGGGAGAAACTGAGAAACAGAGAGGAAAAGTGAAATGTGACAGCTTACACAGGAAACCCAACAGTCTTGTCTTTCAACGTTTTCTTCAACCAGCTGCCCAAGCAACCCCCTTTACCCAGACTCTTTACAACTACTGACATCAGAGCAGGTGTGCAGGAGATAAACAGGTGGAGAATTTGTTCTATGGAGTATTTATCTGCCCCAAGAGCTACTCTTCCATGGCTAAGCCTCCTCCTGCTAGGTTTGCCCTGAACCTGGACTAGAATTCTCTGCACTTTCCAGTATCGTACAGAGTAGACCAGATAGGAAAGCAGCCATCAGCTTTGGGTCCCTTTAGGTGAAGCTACCTCTAGGTAGTGAAGCTACCTGGAATAAAAGAGATAATCTACCCAGAACCTGAATCTAAACTTTTTTGAGGTATAGACAGGGTCAGAAAGATTCCTCCCTCGCTCTTATTCTTTCTTACTTTCACAGTACCACCAGACTAGAAAAGGCTAAAAATATTAAGAGTGAAACTGTTCAAGATGGGAACAGAGAAGACACTGGACTGTCCTCTAACGAGGCCTCCCCATCAGATGCAGGGATCCCAGCTCAATGGAGTGGGAAAAGGAGACTGTGTCATCCCATCATACCTTCTACTACTTATTTCTGGGAAGGACAGGGTTCAGTATTTGTTGTTCACATGCAATAAACTGAAGTCCAGGTGAGTCACTGAGTTCTTCCAGGCAACAGAAACAGGCACACTGTTACAATGCATGTTCTGAGTTGTATCTGTATTTAATTAATTGGGATCACAGATTAATTAGCAGAAGAGCAGCAAGTAAGTGTGCTGGACACTCAGCTGATCACAAACTTGCCTGGATCTCAGGCACATCTTAAACACAGGAATGAAAAGAGAGGTTCCTCTTCTAAGGCAGAAAAACTCTGGACACGGGATGAACCAATTTGTGCACAGCCCCTATCTCCCTTGCCTCTACAATCAATCACACAGAAAGCTGACAGCAGGCCCCTCCACACATCTCTCACAAGATCCCATTCCTCTGCACTCCATTTAGTTTTTGCAGTTCAAGCAGATTCCCTTTTCCACCAAAATCAATGTTTAATTAAAACATTATTGGAAAAAAAAATGGGCAATAGCACACACTGAAATGAAGCCAACACGTCCCGGTTCTGTGGACACAGCACGTCACATCAGGCAGTTACCCCACCAGAAAACTCTTCCTTCCTATCTGCCCCATGCCCTCCCCTGCTCGTTCTCTCCGATGGATACCCTCCATGCCATCTCCATGGAATTCCTCCTATCCACAAAGCAATCATGTGGGTGGGGAAGGACCTGACAGCACTGCAGAAAAGATGGGTAACACATGTCTCCTGAACAGCATGTGACAGTAGCATGACTAGGTATCATTCCAAAGGGTAATGCTATCCTTTCCCCAACGCACTGAGCTTCTTTAAACAGGCTTGGGGAACCTGTCCTCATCACAACTGTGCTAAAGTCTTAACACCCCATAGACTTCATTATAGCCATCCTTCCAATCAGTAAGGTTCCCATTACCATGGCAGTAGCAGTGGTGATGTGCAGAGACATGACACTTTCATCTACCAGAAGCCAAAACACATTCTCAAAGTCAGTCTAGAGAATGGCTACTGGAGCCACTCCTTGCTACACATTCTGATGGCAGAAGAGAGGGTACAGGCAGCTTCAAAGGTTTAAGTCAAACATCAAATCACCCTCCTTTATCCTCATTAATTATTATTCCAGACCACTCCTTGGCTCTCATCCTACTGCTGGGAGGTGGCTAGATGCAGGGAATGCTGCAGCAATGTCAAGGGCATTATGAGGAGTAGGGGGAGTGAACACAGGGGAAAAGAGGCTGAGCTGCCATTGGGGCATGATGGAGGAGGAACCTCCAACAGGCAATGGAAAATGAGGGTGGAAGGGGGACTGTTCTCACGCCCGCTAAGGGAGAGCATTCTAGATGGAGAGAGACGAATTTCCAAACTAAGCCTAAGCCACTACAGATGCCTTTTTCCGGGTTCACACCCTCCCCATTCTTCCCCCAGTGCCTGACTCTCACAGCCACAAAGAGCCATGTGCCCACAAAGAGAAGACAAGAGCAACCATGTTTGCTGGCCTGCAGGAACCTGTGGTATTAGTCAGGCAGCTGAACTGCTCGAGAGTGGTTATGATGTGGATTCTCACACCAAACATTTGCTCTGAAGGGCAACAAAGCTGACTCTGCCCCTGCCCACCCTTATCATAAACAGTTCAGAACCCTTCACCCCACTGGCACATTTCTAGTGAGAAGGTATCACTCAGCATCTCAACCACATCTCTATAAAGTGCTTTGTCATGTCTCTCCAAGACTGTAAGTCAGTCAAGTTTAAATTAAACCACATCAAAATTCTGATTTTTCTTTGCCTGAAAAAAATTAGTTTTGTCAAAAGATACCAGGTAATCAGTGCTACAGACTGCCATCCTCTGACCACACAATAGGGGCACCCTAGACAGTAAAAGAGCAAATTTTCCCGTGATATCCTCCCATTTGTGTCTTGTGGTCTGTCTGCTATTACTGTCACCAGAGAGGCCAGAATGCACTTTCTATATATTACCCTCCTCTCACCTGGGAGGGAAAACTGAGGCACAGGGAACACAGATATCTTGGCGCTAAGTCGCACAGTAATTTGGTGACTACAACCCAAGTATCTTACCTGTCTATGCTCTAACCAGTGAATAACCTTCCTTGCCACTTGCTCTTTGCATTAAGGAGAAAGATAGACTCGGCTATTGCCTGGAGAGAGGGGAGGGCTATTAAGAATAAGCAGCAAGGCTTTAAAAAATGTGGCTGGTTTCTGAGTCCAGCTGCATAGTCCCAGGATCTCTCTTGTCCCCTTGTCCTGATCGTTATACTATTAAGCCCATGGGGACTTGAGAATAAAGTTAGGGCTTTATTGTATTTTTTTTAATTTAACCAAATTGTTCTCAAATTGTCAGCAGAGCTCATCCCTGACTTCAGCTGCCAGTTGTGGCAATATGTCTGGCCCCTTCTTATTTCATGCCATGACAGGCTACCAGACCCTTCCCTTGATGCGGTATGTCATAGATCTGCCAGCCCCAATCCTTCCACCTGCAAACTCCCAAAGTGCTACAGAATGCACAGGGCTGTTCATCAGAAAGAAAGGGGAAGGAGGAAAAATTTAAGTGGGAAAGTGACCCCCTGCTCCTCCCAAGATATACATAATAAGACAGAAGGACTCCTGGTGGGCTGTGGAGCCCTGGAGGAGCTAACGGGCAGTACAAACAAAAAGCAAAGAGAATGGTAGATCCATTGAAATGCTACTGCTGCTGCGATGAGAAAGGGGAAAGGAGTGGCTCCTCCCTGCTCTGAAATGCCCTTAACAAGATTGTAGGAAGGTCATTTTTGGCATGCAGAATTAGGAATGGGCTGTGGGACCTTTTGCCTTTAGGGCACCAGGGATGTACAAAAGCGGTCCCTGCCTGCCTGCTGCTGCCTGGCAGCTTGTATAAGACATGCCAGTGAGGTTTTCTGTTCATTCCCTAGTGGAACAGGTGTCCAGACCACAAAATCCACCGGTACTGTTAGCTTTAAGTGCCTCACCCACCCCCGGCAGCCTCTGATGAGAAACCAAAGACTGAAGGAGCGGTAGCGACTGAAATTCCCTTCTCTCCCTCTGGGTCAAGGCAAGAGATGCATCCCAGCTCTGCCTGGACCGTATCAAATCTGGGACAAACACCATATCAGCCGCAGGAGATGCCAGATGCCTCAGGAGAGTCCAGTGCCTTCTGGAACTCTATTTTAGCCTCCCAATTTTCATTAACAACTCATGGATAATCCCTCTCACTTGGCTGGGTACTGAGATGGCTCCTGAAATGCATCAGTGCTTTGGCCACTGGGAGAATGGAGGAACTGTAAAAACCAACACCCATCTTCACTGTACAGAAAAATCGATAGCTAGTTTGAGGACCAGAGCAACTATCTGGGACCTGCAGCACCCTCTGCCTGTTGCTCACCCAGCCACTGCATTGTCTTCTGTACTACAGGCATGGCTGGCCCTCAAGTGCTGAAGCTGCAGCACGACAGCCATTAACTAAGCGGCTGGAGAGGGAGGGGATGGAAAGAGACCCTAAAGAAACAATTCTCTATTGAAACTGGACAGCTGAGGCTCAGGTGCAAGTGCCCCTGTGGACACAAAGCAGCAGAACTGAGGAGACTTCATTACTCTTTGCAACACCCCCTGCACAGAACAGCCAATTGGAGCCCGAAAATCCCCCACCCCACCCCACCCCCTTGGCTGGAGTTTGCCACTGTTCCTCAAGGTCAGCTCCGAAAAGGAGAGACGAAGAGAGCAAAAGGCAAGCAAAAATGGCTCCAACCCTTTTGATTGTGTTTCCCTTTTGTTATTGCTTTGTAACGCAGAAAGATCTAGAAACACGGAGACCTTAGATTGGTGCAGAGAAATTTAGCCACATGCAGGACACCAGGGAATTAGCCAGCAGGAAGGTGGAAGCCATTAGAGATCTCTTCTCTTTACCAGCACCTCTCTCAGCCCCATGAGAGACCAGCCAGACCACGACCGAAAGACAAGTGTTCGCTGAAGTGTGGGCAGGACTTTGGATCCAGGGGAGGGGGATTACAGGTTCTGCCAGTCATTAGAAAGGGTTCAGCATGGGCAGACCAGCCAGCCACACTCTACACTATTAACAGCCTTGCCTCCGCTTTCTTGTCCACCCCACACCTACAAGCACGCTGTCCACCCACTGCCCATCTAGTCACCCACAGCGTCTCCAGGGCTTGCTAGGTCCTTCCCCCAACAAGGGTTAGGGGGGGAAGGGGATTTTTCCCCCTCTGTCTCTGCCCACACCAGAAAAACCATGTCTCTCCTACACATCCTACCGGAGGAAGGGGAGTAGCTTATTCCTCTTTTGATTCGCCACCCTCAAGTCTCACACACGCAGAACACGCAGCCTCCGGCACAGAACTACATGGAAACATTGATATTCCCATGGACAGGCTCGAGGAAGAGGAGGAGGGATGGCACAGGAAGACAACCTGGAAAGGCTTTGTTTGGTCCTGGCTCCAGCACAGTCCTTGCCTTGCCTCTACCTTGCAATGCCCTCTAGCTTGAACATACAAGTGGGCTTTGGGAAAGGAGGGGCATTGGGTGCACGTCTGTTTTGTCTCCACAGTGTATGAACGACACACTCCCCAGAGCATGCCCAGCTGAGCCAGAGCTCCCTGGAGTAACCTTTATTCCAGTGTGTCGCAAGCATGTATTTCACGGATGGTTACACTGAATCATTATCACGAGACATTCGTTTGACCAAAAAAATGTCATTAACATCGTCAGGTCCATTCCCCTCCCCCCCCCACCCCAACACAGGCACAACTCCCCCCTCTCTCTCCCTCCAGACCCCCACCATCCACATCCCTCCCTAACACAAAATCGTACGATGTGCGACACAGCAGCCTGGAAAACAGAACGGCAAGATGGGGTGGCAAAATGGATGGACGTGCCTTTGGCATTTGCTGCGTTTCCCACCCCCTACCAATGTCGATGAAGCAAAAAAAAAGGGGGCGGAGGGGGGAATTAAATCAAGGCCCATCACGTGTGTGTGTATGTGTGTGTGTGTATGTATGCGTGTAAGTGCACGCACATCCAAGCCACAGTCACACGCCTATCGGGAGCCTGCATCTGTGTGGCATGAAGCAAAGGTCATCGTGCCACTGTTGTGATGCACTAAAAAAAAGCCGCAGAGCCATCAGGATGTAACACAGAATTTTCTCGTCAAGAGACGAGAAGCCTTCGGGGGGAGAGGGGGGAGAGGAGAAGGGGTGTGCGAATGGGGGTTGGGGGAATGGGAAAAAATGGGAGGAAAATGAAGAATACAAAGCTTTCTACTCTGCTAATCCAAGATTGACAATCCATCCCTTCCTCCCCACCAAATGTCCTCCCTCCCCCCAAAATGTTGGTGCAGATGGATTTCTGTATCTTGGTTTTGCAGCAGTGGTTCTAATGACTCCCACAGCAAACCCCCTCGCTATGATAACCCCTCCCACCATTTTTGAGACCAATCTGAAGAATAATGTGTTTTTAGAGATAATGGGCTTTAAAAAAAGGACGTAGCGCAGACATTATGCGAATAAGCTGCTCCCCGCATCACCTCTATCTCCCCAACCCCACTCCCCAATTTCACCCCCTCCCCACTCTCTCCATTCTTCCCCCACCAAATAACCCCAAGGAAAAAATAAAACAAAAAAACACACAACAATGATCTGGGTAGCCGATCTCAAAATCTCAAACACTAATCCGCTCAATTTTGTTCTTCCCCTTATATAAGCAGCAGCACGTCAACATGTTCAGTGGAAACGCAGCGTAAAATGAGGCCACGCTTCAGCCATGGAAGAGGGTGATATCGGCAGATATCGGTTCTATCAAGAAGCCATCATCACTAGTATGATGAAATCAAATATGGGGCTTTCAGTTATTTATTTATTTTCTACTGCTTTTATCCTCTCCCACTTTAAAAAAATTATAAATTAAATAATAAAAAACACAGACACACACCTCACCTGAAGGTGCCCGAATGCTCCAGAAAGAGAATTCTCACTTGCCAACTCCGTTTGTTTTTCTTTTTTTTAAAAAAAATAAAAATAAATACAGCCCTGTTGCTCCCATTATCCCCAAACTTCCGACATCCCCAGACACACCTCCTGTCTCCCCTTCCCAAAAGCAGTATGCCTTCCAGGAGAAAGTCAATTATGTGGGAACGTGCTGATGACCGAAAAAAGCCAACAGCAGAAATGCAAAATTATCTACACAAAAATACCCCACCTTCCTCAGCAGATAAAGTGCGTCCGTCGGCAACACCAAGGGCAAGATTCTCAGCTCTCTCCCCACCCTTGTTCCCCAAAAATGCTACTAAACCTTAGATAAACTTGCCTGACTTAACACTATGGACCATTTTAACTTAAACTAATGATAGGTACAACACCCTTCAGTCACACACTAAGATTAATAACTCACTATATCCAGCTTGGAAGCAAATGCGTTTTGGTCTAGTTTTTTCCCACCAACCCAGCATCTCCCCCTCTGACTTTTCACCAGCCTAATTATGAGTTCACCCAACAAAAAACAGCCCCCAAAAATATAATTTAACATTGGTGTTGGCAGGCGGTCATGTCAGTGTATTCACCTCCTTAGGAAGGCTGGGTGCTTAACACCGAACAATTGCGTCCAGGGACGGAATAAGAACAAAATATTTTTTTTTTTAATTCTATTTTCCACAAAGCTCTGACTAGTTAAGATGTGGGCACGGGCTTGGATATACAAAAGACTCAAAGTGGCCTTTTTCTAACGATTCCATATTTTTAGCTTAGGTTCTCCTCCTTGAACCTTTGTTTTTTTTGTCTCTGATCTCCCGCCAATTTATTATTATTATTATTTTAGAGGTTGAAAGGGGAATTTTTTAAAAAAGATAGATTTCAATTGTAACAAAATGTATTCTTAAAGAATGGCGGTTAATTAAGGTAGTTGTTACCCAGGAAAGACTGCCATTAAAATAAAATTAAAGAGTAAGCAAAAGACTAGTCACCTGCAAAGCACCAGAGTCAGTGCTCTTAGGTAGGAGAATTACATCACTGCCCTGACAGAATGATGTTTTCTCTTTGACATTTTAAAGCAGTTAGATGTAAAAAACAAAACAAAACAAAACAAAGAAAAAGAAAACTGGGTATTCTGCATGCATCTTGCACGAAGAAAGCATCGAACCAACCTTTAAGGTCACTCGCTGCCTGAAAACCCACAGCAGTCGCCCACAGTGGAAGTTTTCAGGCAAGACGGCTACTAAATCATTAATATAAACAAATGGAAGGCGGGGAGGGAAGCTTCTTCTGTAATAGATCCAAAGCCAAAGAAAGGAGGAGGGGGAAAGAAAACTTTTGTCTTTTCCCCCTTCTTCCCAAAAATGTTGTAATAAAAATCATACCTTTTAGCCCGTAGTCAAATAGTTTGATTCCTAAGCAAATCCCTGTTTTAATTCAAGGTAGCATTTTCTACTCTCAAAAAAGGGATTTCCTATTCTCTGCTTTAAAAAAAAAAAAAAGTAAACCCTCTTCAATTTTTTTTCTTAACTGAAATAAGAAGAGCGAGGGGGAGCAAAAATAGAAGTAGTCATTCAGGAGAGGAGTTTGTGCTTGTCACCTGAAAACAGATAATCCAACTAGGTGTACAGTTTCCAAAAACCTGTCTTACTTTTTGTAGATGGGAATGAGAGGGAAAGAAAACAGGGTGTGGAGTCGGGGAGGGGGGGGTAAACTCACAGGACTGGACCAAAAAATAATAATAAATCTCCAAGACATAAGTGGTTCAAGATTTTTTTTTTAAAAGAGCACTCTTGGATCTCTCAAGTCAAAACTTATAGCACCCACTGCCTTTCACACTGGAAGTCTTTCCGCTGGATGCACAGAAACAGCTGTTCATTTTGGCTGTTTAATCCTGCCATCCATCCTTCCCCCAAAGTCTTACCTTTGCAGTTGAGAAGAGCTTTTGGCTGTTTAATCAACTCTTTTGTTTGTTTCCTCTTTGGGGCTGTAAGAATCCAGGGTGTCTCTCTGGGAGGGAGTGGGGGGGGTGGGTGGGGGTGCTGGAGATGCTATAACGGGTCCTTGATGGCTTGGGAAGCAGGCAGAGAGGGGAGGCTTGGCTTGCCTCTCCCTCTCAGTGAGTTGCATGCAAGAGGAGATGTGTAGAGCTGAGCTCTCTGCCTGAGACTGTCAGAGGAGCCCAGGAATTTCACGCACTCCAAAGCCGATCCCTCCCTCTCCAGCACACAGACCCCAGCATTTAAAGAGACAGCCAGGCTGTGTGGCTCAGGGCTTCACCTCCTCCCTGGGCTGTTTTGCAAACAGCTGAGAAGATGTAATCTGGGGACATCCTCATACCCTGGATGACTAAGAGGCAGGTGTTTGAAAGCCCAGCTTTCCCACACAGAAAAGGAGCCTTAGGGAAACTGCAACGGGAAGATAACACGCACACTCCCCCCCTGGGAAGGTCCTGTTGAATGTAATGGCGATTAAACTAAGAGGGCTCTACAGAAATTAAAGAGTGGGTATCTTGAAATGGCTCTGCAAACCTATAGACTGCACTAGAGAATTATTTCCTCCCTATAGAAAACAACAGAGAATTGTTTCTAGCCAAATGCTAGCTTTCCTTGATGCAGGATTCTATAGTTTGGCTGAAAATTTATAGAAAGACATTATCACTTGTATTCAATTCTAGGGGACTTTTCCATAAAGGACCCACACATATACAGGCACTCTCAAACATATACACTTCATTTTACATTCAGATTCAATATATATTCAACACAAAGAGAAAGCACCTCAGTTAAATAATGTGAAGGTGATAACCCTGGCTGACAAAGACAGGCAATTCAGAGTTCAGATGGTTCTCTGTCTGCAACTCACACAAGTCCTGACAGGAATGAGCTCACAGAAGCATGAATCTCCAGAACTGCATGGAAAATTATGAAAAGGTACTGTCAAGGCACACAATATCCCTCTAAAGAAGTATATGATTACTAATGGCACATCCTTCTATCTGCCTATGTTTTATTTATACCTCACTCACTGTGCTGATTATGAGAACTGAAAGATTTTCAATTAATTTTCAACAGATTGTTTACTTTTTATCCTTCAGGGCTTTTACACTGAGCAGAGAATTACACTGGTCAGTTTCACTTTCAGTTTCTAGTCACTCACTTACCAGCTCTCATGAACTAATCTAAAACGATAGCCACATCTGCAATCCCAACATTGCAGAAGCACATTTAAGTTTTAGATACATATGGAGCTCATTACATTCAACAAAATCAGTCAGGTGAATAAGGGCTGATCACATACATAAAAGGTAAAAGACTGGCCCAGAAAAAAAATAATCTTCAATAACAGTTTTCATAAACGCCTACAGAAGCATTTCTATTCCTTTTATATTTTTGCAAGACTTTGTTTTTAACTATTTTTGACTGAAATTTATTTGATATTCCAGGTAAAATTATGTGCCGTTTCATAGCTTGTGCAAATCTGTTAGTGTGCACCACTGATTTGGCTTGTAACCTTGTAGAAGTCTTATTACGAACTTTCTGTCCCTTCATTTTGCCGTCTCTGAAAGGAGATCATGTGTACGTATGTTATCATGATTTATATCTACAAAATGCTTTGAGACCTATGGAAGAAAAGAGTTGAAGTCAAGAAAAGAGTTAAGGTTTTGACATTGACTAAACTGGGGCCAAGACTTCACCCACAGAGGGTAAGTAGTAAATATTATTAACCATTACTATCAGCATTATCACTTAACACAATAAATAAAACGGCAATTAACAGTCTCCCCCATATGCTATGCATTCTCCCCAAAGTGATCAGAAAGACTCAAGGACATGTTCCAGTTGTTTCATGCATTCCTAAAAGAACCAGGGCAGAAGCAAACTCCAAAGTCAAAAAATGAATCTATAGACCTGGCACCTTCAAATAAATCTGTGTGTACCGTGCCTAGATACTACAGTGACAAGCATGTAGAAATGCATTTGCTCCATGAGTAGATTGAAAAGATACCTGCCCTTCCTTTTCTTTCAGATCATAGAAAATAATCAAAGCTTTTGTCTTTCTCTACATTTCATACAGCACAGAGCTTACTTCCAGCCTACTTACAGCACTCAAATAAAAATAATTATTATTTTATACACTACATATTGATCACTTTGCCCACTGCTGAAATGCAGCTGCTTCTGAGGTATACAACAGCCATGCAGCAAAGCTGAATAATAGTTCAAGGTAGTATCAGGTCTCCCTGGGGTTTTTTCTCCCCTCTGGAAAACACAGTTCTTCGCCTCCCCTAACAAATTCAACTAAAATTGGGCTCAGGATATATGTCCTAGTTTGTACTTTTGGTGATCCTGCACTTCCCAGATTCGTCTATCAATGCAATGATTTCATGTGACTATCAATTGGAAGTCCAAATACATAAGGGCCTCCAGTTGACAAAGTCTTACTTAAATTGCCAGTAGGAAAGGTCTTAGGTTCTTATACTGCAGTCTATCACCACAGTGTCTGACTGCTTTCCATGTAAAATCAATAATAAAATTGAAGTCCCTACTGCTGCTAAAGATCTCAAGATCCTTAAATCTTTTAGATACAGAACAGGGTACACTCAACAGGAAGGGCTTATTTCTCTGACCAGTTTCACTAATTCTTTCTTTTTCAATCCCAGCTCTCCACCCCCATCCCCCACTGATTTTTACTTCTCAGATATGCAAAAGGATCATTCAATCCTATGAGACTTCCATTGTCCCCTCAACATGTTGTGCTTCCCAACACAAACCATGGACCTTTACAAAGATTCCCTCAAAAAAATCTCTCTTCTTGGATGGACCATGTAGCTTGACTTAGGAACAAGTAAATAATCTGTTGGAGCATCAGGTTCATTTTCAAGAGTCTTTATGAGGAAAAGTCATTTTCTAAATGAAACCCAAGATCCATTTTCCTAACATCACAAGGGAATTATTTAAGAACTCTGCAGATCATCAGTGTCAGGTGCTCCTGCTCACCTATGCATGAGTCCTTCCATCTTGGGACAACTCTCGCATTCTCCCCTTCGACCAGCAGAGGGTGTTCAAATGCCAAGTGGCAAAGCCTGCAAATCAAGCAGAAAAAAAGAAGTAAACTTGGACAGCTGAATTATCTTTCAGTCTTTTCCAGCCTTCTTGCTATACTAGTTTCCTTTACAGTACTTTCAATTTAATTCTTTCTCTGGACATACCATTCTAGTCTAATTCTAGCAAAGTATAAAGATTGGCAACTCCTGTTGGAGTAAATTGCTAGAACTTCTGCTTCCTGGGAATAACATGTCACCTGTGACTTGTTAGACACTTATTTGGCACATAAACACATCTGTCATCTTGAGTCGTTAACCCACAACCTCAAAAGCAGGGACCCGGCCTGGAACCACAAACATTTGCATAATTTAGACTACAAGCGCATATCTAGGGATGGAAAAAGATTAGGATATAAAGAGCGTCCAGGAAAGCAAGGGAACAGCAAAGAGGATGTGAGCTCTATTTGAGAAATGTGTGTACCTTGTATGCACCTTGAGGGTTGCCTCTGTTTAAGAGTGTGGAACACACTGCAGGGCCCACAGTCACAGCTTGCGATACTGACATTTATTTGGAGATACAAAGACAGAACTTGGGACCTGAAAACATAAACTGGGGCCTAGGATAGAGAGATGCTCTGAGATGGGCACTGAGGAAAAAAAATAAAGCAGAGAGAAATGTAGAGCACAGGCAGTGTCAACCAAACATTACTGCAGATGCTGTATACATGTGTAAGTGTGTACACATAGACACGTAGTACATGTACACACAGCCTTTCACAGGTCTGGTTCTCAGAACGCACACCTGTAGGAACATTTGAAGGCATTATTACTTTAGCCCCATGCCTGCTTCAGCAAAGAAGGATTTTATGGAGCTGATTGGACCAACATGCTAGGAATGGGCTCTGGGATGATTGCTCTCTGTGACGTCTGTCTCCATTCAGTTCTAGGCTAGGCTGGCTCTGGGACACTGGGAAAAAGGACGCAGGCACCTCTTTCAGGTCACTCAAGAGCTGGAAGGGTGGGCTAGCACAGCTGCCCAGGGCAATGCAGCTCCAACTGAGGCATCAGAGGGGAAAGTAGTCACCAGCTCCTCCCCACCAAAGTGTAGGCACGGGGATGCAGGGGCTGTCATGCAAGAGAAGCCGTAGGGGGAGTTCAGCGCCTGTAGAACAAGAGAACTGGAGGTGGGAGGGAGCCCAGAGTATTGGGACAGGGAAGGAGCACCTGTGGCAGGCTGGGGCCTGCTAAGAAGAGCAGGGTCTGCTGCAGCTTTCCATCCAGGCTCTGGTGCCCTTAGCAGCACCACCTGCTACCCTCCCCATGCATCTGGCAGCTTCTTGCGAAGCAGCAAGAGGAGAGGAAGGGAGACAGAGTTCCTTCCCTCTGTGACAGCACCAAAGCAGCCCTCTGTGCCTAGGGCTCACTTCAGGGGGAGCCCTGAACAGACCCTGCAGCGTTACTAGAGACATAAGCAATTCTAGCCAGTTATAGCTATGTGGGAGATGCTGGAGAGGGGGCTCACACCCAATACCCAGGACTTGAGAACCCAAAGGCCATGAAATGGCTTCCAGTATGGCCTCAGGACAAAGCTCATGACTAAATCAGAAGTTTAGGGAATGCAATGCAGGGCCTTTCTGCAAAGGAGCACTGGTGATGGTCCAAAACGCATGGGTGGTGAATGCCTTGATGGTTCTTAGGTGACCTGAGGCAATGCTTTTTGGTAATAAAAGCTCTATAACTGTACCACAAGGATTTCTTCCTTGTTAGCAAGGGTTGTCTGATCCTTGGAGAGAGACAGCCATCCCCATGGTGGCTCCACACTAGCAGAAAGGAGCTGCATTCATTGAAGCATTGTTTCAGGGGAAAATAGAAAGCCACACATGTGCCAGGGGACAGAGGGCATCATTCTCCAGCGATGCTCTTTGGCCCCTATTTATCACCATTAAATCAACTCTCAGAAAGAATTTAAAATCCACTAAAAGCATGTCAGACAAGGAACAGTGAGGATCTACTTTGTCCCACCTGGTCTTATCCCCTGCTACAATCACAATGCGGGATTGTCTAGTAACAGTGAGTTCTCCAGGGCCTTTTCACTTAGATTCTCTGAATGGCATTCACTGAAGGTTTGATACAACACTGTCACTGAAGTCAAGTGCCTATATGGTAGGTTATTACAGTTGGGTTTAATAGAGATGAGGCCATGGCAAAGAAAACTGTATAGCAAGGGCAATAGGGTAATTTATCTCTCTCTCTCTTTTTTTTTTTGCCAGGTTAGCACTTTTAATATCTTTTGCCCAGAAGTTAATACCCAAGGTGAATTTAGAAGCCGCAGTCCAAACTGTGATCAGATCATCTCAGTAGTGCCAGACAAAACTGATTTTATCTGGATGGTGACCTATCCTACTTCAGAGAGCAGAACTCATTACAATAATAAGGAATAACAGAGACTGGGAAAAGGTAATCATGGCAATGCTTGGAAAGAATTCACTTTACCATCATTTCAAGGGATTAGTTCTAAACCTTTCTCCTGTAAACGCCATTTTTCACTCCAGCAGGAGGTCCAAACTGAGAAATTATTCTGGCTGATTCACAGGATGTATCTCTTTACTCCTGATTTGCAATCCATTTCCACCTCCTCCTAGCATGATCAATTGCATTTGTTTAATAGCTACAAAGAAACCTCACATGGTGTATATAATGCAATATTATAATGCAACATTTTGTTTAGTGTAGTATGTAGGAGACAGAAAGAGTATCATGCACATATGACTGCAAAAGTGTAAGATTATGTCTATAAAGCTGTTGTGTGTACTTGAGCATGTGTGAGTATTAGTGAATGCGTAAGTATAAGCACATGCATGTGAGAAATCTCAGGTAAGAGAATCAGTGTATGTGGATGAATAAGGTTTGTGTGGAAATATTGGTAACAGAATCCCTATGGAACAGCATCTAAGAATGTAGGTCAGTCAACCTGTGTGGGGATATATTGTATGTGTGTTTACATGCATGTGTAAGGGTGATAGTAACATGTAGGTTACATGTGCGTAGATGTGTATATGAAAGTGCACAGGGGAAGAAGGAAAGAACAGCTGTAAAATTTCACAATTTGCAATTTAAAGAATAACTGCATTTGAAGACTGACAAAATAATCTAGTGCTGTCTACTGCCATGTTGAAGTCAATGTCTCATCTCAACTTCAGACATACAGTGCCCTCTAGCACCTACTCAGAAGAATAAACAATCCCCAGTGAATTGCCCCTGCGGCTCCCAGCAGCCTAGTACCACCTACAGCCATACAGGGGCCTTGCCTCAGTCCTGGTGCAGAGGGAAGACACCCCTCACTTCAATCACTTCTAAAGGGCTCCCCTTCATATCCCATCCCAAAACAAACCAAGATCAGCCTGCTTTGTTTGTACAGTCCAGCAAGTGAACAGTCTCAGATGAAGGCAAAACAGCAAAGAATGATAAAATCCAGGGAATTAATGCACAGACCCTTCCATCTTTCACATTTTGCATGTTTCTTTTCTTTAGTGCCCCCCCAAAAAAATTCCTTTGCCAGCCTTATCAACCATCTCGTATTCACTGGACCTTTTGGCTTTGTGGTATTGTATTTGTTTCCAGGAAAATACACTATGATGTCATCAGCACCAAATCATGACTCTACTGAAAGATTCAACAAGAAGAGAAGGCACAACAGAAGATGGTTGCATAAGAACTTCCATTTACTGACTCATACCATAGTACACTAGACTAGATGGTCTTGTTTCACAATGGCAAGTGGAGGCTGCACCATGTTCAGTAACTACTGGTGGACCTTTCCTCCAACAATTTATCCAACTCCTTTTTGAACTGAGTTAAACTATCAGTTTCCACAACATCAAGTGGCAACAAGTTCCACAAGTTAAACACTGTGTGAAATAAAACCTCTTGTTTGTTTAAGACCTACTACCCAACAGTTTCATTTTATATCCCCTTGTTCCAGTAGGCTGTATTGCCAACTCTCATGGTTTTTGGATGGATGGATAGATGGATGGATGGATGGATGGATGGATGGATGGATGGATGGATGGATGGATAGTTTTTCATATTCCTGAAGCACAGACTTTAAGAATAACGCCAAAAACCATGAGAGTTGGCAACACTGAGTATGTTACATTTTGGTTCTGCTTTGAGTTACCACTTCTAAGTTAGATTAAATCCCCAGAGAAGCTGTCATAACTTAAACAGACCTTCACTGAGGACAAGACCCTCCTGGGGATAGCTTCTCCCCTATTAAAGGTATGTTGTTCTTACCTCAACACTCGTTCACTTTGTTTTCCTCCAAAACTCATTCCCCTGAGACTCCACTGCACCCAATCAATCAAATGGGACTGCCCTTACAAAGCCACTGATATCTATTGGAAAATTCACTAAAATTTTGCCTATGCACACAAGTGAATTTTCATCCCACACACTTCATTTAACTCTAGCCCCAACTCTTTATTAGCAAAGATGTTTGTCTAGAAATAGGTTCCCTTGCCACTTGGAGATGTTCCTGTTCCTGAAGACCGTTCCTTGCCCGATGATACCGCCCTATGTGTATGACATCATAATTATTGCTTCAGGAACCAGCTGGGATGTGACACAGCAAAGACAGTGATGTCACTTAGGCATGGAAGAAGCAGCTGGAGACTTTTAAAATAGCAAATAGCATGGCATAATACAACTGAACTTCAGCCTGAAAAGAAAGATACAACAGCAGCTACCACTTCTACAACTATAACCTAGGACATAAGGCCAGTTATAATAGATCAACCTTTTAGTCAAAATTTTCCTTTCCCAGTGTTTGTTTCCTAAGGTCTATCAGGACAAGCCAATTAAAAAAAATTAAACAGAATAAGAGAGAGAGAGAGAGAGATTAGCTTCAGTTCTTCCATGGAAGGCACTCTACTTCTGCAGAGATCTTCTGCCTTCAGAACTTTATCATAGGCTCTCCTCTACATGTTCATTTGGGCCTTCAGTCCTCAGCCCTGCTTCATTATGCCACCCTGTACCTTTGTGGAAGCCTGACCAAAGAGTCAATCCTCCATTTCCTAGGATTCAAATAGGGCCGTGTTCTGGTTTATAGAAGAAAAAAAATATTCTGCCTACAGTCTTCTCTACTTGAATGCTACCTTCTTTCTCCTCATGCTGAATCCTTGAGTAGTCACGAGCTGGTGCTGATGACATCACACTGTACTTCCTAGAAACAAATATGAAGTCACAAAATCAGCTCCATTCAAGAAAGAGGAGAAGATTGCATGCAAGACTGGGAGGGGGAACTACTTTTGGGGATACAAAAGAGAAGGAATATGAAAAATATGAAAGCTGAAAGGCCCTGGGTTTAAGAATGTTGGTCTAGCATGTGTTAAAGGAAAGCCTCTCGCTAAGGAAGAGTCAGTCAGAGCACATAGCCAGTGCATCCCTTTACAAGACATGATCCTCTGAGGATAACAAGAAATTGTTTGTTAGATATATAGGGAGTAAAAGGAAGGCACAGGGAGGAATAGGACCCCTACTAAATGGGCAGAAGCAATTGGTGACGGACAGGGGGGACAAGGCTGAACTCCTCAATGACTTCTTTGCCTCAGTATTCCTAAGAGATGGGTAAGACAAGTCTCTCACTGGGATTGTAGAGAGGCAGCAGCGAGGCGCCAGACTACCACGCGTAGACCCTAAGATGGTGCAGAGTCACTTGGAGGAACTGGATGCCTTTAAGTCGGCAGGCCCGAACGAGCTCCATCTGAGGGTACTGAAGGCACTGGCCAACGTCATTGCACAGCCACTGACGGGAATATTCGAACGCTCGTGGTGCATGGGCCAAGTCCCAGAGGACTGGAAAAGGGCCAATGTGGTCCCCATTTTCAAGAAGGGGAGGAAGGAGGACCCGGGCAACTATAGGCCAGTCAGTCTCACCTCCATCCTTGGTAAAGTCTTTGAAAAAATTATCAAGGCTCACATTTGCGAGAGCCCGGTAGGACAAATTATGCTGAGGGGAAACCAGCACGGGTTCATAGCAGGCAGATCATGCCTGACTAATCTAGTCTCTTTTTATGACCAGGTTACGAAATGACTGGACACAGGAGTAGGGGGGATGTCGTATATTTAGACTTCAGGAAGGCCTTCGATACAGTATCCCACCCCATACTTGTGAACAAGTTAAGAGGCTGTGACTTGGACGACTACACAGTCCAGTGGGTGGCAAATAGGCTAGAGGGTCGCACCCAGAGAGTCGTAGTGGATGGGTTGGTTTTGACCTGGAAGGGTGTGGGCAGTGGGGTCCCACAGGGCTCGGTCCTTAGACTGATACTCTTTAATGTCTTCATCAGCGACTTGGACGAGGGAGTGAAGTGTACTCTGTCCAAGTTTGCGGATGACACAAAGCTGTGGGGAGAAGTGGACACGCCAGAGGGCAGGGAACAGCTGCAAGCAGACCTGGACAAGTTGGACAAGGGGTCAGAAAACAACAGAATGCAGTTCAACAAGGAGAAGTGCAAAGTGCTGCACCTAGGGAGGAAAAATGTCCAGCACACCTACAGCCTAGGGAATGCCCTGCTGAGTGGCGCAGAAGTGGAAAGGGATCTTGGAGTCCTAGTGGACTCCAAGATGAACATGACTCAGCAGTGTGACGAAGCCATCAGAAAAGCTAATGGCACTTCATCATGCATCAGCAGATGCATGACGAATAGATCCAAAGACGTGATACTTCCTCTCTATCGGGCACTGGTCAGACCGCATTTGGAGTACTGCATGCAATTCTGGGCACCGCACTTCAAGAGGGATGCGGATAACCTGGAGAGGGTCCAGAGAAGGGCCACTCGTATCGTTAAGGGCCTGCAGACCAAGCCCTACGAGGAGAGACTAGAGAACCTGGACCTTTTCAGCCTCCGCAAGAGAAGGTTGAGAGGCGACCTTGTGGCTGCCTATAAGTTCATCACGGGGGCACAGAAGGGAATTGGTGAGTTTTTATTCACCAAGGCGCCCCCAGGGGTTACAAGAAATAATGGCCACAAGCTAGCAGAGAGCAGATTTAGACTGGACATTAGGAAGAACTTCTTCACAGTTAGAGTGGCCAAGGTCTGGAACAGGCTCCCAAGGGAGGTGGTGCTCTCCCCTACCCTGGGGGTCTTCAAGAGGAGGTTGGATATGCATCTAGCTGGGGTCATCTAGACCCAGCACTCTTTCCTGCCTATGCAGGGGGTCGGACTCGATGACCTATTGAGGTCCCTTCCGACCCTAACATCTATGAATCTATGAGGAGCTCAAAGTGCTTCACAAACATGATTGAATGTAGCCTCATTGCCCCATTGAGGGGCAGGACAGTAGCATTCCTCCACTGAGGGATAGAAATAGAACAAAAGAGTCTGGCTGCCAGTCTCCTGTTGATTTGTAGCCTTAGTGTGTTCTTCAAGATCCATCTCTTAAAAACCTGTCTTCAGCCTTTAGTTCAGACTGACTCATCCACCACATAAGAAAGAATAAGCCCATCAATGGCAGCTGGAGAAAGGATGTCATGGAAGGACAAAATGTGGTACTCACCTCCTCTCTTCAGGGACCAGCTGTCTCCACAGCAACCCCTAGCATCTATGGCTGTGAACCTCACAACTGAGTGTGGACTTGCTGTACAGCCATTTAATAAAGCACTACGCTGCCTCAGCCAGGCTCATTCTTTACAGGGTATTCTCTGAGGTTTGCCATGGCACATGGACACCTCCTCAATCAGCACAGTTTGTTTGTTATGGATCCCCTTGTGGTAGGGAACAGACACCCTGGGTCCCCTACCACTAATGCGTACTATTTTATGTGGTAGCAAAGGTCATGCTGCTCATGGGTGGAAGAGGTCATATTCACAGTCAGTCTGCTACAACCTCCCTCCCTCACTGCAGTCTCATAGTCTGGACCCATAACTTTTTTTATTCTTGGATATCAGTTTGAGGGGAGAGATAAGAAATTACAGTCAGAAGTCTAATGAATTAGGGAAGAGGGGAAATGCTTTCCTATTTATTGTTCTTAAATAACCTATTGTTCCTATTGTTATGGAAAAAATCTATTTTTCCTGTAGTGGGATCATTGGAAAGTGCTTGGGAGTATACCACTAAACCAGCTGGAAATTGTTGCATATACCTTCCAGCTGAGTAAGTAGTGCCTCATACTAAGAGCCTATTACCCTGTGCTCTGTGACCTGCATTGGCTATTGTCAACCTCTAGGTGAAGTTTAAAAGTAAGGTAGGTTTAAGTATAAAGACTCGTATTTTCAAAGGTAATGGGAATTTATGATCTAGCCTGCTTAAGTCCCTTTCAAAAACCCACTAGGCACCTAACTGCAGTTGAAGCTGTCTGTATATCTTTGAAAAATCTATCTTCAACTAACTTGGATCACATCCAATGAAAACCCATCTTTCTGCTCAGGTAAGGTCACCTACAAGGCTCAAGCTGATACCATTTATGGTCCAACCAGGAGACCTTAGGGAGCTGTGCAACTTTGGTACCAGGACCTGCACTCTGGAACTTATTTCCTACCTTGGATACCCTGGTACACTTCCAAACAAAGCCTGAGAGTACAGGGGAATCTTTAAGTGGGGGAAACAACACTGAAAGGTTCCCCCATCCAGGGGAAGATGGGACACCACACTGACAAACAAAAGGTTTTTTTCATTTTCCCAAAGCTCAGTCTTGTTAAGATGCAAATGTTATTGGTAGGATTTTAGTGGTACAGACTGTAGTCAGCCAAGGTGTGTGTTTGTGCTGTGCCTACCTAGGCTTTAAGGCAGGCATGCTAAAATCTAAATAAATAAGCGTACTCAGTGAAAGGACAGCAGAAAGGGAGGGCCATTCCCCTTCTCCAACCTGGCCCCTACATCCCAGACCAAATACAAAGCTTGCTTCAGGGCACTATATAAATTGGTATTATAAATTCAGATGGTGCACCAGGGAGTGCCTCATTCTGTATGATTGGAGGCAGTCTCCGGAGCAGTTCAGGCACCAAGCCTGTCACATGCAATGGCTGCCCCAAGGGCTGCCGCTACAGATGCCTTATTACAAAGCACTATAATAAAGCATGAACTAAAACAACTTTGTTGAAATGAAGATTAATATGGAACATGTGTTCCCCTCCCTCCACTCTGATGGAATAGTCCAACAAACACAAGCTCCATGGGGCTGCGAATGTTGGGCTGAGGGAACAAGCTGATTGGCTGACTGCTGCTGTCGCTGAAGGCGAGCAATACATTTCCATAGCATCTCCTAAACGTCCATGGATGGAATTAATGCAGCATCTGTAAAGCAGGGAGTGAGGGAACAAAACATGTGGAGCACGAGAACATTTAGAAGAACTGAATGTGCCAGAGGAAAAGAGAGAAGTTTCTGTGTGTGCAAAAGCAATATAATCACTTGCCAGGTGCTCAGTGACTTCAGTGGATATAAAGGATTCTCAATGCTTCCCAAGATTATATCTGCAGAAATCAGCAATGGGTAAGATCAATTAGGTCACAATTTGGACATTTCCCTCACAGCCAAGTCAGAGTTATTCACTCCAGTCTATCCTGTAGGGCTACCTCCAGACTCATTTTAGATGCTCCAGGTGTTCAAGCTTTCTCCCCCTCTCTTGGAGACTATTCCACAGCCTTCTAGAGCTCATTGCTGGAACAAAGTTCCAGGACATTAAATCCAAATATCCCCTGCTCAGATTACTCCCATCAGATCTATTTATAGCTTATCGCACTACCCTAAATATCGCCTTTCCTGCTGGAGATTTACGCCCTTCTACTCCTTCTACATTTATGCAAAATTCCTGCATAAAATTGGCTGTGGGTCTCTGTTGACTCAGCTGTCCATCTGTTAATACTGCAAGAATATTTTCTTTTCCTTCAGCAAAGCCTTTGTTCTACCATCCAAGGAAGCCCTGGATTACATTACATCCTACAGAAAGTGCAGAGACCCCAACCTCAAATCCAGATTAAACAACATTCAAATAACTGATCCTGGGAGATCCTAAGTCTCCTCAGCTCCCTTTTGAGAATGCTGGGAGATAACATTGTATGAAGGGTAGAGAATGTCCTGCAATTGAAAGAATCAGATCCTAATTCCCATAGAAAGAGTCAACGTTTTCCTATCATTTACCCCCAAAATGTTGAGAGCAAGGGAACAGAACTTCACAGAGATCAAAGACAGCAAAGGAAGGACTTGGGAAACTGATGTGGCAAACTAAGCATAAGAGTCTTGTTAAAATTCATACGAGATACTTGGCACCTGAAAAACAAGGTTTCCCCCCTGAGCTAAACCTTGCTTATTGTGGGCTCATGGATACCCTGCGTGATGCCCACAGGTCAATCTAACCCATAAGCCTTTCCTCATTAGCAGCCCCCAGTGGTAAAGCTGGTTTGGGGTGTGCCTGGGGACGGTACCTAGGAAGCAGAAGGTGCAGTGTAATGGATAGTGACAGGGGTAGATTTAAAAAAAAGTCATGCATCTTTGTATTTGGGATGCAAGCGAGTGGGAAAAAGGACTCATTAAAAGTAGGGAACAGATGCCCCAGCGATGCTGGCATCTCTAGCGCTTTCTGTTTCTGGAACGAAACAATCATTTGTCATAAAAATAAATGAACTGACATCAAATATTTAAATAAAAAAAGAGAAAAGATTGAAAGGGAGATAAAAATACGCAGTAAACAAGCACAGGCTCAAGTTAGCAGGTCTGCTTTTTCCTCCCCAAGCTGACTGGCACTGCACCAGTGCAATTCGGAGGCAAGCAATATCTACAGCATTAATACCATTTCCAACGGGGCTGAGCTTCCGCAGTGAGCAATAAAGGGCAAGAGCTCTGCAGACTCCCCTTGGACCAGGCTGCAAGCACACTGGCCATATCAAAGGGCAGTGCTGATGGACTGGAATGGATATTACGCAGGTTATTTAAGAACAATAAACCCATCCAGTCCTCTCATGTTGTCATTTTATACCCTAAAGATTGAGGTATAAGGAGGGTCACACCTCCCCCAGTGAGCCTTGGCATCTTGCATCATCATTGCCATCAAAGTTCTCTGACTGAAGACCACTAGATGAAACAAACTTAGGAGCCAATCAACACTCATATAAATTGTACAGAGAGCCACTGTTTAGCTACTGCCCCTTGGACCTTCCCCTTTTCCCCTCACCCACAGGATGATGTATTCTTGCAGAGTGGATCTATACCATTGATCCTGACAGTGGATTCACAGTGTACAGAAAGACCTGCCAACCTTCAAAGAGGCAGGATCTTTTCTACACACTAAATATTGAACTCCACAGGCCAGCAGGTAACAGATCCCTAAAATAATTAAGTTTGTTCCCTATAAAGCCTTGAGTAACACTGTGCAAAATGGCAATATGGGTCTTCCTAGAGAATGGATCTTTGCCATACTGAGTGATATTGGATCCCTATAGAAAATACTGTTCAAGAGGCTGAACCTTCATATCTTTTGGACTGAGTGTGTGAACTGCAGTAAAATAGTACAACTGTTTAGTGCCTGACTGGGTAAATGATGTTAGGTGCCCCTCAGTACTTTTTCCCTGCAAGGGAAAAAGCAGAATCATATCTTGGGAAGCCATCCTGGTATTGAGGGGCAGAAAAAGAGCCATAAAATCCATAAGATGTGCAGTTGCTACATATTATATTCCCATTCTGGGTGAAACAAAAGGTTCTAATTAATAAAGGTCTGTCTAGCCTGTCAGTATCTCAACAAGAGGCCCCAAGGGTTAAGTCAAGAGGACAATTACAACCAGAATGCATCTGGGCAAGTGTCAGTCAGAGCTGAACTACACAGTGTGTTAAGTGTCTAAGCTTGACTCCTTTTGCAAGGGGTAATATTGATTCTATAAAGCACTTTTAAAGACCCTGCTATGCACAGGCAAACCTCAGAAAAACAGAAGACACCAGTATCTTTTCCTGCCTTAGTTCCCTTCTTCCTCCACCCCAGATGATTGTCAAGATACTGGTGCCTTTTCCCTTCCCAGTCCCTTTTCTCCTGCACAATTCACACAGTACCAGCAAAGTCTACACGTAGCCCCACAACCCACCACCACCCAAACTGATGTGGCATCACTGAATTGTGGGAAGGAGGTGGCAAAGACTGATGGTTAATCCATTCACAGACTGCCTACTCAAAAATCTTTTACCAGCTATACCAATATCATTAATATAAACTTATATAGTTACACCCACATAAACCCCCCCAAAATAGGCATTTTTATTACAGATTAAGAGCATCTTTTTTGCCCAGATTTAAACTGTTTCCAAATGACATGTGCTAAACTAGGAAAGATACTCTTGTACTGGAATAACAACATGCTCAAGCCTGGAGTTCTACTGATATAATTATATCACTTTAAATTCACGTTAGGTTATACCTGTATAACTTTCCCATGTGGACAAGCTCCTAGACACAAGAACCTTAGTAATCATATCAGTATTGATGGACAAGGAGACAGCATCATCAAGTCATTAAGATGAGAGACTGATAATCTGTGCCTCTGAGTTCTGTTCCCCAATTCAGAAAGAAAAGTATGGTTTATAGTGGTGAGATAGGTGTCAAGACCCTAGTATTCTGACACTAGCTCCATCTGAGATCTTGCAGATCATGTCATCTCCTTCTTCTGCCTTTAATCCTTTGGGAGAATAAAGAAATATTCACCTACTTTCTGGGTTTGCTCAATTATTACTTAATTAAAATGTTCATGAACCTCCAATAAATTGAGCTATGTATGTGGAAAAAAACATATTAATATGCCCCAGGGCCATTGATGGAGGGTTGTGTTTTTTTTCTATTTAATAAATAAATAAAATACAGTGAATACATATACATCAATTTTGCAGACTATGACACTGGCTCTTTGGTAGCTTCTGATACCGGGCTCCTGAATATACTTCACCTCTCAATCTAAATGCCTCCCATGTTAACAAGAGCTTCCCTACTGTGAAGCACTCAAAATTGCTCCTTCTTTCCAAAAGAAGCTCCTGCAATGGGTTATGATACATCTTTAATGATGAAGCAGAGAGGAATGCTTGCCATACAGAGAAGCTCATCAGTCAATCAACAGCCAGCTCACCAGACAGAACCCATCAGTGCCTAACTGCTCTGTCTCCACCTGTCCAGGGAGCAACAAAACAACATGGGACATACTTGACAATGGAATGGAAAGTAAGAAAAATATTAATATATTTCTGAGCAGTGAGGAGTTCTGTTGTGCTTGTAAATTAACATTTCTAAGAATAAAAAGAACAAACACAACACCATGCAGGCACAAAGCTGCCTCCAAACACACTAGCAACTGTTTCTATTCTTTTACATGTTGTTCTTACAAGGGTGGGAGAGGACTGAAGCCTGGAATTGCTGTATTCTAGGGCTATCATCCTAGCATTGAAATCCTCTTCCAAAAGCTTGTTAGTCCAAATCAGTGAGTTTTGGGAAGGAAACAAAGGAAATCTTGAAGCCATAGTGAAATATGGTCTAAGAGGTAGAAATATTGGGAGTATTTATAGTGGTCAAAACATAAAATCTACTCTCAAAACTACTTGCAGCTGTGAGACTGATCAGCTGTGCAAGCTAGGGTAAATCATGTCAGTTCTCCATGCCTCAGTTTCTCTAAGTATAAAAGGAGAAAGGTGAGGAATGTTACCAAGCACCCACAGGGAAGGATGCAGTTGTGAAGCATGCTTCATTAATATTCATAAAGTGTTTTGAGACCCTTGGATGAAAAGTGCTGCCTAAGTGCAGATTATTAAACCTGCCATTTTGCTGAGTGCTCTTATAAAGAACTTGCAATTTTTTCCCCAACTCACTTCAAACAGGTGGGTGTGTGGCAACCACTTGGCACGCAAAGAGTTTATAAAAGCATCAAGTGGTTTAAAATAACCTGCATATTATTTTGCTTCAGCGTGTAACACTGAATTAAGCTCTTTGTCCAGACTGCATTATAAAAGTATGTGCGAGCCTCTGTCCATGGTGCTGAATTTTAAACTATTTTTCTCCCTCCCTCTTCAGAGCAGATCCTTGTTTCCATTTTCCACGGTCTGACCTTAATGGCCAGACATTTATCAGTGTTCTTTCTGTAACCAAACAACATTTACTCCACATTATATGCTGGCTAGGCTGCATCACAGAGATATTGCAAATAACTCTGCAGTGTGTCGTTGCATTATTTCAGTAGAGGAATCTGAGTTATGAGCGTTGATTCTATTTCCAATAGAGCTTCCTTGCCTAGATCCACTCACCATCCTGACCTCTGCATTCTGAGGAATGCAGATCAAAACACAATTGATCTGTGACCTCTTAAGTCTTCATTATGTGTACAGCTTTCATGCTAGTTAAGTCACGGTGAGAGAATCCTGTGCCCTGGCTTGCCTAAGAAGAAAAGCTTCCTATTGTGAAACGCTTCAGGAACAACAATGTACACGATAAGGTGTGTGTGTATCCATACCTTTACTGGCCATTCATTTCCCAGGAAAAGGAGAATGAAATTCCATCTGCTTTAAAAATATGGGATTGTTTATCCTGGGGGAAATTACAGATTCTATACTCAGCTGCTGCCTTTTCTCCCTTGTTGCAGGCAGAGACCCAACCCAGGTAGATGTCTACCCTATTACAGTGATCAGGACCAGCTCATGCTGCCTAAAAAAAGAAGCTATACAGCCCCCGCTAAGATGTTTGGCAGGGGCAACAGAGAAAAGTGCATGTATATCTTCCTGATCCCTAAGCAAGCTCAGAAGCAGCTCAGGAGAGGAATAACCTTTGTGTACATATACACAATCACATCTGCTCAACAGAAAAGGCCCAGATGATGGAGGAGTCTACCTGAGCAGGGCACCTTCTGGCAACTGGGAAACAAAAATGACCCAGCTGCAGGTGAATATCAACAGCTAGCGACCACTCATGGACTGTGATCCTCAGGTTCATGATCTGGTTTCAGTGAAGAGAACTGCTACCTTTGTCCCACCCAGTCTCTGAGGCTCACTAAATTACTCAGTGTCTCCAAAACTGGATATTGGTGATTGCGCCCGCCTGGCTTCGAACGCCCACTCGTGTGCCGCCTTGGTCCAAACTGTAGAGAACATATGATCCCTGCTTTCGTGGATTCCCCGAGGTGGATTTCATTTGTCCCTCTGGCCTCCCCTGAACTTGCCTGCCACATCTTTGAATGTTACATCAGTGAGGGGGGTAGCCTCGGAAGTCCCCTCAGGGATGACCACTCCACTTGCGGGATGTTCATGGGGCTCCACCTCCCCTACTACCCAGCCTTACCCCAACCTCTGGCAGGAAGCCAGATCTTGACACAGCCGCCTCTCCAGTGTGGATGTTCCTCGTGCCCTATACTGTATCCCCCTTTGCTCCTTGGGGAAGGATAGTCAGCCAGTTCAGGCCCTAAGCCTGGAACCCCCTTGAGCCGGTTGGCTCTATTCCTGGGGTCGGTGTGGGTGCCCCTGTTGAGCAGGGGTAAAGAAAACAAAATGAAGAAAAGAAGAAAAAAAAGAAACCCAAAAGGGTCTTCCCATCTACCATCCTACCGGCCAGCTTTCCCAGCCCTCCTGCCCATGCTTAGCTGTGCTCCCTTGACGGTGGTCCCACGGAGTCCCCCTTTCCTTTCTGTGCCCAGCCCAGCTCCCTGACCTGGTACCTGGGAGAGACTGGGTGGGAAAGCTTCCATTTCCCTGGGGTTGGCCTCAGCCTCTTCCTCTGGGTCACTGTGCCTGTTGCACCGCCATTAGGCATCTCCACCACTGAACCTCCTCAGCAGTACTAAGGGAGAGTTGCCCCTGCTGCTCCTCCCCTCCTGGGGCTCAACCTCAACACCCCCAGTGCGAGGGAACCTTGCCGCTTCTGCTGCCACCGTTGTCTGGGCGTTCCCAGATCGTGCCAGCTCCATCCATTGCCAGCACAAAGAGCCTCCGCCTCCTCACTTGCTCTCCCCGCCTTTCTGCCAGCAGCCACTTTTATCCCTGCAGGCCAGTGCGTCCTTGTGATGTCACCTGCCAGCTTTAATTGTAAAAAGACGTGACTTGCAAACCACACGGGCTCTTCTCCTTGCCCATCCGGCGTTGCTCCACCTGCAGGTAAGTGGCCTTATTGTGTTTGCTTCTCTATTTTTGTGTTTTTTTCCATGCCATGCCCCATAGGCGGGGCTTCCCAGTCCCTCTTCTCACTGTCCCCGGGACAGTGATCTTTCCTTATTGGAAACTTAAATGAGCAGCAATTAACCATAATGTACAGAGCAAAACTTATTTCATAGCATAGCACTTCCTGCAAGCACCACTGCTGGGGAAAAAAAAATATAGCTGGGAAGATGGCATCAGTGATGTCAGGCTAGATTCATTCATACTTGTGAAGTTCAGCTGTTACAGGAATGAGCACCATAGAAATGCCTATGAATGCAATTAGAAAAAGAAAACCTAGGTTCCTCAACTACTAGCTCTCATCTTACAAACCTCAGCACAGGGGAAAAAGAAAAATGAAAACATACTTGCTCTGAGGGAAAATCTAGTGTCACAGCCAAGTTCCAAGTTGGCTATTTACAGGCTGTCTCCCCAATATTGCCCTTGAAGTTTCCACTGGACATGTTACTTGCCTTCACTTCCTGTTGCCAAGTCTTGCTGCATATTGTTAAATAGCTGCCATACCTCATGCCAGTGACCCTGCTTCTCACTAACAGAAGATGAAGTCTGCACTGTTCATCCCTGACAAAAAAATCACATTCCAGTTGTATAAAATGTGCAGTGCATATGAATCCTATGCGGATGTGAGGGCTGTGTGGTATTGCATGGGGACTGTTAACCTACCAGCCATGATACAACACTAGCTCCATAGCACATTTTTATAAATGCCCATTTCCTTTTCAGCAGCAGCAACACCATTTGGCTGCTCAAATGTTTTATGCCTGCAGCTACCTCATTGTGCTATGCTTGCCATGTTCAACAATCTGAGAACTTGTCCAGCTGTTTCTGGTATGGGGCTTAAAGAGGAAGTTTAGCATCACATCCTTTCCCAACAGCTCAGCAAAGCCGCAGCTGTAGAAACAGCCTATAGGAGCCCAGAGTGAAATCCCCTTATGATACTAACAAGGCTGTGAATTGTCTCTCACAGACACCTTTATATGTCTCTTTATTGTATATTTACTTTGGCGTCCCTCTTTACAGCACTATTTCTCCTAATAGGAAACATATTTTATTTCCCTCCAGTATTGCTCCAGAGAGGCCAAGATGAAGATGAAGTAGAGGTGACTGCTACTTCTCACTGGCTGCTTTGTCTTCTGGAATACTGTTGATTGATAGATTGGAATAACACTCCCATGTGTGGTAAGAAAGCACTCAGTGAATGGGGTCAGGTCAGTGCAGAAAAACAAGGAAGAGATTATTTTAACCCTTCAGATTTGAAGATGTTACTGGGTCAAGCTTGAACAATAAAGAAAGAACTTGCTAGTTACTTACGTTCAGATCCTTGAAGCTACTCAGCCGCCTAATTCCTATTGGTTTCAATCCAAGTTGGGCACATAAATACCTTTTAAGATTTGGACCCTGGTGGTTCTTATGCAGGACTTTTCAAGCCTAGCTTTCAGCAAGGGAAAGGAGAGCTTTCCTGTAGCATAATATTTAGCAAGTGCCAAGCACCTGCCACTCCCACTGACTTACATGAGAGCTTTGGGTTCCTAACAGTAATGAAAACCTGGTCATCAGTTCTTTAGCAATATTTCATTTGGAGTGGGCAGGGGGAAAACTGGTTTTCTTCCCCTAAATATTGAAAGGAAGCCAACTGATGTGGCATTTTTCATTTGAAAGGACTTCAAGGCAATTGCCCATTAACTACCCACATAGGACTGTGTTTGTTTGTTTGTTTGTTTGTAAAGTGGGTGTAACACAGGTAGAGGGAGACAGCTTGAGACAGCTTTTTGAAATATGTTCTCCACCACACAGATAAAGGTAGAACCTGGGCAAGTTTCCCCTAGATGAACCAATGTGCCTAAATTTGAATCCTAAAACAGAAAGGCTGAAAAGGTTGCTCATTCTCTACAGACCTTGCAAAGCAACTGAGACAGGCTAACAGAATTGTTAATGGAAGTGTTAATTGATATGAGATGTGGACACCAGTAAATGATATGACTGATCCCTGATATACCAAACCATAGTTGGCCGGAGAGAGAAAGTATTGCCTCTTCCAGACTCTCTTATGTTTTTAATGACTCTCTAGGACATTAATGACTCTCTCTATGGCAGCCAAAAGGGAAAGATGCAGCCCCTCAGGTCTGTCCTCCACCCCTCCCCCACTTACTGCTGGCTGCCCATACTGTCTATCCCAGGGGAGCAGGCAGGGAAGGGTTAACCTGCCAGCCCATCCCCTACTGCCAGACTGCTGCTCTTCTCTGTCCTGAGCCAGCCCAGACAGTAGAGGTGATGGGAGACAGGCAGGCAGGTTAACCCTTTCTTGCTTGTTCCCCAAGGCCAGACAGCATGGGCAGCCACAAGTAAGTAGAAAGGAGTGGGCAGTGAGAGGGGATCTGGGGTGCTGAGAAGAACAGGGGTGGGGGATGGTGGCAGTGGACCTAATCCAGGCCAGCAGGAGAGAGAGGCGAGTGGGATATTTACATTAAGGTGCAGCCTAGAATGGCTACACCATAGTGTAACACAAGCTGGATAACACAGCTCAGAGATAATCCTGCCCTGGAGTGGCATCACTTTGAGCTGCATTACAAGTGCTGAGTGCCTAAAACTAGTTTTAGGTATTACTGTGCAGACAATCCAGGTGTTAAAAACTCCAGGAGTTGCCCAAAATTACCATGTGACAAGGCCCTTTGTTTTACTTCCACTTGATGAAATGGGCTCTCCTGAGTCACTGTACAAAATTCCTCTTCAATGAGGAGAGGATTGGAGCAATTTTTCTGGGGATTCTTCATGGGTCTGTCAGACCAAAGCCTGTTTCTGCAAGTTACCCCTCAATTTCCCCACAAGAAAGTGGTAGTTTGGGGGCTCAGCTCCTTGGATGACAGGACATTCCCTTGTATATAGAAGAGTTTGTAAAAGGACTTGCATAAGCCACAGTTCTGGCCTTCAGTTTGGCTGAAATTGCTAGAGTAAGACTAAGTCCCAGCTTTGTTGAAGCAGTCTCAGTTTCTCTGTGTCCTGAGAATGTCCCAGTTCATGAGTCAAATATTTGGGATTTTTATAACTACAGTAACTTTGTTCATCAGTGGAATATAGCTGACTGAGTGAGCAGTGCCTGGACTAGAGAGAAGGCTGGTCTTTTATACAAAGGAAATGTTAATGATACTGGGCATGTCTACACAATCACTGATGTGCTATAATTGGTGCTACTGCACATTAGCACAAACAAATCCTTTTTTGTGATGCTTAATGCTCATTGGAATCTACTGCACATTAGCACGATTTTTGTTAGCTGCACTAATGCACAGTAGAATTAGTCCAATGGGACTAAACATCTTGTGTAGACACACCCACTAGTTCACATTTTCATCCCAGAACACCAGGGCCATGTCTAGATTTCAGCCTTACCAGGCCAAGCAGTGCCCCCCACTCCCCTGACTCCCCCGCCCCCAACAGACGAGGAGAGTTCAGTCACGCCTGCACAGCACCGAAGACAAGCTAACTGGCACTGCTTGAGAATCTAGTCTAGCTTAAGTTCCTGAGGAAAATCCTACATGGAAAACTAGGCATCTGCTGTTGTTGAGTTGGTGGCAACACCAAGCATATCCTGTTTTAATCTTCTTCTCATGTGAATATGTGCAAAAAACTTTTGTGCCATTATTGTGTGACCTCAAACTTGGCACCACAAAAGAGCCTCAGGTTTTGATCTGGAAATGCAAACACTTCACAGGTTGCCCTGAAAGCTACTATGACAAAGCAACATTACAAGGTAGGACACCCATGCTATCAAGAACCTGTTCCAATCCCCAGCTCCATGCTACATGTTGCACTACAGTATCAACGGTGCTTTCAAGAGCAAACTCAAACTCCCCATCAAAAAGAATCAAAGTATATTTGTTGCATGGGGCTGCCTCTTCCTAGCTCATGTATTGCCAACATGAGTGCAAAGTAGGGAAAAAAAACACAAATAGATACTCCAATGCCTTCCCACACTCCAGTCTCCCAAGACATGCATTTTATGGGATGAGGCTTAAAACAGGCTACATTTATGTGGATGCCTTTCATTAAAATGTTGGCTTCATCTCACCATTATCCACATCACTTCTCCAGAAACACTGGAAAGCATTGGGCAGCATCACAAGGTGTTCTATTTACTGCGAGTGGACAGCTTTATAGGCTCTACAGAACCTAACTCTCCCTTTTCTAGAGATAAACATTGGGTTTCTACTGCTAGAATCCAAGCTACATACTGCCCTCATGCAACAACTCTGCTTCTGGCACAGAGAGACAGTCCTAGCATCCTGGCATCATTGTTGCTCTTTAGTCTGTTTTCCTTTTCCCCATCAAGTCTACACTCATTGCTGCCACCCCTAAAGCTGGAGATTAGTCCCTAAGTGCTCAGTATAAAACCTCCTCAGAACAAAGGGAATAGGATAGACCTGCACACCCAAAAGCCAAGAATAGCCCAAGTCAGAAGTAATAGACTTTAGGGTAGGAAAAAAACTAAAATACTTTGAAGAAAGAAGGGTCATTGGATGAGAGGTGAAGCATAGGGATGCTTAGCCTCCATGCGGCAGAGAGCGAATTAAGGTTCTGACTGGCCCACCACAGCCGCTGCCCCATGCCCCATGGCTGAGGACACTTGGGGGTTAAATCCTATTTTGCTTTACATGCCTATATGACATATATGGAGCTGCATAATTGAACATTTTAGCATTTGTAATGCCAAATAGGGGAATACCCCTGTGGTTCAGTGGTAGAATCCTTGTCTGCCACGTGGGAAACCCAGGTTCAACTACTAGACACTTACACAAATACAGCCATGGAGGCACCAAATGTCTGGACTCAATCTGGCCTTTGGATTCTATCTCAGTGCTCTAAAGTGGGGATGGAAAGTATGGGCAGCCTCCACGCCTCCAAAGCTCCTGCCTAGGCATATGTATTAAAGGTCTGGGTGATCCCTCATGCATACACTATGATCTAGAAGGATCAATGAATGTCAGTCCCAAATAGGGCATATCTTTCCCTATGGCTTCCACACAAAGGCTGGAGAAGAGTCTGGGCAACACCTAATCTTCTGTCTGAAGGTTACAGCACTTTGCTGGGAAACAGGAGATGCAAGTTCAAGATCTCTGTGCAATGGCACCAAGAACCTGGATCTTCCACTCTCTGGGCAAGTGCCCTACTTATGGGACTAAAAGGAGGGAGAGGCCTCTATCTCTTCCCCCTATCCCCTACCTTAGTGACTGAAACTTTGGGGTTTATCCAGCTCTTCATGTATATTTAGGTGCTCCTATACTGCTGCACAACTGCCCAGCCCTACTAAGGATGCTCAGTGGGCTCACAGTGTCTTGCATACCCACAGCTGAACTGCAAACTGTATGTAAGTGCCACAAACTGTAGCTGCAGAGCTACCTTTGTACCACTGAGGTACATAAAACAAAACAGGATTTAGCCCCAAGAAAAGGGAAAAACCAAGCGAGATCTTCTAACCTTCCACTGCTGGCTACTCCTCCAGTCCTCACAGAGCAGTCCCCATTAAGGATGGGAACAGCTTGAGGGTTACTTGGGGTGGCTGGCTGAGGGGTGGGTATGCTGGGCCCACGATTCCTCCCCATCCCATCCAGCATTCTGTCCAGGTGAGGTAGGAGAGCTCCTGAGGGCACACCCACCTTTCAGCATCGCGGCAGATGCATTCTGCACTAATGCACTGGGCTCTGCACCCATGATGCAGAGCCTTGCATTGCAATAACAGCAGAGAGGAGCTACAGATGGGGAAATGACATCTCTGCATTGCCACGGAACATTAGTTTTAGGGGCCCCTCAGGGCAGCAGGAGGAGCCTGTATCTTTCTGAACCTGCCACGGCCTCAAATTGCAAGACAATAGGCAACAAAGACCCAAAATGAGAGACATAAAAACAAATCAGTTTAAACTCTGGTAGGATTCCCTCCTTTAGCGCACACAGCTATTTCTGTTACCTTCACTTCGTTGTTCTTTAGTTCTGATTTAAATAATTCTCAGTGACAACAGTAAGGGGACAGCAAATGTGTGCAAGATGCAGGGAACATAAGGGATACAATAGGCATGAACACAGTCACAGCTCCAATCTTATAATCCCCTCTTTCTAAAGAGGGATAGCATGCAATGGAGCACTCACTTGGGGCTGTGTTGGTGCTTATCATTGTGGCTGATGAGCTCCTTGCTACACAGATGTCTCCTCACATGCTCACTCCCTGCTCTCCTCCCCTCACACACAGCCCTCACCAGATTCCCTGCCCTCCCATCCTCTTACCCTTTGGCCTAGCCCCATTCCTCTCCTTCTCTACCTCAGATTCTCTTCTCTTTCTAGGCCCATTCCCCCTTAAACACAGCCTTCACTGTCAGCTCTAAATCCTCCCCCTACCCTCTTCCCCAGCCCTCCATTTCCCTTCTTTCCCCGTGCACACGCTGGTATTTCTCAGGCTCTGGATGGCAATGGGCTCCCCCTCCACGTCACTCTGGAACCAGCCCCTGCACTAAGCCTGCATCTTGCCTTTTGTTTACATGCAGTCAAGCCTTCCCTTCCTAGCTTTGCTTCCAGATTTCTCACGTTCAGAAAGCCAACATGACCTACTTAGGTTCCCTGACCTAGATATAGCAGAAACACCAACTCCAAACACTCACTCAAGAAAAAAAGGACAAAGGGAGACGAGGGAGGAGGGAAATATTTTCATTTCTGTTTTCAAATTAAAATAAACCTGCCAATGCTGAGCTGCCTGCTGCTGCCTTCTGCTAGCACTGTCCAACCCCTGAAGCAAGCAAAGGAAGTTTAGCTGTTCACATGATTCAGTAATTCCAGTGCTGCCATGGACCAGCCAGCTTTCACAGCTATCTAGAAGGCAGTTCCTGATTCCCTTCCATAATCTCTCCAGTTTCCTGCCTTTCCTCTATTTCATTATTAACCAAATTCTGGGTCATGCATAAGTTATTTCTCACCTTAGATACTGCAGCCTTCTCCTTTCTGGCCTTCAGGACTCCCCCTGTTACTCTTTACAGTGCTACCCAACCTGCTTATCACTAAATCCATCTTTTTTGCCCACCACTCAGAACAGGTCACCCTTCCAGGTATGCCTGCCCTGGAAAAGCCACTAGACTAAGCAAATACTGACCCCAGTTAGTTTACATCTTAGTTTCCTGTAAAGCTGGGCAGCAACAGCCCTGTATAGAAAAGCCCTCAGGCAGACATCTCTACTCTAGTCAAACTCTCTTCATATCACAAAGGTTTTGTTTAATCCTAATAGTTAATGGCTGCCAAAAAATTTTAAATTAAAGCAGAAACTGGGGAGCAGCTGAAATGTCAATCAATAGCTTCATTGCTTGTCCTTTGTCTCTCTCCCCCCACACAAGAATATGCCCCTCAATTTGGGACAGACTGCTCTAGTGAGTGTTATGTATCCTGTAGATATGCCAGCGGGGCTTTACAACATTGCCTTGTATTGTGCCCACTATATAAAATGCACTTAGTTTTCTATATCAGCCCTGGATGGTTAATAATCATTTTGTACATATCACTGTGACTGTTATACTCAGCTCCAGCACCTATTGCTAAATTTACTATGTATTTATTTCCCATGTCACCAGTTAATTTGCCATGGAACTTGGCTTGTAAATATATTAAAAGACTCTACTATGAACTCCCTTTCTGTTATCATCCAACTATGCCCTCTAGCTGTGTGTTCATGAATACAGTGTGCTACAATTTTGTGTTCCTGATCTTTCCCTGTTGTAACACTTTATCTTCCATGTCTTTCCCTCCCCGCCCCCTGCCCCCCACCCCAACACAATCTAGCAATTAGTCATCCTTCATTATGTTAGGTTTTGTTTAGAGCATGGCCCTAAAAGGACACCTTCAACTCCTACTGACTTCAGTGAACCTCAGTCTTGACTGGCAGCATGGCCTGATACTCTGTACCTGACTGCGCACAGACAATCCTTCAGCACCCGCTACCCAACTGGTCATGGATTTCCACATAGCTCTGACCATACCCTTCAATTCTAATTATGTCACCCCACAGATACCAAATTCACACACTTCAGATGCACCTGACTGACGGCACAGTGACTCTGATTTCAATAGTCCATGAACATCTAAGGCAGAGGTACACACAATATATACGTCCCTCACCTTAACACCATAGCTTAGCTGCACCTCAGGATGATGAGGGGAGTATGTAGGAGCACATATGTGACTACACAGGCATGCAAACATAATGAAGATTTAGCTTGATTTTCAGCATATCTGAAACAAAAGAATTAAAGAAAAAAATTTCCTGACACGCTGATTATGTTTTCTGCTGCAATTTCGGATCAAATTTTCAGATGTCTCAGAGCATTCCATAACCTGGTGTGTCAGCTGCATTTCACTGCTGGTTTTATGTTATTAGTATTGACAGCCACTCAGTTTAAACGATTGAAATCCTGTCTCATTGCTTATCTCTGCCTTTTTATCTTGTTTGTTTCCTCTCATTACAGTGAAATCCTCCCTTTCATAAAGCTCCTGCGAAAACCTCAGCAAACATGCAAACATGATGGTAAATGGATTAACTGGGGAGGTACTCCCAGGCAGAAGCCTGCCCTCAATAGACAATTGTGGACCGATCAGTTTTGCTTCCCAGTTGCTAATGGTATGAGTTTCTCTTTCTGATTCTCTTTCAGGTGGTCCCACTCAACTTCAGTAGCACATCCAATAGTATGATTTCCCCTTAGGAACAGGGAACCAAAGCAAGGGCAGTAAATCCTGAATGGGATACTATAGTAATGCTGTGTATTGCTGCAGAATATTAACACTTGGCAATGGACACTAGAAGGGAGTAAGCATAATTGCTGCTTACTTTGCAAAGTATGGCCATTTCACAGTGTTGGCTACAAATGTCCAACTCGGGATCCTTAAAATTCTAGTTTATTAGGCGGATTGAAACACTGTAATCATAAACCTTGGGGCTGGTCCCCACACACACACACATGCACACACATACACACACACAGTAGCAGGCTACAGAGTCAGGTATACCTATCCTACAAGCACTGGAGTCTGTTGTTGAGGCTTCTTTCAGCGTGGTGTTATCTTCCAGAAGGGGGTCACCGGCTGGTCCTTCTGGCTGGACAGGTCTGGTCAAGTTGGAGAACAGGAGGGCGCCACTGAGGGTCACTTTTCACTGCCTTTTATCTGTCCCTGGCAGACTTTGGTGACTCCCCAGTTTTCAGGTTTGCCCAATCCAGGGGTCATTGACCCTCGTGGGACTTCCCCCCCTCGGTGGCTACTGGACAGCATCTGTCAGCCCCAGAGGTCGTCCGCATGTACGTGCAGGTTTGGGAGTCCGTTGATGAATTTAGAATAGGGCTCTGGGAGTGGTCAATCTGGAGATATTCAGCCCAAAAGTTGGTCTCTGGCATTGATTAACTCAGGCCAGGGCTTCTAGCCCTTGATCAGTGATGTGTAGAGATTTCCCGGTTGTTACATTGTCTTCTATTGAGTTCTTCCCTTGGTTGATCTGCAGCTTCCAGGTGATAATTGCTGCCTGCTGCTAGTGTTACACATTCAATCACTGATTCACTCCCTCTTTCAGAGGCCAGCCTAATACAGGGAAGGGCAGTTTGATTCCTGCCCTTGTTAACATTGTTACAATGTATAATTTACTTATGAAACTAAACATATTCAGTTGAAAGGTGAGGAGTATAAAATATAAGCTACAAATGCCATGGCACACAAATAGATAAAAATACCAAACTACAAGGGGAGACACAAAATGCACACATACAAATTTTAAAACACAATTCCTTATCTTAAAGTGAAAGAGAGAAGAAGGAAGAAAAGGTAGAAAAAGAGAAACATATCCAAAGAGGGGAGAGCAAATGCAGGCAGGAGGAAAAGGGGGCTTTCTGCTACAACAGTTACCTTGCCCTTAACCTTTGTCCCTCCCTGTCCTTCCCCTTGTTTCTTGGTTTCTCTCTATAGGTGGTGTCTCAGTGGCCCTGTCTACATGAGTGACTACATGAGTCATGTAGTACTTGCATAAGTACTGACTGTGCCGTAAACAGCATTACTGCGCAGTACCATTGCTGCACAGGTTTTTTCCAACGCTACTGCACAGTATCATCACCATGCGGTTAGTGCCCAGCAACACTACTGTGCAGTGGGACAAGCTATGACACAATAGTTTGTTGCTACTGCACCGTAGCATCTTGTGTAGATATACCCAGTATCCACTGCAATATCAATACTGTACTATTCCTAATAATAATAATATTCCTCCATTCTTAGGCCCCAAATCACACTCTGTTGTCATGAATCAAGCCTCAAACATCCCCTGCCCACTATCATTATTGCCATGTATCTATCGTACACCAGTTGTCATCATAGCATCTAATGCACTCTACAGCAGGAGACCCTGAGGCAGAAAGAGGTTAAGTGACTCTCTCTCAAGGATACTTAAGGAGCAAGTGACTGGCTTGGGATTAGAACAGTAGAACCACTCTACTCTAATGGGTGTCCCCCCCCCCCCCAACCTTGAAATCTTTATACTGAAATTGTCCATTTCTCCACAGAGCAGCTGCAACCTTGGAAAAGTCTGTACAAGTTACTTCCTGCCCATGTGACTCCATCTAAGACAGTGAGAGGGGCACTCACCCTCCACAGCAAAATCACTCCTCCGCCTATACTAAATTGGGGCCAATTGAGCAGTAATTGCGGTGGAGCTGGTGGGGTCTTTGTTGATATGGCAACCTGCCCACCTGAAACTGGACTGGGATCCACTAACTCGGCTTTCTAAAGTGTCACTCTTCTGGAAAGCAGCTCTGTTAATTGGTGAACTAAGTCTTTCTTTGCTCTCAAGGAAACCTAGGCCCTTCTTGAGGGTTTAGCTGGAAGAAACCCATTGTCAGCCAGTAGTTACAAAGGCAGCAGCTACAGAAGCGAAGAGCTGTATGACAGCAGCCTCAAGTCAGGAACAAGCATGGGTAAATGCTGTGGAATGACAGCAGCAAAGGCATTAACTACAGAAAAGCAGCTGAGATGTTATAGCAGCAAGGATGACAGAGAGATCAGCAACAATGGCAACACTTGTGCCTTCTAACTCTGTGGGACAGTATCTTAGCTAACAGTTGGAAATCTGGTTCAAGTTTTCACAAGCCATGCAATGGGGCCCAAATGAGCAGCTGCTGTGAAAGTGATTAGGAAAGAGAGGCATCCTCCTTCTGTCCTAATACTGAGTGTTGGGTTGGAAATGAGCCTTTTAAGGATGTGAGGAAAGGCCAAAAAGAAATCTGTGTCAATGGTTTGCTTAGCACCTTAATGCCACATTGGAGAAAAAGCTACTTAGTGCTGCTCTTCCCTATGAGGCCTAAATGTTCAGCCCCAGCAAGCAGGAGATAGATATCACAGATACAAAGAATTGAAAAACTGGCTAATTCTGTTCAAATGTTCTGATTTGAGACACTGAGTGCATGGTCCTGTTTTGCTTTTGGATACCAGTATAAATCTAGAAGAACCAAACTAACACCAGGTTTTGGATTTACTCGGGACAATGCTGTCCAGCTTCTGAGCAGCCAGGAGCCACGCTCCCTGGGCCTCACGGACTGCACTGCTCCACACTAAAGGTGGGGGCAGGAAGCAGAAGCCAAAGGAGAAGTGGGAGCCTGGAGATGCAAGCCACAGCAACAGCAGAAGCAATGCAGGGAGCAAAGTTCAGTTAGGAGCTTGTGGGCTGTGAGTTAACCTGCAGGCTCCCAGTTGAACAACTGTGACTTAGGACCACAGTCTGGCCTTCAGTACTATTGAACACAATATAAACTTTCATCTAGAGCTAAATCACCATCATGTTCAGTTGCCTCCTCCACCCAGGGAGGGACTGGGTAAGGCACCAGAGCAGGGTCTCTCAGTGCTGCTATCTGCTTCTGACTGGGGGGAGGCACCGCACAGCATTGCCAGGTGCTCTTCTATACCTCAAGTATCCCCTGCAATGCTGACAGTTGCTTCCAGTTCAGGGCATCACCTCCAAAACACTAGACAGTAAAGTAACTAAGGCTCAATACTATCCCCACTGAATTACATTAGGCCTGATTCTGCTTTAATACCCACCTGATGTCATGACAGACACCTGCACGCAGTGAGCAACAAACAGAACCGTATCAAAATGGCAGCACAATATTCCCTGCTAGCGCCCATTTTGCACTGGAGCAGAAGACAGAAAGGGCAAGGTAGCAGAGAATCAGGCCAGTGGTCTGACCTTTCATTGCAATGGCAGCCAGAGCAGGCCCCTTGCAGAGCTCTGCTTGGTGCTCTGCTTTCTACAGTCCTAACCCCTTTAATTATTCTTGGAATTCATTCACTCATATGTCTAAGTTAATATACTGATGGTGAAAGGTTATGGGCAGACAGTCAGAGAATTAAGCCAGTATTTAACTCTCAAAACAAGTATTGCCAGGGCAGAAGTGAGACAGGTTTCACGCACATGCTGCCCATCTGCCTCAGCCCAGGGGAAAGACGCTAAATCTGCATAGCCCATTCAGCCTCAGATCTCTCCAATGTCTTCTGTAAATAGGCCAGCTATTGTCATAAGAGGAGGACTGGTGATGGTGACTTTTGGTCATTAGGAACTTCTCTGAGACCAACCACAATGAAAACACCAAATAACTGTCATCTGGCAACTAGTCAATTTGTACCTGACTTACATTTAAACAGTGTCCCTCTAAAGCTCTCGCCAACCAGTCACTCTCTCTTGTTGCCCCTTTTCAAAGAACATCCTCAGCTGTGTATGGCGGGTGCCCATTCGGCCTTTGTAAAAGCCTGGAATAGTGGTTACTGTGTAGAGGCATAATGGGAGAGTTGTGCACCCTGGGCAGCAATGGTGCATGGGACAGTGCCCTGCTGCCATGCCACCAGCCGCAGTGGTGCAGCCAGCCGCAGCAGCTGTTTTTGTACCACCCCCAAAGGGAGCAGCCAGGGTTGCTGCCCTGGTCATCCCCCCTCAGTTATGCTACTATTACCACGTCACTGAATATGACATTTTTGAGCGTGTCAAAACGTTCCAATCTTTCCACAAAACCCAAGCTGTATTTCCCAAATTTTTGTGGGGAGATGTATCCCTATACCAGGGACTTCCCAACCACCTGTTTCATGTACAGCTTTCTTGTAGTGAATTTTGACTAAAAGGTGGCATGGAGAGAGTAAACTGTCAAGGCTATTCCAGACTCAAATCCAAAATGTATTAAATACTTAAGCAATACCAAAACAAAATCCCAAACAGTTAAAAAGATATCCTTATACAGGCCTTCAAATGATGCTGTGACTCAGCTGGCCAGGCGTTGTCACAGCACCAGAGGTCACAACAGCTGGGTGCTGCTTACTTCTCTGGCTTCCCAAGTTTTAAGCTTCTTCTTTGGCTGTTTATATGTACTTTTTTTTTCATATGATTGCCAAGCTTCCATAAGTCCCCACCAACTGCCTCTTCACAGCAGCTAGTCCCCATTACTTTGTTACCTACTGTCTGTCCATCAACTTTCTTACTTCTGGATGGGTCATTCTGATTTCTAAGTAGGTCATCTAAACAGGTCATTTAAGTAGTAAGTCGACAAAGTAGTTTACCTCCTTCCCCCACCCCCTCTACAGTTGCTATGTGCTTGCCCCACGTCCAGCTAGTGGCATCAGTTATGTCAAGGCCTACAGCTTCATTTCAGAGCACCATGTAAAGCTGTCCCATGGTTTTGTCTTGATTAAGTGGACAATTTTAGATCAGGATTAGTTAACACAGGTTTGACAGGACCAACCTACAAGATGTGTGAGAGCTCGAAACAATGAAACAGGCAGGTCACCACTACAGCAGCAGGACATGAGGTAACAGGAACTTTACACTCGTCTCACCACCAATTTCCTGCCATCCTAGACTAAACATAGAAGCATTGTCCAATTTGAAACAAAAACAAATGTCTTTAAAATATCCTTCTGGTCAACATTGCCAAAAACAAAAAGTTGCTTTCAGGGAGGGAAAAAATTGGAATTTAGAAAATTTTGTATCATTTCAGAATTTAAAAATTGTGATTCTAATTTTATGACTATTACTTCATTATTTTTACATTATTTCAGGACATGTTTGTAGTTGTAGGCCTTATTATTATTAAATATGCAGTTTTACTACTCCCATGTCATAATATAAGGTAGTGGAAATATTCTATTGTTTTTATTTTATTTTTAAAACTCATAACGGATATCATCTACTTAATAGTTATTTAAACATATTATCTCCTTACCTACATCAAATGTTTGCTGTATGTGTTGCAATGAAACAATCTGACGTGTAGTGGCAATTTTTTTAATTTTGAAATATTTCTTTTCCTATGGAATTTTAATCAAATTCTGGAATATCTTCCAAAAAAAACCCTCAGTTTCATCAAAACAACTTTACTTATTCAACGAGAATTTCAGTTAGCATTTCCTGACCATCTCTAACTATGATACTTAGCGCTTGTATAGGATAGTCCCTCTGAAGGCCTCACAGAAAAACCTGGCTGGGTTTGGGGAAAGGAACCTTCAGAAGTCAACCTTACCAGTAAAAAACAGACAGTGGATTTCTCCAGGAATTAAGTCTTTAATTCTGGGATCCTACAGATGCACAAGCCCACTGTCCCTCTGTAAACACACATGAAGCACCTAGATAACTCTTTCACAGGATAATCTGGGTTAATTTGAGTTAATTCCCATTCAAACTGTGTATGTAAATGACTGTCCCCTACCTGTTTTTATGAGAGACAAACCCAGAGACAATCAGACCCATGATAAACCCAAGTCTGTTTCTAGCCTAAGGGAACAAGAGGGGTTTTGTTCTGAACAGGAGAATCAATAAACCTGGCAGAATGTGTAAGGGTAAGATCATGGGCAGATCCAGCACTTACTATATGGGAGTGTGACACACCACTCTTCAGACTATGGTGGGATGGAGGCAAGGTGGGAGAAGAGCTCTCAGGTCAGCAAGGGACACCAGAAAGCTGGGCAGAAAGCAGGGACACACAGTGTGGAAAAGGACCCACCCCACCAAAACAAATGCAGCTGTCCCTGGCTGACCAGGGGATGGGGACAGAGCTACTCCTGCCCCACTCCAGTGGGAAGTTGTGGGGAACAGCTGCATGAGGTACCTGGCTTGGCCAGGGACAGTAGTGGCAGTATGCAGATTCATCCTTCCTGCCCCTGCTCCTACCCACCACCTTCCCTCATAGCTGTCCGCCTCTGGCTGGAAACAGGCACTGGAAGAAGGAACCTGGACGCCACAACTGCTGCTCCTGGCTGAGCCCAGCTCCCTGCACAGCTGCTCCACATAGCCCCTGGCTGCAGGAGCAACTCTGGGGCCACCCCTGCACTCAGATCAGCCACAAACAGAGTCAGCAAAAGCAAACCATGGAGAATCAAAGCTGAGAACCAAACAGATCACCATCCTGCTGTACAAAATATTGCCTCTAGATCCTAGGCCCTGTTGGGAAAGTAATCATTAAATCCAGAGGCTGAGTTACCCATTTGAAAAGCCATCTATTTATTGCTGATCTGGGATGTTTTAAATCTAAATGCTGCAGACAAAAGTGAATCCCTATTTTTTCTTACTTGGGCCAGGGGTCTAATCTTGCTATATTGTCCTTGCCATGTGTCCTGTTTCCCCCTAACTCTCAGATACCCATCATAGCCCTTTTACTTTGGCTGAATAGGGCTGTGCTGAATTGCCATTCATGTTATCAGTATCGAAAAGCCAGTCTTCATTCCCCCCAACCCAGCGCTGAGCATGCAGCTTCCATAGACCCTTGTCCCCTGAAGCTGTCTATAAAAATAATGCACAATGGTTTTCAGAAGCAGCCCCTTGGGCTACCGGTCACTCCTGTTTTGACTGATACATACATTTTCTATCTATTATATGTATATATTGGTTTTCAGAGGGAAAAGCATTTATTGCTTTTAGCACACTTATGAGTTTAAATAAAAACAAATATATCTCTATTGACTGTAGTTATTATGCTTGGTTTCATACAGCATAAGTGGTTCAAATAAAAATAGATTGGTTAGAGCGAATGTGCATCAGTTCCAATAATAACACAGGCAGCTTCAAGAAGCATATAAGTTTCATTTAATGTGCACTGGGTTTACAAAGGAGGAGGAAGAAGCATTGGTTTAGAGAAGCTTTTAGTCTAAATTTTCTGTCTAAATGCTTCTGCAAGGTGAGGATGTTTACAAGAGCTGTGAAACCCTGAATGAGCTTCAATAGACCAGCAGAAAGGGGCTTATTAGAATGCTTCAAAGGGATGTCACATGGGACAAAGTGATTAAAGGAAAATGTGAGATGACTGTCAGGAAATGCTTTGTTACTGTTAGTCCAGTGGTTCTCAACCTTTTTAGATTCAAGGCATCCTCCACAACTTTGAAATAAGGGGCCATTCAATTCACAAAAACTAATTTATTACCTTACCTCCTTGCAGAGGGGCTGGGCAGTATGGGTAGCCAAGTAGCCAGGTAAGGAAAACCCAAGCCTGCTCTTATCTGCTCATCTCCCCAGCACCCTGGTTGAAAAGCACTGTAGTAGTCTTATAAAATTGCAGAATTATTCCTCCAAGGGAAAGGCTGCAGCTGTGTGAGCATCCTACCTAGACACTTCAAAGGAGTAGACACAGTTTTGGAGAACAGAATCCAAGGAGATGGATAATGGGAAAGACCTAATAAGACTTTTTCTGCCTTCTAAATTATTATACTAGCAGTTGGTTTAAGCCCAAAGATCTTAGTATAAACTGATGGTGGTCAAGGCAAAACATTCCCTTGAAATGTCCTCACTGACATCTAGGATATGATCTCACAGGAGCACGCACTTCAGTCCCAGGAACGGTTGATGCTGTATGATAAAAGCATAAGCCCCATCCTGTGACCCTGGCCTCAAGGTAACAAATTGGAAGGTGATGGCAGCAAAACTGGGAATGTACCTAAGAAGTGAGTGCATGGGTTTATGAGGGACAAATTTAGCTTCATGAGGGCAAAGAAAGAACCCTCAAATCCTTTAGTCATGGACTTACACATCCGGGAATATCACTTACTGTGAACCATCAGGATCATGCTGAAGATTTCATCTGGCCTTACACAAGATGTACAGCTGGAAGGAATCATAGAATCAGACAAGTAGGGCTGAAAGGGACCTCAGAGGTCATCTAGTCCAGCCCCCTGCCTGAGGCAGGATCATCCCTATCTAAACCATCCCATACAATCATAATCTAAACTCTACATAAGACTAGAGTCTTAACCTCAACCCTGACACACCATAGACTTAACACCCTGACCTGTCACAGATAAAGCAGGGGAACCATGGCAGCCAATGCTCTGCTTCTATAAAATGTTGACAATATATGCATAAGAGGTCCCAGGTAGACAGTTATGCCCCTGCTACAGAGGAAGACAAAAGCCCCCACAGTTCATACCAATCTGACCACAGGGTAAAATTCTTTCCTGACCCCAGATATGGTGATCAGTCTGATCCTGAGCAACCAGCAAACCCCAGAATCATGGGAAACACCCATGGTAAAAATAGGCACAGCTACACCTAGATCATCCCAGGCCAATGGCTGTCCAACCTTTTCTTGAATACCTCCACTGATGGAGAGCCTACGACTTCCCTAGGCAGTCTATTCTACTGCCTCACTATTTTCACAGTGAAGAAGTTTTTCTGAATATCCAATCTAAACTTACTTTGCTGCTGTTTCAAACCATTGGTCCATGTCCTCCTCTCTGCAGCAAGAAAGAAAAGATGCTTTCTCTCTTCTTCATGGCAGCCCTTCAAGTATTTGAAGATTGTTGTTATGTCTACTCTTAAGACCCTTTTCTGCAAGCTGTACATATCTTGTTCCTTCAGTGTCTTCTCATATGACTTGCCTTCCAAGCCCTTGATCATTTTTGCTGCCCACTTCTGGACTCTATCTAACTCCTCCACATCCTTTTTAAAGTGGAGCCTAGAACTGCATGTAGTGTATATATAACTGCCACATGAGGCCTAACCAGCGCTGAGAGGCACTCTCCCATACCTTGCACCTAATGCTTCTATCAACGTAGCAAACAGCATTGACCTTTTTTGCCTATGTGCAGCACACTGCGAGCTCATATTTAGTCTGTGGTCTACCAAGACTTCCAAGTCCTTTTCTGTAGAGCTGCCACCCTGTCAGGTGTTCCCCATTTTGTATTTGTGTTTTTGATTCTTCCTCCTGAGGTATAGCACCTTGCCTTTCATAGAATCATAGAAAATTAGGGTTGGAAGAGACCTCAGGAGATCATCTATTCCTACCCCCTGCTGAAAGCAGGACCAGCCCCAACTAGATCATTCCAGCCAAGGCTTTGTCTAGCTGGGTCTTAAAAACTTCCAAGGATGGAGCTTCCACCACCTCTGGGTGACCTGTTCCAGTGTTTTACTAACCTCCTAGTGAGAAAATTCTTTCCAATATTTAGTTTAAATTTCCCTTGCTGCAACTTTAGACCGTTGCTCCTTGTTCTGTATCTGCCACCACTAAGAACAGTCTAGCTCCATCCTTCTTCACACTCCCATTCAGGTAGTTGAAGGCTGCTATTAAATCCCCCTCAGTCTTCTCTTCTCTAGACTAAATAAACCCAGTTCCCTCAGCCTCTCCTCAGCAGTCATGTGGCAGTCATTTGTCCTCATTGAATTTCATCCTGTTAGCATTAACCCAACTTTCCAATCTGCCAAGATTCTTCAGAATTGCACTCACATCCTCTAGTGTGTTTACAATCCTTCCTGGTTTCATGTCACCTGCAAATTTGCTCAAGCTTTCCATGCCAGCAACCAATTAATTAATAAAATGTTGAGCAGCACTGGGCCCTGGACAGACCCCTGTGGGACTCCACTCAAAACCTCCTACCATTCTAACATGGATGCATTAATAATTACCCTTTGCTTACAGCTATTGAACCAGTTATCTATTCACCTTGTACTAGTTTTATCCAGCCCACATTTCTCCAGTTTGTTCATGAGAAGGTCATGCGGAACTTGTCAAAAGCCTGGCTGAAGTCCAGATATACTCTATCCACAGCATTCCCTTCATCCACCCAAGTAGTTACATTGTCAAAGAAGATCAGGTTGGAGGCAGAGAATCCCTTTGCCATAAAAATAAGGACCTTATGTTTTCACAATCAGGCCTCTCTGTCTTGCTTGTTCCTCTCTCCCATCTGCTGAATTTCTGCTGCTTTGAACGTGTGCAGCAGAAAAGAGGACATGGCAAAGCAACAAGTTCAGATTGAAAAGCAAAATAGCACCAATGAAGGGTGTTTCCTGGAGAATGGAAAGAGTTGTACAAGAGTGTTCCTGAGATGCCTCCAATGTAGGCCTGCAAGATTAAAGATGGGGGTCTGATCTCCCACCAAAGCCCCTGAATGCTCTTAGGTCATCTGTCTCTCATGGGGCCATTTGATTCTGGGAAGCAAAACTCACAAGAGATAGTGTTTACTGTGATTAGCAGATTGAAGCTCAGCAGGCATTGTGAGAAAGCAAAGGGAGACCTTTATATGTGAAATTTATATTTTCAGTGTGAGGAGCATGCATGGGTATGTTTCCTTCCCCCATCCATAGCCCACAGGGGAAATCATTCAATACAATGCCCAAAATAGGATAACAACCTGTGCAACTCACAACCTTACCACCCTTCTCTATAATCTCACTGGAAATCCCAAATGCAACAGTGTTGGGTGGGACTAGCATATGGACAGAATACCTTCAAGGAAAAACTAAGGAACAGCAAAATGTGCTGAGTGTGCATGATCCTACTAGTTAGTAGGGTCCCCTGCATGGTGCTAAGGAGGCACCATGTGATTCACTGCTTTGAGTGTCAAAGAAGAAATAGCTGAGAGGACCACCGCCCTCTGCTGTTCAAGGCTGAGGTCTTACTGATTCCAGTTATTAAAGAACAATTTGTTGATGTAGGGGCATTCATACTGGTGTCCAAACCATATTATCATGCCTTTAATATTTTCAGCTAGGAAATCTATTTTTCACCTCCACTCCCAAAGACTGTTATACAAATACTGCGTGCTGTTAAACAACAACAATTTTACACCCACAAGTGTCCGCTTTTCAGAAGTCACCAAATTGATTCTAGTCTACAGAGTCTGTAACATGATTTGGGACCGAAGATGCTAGAGAAATGCAAGGCTGTGCCTTGCTATCACTGACATTTGGCAAGCGTAGATTATTATGGGTCACACAGCTTCCCCACCAGCCAATCGGCAGCTTTCTGTTTGGCTATATACACCATCTGATTCAGCTGTCAGATGTCAAGGAGGGTAGCTTGACTGGTGAAGTTGATTTCCCATCAGTTAGAATATTTCATTCTACAGCAGCAGTGAACATCTCAATTAAAGGCTTTGTTACAATTGTAAAGAAATATTAAAAGAAACTTATGCCTTCACCTGTACCACATGCAGGACAAAGTATAAGGGGAAAAAAGTGGTCATATTCCAATGTACATCCTATAAGAGTGCACAATGGCAGAGGTGGTTTCTGAAACCTTAATTTTTAGACTTTCCATTAGTCTTGTTTTGCTTTAAGTGATAATGCACCTAACTTTGAATGTCCTGGCCTTCCAACATTTTGAGCATTTTCACAATATCCCAATCAAATTTCAGCAGAATGGATTAATATATGAGAAAATTGGAGGATTATGGGCTTAACTCCAAGACAGTCAGGTGGGTGAGAAACTGGCTGCAGGATAGGACCCAAAGAGTCATAGTGATCGGATATGTGTCATCCTGGCAAAAAGTGGGCAGCAGTATCCCACAATGGTTGGTGCTTGGTCCAGTACTTTTCAACATCTTTATTAACGATTTGGATGTGGCAGTGAAGAGCTCACTGGCCAAGTTTGTGGACAACACTAAGTTATAGAGAAGCGTGGACACGCTTGAAGATAGGCTACAGATAACAGGAGGACCTAGACAGGCTAGCAAGCTGGGCAGATCCGAATCTGATGAAGTTCAGCATCAAGAAATGTAAAGTGCTCCACCTGGGGACGAGCAACCCCCAATACACCTACAGGCTTGGCAGCACCAAACTGACTAGCACCATGAATGAAAGGATCCTGGGGGTAATAATAGACCACAATACATGAAGGCTGCGGGAGCCTGGAGGCTGGGGGAACATGGCAAGCTCCAGTAGGCGGCAGCGGTGCTGTAGGCAGCAGGAGCATGGCAGAGGCAAGTGGGGAGCTGCTGCAGGCAGCCACAGTGCTGTCAGCATTGGGGGTTGGAGAGGTTGGCGAGCGCTGACCAGTGGTCAGCGACCACCCGCAAACACCACTGGCAGCGGCGGTGGCAGCCAGGGGCAATTGCAGACACCACTGGCAGTGTCAGCAGCAAGGGGGGAGGGGTGGTGAGTGGCGACTTCCTGCAGGTGCCACCAACAGTGTCAGTAGTGCCTTTTCACAGGGGGTGCGCTACTACACTCAGGGGGTGCATGTGCACCAGTGTGCACCCCCTACACATCGCCAATGCCACAGTATGAAAATGAGCTGGCAGTGCGATGCAGTAGCCGGTAGGAAAAATAATACTCTGGCATGCATCAATTGATGCATCTCCAGCAAAACCAAGGAGGTGATTCTTCTGCTCTACTTAGCACTGGTGAGACCGCAGCTGGAATACTGTGTCCAGTTCTGGGCACCACACTTTGATAAGGACATGGACAAGTTTGAGAGAGTCCAAAGAGCCACCCATACGATCACAGTCTTACACAGCAAGCCGTACGAGGAAAGGCTGAGGGATGTGGGACTCTTCAGCCTGAAGAAAAGAAGGCTGAGAGGGGACCTGGTAGCAGCTTATCGCTACACTAAGGGAGTGTACATCAAGGGCTCGCTGAGCAACCGGTCATCAGGGCACCTGAGAGGAAAACTAGGAGTAATGACCACAAACTCCTGGAAGACCGATTCATGCTCAACATTAGGAAAAACTCCTTCATAGTCATGGTGCCCGGACTGTGAAATAAACTCCCTTAAGAGGTAGTGAATCACCTACCCTGGAAATCTTCAAAAGGAGACTAGACAGCCACCTTTCTGGAGTTACCTGACCCCCAGTTATCTTTCCTGCTTGGTGCAGGGGGCTGAACCCAATGATCTTCCAAGGTCCCCTCCAGCCTTAGAATCTATGAATCTATGAATATATCTTTACAATGTACCATTCATTGTTTCTTATCATGGTTCTCCAAAAATATATATAAAAATAAAATCCAGCTTTTAACTACTATTTGTAGACAAGCCATACTTTATAAACAGCAGATTCCAAAAATGTTTGATAATGGGATTTCAGGCCCAAGAGTGATGGTGTCTAGTGTAATGACTAGAAATGGTTGAAAATTTCTCATTGAAATATTTTTCTGATAGAATTTTTGTCTTTTACAAAAATCAATTTTTTTCTGAAAAATACCCACTTCTATTTAAAAAAAAAATCAGTTTTCTGTTATAAAACAAAGCTGGCCATTTTTTCCAAGCTGGCTGTTTTTCAGCCAAAAACAATATTTTTGTTTGTTGACAAAACCAAAATGTCTTAAAGAAAAACGTCAATGGAACACACACACCCCCCCCCGCCTGTCTCTCACCCATTGACTCCTCAATCTACATTTTCACTGACTATCTGTCTTGTATGCATACCAGCCCAGCTCCTGGTTTCTTTACTTTTCATTACATCCAGGAAGAGCACACATCAACTGCTGAAACTTCCTTAGCCTAACAAACGGTTTTTGAACCTGAAAACTTGCTTAATAATTATTTTCCAACTATTTGAGTTGGTCTAATAAAAGATATCAGATTTACCCAAGGAAGCTTGTCTGCCAATGGAAACAAAGATATTCAGACTGTTTTACTGGGGAAAAGGATATTTTCTAGCCAGCAAACAGCCATGATATTTCCAACGTGACATTGAGTCTGCTGTGTATTAGAAATTAGGGCTGTGCAAAATTTCAGCAGCTGTTTCATTTCAAAGGTGTTTCGGCCCGTTTCGGCAGCCAAAACACTGAATCCGAAATGAAAAGGAAGGCTCCAAAACATCTCCAAAACAAAACCATCCAAAACGTTTCAGAGATCTTTTGGAATGTTTCGCAGGCGCCCCCCGGGAATAGTCTGGCACAGCCCCGCAGCCCTCCTTTTAAAGTGCCGGGAGGCTGGGGCCAGGCAAGGCAGCCATGGAGGCTTCTCCTGTGGCTCCCCACACCCGGGGAGAGGCAGGCACAGCTGGAGGAACCACAAGAGAAGCCCCCATGGCTGCCCTACCCAGCCCCATCCCCCCCCCGGCACTATAAAAAAAAAGAAACCCCACACTCACCAGCTGCAGCAGTGGTGATCAGGGCCTCTGGGTGCTTGTGGCAGAGCCCCCCTGTGCAGCACAGGGTAGTGGGGGCAGCGGGGATTGCCCTCCCACCCCGCTTGGCACCTGCACGGCACCTGTCATATCGCGCAAGTGCAGCATGGCTCAGCAGGGTGCCGCACGCCGTCTGAGAGCTGGGACGGCTCCAGCAGTCACACAGAACCCGGCACTGTTCAGCCCCAGTGGCCTCAGCTCCCAGATAGTGTGTGGCACCCTGCCAAGCCACACTGCATCTGCACCATGGGGCAGCTGCTGCACGGGTGGCAGGTCAGGTGGGGGATCCTCGCTGCCCCCCACTGCCTCACACTGCACGGGGGGGGCTCTGCCATGAGTGCCCAGAGGCCCAAATTGCTGCTGCTGCAGCTGGTGAGTACAGAGCTCTTTAAGTGCCAGGAGGCTGGGGCCAGGCAGGGGATGGGAGCAGGCAGGGCAGCCATAGAGGCTTCTCCCACAGGTCCCCCCACTGAGGCAGAGGCACACTCACCTGGAGGAGCCACAGGAGAATCTGCAGCTGCCTGGCTGTGCCTGCCTCTCCCCGGCTGATCCAAATCTCCGAAACAGCGTCAAAACTCCAAAACAGATACAGCCAAATTGAAACAGAACAGTAATCCAAAACACCGAAACAAATCACTGTCCTCTGAAACTTCTGAATCCGAAACTGAAACAAAGCATAGCCATTTTGCACAGCCATGTTAGAAATATAGCTGTACCTGGCAGTATGCAGTGGGGCCGGGCCCATAGTGACACACAGTGGGGCCTGGTGCAGCTCCCAGCCCAAGTCCCAGGCATAAGGCCGGGTCACCACATTAGCCACACATGGTGGCACACAGTGGGGCCAGCCCAGATTGCCTGCAGCTCCCAGCCCCCTTCTCTTGAATGCAAGTCTCTGGCCTGCAGCCTTGTCAGTCCCATACCTAGACTTCAACTCTTGCTGAGGGGGGGGCGGGCTGTCTCCTCTGCAAACAGCCACAGGGTCACTAGGGCAGAAGCCTCGCCAGGCAGAAGCTTCCTGTCTCCAGCACTCCCTGTCTTGGGTCTGGGAGTGGGATGGGTCAGGCCAGGCTGGGGAGCGGGGTTGGCTGCCCAGCAACCAGAGCCAGAGCTGCTGCAGCCAGCACCTACTGCAGGGAGGGCAGAGAGGCGCCGGCTTTCAGAGGGGCAGCACAGGCCGGAGATAATTCTCCTTCAGAGGGGCCCCCGCTGGCCAGATAGAATTGCCTGGTGGGCCTGATCCAGCCTAAGGGCCATATTTTGCCCACCCCTGCTTTACCCAAACACTATATGTTAAAGCAGTAGAGACCCTCTATGCCTTTTCAGTATAGCTAAAGGTACAGCAGGATTTGTGGATTAGCCTAAAGATGGGGCTGAGATATTATGCTGGGATACGTTCAACATCTGAGCTATTGAGAGACTATTTGCACCTGGGGCACTGATTAGAACCATTTCTGTTGTGAATTAAGGTAACAGTAAAAGGAGTCAACAAGGAGTTCAACAAGGAGAAATGCAAAGTGCTGCACCTAGGAAGGAAAAATGTCCAGCATACCTACTGCCTAGGAAATGACTGCTGGGTGGCATGGAAGTAGAAAGGGATCTTGGAGTCCTAGTGGACTCCAAGATGAACATGAGTCGGCAGTGTGACGAAGCCATCAGAAAAGCTAATGGCACTTTATCATGCATCAGCAGATGCATGACGAATAGATCCAAAGAGGTGATACTTCCCCTCTATCAGGCGCTGGTCAGACCGCAGTTGGAGTACTGCGTGCAATTCTGGGCACTGCACTTCAAGAGGGATGCGGATAACCTGGAGAGGGTCCAGAGAAGGGCCACTCGTATGGTTAAGGGCTTGCAGGCCAAGCCCTATGAGGAAAGACTAGAGAACCTGGACCTTTTCAGCCTCCGCAAGAGAAGGTTGAGAGGCGACCTTGTGGCCGCCTATAAGTTCATCATGGGGGCACAGAAGGGAATTGGTGAGGTTTTATTCACCAAGGCGCCCCCGGGGGTTATAAGAAATAATGGCCACAAGCTAGCAGAGAGCAGATTTAGACTGGACATTAGGAAGAACTTCTTCACAGTTAGAGTGGCCAAGGTCTGGAACGGGCTCCCAAGGGAGGTGGTGCTCTCCCCTACCCTGGGGGTCTTCAAGAGGAGGTTAGATATGCATCTAGCTGGGGTCATCTAGACCCAGCACTCTTTCCTGCCTATGCAGAGGGTCGGACTCGATGATCTATTGAGGTCCCTTCCGACCCTAACATCTATGAATCTATGAGTCCTTTAAGAAATGCTTCTGAAGATACGTGTTCAGGAACTGAGTGGCCTCATTCAAACCCCTGGAGTTCAACCCAATGCCTGTCTTTCCACCTTTACCCAACTACATCTGACCCATGGAAATGGCTTCCAGGTCTGCCAGGAAGGAGCACAGTTGCTTTACAGGAGCCCTCAAGCACCGCTGGAGCTCAGCTCTTTCATCTTTGTGATCATGTTACTTCTGGAAAATGGCCCATGATGCTTTGCTTTAGGAGTAGGATGCATCACAGCTGGTGCTTGAGGCAGTTGATGCACGCACCCCAGTTTGCTTATCATGCCAAACTGGCTGGATTCATTGCAGTCCAGTCTGCCGTGATATCACCAAAAAACACCTAGAGCTGCTGTGGCAGGCACTCTGCAATGACACCATGCCATGATTTAGTGAGTGCAGAGCAGAGGCTGGGAGGCTGTGCAGCCCTCAGAGCAGATGTTGAACTTGCACATGGCTGGGCTTTCCTCTCAGCAGCAATAAATAAGCATCATTGACTGGTGGAGATGGGCAGCTGTACTGTGCAGAGACAGAGCAGCCGGCACTTCCATTCTCTCTCCCTCTACTGAGCCATTGAAAATATTGCTTTGTTTTCTTTGCCAGGGAGATGCCACCTTGCATTGCTGGCAGGTTCCCAGGCCCACTCATAGGATCTGCTTCCCATTTGTACACAAAGGAGTAAGCAGTTCCATCTTCACAGTGCTTAGCATCCCCATCCCAGTGTGCTCAGCTTATTGGTGCTGTTACATTTTCATGGGCTCAGGTATAGTACACCAGGTACAGTTTTCAGGGGGAAAGTGGGGGAGGGAAATTTTACATATATAAAATTTCCCTCCCCTGCTTTCCCCCTGAAAACTGTACCTGGTATACTACACCTGATCCTGAAGTACACACACACACACACACACACACACACACACACACACACACACACTTTGGTCAACATTCCTCAGTTCTCAACTCCAGCCCATGCTGCTGCTTCAGAACAGGGATATCATATACCTCTGCCAATACACCACAGTCCAGAGCTGTGCCTGCCTTCCTCTCTAACACACTCTAATTCAGTGACACCATGAGTGGTGTGAAGTTGGCTCATGGGTCAGATCCAGCATACCAGCGATTCAGCATGCCAGCCTGACCCCTTTCATGGGGATCAGGCCACTCACTAGAATGACCCCACAAGCAGGGCCATGCTATCTGATCCACGTAGCTCCGCACAGATCCGAAAATTTTGTAGCAGGGAAGCAGCAATTAACATCGCCACTGCTCCCCTGGGGGGCTCCACAGAACAAATGACATGACTCTGTGAGTCAAATCTGACCCATGGTCTTGGTGGTTGAACACCCCTGCTATTCTATAGTATTAACTGTGTGTTAATACTTAGCAGTACTGCTCTGCTACCCTGATCTCATGGAGCTGATTACTGAGGCTTCTGGTAGTTAGTCCTCCTTCAGACAGCGTCCGAATTTAACCTGATTAAATTGCATTGATGTGTGCACAATGATCTGCATCCACACAGGGCCTTACAATAAACTAATTTAATACACCAGTGAGATCAGTTTGTATCGTTATCCCCATTTTATAAAGAGGGGACACAAGGCATGAAAAGACTAGGACCCTAAATGTTAAAAGTGACTGGTAATTTTGGGGTGCCCAGCTGGAGCCAGACCAAGCTACATCAAGAGATGTGCTGAGCCCCAACAAGTTCAGCTAAGTTCAGCAAACTCTGCAGCTGCTCAACACTTGAGCTAGCCGGATCCCTTGAATTAGTGGACAATTTTGAAAAGCAGGGTAAGCGACCTGCCTGAGGTCACAACATCTGTTCCTGGCATAGCTGAGGATGGAATCCCAAGTCCTGGGTCTGTTCTGCTGCTCTAATACCTAGGACTTTTTCTCTGCATCTCTTTCTCTGAATGGAGAACCTGAGGCATTTTCATATTCTCCCTTAGTTCTCTGTCAGTGCAAATGTGAGTGGGCTAGGTTTAAGAGATACTTGTCCATACTGCTTTGTATTTATACATTTTTTTTCCTATATTTCTCCAGTTACATTTTATCTCCAGCAGAATCTAAGGCATCAGCTATTGAGCCTGCCTCTAAATCTGATCGAACCCCTTGCTCTCCCCATGGTGAGAAAGGAAAATCTTTATTGCCAGTCTCTCGGCTGCTTCACCTCCTGACACAATATTATTTCATTGTAACCTGTCCAGCGAGCAAATTGCCTCTTTGGCCCCAGTACAGTCTCCGTACGAAGCCTGGTCTATTGATTCTGACACTGCACTAGTGCACGTGGGGCGATTCCAGGAGATGAAGGATCGATGAGAGCATAATTGCTCCCTCACAGGCAGAACCAAGGAAGGGGAGAAGCACAAGTACTGCTGTGCAGCAGAGAAAACTGATGCTGTTACCAGAATAACTCCTTTCTGACATGTTGGGATACCCAGCCATGGTGCGGGACAATTGCTCATCTCGCTCCAAAGGGAGCTCATTTCAGCCTCAATGACTGCACAAGTTTTAAGAGCAGCAAAAGGACAAGTAGAAAAAATAAAAGAGCGATTTTCAACCAGGGTGCTGTGGCATCCTAGGGAGCTGTGAGGGTCCCAAGGAGCACTGCACAAATCCCTACACATGATTCAAAAGATAAACCCAGAAATTTCTAATAGGAATCCACAGAACCAAAACATTCTAACCTGTTATGGGCTTCCCAAGTTCTTTGCAACAAAAGAATTGCTCTAGTGTAGGCTTGTCCAACATACGGCCCGTGGGCCGCCATGCAGCCCGCCAAGGCATTTTCTGTGGCCCACAGTGCTGCGACGGGAAACAAAAGTAAACATGGTTTACTTTCATTCCTACCCCTTGTCCCTCCCCCAGCCCCTCAACAGCTTCCTAATGGCTGCTGAAGGGCTGGGGAATGGACAAGGTTCCCACATGCACCGTGTCAGCTTGACATTGCCAACGCGGTGCGTGTGGGAAGAGGAGTAGCCATGTGCCTCTCGGGACAGGATGAGCCCAGCCGGAGCAGCAGGGGCTCAGCTGCACTTTCCCTCTACCTGTGCCAGTCAGTCCCAGGCAGCACATGGCTCCGCTGCTGCTTCTGCTGGCTGGTACCGACCCAGGCGGGTCTGTCCCATCCGGAGCAGCATGCAACTGAAGCTGGATTCCCACGTGCTGCTGGGGACAGGAGGAGGCCGGCCAGGTCGACACCAGCCAGCAGAAGCGGCCGCAGAGCCATGTGCCACTCGGGACTGACCAGTGCAGGCAGGGGAAAATGCAGCTGAGCCCCTGATGCTCTGGCCGGGCTCATCCTGTCCTGAGCAGCACACGGCTCCACCTCCGCTTCTGCTGGTCGGTCCAGACCCGGCCGGGCTCCTCACATCCCCAGCAGCACATGGGGAGCCGGGTTCAGCCGCATATTGCTCCAGATGGGACGGACCCAGCCGGGTCAGCACCAGCCAGGAAAAGCAGCATGCAGCTGAAGCCGCCCTTCCGTGGTCTCCTGCCGCACTGCCACGTCTCCCGCTGCACTGCCCCTGCTGGGCTCCAGGATCCCCCAGTGAGTCGGGGCCTGCCCCGGCGAGGTTTCTCGCAGCTCTGTGCCCAGCACAGGGCGGCTGTGGGGCTGGGCCGCAGAAGAGCCCAGTGTGGTCAGGTGCGGAGCGAAAGCCCGTGGCCCCGGGGACGTGCTGATTACACAGCGTTGGTTCAGCGCCAAGAGGCGCCCTAACACCTCGGGCCAAATCCTGCTCCATTTACAGGCGTAGGGCCTGAGCGCCTCTGTGGGCCCCTGCATGGACTCCAGGCTCCACGTGCACGGCCGCACTTCCCTTCTGCGCCAGCCCCGGCGGCTCCTCCTTGCCTCCCTGCACCGGAATGCCTAGGCATTTGCGTGGTGCCAGGTGTGGCCCCGAAACTTTAGCTAAAGGAAAACTACAGCTAGCCATGGTTTGGCGGGGGCGGGCCCTCCCCAATAGTCTCTAGCAGAGAGAAATCTTCTTCAGGGGGCAGAGACCCACCAGACCCCACAGCCCCTCCTTGACGTTGGAGGTGTGTAGCAAAGGGGAGAAGAGTTTCTGGCAGGAAAGGTGGTGAAGTGAAATAGATGTTTCCCTGGAAGGATTTGATATATGTTGTTGGGTAAAATGAATGAATTGTAGTGGGATGCCTTCCCTCCACTGGGGATGCTCAGACATTGCACAGCCAGAAATAATGCTAATGTCTTCACTGGGACCCTAAAGCACGGGGCAACTGGACTGATGGACTGTGACATTAACAGCTCTGTGACGCTTGCATATTATCTGAGAACTCCAGCTTACTTGCTGAGATCCAGGAAATGAGTCATTTAGAGGGAGAGTTTTGAACTGGTTAGACCCATTTCATTGTCACTTCCTGCAACTTCATTAGTGTCAAAGGTCACGTGACATCACTTCCTGATGTGATGTCACTTCCTGTGAGGTCTTTGAATATGGCTCGCTGGCCCACTGGGTGATAAAAAGTTTGTGATCTGGCCCCACATTCAAAAAGGTTGGCCACCCTTGCTCTAGTGTTTCTCTATAATCAACAAAAATGAGTGAAAGCTAAGAGCTGGTATTTCTGAAGGGGTGTCTTGAGTCTAACAAGGGGTACCCTAAGTCTAGAAAGCTTGAGGGCTACTAAGATAAAGGCTTAGCTCTAGGAAAGGGACATCGAGGGCAGGAATGGCTGGGGAGAATGGGACTGAAGATCAAGCCCTTCCTCAAAGAGTTGATGAAAATCAGTGCCAAGGCCAGGGCTGCCCTAACATTCTTGAAAATAAGGAGCACAATAGCCACTTGCCAGGGGGCTATATAAAATGGGCTGGCTGCTAGCAGTCTGGTCTTCAGGACAGAGGTGCAGTTTGCAGGGACAGGGACTACTATACCAACATCATGATGAAGCATTGCAAGCTAGGACCTGTTGTTTCTGTAGACAGAACCTAGGAACTATGAATGAACATAGGACTCTTCCTAACCATTACTGTCACTGGTCCCTCTGACCCAGTATCACATCTCCAGCAGTTGTCAATACTGTACCACATGTTTCAGAGGGAGCTGTAAACCCTACCAATGAACCATCATCGAGCAAGCTGCCATGGGGAAGTCTTGCCCCAGGTCCAAGCAGTGGTTAGCTAATGTTACTTACATATGTACATTACCTATTGTAGTTGCAAATCCTCCTCCTACCCATAAATATATCTAAACCCCTTAAAAATTCTACTAACCTCTTGATTAAGTCATGTGGTAGTGAGTTCCACAAATTACCTGATAAAGAATGTCTTGCATTTGAAAGCTGGGATAAATTTATCCCAACTATATAGCTGGTCCAATAAAAGATATCACCCTAAGAAATCCTGGCCTCTCACAGATTACTTGCACATTTTTTAAGAAGAGTATTTATTACTTTGGCTTTAAAATGCTTTCACTACTTTCCCTCCTTATTCTCATAGGATGACAAGGGGTCAATAAGCAAGGCTAGATAGCCTTCTTTACCCTCTATAAATAACTCAATTGTGTTCCCACCAAATCAAGCAGTCCTAATCTTTTTCATCTCTCCTGATAAACAAACTTATTCAGGCTTCTTATTTGTACTGCCCTGAAAGACTGTAGGCCACAACGGTCCCACCTCACCCTAACCATTGTGTTTCTTCCTCTGTTCTAATGTTGGCTTTTCATTTGCAGAACTGTCTGGGAGATTAGAAACCAATTGTATAATTTAACTGCAAGTCTCAGTCACTAAACCTACCAATCCAGCTGTGCACAGAAATGGATTCTACCAAATCCCTCATGGTCAGATCACACTTGGCCTTTTTGTGTGTTTGTATCTAACACTGTTATAATGGACCCAGCAAGTCTGGGCATTGATGCTATTATGCTCTGAAACAAGATGTGCCCTGGGGCTGCCGTGGTGCCCCTTTGATGGTTCCTAAGTCCTGATCAAAGTTCCAGGGGCTCACCCTGGCCCACTCAGCTTGGAGTTCAGATCCCAAAGTCTCTCTCTTTTTCTTTCTGCCTGGACTAACACTGGGGCCATCAGAACCTAACCCAAGTCCAGGCTTCAGCCTGTTTGGCCTCGGCCCCTTCTTCTCTAGCTGAAGCCCCTCAGCTCAGGTCCGCTGATTTGGATCCTGGCTCTTTGGGCCTCAGTCTCACAGTGGGGGGTACCTACCTGGCACCCCGCTCATGGTCTCACCTGTATAGCCACTCCACTCCCAGTCCTCTGGCTATTCAGCAAACAAACAAACATATACCAGTACAACTGAAATATGCACAAGCTACTTTCACAAAGTTCACCTCCCACAAACTGAAATGCACAGCTCTAGAATTCGTGGTTCAGAGATGATGCCTTTTTATTAGACCAACTCAGAAGTTGCAAAAAAATTACCTTTCTTTGCAAGCTTTCGGGCACATGCACCCTTCTTCAGGCTGAGGGAAAATTTAAGATGGTAAAAGTCCCCATAGGCAGAAAATAAACTTAATTTTGCAGAGAGGAAGGCTTCATCCACCTTCAGCTTCCTCTGTGCAAAATGTAGTTTATTTTCTACCTACGGGGACTTTTACCACCTTTAATTTTCCCTCAGCCTGAAGAAGGTTGTGTGTGCCCGAAAGCTTGCAAAGAAAGGTAATTTTTTTGTGACGACTTAGTTGGTCTAATAAAAGGTATCATCTATGAACCACAAGTTCTAGAGTTTTGCATTTCTTTCTGTCTCAGACCAATGTGGCTACCAAACAGATCCCTCCTACCAACTATAACTCCCACAGCTACCTTTGTGGATAGCTTGGGTTTCCCTGGGCACTGCTCCCTGCAGTCAGCTCCCCTTGGGGAGCTCCTCTTCTTGCAGTCTGCAGGGCCTGGGCTTATATGCCTGGGAGCCCAGTCCCCTTTCCATCAGTGCCTTCCCCCCAGCTACTCACAGGGGTTTTACTCTCTTAAGGGTCAGCCTGCACTCCTGCTGCTGTGTCCTCTTAAAGTGACAAGAGCCTCCTGCCTCCCTGGTGCAGATTCCCTCTTCCTGGACTGGCTGCTTCAATCCCTGATCCCACCCCAAATGTCTCTCGCAGTATCTCTCTTTTTATGCCATCTGCCCAGTCCCCCATCTTCACATGAACTGCTTTGGCATGTGCTCTAGATGCAATGATTGGGATTTCCTCCCCCTCCATTGCATCCAAGTAACAGGGTTTGGGTCCCCTGTTACTTGCTCTCAACATTTATTTCTTCTTATAAATCCTTTTTCGGTAGTTTAATAACAACATTTAAGTCCTGTTCAGAACAGAGCTAGTCAGACATGAAGATTCACAGAAAGGATGAGGCTCAAAGGGGCATTTGTCTAGTGACTCAAAACACCTCAACAGAGGTATACCGGGGCAGTGCTTTGCCCTGGTAGCAGTGGCACATGGGGAGCAGCAGCAGCCAGGCTGCTAGCAGCAGGGGCAGCAGCCGAACTAGCAGTGTCACAGCTGCTATTTTAGCACGCGTGCCCCTCCCCCTCTCAACTCCGCTCCCAGGTTTGGTGTCCCAGTGCCCTCCCCCCTTAGTTACACTACTGTACACGAATGCCTATGTTCTAAATCGCAACCGTGACACTGAATTGCTGTGTAACCCTGGGTGACTCTTACCTCCTCTACACATCAGTTTCCCCATCTATAAATTGGCACATAAAATCTATGCGTGGAAAATAACACAAAATCTATCTATATGTAGCACCAGCGTTGACCAAGTTCAGGTAAAATGAAGATTTCTGTTGCACCATCCAAAGGGAGCCAGCAGTCCTCATGGTGCTGTGACCCAGCCACACAGTCTGCTGGGGGCTGCCAGCACAAAGGGGAGCCCAAGATGGCTACTGCCCCCCCATCCCTTGCCATTGATTGGTTGAGAGGGCTGACTGTCATGTGGTCCCCACCCAACTCCACCAATCAGCAGCAAGGGGCAGGACCACTGGGGCCCCTCAGCCAAAGGGGGGGGGGAACCGCAATCAGCCCACGAAGATGGAGGCTGGCCCCACGACCTCCCCACAAAATCAACTGGCTGCCTCATGGAGTTGGTAGACCCCTATCAATAAATACTAATAATGCCAAACCTTTCTATGAATTCTCCAAGCACACTGTCCTAGTTAGGAAGTCTCCTCATCTTATTGGACAGATGGAGAAATTAAGGCACAGAGAGAAGGACAATGACTTGCGGGAGGAGATCCAGCCAGTCCACAGCACAGCTAGGAATAGATGGCCCAAGTCCTGCCCTATTTCCAACCACTGGACTACACTTCTCCTCCCACTCCCTGACAGGAAGGGTTGAGAGGATTGTAAGATGCTTTAAAGTTTAGAAGAAGCCTGAGGAAATGATATGTGAAAGTTTGCCTACGTCTATACCAATCATACAGTTGGACAAATAAAGTATCTCACCTACAAGAATTCTTGCCTTTGAAGATTAAAAACTGCCAAGTAATGTTATAATTAGTATTACTATTGCTGTGATGATTGGCTGATTGGGTTTTTATTTATTTCAGAGGCTCCTGAGAAGGCAGGATCGCAAGGCATAAACTATTGCTTGGGCTACTGCAAGCTCTTCCAACTAAACCTACATCCAAAGCAAAAGTCTTTGAAATCTAGTCAGGGTGACCAAGATACAGCCTGCAGGCCAGATCCAGCCCACAGAGACATCTCATCAGGCCTGTAGAGCTCCCTCTGGGTCCAGAAATTTGGCAGTGGATGAGTAGTGACTGTGTTAATTGCCAAGGCCCCCCATATGCCAGATCAGGCCCCCAGAGCAGCCCTTACACTGAAGTGGGTCCATGGACCACCCCCATACCACTCATCTAGCTCTCTCCCTAAGAGAAGAAGAAATCAAATTACACTGGCAGAAACCAAAATAAAAAACTGGAAAGGCACAGATTCAACATGCCAGGACTCTAATGCTTCCCTCACCAGCCCCTCCACATCCATTTCAACACCTTCCCACATGCAGGCCTCCATGTTACAGCAGAGACTAAAGGAGGATTAATGCCTAACATGGCACTCCTGTTGTGTCTGTGTTTGTGGGTGATGCTCCATCACTGACACAGCCTGCTGTTTACAGTTCCAGCTTTATAGAGTCATATGGGGAGTAAATCCAAGTGATTTATTGTCTAAACACCTGATGACAGCCAGGTGCTCTTCTGCACTAAACAAAGACATGGAGCATGTCATTGCTCCTCTAATCAATCATCAAGTGCCACCAACTCACTCATGCCAACGGTGCTCTGTAGGAGGAGGTGGTGATGGCAGAGTAGGGTGTGATAGTTCTGGAAGAATTTTGAAAGTGAATGCTTTACTGAGTGCGCACTTAACTGCAGGGAATGGTCTGAGCTACAAAGCTCCAGAAGTTGGGGCCAGAATAGAGATGGGTCTAGACTGAGACTTCTCTTGGGTGCAAGGACACTCGGGTTTGGGGTTCCATTCTCAACTCACCTTTCTCAACAGCTTTCAATCAGCAAACTTTTGCTGCCAAATATCAGGATATGTCTACACTTAGAGAGCCCTTCCTGAGCCTGCACCTGGGGTACTGCTAGCATCACATTTTCAATGGACTATTTTCCTGATCATGGGTGTGGCCTAAAGGTCACATGAGGGTCTTAAGGAATTGAAGTCTGGCCTAGCCCCCTTCAGATGTTAGGCCTACTGGACAAACTTATACAACAAGATGGTAGTTTAGATGTTGCAATGATGCAAAGCCCTGGTGTCACAATGGAACATTTTGATGTGGGGATATAACAGCAGTTTTTGCGCATATTCCCGGGGACTTTCACATTTCAAAAGCCCAGTTTGTGAGATGCTGGGTAGCCTCCTCTCAATACTGAGTAGTGACACCCACTAGGGGGTCAAGTGGCAGATGCTCACCCAGCTCTGTGACTGTGGTCATTAGCCTTTTAATTCCTAGACAAGTTGCTACCTCACTTACATGTAGCAGTGTAAGCATGGTCTTTGTCAAGCTCCAGAGGAAGCCATCATTGCTTCCATAGGTCCGCAGGTCTTTTGGGTGCAATCTCAACACAAACATAGGCAAGAATGGCTCAGATAAGTCCTAGGAACCTGACAAAGCCTCATCCATTACTACAGCTGCCTCTCATGAAACATGCTACCTCTGCAGTACCTGGATTTGGCAGGGATAGGAAGTGGAAAAGTCAAGCTGACATTTCTTTCCCTGTCTATGTGGCCCAATTTGGAGCAGAGCCATGCAAGACTATTCTCAGAGGCACAGGGCCAAAGGCAAGCATGTTGCTCCAGAAGCATAGGTCTATGTATCAAGGAAGAGGGAAATGTGCCCCATCATTTTCTTGGTCTTTGCCTTTAGGGGAGGCCCAGTACCTGCTTTGCACTCAATCCCTCCCATCATACACAGAGAGAACCAAGACACAAAATGTGCCTGGCCTCTAGGCAAGAGGACAGCAGGCTCCTTTTGCCTATTTACCTCCCATCACACTATGACCAGGTCAGGCGCTAGTGAAAATAAGCAAAGACAAGTGAGGCTTTGAAGTCAAGCTCCATTTCCCAAGCTCCAAAGCCTGGAGAGAGCAGGAAAGGTAGGGTTGGGTGTAAGATGCCACTTCAGGTGTCGGGTAAAATGTCCAGCATGCTAATGTTTCAGCTAAGCCCACTCACCTTCCTGAATTCTCCCCAGTGTCACTGAATCACAACCTTGGGGGTTCAAAACGTCAAACCAAGAAATTTCCTAATCAAAGGTCTGCACTGTGTAAAAAAAAAGTTCAGGCAAGGATTGTCCTGTGTAAGTCTCAGCATTTTCCATCACACACTTGTTTCCTGCCTCCAGGCTCTGCTTGCAGCAAATAGAATCTTTGTCATCACTTGTAACTGAAGTGCCTTAATGTGGACATTGCCAAAGGAGAACAAACACCAAACACAATGCTATTTTGTAGAGTCACTTTTCGTAAGCACATAACAGCATGTAGCACTTCTGTGGTGCTTTCCACCCTGAGATCTCAAAACAACTAACTTAGCTGCCAGGATGAGTCTGAAAAGGGCATTCCCATGCACTTTAGACCCAGAATAATACTGATAGATTGGAAAGACTTCAGAGAAGACCAATAAATGATGAAGGAGCTGCAAGGACTGATTTATGAGATTAAATTTAAAGAGCTCAAGATATATGTATATAAAAGTCTGGCACAGACTAGGGGGGTATGGATTTTAGAAATATGTATAGTAATTAATCATGATTAATAAAATATAATTATTTTAATAATAATAAAGAGGCAACAAAATAAGAATAATTATCTAGAAGAGGGTACACAACAAGGAGAAAGTGAGGATCAGTCAGGAATGGGACAAGAACATAAAACAGAAATGGGATTAAAATAAGGCCATGAAAATCTAGGCTAAATATACTGAGATACATTCTGTAACAAAAAGATCTTTAGGAATAGCGGAAGAATCTCGTAAGGCAGGAAACTGAATAAAATGAACTCCATTCATTATGTATAAGCAGTTGGCTGTGATGGCTGCTGAGGCCAGCTGACAGAGGGAGACCATTACCCATTAACCAGTGGTTCTCAAACTTTTGGGGGTCACACAGAGTCCATTTAAGTTGGCTGTACTTTGTGTACTTCTAGGATTCTGTGTTACAGATAATGAAAAAGTAACATTGTCACCACAACCACACTGAAACCTCTCCAACAACCTAAGAGATTTCAAAAGACTCACTCATTTTTTCCTCCCTTTCCTCCATTTGCATTTCTTCTTTTCTTTCTTCTGGCACCCCACTCCTTCCTCTCACATCCCCTTGAAAAGTATGCTGCATCCTTCAGTCTGAAAACACTGAGCTGAGCCGGTGTATTCCCTGAGCATAGATGAGACCATAGGCTGGACATGTTAAGAGTGGAGAGCTGCCACTGCATTCGAGCCATAATTTCTCATAAGAATGCAGCAATGATCTATTACTCCTTCTGTCAGCATTTTTTGATCATTAGGCCAGACAGGCAAACAGACTCTGGCTGCAACATCACCCTCTTCTTTCAAGTCCCTCTTCACAATTATGGGAGGCTTTGTCACAATTCAACATTTTGAGCTTTTTGGAGTACTGGGGTGACACCACCTGTGAAATCACAGGCTGGGCCTATGGATCAGTGAAATAAAAATTCTCTCTCCAAAGGTCCATGACAAAGATCCATGGCTAGGAGGTGGCACATTTTTCACAGGTGGCCTGTAGGTGTTTGGGGGAAAAGTGCACCCCCAACCTGCTTGTGTGTGCAGTCTGTGCTCTGTCACACTTCACCACACCAGCTTCAGCTCAACAATATGATCACAAGTGCACATGCACTGCAGAACTGAGCAGAACACCACAATACTCAACCTTACTCTCCCCTTACACTGCCACGTTATATAATAATTTAATAACAATTATCATCTGAAAATTACAATTATGCCATACAGAGAGAGGGAGAGAATGCCAAGCTGATTACATACTCAAAATATCTCAGCTTGTCAGCAACACAAACAAGCTTCCATTACAGATTAACATTCAGGGCCAGATTCTGAACTAGGCTGTGTTGGCAAAGCTACATTTAAATCAATGGTGCTGCAATGATTTACTCAGCTGAGAAGCTAGCTCTTTGACTTTAAAACAATCAGGTCACCACCACCATACACACTGTTTAGCAAGCTATATACAAGCACAACGTATGGACACATCCATACTTGTTTCAAAAAGATCAAGCTCCTCCCACAAAAACCTTACACTTCAATCAGGAACTTCAATCAGTCCCCAGACTTAATTATCTTGGAATTGTTGTGGCACATGATGCTAAGGTCAAGGAGAAAATTTCAAATACAATTGTCACAGCCAGAGCAGTGTCTGGAAAGCTCTGAGACCAGCTTTGGAAGCAGAGAGTTATCACACTCCAAATCAAACTGACAGTCCACAAAGCGGTTATCTTTCTCTCCCTGCTTTATACTCCCGAAACATGGACAACATATACTTGCTTTACACAAAAGTCAGATCCCTTTCATCTGGTCTGTCTGAAAATTATGACAGAAAGGCCCAGACCATATCTGGACTATGGAAAGTGCAACAGGCAGAGATGACCACCATTTATGCCATGATCATCACAGCACAGCTGTGATGGTCCCAGCCACATGCTGAGGATGTCAGACAACCACTTACCAATGAAGCTTCAACTGCAAGATGGTGTCTGGCAAACAGGACAGCAGTTGACCTCACATGCCATCAAGACTGCCTGAAGGCTCAACTCAAAACGTGCAATGCTGACTCCTAGAACTGGAAGTAACTCACATAGGACAACATGATGCTGGCTAACCTATTCAGTTACAGCCCTTTTTGTGCTCTGGTGGATTCAAGATAGAGCTGAAGCAGCTGAGGAAAAATGTTCATGTGACCCATGCTATTTGATACTATGAAAAACTGTATTTTGAGGATGAACACTGGACAAGGAGTGTTGCACATTCATAATGGGTTATATAAGAATATAACAAACCAACAGATTGGGGTTAAGGATGAGTATTGCAGTATGATATTCAGCTACTTGATGTGAACAGAAAGGGTGAGAGGATTGTTGAAGTGTACCTGAACATGTTAGGAAGCACACTGGTGTGTGAATAGTTAGTATCATGACAGGTTTGTGTGCTAATGCCTGTGGACCAGTGTTGGGTTGGTTATGAACGCTGCTTTAATACACTGGCATTATATCCATGCTTTTTGGTGTTTCTGTTCTTGTGAAGCAATATACTTCAGCAGCCTTCACTATAAGCTATCAACATTTTTTTGTGGAGGAATATACATGCCTATGTATAAATATCCTTCCCTGGGTGGGAACGCCTGTGTTTATTCTAGAGACTCTGTGAACTTTAACTCCTGGTAGGTCTACCCAAACTGGGCAGGATAAAAGGGAAAGAATCACAAGAAAAGCAGAATGCTGGTTTTCCATGTTGGGAGTTGGGAAACTGGTCAACACCACTTCCCCAAGAATGAAATTGGGACACAACATCCTGGGGACTTATTTTTGGAACTGCAGCTATGCTCATGTACACACCTGTCTGCTTGAAGTGTACTAGCAGGTGCTATTCAGAGTGCTAATAACTGTGGGTGCAGTTTTGTACTCACATCTCATTAGCAGTGCAATGGAGGCTGTGCTTGAGAATTTAGGTCTAATGTAAAAAACACAGCCTACTTCATAGTACTCTCATTAAAGTTAAATACCTTCCTTCCTTGCCCAGAGCATCCCTTGAAGGGCAGGAGAGTCTCTAGCCTCTGTGAGTAATGGGGATGCAGGAGTTCACTGACCCCAGTCCCACTCCCCACCCCCTTTTCCAGGCAGTGCTGCTGTCATGTTCAGCTCATGCATTGTGGTTTCCAGGCAAATTTCCACTTGGTGCTCAGAGAGCTGAAACCTTTAGATTAATCCAAGATCTGTCAGCCTCCATCATTTTCAAGCAGGACTCTGAGCTGCAGGGGACTCAGTTACTTTCTTCAACACTGAGCAGCCTGAAGCCTCTCGCCTTTGCTCTCACTCCCTTGGTGAGTGGACAGCTCTGTTCCTTCCCCTCCCCATCCCAAGATGACCCTGGATATTCAGCTACTCTGGACTGTCTCAGAACTGAGCTCTTAATTTGTCTGCTCAACTCAGTAAATCTCAGCTTGATCTCTGAAGTTCACATGAGCTACTAGCCAAATACCTCCATCACCCCTTTGCCCCCTTATACATGTTGACACCACCCCCAGAATATCTGTTCCTCTCTCATGCAGCTGTGACCCATTCTGAGGTTTGCTACAGAAGTGAAAATCAGCCATTGACCCTACCATTGGTGAAGCCCCATGGCTATTTCAGCTCCAGGGAAGTTTCCTTCCCCACCCTAACAAAACTACCTGCGCCCTTGATCTACAGCAGGGGTTGTACTTGAGAAGGCCCTAGGGGGTACACACAGGTGGGCGGGCAGGGATGGAGCACCGCCACACACCATCCTGTGCTGCCACACAGGCACTGCCCGCCCAACCAGACGTGGGAGGCAGGGGAAGCTCACATGTGGCAGCTGCCGCAGCTCTGCATTCAACCGTGCACCCCCCTGCCCTTCCCCCCACTCCACATCTGGCTGCCGGGGGTACACTACTCTAAAAGGTCAAAAACCCCTGTTCTAGAGGGATGGTTAAAGCACCTCAGCTAGGAAATTTGCATTTCTCTCACCTGTTCCTCTCTGTATGCTGCATTCTCAGCTGGTCTATGCACCATGAATTGGTACTTACCTAGGGCCACTGGTTCAAGAAATTTGTACAGCTTCCTAAGACACCATCAGGATTTTGAACACATCTTCCCCAAATAGTAGCTTCTGGGGAGTTTTCAGACCCAACCCAACACCAGTGGGACCACTGCAGGCTGCAGCTCAGACCCTATGAAGCAAGCAATAGGATTTTTATTTTTTACCATTAACCCTCTAGCCACATGTTCAGCACCATACAAAACACAGGGCAGGACATAGTCCCTGCACCCCTCCCCCCAACACACACACAAAATGTCTCTGTTTATTGGCCACATCCTCAGCTCAGGGCTTTTTCTAAGCAGCTAGGATAGGCTGCATGATCTGGAGCGGGGAGAGGAGGGGCAATACCTGTTTCACAGCTGGTCACAGGCTAGACCAGAACCCACTCCAGGAGGGTGAGGGCTGCAGTGGCCACAGCTGACAGCGCTCTCCCTCTGCATAGACTGGCTAGTGGAGCTACACAGCCCTACTTTCACCAGGCCCACACGTACTCAGGCCCAGCTTCTGACCTGAAACCATCCCACTTCCTGGGATGCAGAGAGGGGGAAACGCTGTAACAGGACTATGCAACAGCATGCTGAAGGGTCATAGATCCAGCCCAGCCTGCAGGGGTCCTCTGGCTGGGCTAAGGGTAGTCACAGATGTGGCAGTCCTAACCATAAGTCCCAAGTGTCAGCAGGAAGTTAAACAAAGGGATAACAATCCTGCTGAGAACCATGGAGGTGGATGAGGAGGATAAACCACAAGAAGCAAAAATGTCCATCCCTCAGGACAGGATCCTTACAGGACCCCAAGCCAGCAAGGTAACCATGCAAACAGCCCCTACCTCAGAGACTGCCCTCTTCTTCTGACTGCCTTGGAGCCCTTCCTTTCACACAGGCATTGAGGGGATGGGCAGCCTTGATTAGCCTCTCATGTACTGGGAACTAGGTCATGCCTCCACTGCCTATCACAGCTAGGACTGAAATAATGACTGCAGGGCAAGGGGCTTGGGATTCTGCATTTAACATCCCAGAGACACAGCCCCGCCACAGCAAAGTTAGCAAGACCTCGTTAGACCCTTCAGTCCACTTGTGATGTGAGGAGGCCTCATCCTAAACCAGCACTCACTAGGGAAGAGAGGCATGACCATGAATTAGGGAGTACACCAAGCAGAAATGGGTCAACAGGAAGGCATGTAACCCACACACACATTTTCTATCAAGAAAATAAAGAGCAAGGGCCCCAAAAAATAACCAGAAACACCCAAGTTCAAGGCCTTGCTGTGACACCCTTCTTCTCCATCTGTTCTATTCTTGCCCTTCCCTGTTCTGCTGCTACCCATGCTTCAGTTTCCCCATCTGCAGCATGGGGGGTAAGGATACATTACTACCTGAATAAACAGGGGGAACTGGTGCTGAGAAGGCTCTATTAGTTCCTTGTCTGTAAGGTCAGAGAGTGCTAAGTGTGTTCTATTTTACTTATTTATGAAGGCCTCATAAAAGGGAATCATCTTGCACCAGGCAGGGTTGTGCTCTGTCACCACGGCTGCAGCTGCTGCTTAGTGTCCGAGGAGTACAACCATGATCTGCACAGCCCCAAGCCACAGAGCCTCCCTCCTGAGCTGTTCAAACAGCCTCAGCCCCCACCTCCCGTCTGAGATTTGTCTCTCCTCCCCCGCCTGCATGTGGTTCCAAGTCAGCAAGAGGCAGCAGGCACACCCCTGCCAAGGGCTGCTGGGATCCTGCTTTCCCCATCCCCATTGAACAGAGACAGGAGAGCTCCTTGAGGTGCCACTTGCATTGCTTAAGCAATTATCCTTTCTATAAATACTTCCTCCTCATGCGTGGAAAGGGGAAAGACTCCAGTATCAGCATTGAGTGCTGTGAAAAGAATTTAACCCTTCAGCACGCAACATATAAATCCCATTATCCCAACTCCCCAGCCAGCCCTCCCTCCAGCCTATGCTCCCTTCCGAGAGGCAGCTGAATCAATGTTTGACTTGTACAAACAGGCGCCCGGCTGCAATTTGGAAGGGATTCAGATGGGGATTACGGCGAGGCAGTGGATAAAAATCTATTACACGGCAGTATTTATTCTAGATCCCTGTGGCGCTTGATGTGAACTCCAGCAGCATGCTCCATTCTCATTCAAACACAAAGGCAGTGGGGAGTCACAGATGCCCCTTCCAGGAGGGGGAGCTGAAGAGCTGGGGTCAGGATTTGGATCCAATTCACATTTCTGGGGGACACCCTTTAGGGCACAAGGAAGAGAGGGGTAATTTAAGATGAATAGGATATTGGTGAAAGATGCCGTTTTGACAGCCCTGGAAACTATGGACCCGTCTGTGCACAGTGCTGGTTCTACCAGTGTCCACACAAAGTCACTCACGCAAAGTAGCTGCAATGGGGCACTGGTCACTTTTGTAGGATAATCTGGATTTAGGCGGGGGCGGGAGGGGGCGAGTGAAATCAAACCTGGCCTTTCTTTCTCTGCTTCTCTACAGGCTTGCACAACCCTGCAAGCCTCAGTGGAGGTTACTCTCAACTCATATAGCCCCAGACAATCAGGGCAGCCCAGTCACATATACCCAAATTCTTGCTCTCTGTTCTGGAACTGAGGGAACAGTTTATGGTGGTGGTGGTGTTAGTTTCTGAGATAAGGTCAGCTATGTACTAGGAAACAAACTGACAACCACCAACTCATTTTACACACCAAATAGCCATCAAATGCCAGGCCTAATGGATGGGAATGTTCCCTTCCCCTGCCTTTCTGAAGCATCTGGCTCCCTCCAACCCCAACATCCTTTCACATTCCCACAGTGATGCTGGAAGCTGTTCTGTTTTCAGTCCTTAATATCATAAATACTAAGACGAGCTGGATAGTGTGGGTGTGCATCACTGCCCTCTACTGAACCGAATCAGAACTGCCCAGCTCTGTGTCATAGACACCATGCTTTCCACAACTACGGGAGGGTCTCCTCTGGCTCCAGTGGGAGGTGCATGCACTTAGATCTGAGAACTATCCCAGCTGCTATGACTTCTGAGTGACTGCACTGAGCATCTTAGTGACAGCTGTGAGGTCCTGCATGGCTATTATTCAAAGAGCCCTGGTCTGTGCTCCTCAATGCCAGCTAACTCCAAATCAGTGTAGGGGGGGGAAGGTCTTGCTTCAGATGACATTGCACATAGATGGTTATTTTTGGTTCCAAATGCTGCTGCCACCACTGTTCCTCCTCTGGCCTGATGGTGACTGAGACGGGAGAAAGCCCCACTCTGTCTGTATCCCTGGCTCACGTCACAGACAGATGGAGTATGAGGAGTGGCGGGAGCCACACTGCAAGACATGGCTGACTTAATATGCAGTGACAGGCCTATCTACCAGTGAAAGGAGTCAGAGAAGCCTCTGATTTCAAAAAAGAAATGGGGGTGGATTTCATCTATGGCTCACTTTTTCCTGCCTCACACCAGCAGATTTTCACCCACCCTGGGCATATCAGATGTCAAGGTAGGAAGAGAGACATCCTAATGTCATGGCTTGAGCTCTCTCTCCGTGGGGTGATGCTCTGGGAGTGAAGTCAGGACAGCTAAGGTCCTAATGACTTGCCATTCCCAGCAGGGCAGCTTTTGACAGAACAGCAGTCTCAGAAAGACCATGTAACATGGGGGCACAAAGATGGCAGACACACAAGTGAACTGGCTGGAAGGTTTTGATCCAGGTCCAAACCACCCCAAAGATGCGAAGTGGTGGGTACTCTGGCCTATGCCTGACCCCCAGACCCAAATCCCAGAGTAGCCAAGTCCCCAAGTACTGTATGTCACTCCCTCTGAGACCTATTCAGCTAGATGAATCCATCCCTTAGTGTGACAGGAGCCCCTAGTCCAAATAGTTAAAATATTGCAACCTGCATCTGTATCAGCACATGGCAGCGGTGCTTTCTAGCAGGAAGTGCTGTGGAATCCAGACTCCTAGGTTCTATTCTGAGCTTGGCCTCAGCTGTAGAGTCACTCCATCTCTTCCCTGGGCAACACAACACATGACTGTTAGAGAGATAGTCTTGTGGTTAATGCGTAGGACTGGGATTCTGGGTCCTTTGCTTGCCTCTGTTATGAGGCCTTTGTGCCTCAGTTTCCCCTATCTGTAAAACAGCAGAAAACCTGATCACCAGAGAGGTCAGGAAACTTAATTAATGGAAAGTTTGTAACACACTTGAAGATCTCCAGACAGAAGCCTGAGAAGTGCAAAGTACAATTGCTTGTATTACAAGTCTTCCCCAAGGCGCACGTGGTATTAATGAGAACTAGCCTGAGAGGAACCTGGGAAAGGAACATCACATCCTGCATGTGCTCGGTCCCTTATCCCTTTCCTTCCAGATAGTTTCCATTCCTGCCTCTTCACTTTTCCACAAAAGTCCCTTGTTCCTCCTCACTCACTTTGCCCCTACCCCACCACTTCCTCCAAGTTCATAGATTTATAGATGTTAGGGTCAGAAGAGACCTCAATAGATCATCGAGTCCAACCCCCTGCATAGGCAGGAAAGAGTGCTGGGTTCAGATGACCCCAGCCAGATGCCCATCTAACCTCCTCTTGAAGACCCCCAGGGTAGGGAAGAGCACCACCTCCCTTGGGAGCCCGTTCCAGACCTTGGACACTCAAACTATGAAGAAGTTCCTCCTAGTGTCTAGTCTAAAGCTGCTCTCTGCTAGCTTATGGCCATTATTTCTTGTAACCCCAAGGGGCGCCTTGGTGAGTAGAGCCTCACCAATTCTCCTCTGTGCCCCCATGATGAATTTATAGGTAGCCACAAGGTCACCTCTCAACCTTCTCTTGAAGACGCTGAAGAGGTCCAGGTGCCCTAGTCTCTCCTCGTAGGACTTGGCCTGCAAGCCCTTAACCATACGAGTGGCCCTTCTCTGGACCCCCTCCAGGTTACCCACATCCCTCTTGAAGTGTGGCACCCAAAACTGCATGCAGTATTCCAACTGCGGTCTGACCAGCACCCAATAGAGGGGAAGTATCACCTCCTTGGCTCTGTTTGTCATGCATCTGCTGATGCACGATAAAGTGCAGTTAGCTTTCCTGATGACTTCATCACACTGATGACTCATGTTCATCTTGGAGTCCACTAGGACTCCAAGATCCCTTTCGGCCTCCGTGTTACTGAGCAGGTCATTTCCTAGGCAGTAGATATGCTGGACATTTTTCCTCCCTAGGTGCAGCACTTTGCATTTCTCTTTGTTAAATTGCATTCTATTGTTTTCTGCCCATATGTCCAACCTGTCCAGATCTGCCTGTAGTTGTTCCCTGCCCTCCGGTGTGTCCACTTCTCCCCACAGCTTTGTATCATCCGCACACTTGGACAGAGTACACTTCACTCCCTCGTCCAAGTCACTGATGAAGACATTGAAGAGTATCGGTCCAAAGACCGAGCGCTGCAGGACCCCACTGCCCACGTCCTTCCAGGTCGATACCAACCCATCCACCACCACTCTCTGTGTACAACCCTCTAGCCAATTTGCCACCCACCGGACTGTGTAATCATCCAAGTCACAGCCTCTTAACTTGTTCACCAGTATGGGGTGGCATACCATATCGAAGGCCTTCCTGAAGTCTAAGTAAACAATATCTACCCCTACTCCTGCATCCAGGTGTTTTGTAACCCGGTCATAAAAAGAGACTAGATTAGTCAGGCATGATCTACCAGCTACGAACCCGTGCTGGTTTCCCCTCAGCATAATTTTTCCTGCTGGGCTCTCACATATATGAGCCTTAATAATCTTTTCAAAGACTTTACCAAGGATGAAGGCGAGACTGACTGGCCTGTAGTTGCCTGGATCCTCCTTTCTCCCCTTCTTGAAAATAGGGACCACATTGGCCCTTTTCCAGTCCTCCAGGACCTGGCCCATGCACCACAAGTGCTCAAATATTCTAAAGTTGAGAGAGGATGTTTTTTTAATGCAGAAGCAATAAGGGGTCACAGTTAGGCTATGGCTGGAACCTGACCTAAGAATTTCTTGATTTTATACATTTTTAGTTCTCTTCTGCAACACTGAATTAAATTTAGCCCTGGCAGGATTGGGGGATACAGTCCTAGGCTCCACTCTGCCTCCTGGAATGCTTCTGGGGCCAACAGGATCATCATTAGCTGTACATGCATTTGGGCTTATCTCCCTTTGGGGGACCTCACACTTTTCTGAGTAAGCCAGATTCTCTCTTGTACAAGCAGAATGTCCATGAGGGGCACACATCTACAAAGTAACTTATGTCTAATGAACTGACTTTGTTAGCTCTTTCTTGGGAATGCATTAACAGCTACACCTGCGCTTAACAGAATTGGTTTTGTTTTTTCAGAAAAAGCCCAGAAAACAGGTTTCCATGAACTCTTGGTTTGTCCCACCCCAAGGAGAAGGGAGTAGCAATGGCCCAAGGTACTAGATGGGCAGAGAGACCAAGGACTGGTTCCCCCCTCAGGACAGAACCAACTCAATCCAGGTTGCTTTTCTTCTCAGCTCCAGCCAGTTTACCACCAAGGGCCAGTGGGATGCTGATGCTTCCTCTCAAATGCCATGAGCCTGGCCTCATCTTCTGCTGCCAGCTACGCTTGTACAAAGTGGCTGCAAGATGCCACCTGCACGAGTAAATAACAACACAGGCGCACAGCAGGTGAGAGCCAAGCCCGGAGCCTGTAGGTGCTTTCAGAGCATGAGTGGGAGGGAGAGGCCACACTATGGTTCAAAGCAGCATGAGACCCAGAGGGCCATGTCTTGTTCTGCTGAGCTGCTCTGTCAAAGGGCCTGCCCGCCTGGCTCTCACCTTCTCTTCACTCTGCTCCGCTGCTTCACAGCACAGGCGCAGGTCCAGTACACACAGCAGGTTGCCTTTATGAGACAGGTGCAGGCTTCTTTCAGGGCAATGTCCTCTCATACTGCATCTTGCAGCCCATTTGAGCTCTCCCCTCCAGCTCCCCACCAGCATCTAGACACCACAAAATGCAAGATGTTGCCCCTGAGCTAACCGTTCCTCCCAGGAGATATCTCTGCCTTGAATGCTCAGCCTCTTAGGTTTAAGGCACTGAATGTGTCATGTCCTGGGGAATTCTTACGAATGTCTCCCCAGCTCTCTTCCTGTCCCTTCTCCCCCAGCCTCCCTCAAAAGAAAGAATTCCCTTGGCTGCAGAAACCTGGACTCTACCCATCAGGAGCCACACACCCACGAGAGCTAAGCTTTGCGTCTTCAGGATGGCCAGCATTGAGGGACCCAGAACTGCAGCTGGAATCCTTATCCCCACATACATCAGCCTTCCTTGGATTCCCAATAACATCAATGGTGGGGAAATCCAGGTTCCAGTCCAGGAAGGGAAGGCAGGGAGGGCCAAGCTAAGAGAAAGGCAATGGGAGCAACACGTTGGGAAGAATTTGAGAGGCAGACAGTAGCTGGGAGGACAAGAACCAATGACAGGAGTGGGGCAGGCAGGCAGGCAAGCAGTACACCTTTCTGCGCACAGACTGTCTAGTTGTTATGCATGTTATTTACTTGTACAATGCCAGGCACAATGTGACCCTGATCCATCACTGGCCCTTCAACAATAGCAATAATAATAGGAGGGGAAGGTGTGGCAGGAACATCAGGGGAGGGTGAGGCAACCAGGCATGTTGGGTAGTGTGATAAAATTCCTTGCTCCTTAGTCCTCCTGTGTGTGCACATCTCCTGCTGTGCACATCTCTGGGCTCTCATTAGCTGAGGTGTAAGCAGCCATCCAGAGGAAATGTTGATGGATGGAGCAGGTTGAGAAGCTTCCACTGAAGCCAGAGCTGAGTATCTCTATCAGTCCCAGCTTTTACAGCAGAGTCAAAGCAAGGTCCAACTCTTCCCCAGTTTTGAGCCTTGCCTACCCAGCATGGATTGGATGGGCCCATCCTGAATCTGGTCACTGTAGAGTCTTACAGGAGCTTTAGAGGAAAAGGATGTAGTCTATCCAGTGACTGCTGACCCATCCCTCTCTCTCCTGTTCAAAGCTGACCAAGAAAGAAAGGATGAGCCAGATGGAAGGTAGGTGCAGCCAGCAAGTACACTACATGTGACCCAGCTCCATCAGGAGGGCACGTTCTCATCCCTACCTGTACTCCAGAGTTAGTACCTGGAGCTGGGCTTTCTGGTGGTCCTGAAGGAGGATCACCCCAACAGGCATGATCCTGTTTGAGGAAGGGCTGTATGAAGGGGAATATCCACCTCTCCATGCATGAGAGGAAGTGGCAGTGGAAATGGTCTCCAGCCATGCGCTGGATGGCAGTGTACAGAACATTAGCCAGAGACTCAGCAATATCAACTTTGAAGCTACTTGCCTACTGGCACCAAGCCTGAGCACAGTGGGTGTAAGCTGCACCCTGCAAGAGCTTCCCATGATGGAGGAGGAAGAGGAGGGAGTGAAAGGGGAAGGTGAGCGTGGAAGAGGAATAAGGAACTGTGGGAGGGAATGAGACAGAGGTAATGAGCAAGTGGGAAAGAGAGCGAGGAGGAGTGAGAGGGAGTAAGAACGGGAAGACAGCGTGACAGGAAGAGGGATGGAAAAGGACAAAGTGAGGGAGAGGGAAGGTGGGTGCACATACTAAGTACTTTGATGGTACCATATGGTACATGAGCCTTGCACTGCAGCTGGCAAGCAGAGTTAAACCCTACTACAGAGAGACATCCAGCTAAGATGCCTCCCTTGCCAGGCTGGCAGCATCTCTCTCAAGCAATGGGGCCTCTGGGCAGAAGCACAGAGCCCCACTGTTCCCCTTGGAAACAGTAAACAGGGTCAGCATGGAGGAATCACCCACAATTAGTGTGGGTCAGTCAGCTGCAAGGAGGCCTTTTGCTCCAATATGTCTGTGGACAAGATTCCCAGCTCCTGGGTTCTGTTCCAGGCTGTCACTGCAGTTCTCCTCTCTGTGGCCAGCGGTAATAAGGAGCTGAAGTGCACCCTGACAAGGTGCATGTGGGTGTGTCAGCTTGCCAGACCTACTGCCTTTAGCATGCTGTAAGTCCTCAAAGGAGAAGCAACAGGGAAGGACTGAGCTTGTGCCTGAATCCAAACCCGCAGTACAGCTCCCTCTTTAACCTTTTCACTTCACCTGGTCAGTTACTACCTGTGCTCACTCATGCACCCAGCCTGCACTGCTCCCTCCAAAGCACACAAAGACTGCAAGGTTCCAGTGCTGCTGACTTCTTCTTGGGCCGTCTTTGCACAGGAACAGGGATTTGCCATATCTGCCATGAGAGGGTGGCACATAGGGGCCATGCTGGGGATACCCTATGTCAGCCTAATTCACTCTAGTACAGGCTCAATACTGTTCCCCACTCTTCCCAATGGCTTTATTGCTCTCTGCTACTGGGGCAATGCCCAGCCACAAGTAACATTTTCAAATATAAAATAGAGCTAGGGCCACAGGCCCCACAGTAAGCTCCAGTGTCAAAGTTTGTAGTCAAACACAGTTTTTATTATGTGTTCAGACACCTCGTAAACAGAGTGATGAACTGTGCTATTGTTTTCCACATCTCCCTACTTGACTGAAAGGGCCTGGGCCTAATCAGGGCACATTTCAGCCTGGAAGGTGGCTGAAAGGCAAAGTTGTCAACCACAGAGATGACTGTCATGGTTACACAGGATCAGATTCCTTTCTAACGCATGCTAAGGTAACACTAGTGATTTCAGGAGGGCTGCTTTCAATTTCTAATCATCTCAGCTACAGGAGAACTACCCCCCCGCCCCCCGGTTCCCACTTGGCCCAGTGTCTCGGGGAATGCTCATCTGAGTTTTGTCAGGGCAGTTCTATGCCCAGTGAGTATCATGACTGTAGGGCTGGGCCTAAAATCACTTTCCAAGGGGAAACACTGCAAAAGGATGACACTTGGGGATGTAGTTTGCTGATTTTAGTCTCATCTCCTTGGACCACAAATTCACATCATTCCTTCCTTTCCTATAATGCCACAAAACTGCTGGGCCCTTTACAAGCATCAAATGAATCAGGTCCATGCTCTAAAATTTGTTACCTAAGGCCCTATAGCAGGTTGCTGCCTCAGGGCCTTTTCAACCAGACTCACTTCCTGAACATCTCTCAGCAAACTTCAACAACATACAGTCTTTTAAACCAGTTGGTCTTAGCTCCCTGGGGCATCCCTTCACTTGCCCTGGTAATACACACCTTTCTTTAACAAATAAAGCAAGTAAGCAAAAAATCCCTTATTGTCCTGGATACTGGGAGGGGTCCACTGTGGCTCCAGACTTCCCACAGTGGGCTTGCCCTCTTCCTAGTCCAGATATATCCCATCTCAGGTACTCCTCCATACTTCCCTCTGGATCTGCCTGCTGGGGTTTTTGATCCCCACTCCCACTTTAGCCTTCACACAGCTGCAGCCCCTCATCCAGGCTGGCTGCCTCCTCTGAAGGGAACAGGTCCACCTTGCTACAGGCCCCTATCCTGCATCCATCTCCAGAGAGCTATGTGTGGGATTAGAAACTTCATAAAAGAACAAAAAAGGGACAAAAGGAGAGCTGCAAACCTGGGAGTGAGTGGCAGAGGTGACATTCATCATGCAGTTCACTGAAGCCCCAATTAGTCTATGTTTTCCCTTTCATTTTTCCATCCCATGTTCCGCTCAACCCTCATCCATTCATAGGCTGTGTGTCATGGCATAGAGACAAGCGAGTTTGTCCCACTGAAAGAAGAAAGAAAGGTAAAAGCCACAACATGAAATGAAAATGTCTTTTCAGGCATCACTTTAGCACCGCCCAGTGTGATGCTGGAATATAGCTTCGAATTAATGGAATAGAACGATTTTTTTTCATACTAAAAATGTATATATTACTGTTGAGTTGCTTCATTTCCTTCCTAAATGGGTGGGGCAGAATTCTCACTGATGGGATTTACAGAAAAATATATATCTCAAATATGCTATATTTAGTAGCTTCTGCATTTTGTCACATTTACTTGCTAAGAATACCTAAATGCACTTCTTTTAATGTAGGGGGAAAATCAGCATTTCTACTTTTTATCATCCAATTATCCTGCTGCCGAGAGAAGTTGAAAATTGCAATTTGTGATTCCTTAACAGTCATCTACCAAGTGCAAAGCTCTTAAGTTTCTGTGTCTGCTGAGGAAAGCGTATAACCCAGTCAACCAGATGGAATTAAATACACAGAAGGGAATGCGCTTCAGCACAGGGGGCACAGGCTGAGGTTCACAAAGGGTGGATGATGCTGGTTATGCCAATGCCCAACTTTTAGGTGCCCGGGCTCCCAGGAAGGCACTCTCAAACCCTGAATCAGGCCCCTACACTCCATATGCAAAGCAACGAGTCCCTAAAATAGGATTCCCCTAATCTCAGCTAAAACTGGGATTCCCAGAAGTTAGCAGCTGACTAAGTGCATATCAAAAAACAACAGTATCTGAAGCCTGCTTCTCTCCCAGGGTCAGGCTCCTCCCAGTAGCCCTGAGTGAGGTACCTACCCTTCACTGGAATTCACAGCCTGAAACTTTCCCCTGCATTTAGATGCCTCAGGCATCCCTTTAGGTACAGAACCAGCTCACACTTCTTTCAAAGCACAGCTGGAGGAGGTGGTGCTCACCTTTCATGCAATCAGCTGCTGATTAGAAAATTTCCACAGGAAGGGGTGTGACCTGAGTTCTGGGCTGCTTTGAGCCTGAGGATGTTCAGACCAATGTAAGAGTGCCCTAACTTCTCCACCCTCTTTAATCAAGGATGCAAGATACATGGCACCAGAGAGAGAGAAGAGAGCATATGATTCTATAGGTCAGTGATCAGGGCTTTGGTCTGGAGGAAGGGAGTCCTGGGTTCTGACTCCTGCTCCCAAGGTGGCTTATGCATTTTGCATTAAGTAGACATTGGATGGATAAAATATATCAGCCATACTGGGAGCAGGGGTTAGAACCAAAACCCCTGGGCAAAAGCCCTCACCACCAGCTCCCTCTTACTTTGTTTCTTTTGCATTCATGGCTACATTAGAGGCAGATCTGGCCAGTCCTGCACCCAACACCCTGCACTTTCCCTAAAGTGGCTCCAACTCTGGCTCTGACTCAGAGAGGCTAGGGTAGCAGTGGTGCAGGAGCAGCAGCCAGTGGTTCATTGCTACCAGGGGAGATGTGACTTCCCTTGTTGTTGCTGCTGACATGCATGTTGAGTAGCTGAAAAAACTCCAATTTTTGACAGCAAAAAAGGAGGCAACATCTCTCACAAGAACAGCAAACCATTGGCTACTGCTCCTGTGCTGCTGTTGCCACTGCTGCTCTGCCCTTCTTGCTGTCAGAACTGGGATCTGCAAGTTCTGGTTGTGGGGGGATGGGAGACAGGAGGGTGAAGCACTCCCCTAGCTCTAATCTGGAGCCCTCCCTCCCTCTTAAGCAGCACCCAGGTCTCATGCCCCACTGACCCACCCATTATTATGCCACTGGACTGCCTAATGGCCCTCCTCACCAAGTTAGTGAGCCTGCCTGCAAAGATGCTCTTCCCTCTCTTCATCAGGTGGATCCCATCTCTTCCTAGAAAGTCTTCTCCTTGGGACAACATCTCATGCCAAAGCTCAGGTGGCAACACCATCTGAGCAACCATGCAATGATCTGCAGGATGCATCTACTCCTGCCCAGGCCTTTCCTGTTGACTGAAAGAATTGAGAATACCTGAGCCCCTGTCCCCTTCACCTCTGCACCTAGAGCCCTATAGTCACTTTTGATTTGCTCAGGGTTGCCCCTGACAGCATCCTTGGTGCCAATGTGGATGAGCAGCATGGGGTAATGGTCAGAGGGCCGGATGAGTCTCAATAATCTTTCCGTGACATCTCAGATCTGGGCTCCACGCAAGCAGCAGACCTCCCAAGGCAACAGGTCAGGCCTGCAGATAGATGCCTGTGTCCCACTCAGAAGGGAGTCTCCAATCACCACTTCCCATTGCTTCCTCTTGGTAGCAGTGGTCTCAGTCCTCCCTGCCTTGGGGAGGTTTGGCCTGGCCTGTTCCACCAATGGAACGTGTTCCTCCTCTTCTGTTGCTAGGCTTTCATATCTGATCTCCAGGGAAACAGCTGCAGGTGGAGATAAAGATTTCTGCTTGCTGCTAGAGGTCACATGCTTCCAGCTTCATGGGAGTCCATGTCCTCTTCCTTCTCTAGCACTGCCTCTGGCAGTCCTTCCTCTGCAGTCCTAAAGGTCTCCTCCAGTATAGATTTGATAAAGCCCTCATGGCAGAAGATGCTTTGGAGTCTCACCACCTCCTTAGAAACGTTACTAAGAGTGCAAGAATGAAACATCCTGATGCACAGGAAGACTGACAAGTAGAGCAGAAGACCAGCTTGGATTAGCAGTTAACTCTCCAGTGAGTTAAAACATGTTAAGAAAGCTTACAAGTGGAAACTTGAACAAACGACTAGGGAGGAGTATAAAAGTATTGCTCAGACATGCAGGGATGAAATCAAGAAGGCCAAAGTGCAGCTGGAGTTGCAGCTAGCAAGGGACATGAAGGGTAACAAGAAGGCTTTCTCCAAGTATGTTAGCAACAAGAGGAAGATCAGGGAAAGTGTGTGTTCCTTACTGAATGGGGGAGGCAGCCTAGTGACAGGTGATGCAGAAAAGGCTGAAGTACTCAATGCCTTTTTCACTACAATCTTCTCAGGCAAGGCCAGCTTCCAAATTACTGTACTTAGCATCACAATTTAGGGAGGAGGTGAGCAGCCAGGAGTGGTGAAAGAACAGGTTAGGTACTATTTCAAAAAGCTAAACATGTGCAAGACCATGGGACCAGTTGCAATGCATTTGAGGGTGCTGAGGGAGTTGGCTGATGTGATTGCAGAGTTGTTGGCCATTATCTTTGAAAACTTGTGGCAGTTGGGGGAGGTCCCAAACAATTGGAAAAGGGCAGCTATAGTGTCCATCTTTAAGAAAGGCAAGACGACAAATCCAGGATGTTACAGACCAGTCAGCCTCACCCCAGTCCCCAGAAAAATCATGGAGCAGGTCTTCAAAGAATCCATTTGTAAGCACTTGGAGCAGAAGATGGTGATTAGGAACAATCAGCATGGATTTACCAAGGGCAAGTCATGCCTGACCAACCTGGTTGTCTTCTATGATGAGATAACTGGCTGTGTGGATGCAGGGAAAGCTGTGGACATAATATAATATAATATGACTTTAGCAAGGCTTTTGATATCATCTCTCATGGCATTCTTGCAAGTAAGCTGAGGAAGTATGGGTTGGATGAATGGACTGTAAGGTAGATAGAAAGTTGGTTGGATTGCTGGGCTCAACAGGTAGTAATCAATGGCTCAATGTCTAGCTGGCAGCTGGTATCAAGTGGAGTGCCCCAGGGGTCAGTCCTGGGGCCAGTTCTGTTCAATATATTCATTAACTATTTGAAAGATAGAATGGAGTGCACCCTCAGCAAATTTGTGGATGACACCAAACTGTGGGGTATAGTAGATACACTGAAGGGTAGGGCTAGGATTCAGAGTGACCTAGAGAAATTGGAGGATTGGGCCAAAAGAAATCTCAAGAAGTTCAACAAAAACAAGTGCAAAGTCCTGTACTTAGGACAGAAGAATCCCATGCACCACTACCAGTTTGAGACCAACTGGCTAAGCAGCAGCTCTGCAGAAAAGGACCTGGGGGTTACAGTGGACAACAAGCTGGATATAAGTCATCAGTGTGCCCTTGTTGCCATGAAGGCTAACAACATACTGGGCTGCATTACCAGAAGTGTTGTCAGCAAATCGAGAGAAGTAATTATTCTGCACTGGTGAGGCCACATTTGGAGTGCTATGTCCAGTTTTGCCCCCCCCCCATAGAAAGGATGTGGACAAGTTGGAAAGAGTACAGTGGAAAGCAACAAAAATGGTTTCAGAGCTGAGGCATATGACTTATGAGGAAAAGCTGAGGGTACTGAGTTTATTTAGTCTGGAGAAGAGAAGACAGGGGGGATTTGATAGTGGCCTTCAACTACCTAAAGGGAGGTTACAAACAGGTGTCAGAAACCTGATCAGGGAAGCAATACTCTATGGACACCTGACCAGACAGCAAGGGGCCCCAACAGCCCGCTTGGACCAGTTCCTCTCCTACTTCAGGCCTGAACTGTGGAAAACCAGGAACCTGCTCACAAACAGACACTCGGGCCCCACAGTCAAGGACTGTATTAAAATGAGACCAAGTGAAATGTACTGGTACTACAGAAAGACAGAAGAGGATGACAGGAAAGAAATGGCAGACCTCATCTGGTGGGGAGGGGTCTGGCATAGACTTTTTCAGGATTAGCCCCTCTGAGGAGGGCAGTGGGTTGGGGTACAGGTTAGGGATAGGTGCACGGTTGCATGGTTGCACAGTACAAACTGTGTAATGGTTTTTTAGTGTGCTTTGAGCTGCCAAGTGAACCACAAGGGCCACTTGGCAGAGTGTTGGAGGTGGAATTTTATACATATATATGTATATGTATATGTATGTATGTATATTTGCAAAAAAGAAGTGGTGCCAGACGATAGAACAAGGAGCAATGATCTCACGTTGCAGCAAGGGAGGTTTATGTTGGATATTAGGAAAAAAACTCTCACTAGGAGGTGGGTGAAGCACTGGAACAAGTTACCCAGAGAGGTGGTGGAATCTCCATCCTTGGAGGTTTTTAAGGCCCAGCTTGACAAAGCCCTGGCTGGAATGATCTATTTGGGGATGGTCCTACTTTGACCAGGGGAGTGGACTAGATGACCTCCAAATGTCCCTACAAACCCTAATTTTCTATGATTCTATGCCCTATGATGATCCACCTTTCAAAAGAGTGGAGCATGCTTCTGCTCCAACCTAGCAGTTAGGGCACTGTCCTGAAGGTGTGATTAGTCATATAACTAGGCTAGGGCAACTGGGGCAATTGCCCCAGGCACCATCCTGGGGGAGGGCAGGATGCAGAAAAAAACTGCTGCTACTGCAGCTTCAAAACTGCTTGCTTCCCATATGTCACAGCTACCCTGGGTGTACAGCTACATTCTTACATATCTGGGTGTGTTACATGGGTTTGAGTCCCCTAAGGCTAAAGGGAGCCTAGAACCCAGGCCTCCCACTCCTGGGCAAGTGCTGTTGGCACAAGCTATTATATAAAGAGCAGGAGCTCCACCAGGAGCAGTATTTTTAATAGGAGAGGCTGCACTTGCTGGGTTTTGTGTTGAACCCAGTGCTGTCAGTGTATGCAAGAAGCAATCTGAGCATGCCTACTAGATTAGGCTTATCAGGGGACTCAGGCACAGAATTGCCTAGTTAATAAATCTTAAACATACTCAGATACCAGGAAACAGGTACCAAATCAAGCCAAGATGACACAACCTCCAAGTACACCCAGTAGCAGCACATTATGCTCCAAAGTGACTCCAGCAGCAAAGACTTAGATGCCCAAGGCCTTTCATGTACATAAATGCTTAGGCAGTGTTTCCGCAATCACTCACTCAAGTCGTCATTGTCTCTAGTGGGTTATGGAATAGAGAAAATCCCACACAATTTACTGATTCCTTTTGGTGCACTGGCTGGGGGAGTAGTTAGCTGATTGCACAATTTCACAATGATTACACAATTCATACAACACAATTTTATTTTAAAACTCTTTGCTACGTATATAACACTGCTTAGCTTTAAGAAACACCACAAACATTAAGAACACAATAATTACATATACCAGAAACAATGCTCCAAATGCACTTCCTTCCCAAACAATGCTATAAGAATTAGTATTACAAAAACAACTACAATTACAACTAAAAGTTAAATTTGAATCAATACTATTATTTTTCATAATATACTTACAATGCTAGAATTCCGAGAAGCCAAATACCAAAATATGGTTTCATTCCTCAGTAGCACAATTTAATGGGTTGGCCTCAGTAGTATGGTTCAATGGGCTCACCTCAGCAATACAATTCAATAGGCTGGCCTCAATACTGATTGGAACAAGTCCCCTTCCTTCAGTCCCTTTCGGGCACTCTGCAGCTTCAGCGTGAACTAAGAAATTTGTGTTCACGGAGAGGGTGGTTCAGGTGATCAGTCTGATCCGGCCTACACTTGCAATTCTTCCTTCATTGTTCTGCAAGTGAAGTCACCTCCAAATTGGGACAGTAGGTTACAGTTTTTATTGAGCGAGCTGCCGTCAATGGGCTCTTCCTACTCAAGCCTGTCACTACTCCCAAATTTGGACTCGGATCTTACTCAACAGATTCTTTTGCCTTTGTTGAGCATTTTAAATTACCTTTGGGAAACTTCCATATCACTGCAAATGCCCTTTTCTTACCAATCTGGTCAAAAGGCCTTAGGGTTTGATCTCTCGGAACTCAGGATATTTGCTCTCTTTGTAAAAGACTTCTAAAGATAAAATTCAAATTAAGATTTTAAACAAAGTCAGAACCTTTTTGCACGTAGTCCAAAAACAATGACTTAGATAAGGAGATAAATCTTATCTTCTTCCTGAAACTGGCTAATGGACAACCATTACAAACATTCAAACTATTTCATTCAATATGACAATCATCTTTGTCGTATCTCCAATCCAATTTTTCTCTATAGTCTGTTCCCAATGTTCTGCACAGGCCACTGCTTCTGGTGTTGGTGTTGCCAGATCTTGTGGGGTGCATTGTGGCACTACAGGGCATCTCAGGAAATGATCTATGGTTTCCTTCTCCTGATAAACACACTGGTCAGTTGCATAGAGGCCCCATGATTTCATGAGAAAGTTGCATCTTCTGAGACCCACTTTCAATCTGTTCAGCCTCCACCATGTCTGCAATTTGTAGTTGGAGCCAGATGCTAACTCCTTCTGGGGGTAATTCCTTGCTGGCTCCATTTAACAACTTTGTCACCTAGTTTCTCCCATTCCTCTTGCCAGAGGGTAGTTCTGGCTGTTTCTGGTGATATAGTTAATGGTGTGGTAGAGGACAAAAAGCTCTCTCTCAGTGAGATACTATGATACACTGGTTGATGGTCATGTAGTGTAAGCACCTACATTCCACCTAAGTTTCTCTTCAGGCATTTACCTGCTCTTTTGGATCTGACCTTTAGAATCACACCCAAAATCAGTTCCTGATGATATACTGACCTGGTGATTGTAGGCAAGACAGTATACTTTTCTATGACTCGGTTTCTCCACCAGTAACAGCAAGACTAGCACCTACTTACCTCATACAATTAAGTTTAATCCATTTGTGTGTGCCAAGTGCTGAGACAACCCCAGTTTTAAAATGTGGAGCCATATCCTTTCAGTTGCTCTGTCATACAGCCTAACCCTGAAGTTGGAGACAGTCTCTCTTGATCAAGGGTAACAAATCTAAAGGAAAGCTGTATGCATAGCCTCTGTTTCCTGATGCTTTCTTCCTGTACTTTTCATAATGAAAACTGAGAATTCTGCAATTTTCACAAGCGACAAAAATACATACCAGTCTCTGACCTGCTATAACAAAAGTCTGCATTGTATACTCCATCATTCCTAAATATATCTCACATACACTCAGTCCCTTGGGACTAGAACACGGACTTTCCACTTCCCAAAACTAAGGCCCTTAGCACCTGAGCCAACCACTACTCATAGAAGTAAGTCTGATTCAGGTGAAGTAAGCAGAGACAGTGTGACCAGCCGCCATCTTTAGCCCAACAACATGTACTGGGGGAAAAAACACGAATTCTACACCTTGCTGGATGAAACTGGAAGGGATTATAATTAAAAACAAAAACAAAAAAGCCCCTCTCTACAGGAGTCTCCTGAAACCTCTTGTACTTTAAGCCTACAAAGTCTGCCCTCTACACTATAAAGTCAGGTCTTAAAGATAATAAAAAACTGAAACCAATAACATTCTTAATGAGTCAAAGCAGAGGATCAATGGCAATTAATGTTTGTAACGTTTGTACTTTAAATCAATCCCCCTCCCCCGTGACTCTTTGTAGCAGGTGGAGAACAAAGGAAGTCCCTTCACAAATAAATGAAGTTGCTGCACATCATGTTGAACAGGAAAGAGCTGTGCTGCTGCACCCATGTGCTGAGCAAGTACGTTCAGGTAGAGAGTATGCTGGGAAAACTGTATCCCACTGTTCAGATCTGAGGTGGTGTGACACTTCCAAGATGCAGGGCAGAGCAGGTGTTGGAATGAACTTGAGAGAGCCAAACTCCAAAGAGGAAGATGGAGAGGTAAAAGAAGAAAGTGATGGAATGAATAGAAAAGAAATGCTGAACTGCACAGTACCTTCCCTGATGTCATCATCAACACAAACAGTGCTTCTGGCACCCTCCACAAACAACTTTCTAGCCCCACCCAAGGCAGTGTCTTCTGGGATAAGAGAAGAGGTCATTCTCGAGAGTCCATTCAGGCACCCAGAAGGGAAAAAAATGCATGTTCTGAGGTGTGCTGATGGGTCTTAGTCCAGCTTTGAGTCAACAAGCCATAGACTATTTGGACATCCCTGTCAAGGAGTTACCCAACATTTCCCAGGCCCACCAAGGTTCGAGTGATCCAAAATTTTCTCATATTACTGAACTTGCAAGCACCTACTCTGGACTCATTAAAAAGGCATTTGGATGCATATTTTGCTGGGATCATTTGATCCCACCAGACTTCATGCCTTTGGCAGGGGAGCTGGACTCAATGATCTTATGAGGTCCCTTCCAGTCCCTCATGTCTATGAAATCTATAAATGAAATGCATACCATTAGTAAGTGGTTACACTGTGCTATGCTGTCATGGCCATAATGATCTCCTATGGAATCCCCATGATGAGAAGAAAGGCAGCATAGAAATTCTCTCCTTATGGAGCAGTCAGCACAGCACACAACTTGGGGAAGGGTTTGTTTCTGGTTTAGCATAAACTTAATCTCTCTAACAGGCATCTACTCCATCCAGGTGCTAAGTACCCACAGATCCTATTCAACTGAATGGGAGATGAAGGCACTCAGAGTCTCACAGTTTCAGACCATACCTTGCAAGAGCATGGAGAGTTATTTCTAACTTGAGGCAGAGATAAAAGGGGCAAAAAGAAGAGCAGCTCCCTGTTGTAACTCATGGTGCTTTGCATGAAACGCCATGAGTTACAATGACACCCAGCAGAAGTTCACTGTTTGGTCCTAGGGATTGGGGAATCAAGCTGCCGGCTGTGAGCCTGCAGCCAGTCTCTCCTATCAATGCCCCTCCTCCATCCCAGCCCTAGCCCTGTTTTCAGAATGGGAGGGGAGAAAGGGAATAGAGAAGCTCATTCTGATAGTTCCCCAGCTGGTACTAGAGGGTGAGGTGGGTGGATTGGAGCCCCTCCACACACCTTGAGGGGAATCCAATCCTCTCACCCCAGCCTCCAACGCTGACTGAAAAAACCCAGACTGAACTCCCTCTGCTCCTTTTCCCCCTCCCCCTCCTATTCTGAAAGCAGAGCCAGGGCTGGGAGGCAGCGCAAACACAAGCTAATGAACTTGCTCCATTTTGGAGCATCTTTATCTGAACCCTCATGCAATGAGGGTTCAGATTTTAAGAGGATCAGCCCCCTTTAAAGTGCTCTGCAGCCATGCACTTGTCTGGTCATGGATGTAGAGTGCTTTCAGGGGCCAGATCAGGTGAAAATTGTCACTTCTGTCTGAGCCTTTGAAACCTCATGGCCATGCTGCTGTCTGGCTCCTCCAGTATTTTGTTGCATTCTGTCTGGAGAGAGGTCATCCCTGGAGGGCTGATTTACCCCTGCTTCAGAGCCCTCAAGCTGCAAAGCCCAAAAGCTGCAGCCCTGGGAGCTGTATGGCAGAGCTTGTTCTTTCCTAAAGGCAAAGAGGCCTGTTGTGCCATGAATGAGGTCTGCACACGTCTGTCAAGGACTCCTCTCCCATTCTTTGCCCACGGCATCTCTCAGCGATGCTCCGACACTGGCTGTGCCCTTGCTGCTCAAGTTAATTACAGTAATTATACCTGAGTGCCCAGGCTCCAGCTCCCCTTTGTTATAGCTTTCTTGCCTGTTCATTTGCAAATCCAATCGCTCAGTATAGCTTTTAAAGAAAGAGAAGGGAGATTGGGAGAGGGGAGCAGGAGATCACATGGGGAGCATACAGGGAAAAACATACAAGTCTTGCCACAGCAACTCAGCAGAAATTATGGAGCCTTTGAGTGGCAATAGGTTTGTCCCCTTGGCTCCCCAGAAACTCACTTCCCACTGCCCTCCCAAAGGGATAGGCCAGGAAAGAAGAGAAGTAGGTATTATATCTGGGTGGGTTTTTGGCAAAATGACTCTGATACTGGGTCTACAAGAGAGGTCAATAAGGCACAGTTTCTGAAAACATGCATGCAAAACAGCACACGAGATTTTGTACTCTCAGTGTCCACAGTGTGCTGTCAGGACAGGTCTTGCTCACAGATAAGTGCTATCCTGATGCTGAGAGGTACTGCACTGAGAAGTGTGAAAACTAAAAGCCTCTCTTCAGCCATAAAGCATGGGCAGTGCCAGGGCAATTTTCCCCTAACAATGTGCCTCAACCAGAGACCTAACTAGCAACTGTGGTCTCCTGGGAAGTGATGCCAGAGAGCATTGGGGAAGGGGACAATGGTGCTGAGCACTGGAGAGTCTTAACCAGAGTCTCAAAGACCACAGCTGCTGGTGCCCTGACTCCCTGTGACTTCTTGGTGCTGCTGCTGCAGCACAGGTTCCCCCCACACTGCCTGCTGCCACCGTGCAGACTCCCCAGGGCTGCCACTATGGCACCTCCCCTAAATTGGTACCCAGGAGTAGTACCACCCTCAGCCACCCCTAGTTACACTACTGTCCTCAGCTCTGGCTTGGAAGGGCCATGTCTAATGTGAACACACTATTTAACAAGGATGGGTCTGAGGTCAGTCCTTTAGAGAGTGAAAAAAAATCTCACTCAAGAGCTAGTGAAACTTCCTCAGCTCTCATCAGGCTTAGTTCTACTAATGCCCTAAGTGGATGAAGCATTGTACTGTGCCACATCCTGAGAGAAGCCTTTACTATTGGGGTTAGTGGGCCGTATCCTACCATAAAATATATGCAGGCCTGCGTACCACAGGGCCAGGCTGCAGCACGGAGGAAGGGCCCACAGTTTACGTGGACAAGGTGCCATTCCAAGGCAGGAAGCTGAAGCAGTGGGGTTTGTTGATGCCTGAGGTCATGTGCCAAGGTATGATAATAGCCAAAGAGACAAGTACAAGTGGCAAATCAGCACTGGTTTTCCCCAGTAGGGTTGATGTAAAGAACAGTAGTCTCAAAGCCAAAGACGAGCAGAGAATGACAGCAAGAAGCTATGGACACATGGCTGGAGAGGTGGAGCTTGAGACTCAAGCAAATCACTGTGGAAGCTCTGCACAGAGGAGGCAGCCATGCATTTGAAAGCAAGAGAAAGGAGTAGGCCATGCAATGAAAGGCAGGAGTTTGAAAGTGGAAAAATCATCCCCAATTCATCCATGGTATCACTTGCCATTTTGGGGCAGGGACTAAAAGCCACTAGTTTGCAGCTCTTTTAAATCAGGAGAGCTTGACTCACCAGAGGTTAACCCTTTCATGGATCCATGGCTAAACAGAGGAGAGGGGAGAAAGAGAGAGAGTCTGTACATGGGAAACAGAAGAACTTCTAGACCTGTTTCTCTAAGTGAAGCAATTTACCTATCATGAACTCAAGCACATCCCTACTACTTTGCTATGCCAGCTTATGGAACTTCCTTTGTTAATGAAGAGAATCCACACAGCTCTTTGCTTTCGAGAATCACCACTTGACATTCAGGGCAGATAGCTTGTGAAGCCATGATCAGCCACTCAGTTCCAAGCTCTATTTTTTCCCACAGCACCTTATGGGATGTATACTGGGCAGTACAGAAATTCTGGCCCAGGGGGCCAAACCAAAATCCCCATGATTCCTCTTTTCTTGTATCCATGCATTTTGCCAGTGCCATTTTCAAACTGCTGTCAGGTGGCATAGGGGACAAGCTGTTGAGTGCTGCAGTTTTGAGTCATGAGTGTAAATTGGATGGTGCACATTCATTTGGTTTAGCAGGCAAGTGGTTCTGCTGTTTCATAAGGCATTGGAAGTCATGGCAATATAGCTAATGGAAGAGGAGTGCACCATTGTGGATATTAATAGAGTTGTGATTCCTCCTGTCCTTCTAGGAGACAGCCTACCCTCTCTTTCTTTGGTTTATGATTCATATCACCAGGTGCTTAGACCAGAGAAAGGACTGATGTAAGTTTACCCTGAATGAGGGGAGTGTGTTTCTGGAAGACTGATGACTAGAAGCTGTGGAAGAGAGGATCAAGCTGGACATCAACTCTTGTCATGTGCCACACATCAAAAATGCATGCTCTATTTTGCACATCTGTGAGAGCAAGGGAGTGATCCTGGAGCATGGCCAGGAGCAGAAGACAGGGAGATTTTCCAAGAATAAGGGACAGCCAAAGAAGGTGCTTTAGCAAAGTGCCCTAGAGTCAGGGCTGCAACGTGTTGCTAATGGTGAGGACAGGGAAGTGGTTGTGGATACTGTATATGTTTGTAGTTTGATCTTATGGGAGGAGGGGAGAGTTTATCATTTGAAACATAACTCATTTGAAATCGTTCTGCCAAATTAATTAAAAAAACTAATTTTAGTCTAACAACCAGAGCCATGGGTAGTCCATTGCTTCTTGAATAAAAACAATTACACAGAATATTGTGCAAATATAAGGTCAATGGAAGTGTGGCAAGGACAAACTCAGGAGCTCTTACAAGTGTTGTAAATAATGTACTTGAAAGGGTTCTCCTCCAACTCCTGGGGGAGGGGAGGGGGGGAAGGGGACAGTTGTTGTAGTTAGACCTGTAATTAGACTGGTTGACTGAAACAATGGTTCCTATATTGTGTATTCTCTACAGTTTGCAGGAAACAAGAACATCGGGGGACAATGCTTGAACTTTTGTTGCAAATAGTAGCTTGCCTGTCTGTTGCCTGAATCAGGCCCCTTTCCAAGGCTGCCCTTTTGAACATTTAAGAATGTTCCAGGAAACAAGTTGCTTCCCTCTTACACGGCCTCCTATAGCAAAGGCCTGACACGTGGGTAGCTGTGCTGGCTTCGGGCAAGCAAGGGACTGAACTGGTTTTTAGATGTCTTTTCAGGTTCTTAGTGTCCGGGGGATTGTCGAGGGGACAGCTACTGGACAGTTAGTAGTTTCATATGCAAACCTAGAAGCTGTCTTTACAATGAAGTATGTTAACCTCAGGTAAGGCCCCAGGAGCCATAGAAAAAAAAAAAAAAACCTCTCAGAAACTTGCTGGGCAAGCCTAGAAGTACCTCACATTTATTTACTAACACAGGGCTTCTCCCTATTCAAGCGGGTACAGACATAGAAGGGGAACATTTATCTATAGAAGCAGGTCTTGGACAGCTGCACTGCATTACGCATTCCAAAACGGAAGGCACTCATTGCCTTCTCCTCCCTTTCTGACATCTACTGATCATCACGAAGTGCACTGCAAAATTAATCAAATTCTGCAGCATTTGGCTTTGGAACAATTGCCTTAAGATTCTGTGCATTTTGAAGCATTTCTGTAGCCTGATCTGGACCATTTACCTCAAGAAATCTTAGCTTTACTAAAGCAGAGTGCATTAATGAAACTGAGCCGACATGCCTTTTCTATTGCTGTCTCTTTCCTTCTCACTTGCTACAATATACATGCTTGCCAGGCAATGCATTTGAATTTTAATCCCTAAGGTGCCAACATCTTGAACAGGAGGTGAGGGCACTCTGGTGGGTGTCTGGAGAATGAGAAAGAAGCCTCTCAAAGGGGGGTGTGGAAGCAGCAAGTACAGCCAACAGTTGAGGGATTTGTTATATTAAAGAAATTAAAATTAAGACTCTAGTGCACGTGCCATTTGCTGTAAGTACACCAGGTGTGCGGCAGGAGTTAAATACCAAGCTTAAGAAGCTTCTAGCTCTGTCCACCATGGCAGCTGCCAGCCACTACCTAGAAAATGTAGCAATGTGGTAATGCAGCACATTGCCCACACACTGCCCTCCCCTCTGCAGTACTTCCAGGCTGACTGGTGGTAAAGCTATGCTCCATGGCAGTTTCAGTTTGACTGCCTGCATGGGTTCCTTTGATAATCTCCATATTTATCAGGTTCTACAGTTCATGGATGCCCTGCTAAACCCCTTCATGGTCAGATCCCATGGCATACCTGAGCACAAGAGAGCTAAGGTACTCTTGATCAAGGGTTTTTGGGTAGCAGCCATGCCATCTTGGTGTCCCATAGAAAGCTATCGGACATTGCACTCTTGGGTACAGCTGTGGCAATTCTTGCAAAAATGTGGCCCAGTTCTTTGTATTACAACATCATCCGAGGTCTTGCTCTGGTCCCTTGTCCTCAGGTACTTTCCCTGGAGCTCCTTAGTTTTGACTCAGCCCTGTGAAGAGCTCCGGCAGTACTCCCACTCTTCATTAGCTCTGACAGCATCCTGTAGACATCTGCATTGTTGCGACTCTTCTACAGCTGAGGAACTTGCAGCTCTTGGAAGAACAGTTAAGTCCAGGAGGGGCTCTATGCAAAAATGGGGGTGGTGGAGAGAAGGGAAGCTATCATGGATATGTGACCTCACTACCACCTGCCCTCAAAACAGGCATTCCTGGCTTGTCTGTGTACAGAGGTGACTTTTGGTTAAGATGACTATGGAGTGATGGAGGATACAGGTATGAAGACAAGGAGTAACAACTGGCAGAACAAGTCCTCAAGAACCATAAAGCAAGCAAACCCACTGCAAACCCCATTTCAAGGTGGATCACTGGCTGCAACCCAAGATTATCATTGCACTGCAGCAGCAATATGTCCCAGGAGGGAAGCTCCACAGCACTTCTGCCCACCTACTTGCACTCCAGACAAGAGATGTGCCAGCATGGCCATTCCAGGGGCATCCCCACAGCCATTCTCTAGACAGCAGTCTCCCAAGTTTTTGGGAGGAGATGCTGCTCTGGGCTCTTCCCCAGTCTTACCAGCATATTTTCAGGTTTGGCATGTGTGGGCAGAAGCAGGCAGGCAGTGCTCAGGACATGCTGCCACCTCTGGGTAGACATACCCTAGACAGCCAAATGAGGTTCCTAATCAAAGGTTGTGCATAGACAAGACATACTTGCAGGTAAACAAAGGTTAATTTGATTTAACATAGGTTAGTGCTGAGTGCTTTCTCTAAGGGCCATGTAGGAATGGGCAGGATAGGACCCAGTACCCTTGCTGCTGCATACCGGGAGAGAAAGGGAGAAGACAATGGCATTGAAGATAGCAGTTCTGCCAACTGAGTCTCCAGTCTCACTTTTCTACAGCCAGAGTGGCCAAAGCCTGCAGGAAGGGTTTCCAGGAAGGCTGTGGTGGCCAGAGATTTCTGCTTCTGGGATGACCAGCAGACATCCCCAGGGTGCGTGCAAGTCCTGCCTCCCTGCGAGACAGGGAGAAGCAGCAATGAAGCCTGAGGGTGATTTTCAGTTTTAATACTCACTTTCTGGCTGTTTACAAACTCTCCTTGCATAGCAAATATCTTCTCCACACCCTGCTTCCTCTCTCCCCAATCTGGCGCTTGTCACACTAGTTGTGTCTGTTCCGTGTTTCTAGTGGGCCTTGAAATTAACAACAGCAACTGAAAAAAAAAAAAGCCGTATCTATTTCCTTCTCGGTAAAGCAGCCTCTCCAGCCACAGCAGCAGCAGCCACTGGCAACAGATGCAGGTTAGTTAACAGATTCAGAAATGCTCAGAGAAGAAACACTGTTTTTGTTTCGACCCTATATTTAATAGACTCTGTATGACTTAGAGGCATTATTAAATTTTCTCGTGACAAAATAGGTGGCAACCTGACAAATACAAGGGCCTGTTTAGGAGTTATTTTGCCACAAAATGCCAGTCACTGCAGGGCCTGTCCTTCCACCTTGATCATGACCTTTGCAGTTGAAATGCAAGAGACAGTTGCCTCTGCAAAGAAATGCTCTTTTCCAATCCACAGGAATCTCTGAAGGGTTATTGAGTGTCTGACACTGAGGGATTAGTGAGGCCACAGGTTGCTTTAGTGATAAATATAGACTTGCCCTGGATTCCTGTATGGGGAGCAGCCTCTCTTGGTCAATATGGCTTGGTATTAACCTCAGCACAAGTGTCAATTCCTGCTTACTGCAACATAGTTAATGCCGACTCATTAATTTAGGTGATGCTTTAAATCTGCCTGAGCCTTATCTATTGAGGACTGTGCATTATTCTGCCAATCCATTCAGTCAGGAGCCCAGGGAACAGAAAAGTCTTCTGAGAGGGAAAGGTAGTGAGGCCAGAGAGCCAGCAGGTGGCACTTTTTCAAGTCAGATTGATGAACCAATGTGCCAGTGCAGAGCTGAGGAGAGATGTGCTGCCAGGAGTGGAGGGAGCAGTGCCATGTTCCAGTGCGGTGCAAGCAGTGCTGGGGGTGACCCAGCATAACCTGTAGTGCAGCGGGGGCCAATCTTTTTGGCAGGCTTGCCACAAATTAGACCCACACCCTCCCTGAGTGCTGTTCCCTTCCCCCTGCCACAGGTGCTGCTCTTCTTTTTGCTCCCTGCCCTCCCATTCTGTCCCATCTGCAATGGCAGAAGAGCTTTTAGCATCCCCTGTACATCCCCGTCTCTGTCTGGCACTGGGTACCCACGCTTCCTCCCCCTTGCCTACCTCAACCTACACAGCAAAAGAGGGGCTACACCATGGACTGACTGACGACTCCTTTAAGTCACTTCTTTTTAACCTCTCCGCCATTTGATGGAGGACCTTGAATCACCACCAAAAATCACTGCAAACTTCCTAGTAAAGCCTGTGAGCTTCTGGCTCCAGAGATGGGCCATGTTTCTGCACAGATCCTACCCCTGCAATGGCCTTCATTTTGCAATCCTTCCTGCCACATAGAAGCTGCTCGTGCCACTTGTGGCATGCATGCCACAGCTTTGCCACCCCTGTCATGTTGGGTGCAGCAGCTCCAGAAAGTGTTGAAAGACATCTTTCAATAGTGACATTCAATGCCTCAAAGCTTAGGTGCCTGACAAGAGGCATTGTAATGAGGCCCAGCTTCCAGGCAGTGCTCACCACAGGAGGGGACAGTTGGGCAGAGCAGCAAAGACGGCAGAACCTGTACTCAGCATCATGGACCTCACCCACAGACTTCCCACCGCACAAGAGAATCAACTCTCCCTGCAAAGCTCCTCCCCCTCTTGTACCCCTTTCTGCTGCTGCAGGGCCTCACCTGGACTTCAGAAGTCTTTTGTTTCTCAGATCCTCCTGGGTGTGGTTGGGCCACTCAGCTGTTCACCAGCCTACCTCCTGGCCCCATGGAAACAATGCCAGCTCCTATTACTGCCCCCTGCCTCACCCCTCCCTTCTCCTGTCCCTTGCTTCTCTCTACTCTGGAGTTTTTCCAACTCAGCTGGAGTTGAATATAAGCCAACAGTGTAACAATGATGCAAAAAAGCTAATAGCATAATAGAATGTATTAAAACAGTAGCATCACATGGAAGTGACAAGAAACAATTCCTCTGCTCTTTTCAGCACTGGTGAGGCTTCACATTGGGTACTACTGTGTCCAGTTTAGGGCACTGTACTTCCAGAAGGATGTGCATAAATTGAAGAGAGTCAAGAGCCAAGCAACAACAACGAGGAGAGGTGTAGAAAATATGACCTTTGAGAAAAGTTGAAAGAACTGGAATATTTAGTCTGGAGAAAAGAAACTGAGGGATTTGAGAACAGTCTTCATATACAAAAAAAAAAAAAAAAAGTTGTTCTAAGAGGAGAGTAGAAATCAATTTTTTCCCCTATGGTCACAGGAGACAAGACAAGAAGTAATGGGATTGTCATATTGCAACCTAGGATACTTTCAGCAGTTAATAAGAGCTTTATAACTATGAAGGTGGGTAAGCACTAGAACAGATTTCCTAGAGAGGCTGGGAAACTGTCATTTGGGGTCTTTTAAGAGCAAGTTAGACAAACATTTGTCTGGGATCGTTTAGACAGGGACATTTCTACCTTGAGCAGGGGGTTGGACCAGATGCCCTCCTGAAGCCCCTTCTCACCCTCTTTTGCTAGATTACAGAAAAGAACCTGAAACCAGAGATTCCTGCATAAATGCAGAGCACTCCAGAGGGCCAATGCCAAACTGGATTAATATGTTCTCTCTTCTTCACTTCCTATCCTGAAGAGTCTCACCACAGTTCAAAAGCCACCACAGCTTTGGAGAGAGGGTACCACCAAATATACCATTATCACCGGCACTACCAGTTCTGGGGACCAACAGGTTGGTTCTCCCAGTCACCCCTTAGCCTTCTTTCAAATAGGCTTAATCAATAATCTCAGCATGCAAGTAACAAAAGGGCCTCATCTGGGGAAGCTGAGCAATGCCAGAGATGCCGTAGGCAACCACAGCAGAGCCTTGGCCCTCCTTGGCATTGCCTAGAGAAGCAAGGCTCCCCCTCCCTTAAGGTTGCAGGCTGGCTGCTCTCCACCCCTCCCCTTGGCATATTGCTCACATGTCGTAACAAACAAGCTACCAAAGGCTCCAACAGATGCACTAGTTATTTCCAGCAGGAGAAAAAGCAGCCGGGACCCAGAGCTGTGACCTCGTTACAGTTTGTAATGAGCTGAGGGGAAAATATTTCTGCCTGATTAGAATCCTTAACGAGCACCTGATTATCACGAGGCAAGCTGGCTGCCCTCCCATTCTGTCCCATCTGCAATGGCAGGAGAGCTTTTAGCATCCCCTGCACATCCCTGTCTCTGTCCACCACTGGGTACCCACACTTCCTCTCCCTTGCCTACCTCAACCTACACAGCAAGAGAGGGGCTACACCATGGACAGATTGACTTCAATTTTAAATCACTTCTTTTTAACCTCTCTACCACTTGATAGAGGATCTTGACTCACCACAAAAAACACACTGCAAACTTCTCAGTAAAGCCTATGAGTTTCTGACTCCAGAGATGGGCCATGTTTCTGCATGGAGCCTGCCCCTGCAGTCTGCCTTCATTTTGCATTTTCCCTTTGATGGCTTTTTGTCTAAATTGTGCGAGCCAGGTATGTGAAGATTGGCAGCTGCTTCCCACTGTGCAGAACTCAAGGTTTTTTGGTCATCTCAAGATGTCAGCCTGAGGAGGATCTCACTGTAAGAGGGGAAACTGCAAGACAGTATCTTCCAGGTGAAGTTTGTAGTCTGAACCAGCCTGAGAAGGAAGCTAATGGATTTGAGGCTAGTTTCCAGGGGGCAGGCGTCCAATGTTCCCTCTAAGGAGCAGCGGTCCATGAGTGCGCCGCCTCGGTCTGGCGTGGGACACTTACCAAAGGAGGCTGAGGGCCAGGGTCTGGGGCCAGGGGCCGGAGGCTGGAGCTGGAGGTGGGAGCCGGGGGCCTGGGGCCTGGCGCAGGCTCAGCCGGCTCTGGGGAAGTGCTCCACTCCTCAGCATCAGGGCCCACGCCAGCTGCCCGTCCCAGCCTCCATCCCTGCCTTGCCTCACCTCAGGGAGGAGCCGCTGCCTGCCCCAAGTGAGGCATCACAGCCACCACTGCAAACATCTGGCGCAAGCCCTCCCTGCCTCAGCCAAATAGCATCTTGCACCCCACATGAAGTTCACCGCACCACTACCACCACCAAATGATAGCAATGGAAGGAAGGTCTGAACTGGGAAGCACTTGTCAGAACAGAACCTGGTCAGCCATTGATAGTTAGTCTGACAGCAGTACATGCTAGCTGAGAACAGCCAAAGCTGTTCTACCTTTTCTGAGATAGTCAGATCAAGCCAGAGGTGACTGGTGCCACAGGCATGGCTTGCCTGACATCAGGATCTGACTTGGAGCTCTTTGAGGGTTTCTTATTTCATGAGGCTTTTCCTGTTTGTTAAAGGAGAACAGTAGCTGTGTGAACTCCATTAAGGGCATAGGCAGAGGAGAAGCAGTTGTTCAAAGAAAAGGTGTTACATTAGTGGACTCAGAGAGAAACTGAAGATTGAAACACCTGGTTACAATTCTGGTTTGCCAATAGCTTGCTGTACAAACTTGTTGCAGGTGAAGTAACTACTCTATGCCTCAGTTTTCCCACCTGCAGACTAGCAGAAACCATGCTGCCTCACATCACTGGAGGAAGTCTGAAGATAGCTCAGGGGTTGCTTACCTTATCAGATTCACATGGCCCAGCCAGTTAGAGCAACTCACTCCACAGGCCAAAACAGGAGTGCAAAGCAAGCCCTTCTGCCTTTGGGGAGCCATGTTCTCCTCATTCATTTGCAGATGCTCCCAGATTCTTCACACAGGAATGGGAATGATTTTCTGAATTCCTTTATCCCTTAATTACACATCACTCAACCTCAGCCCTTTGCCCCATGTCACAAGAGCCTACTAGACTTCTTACCCTTCAGTCACAACAGCTCCCTTCCCAAACTACCAAATATTAGTGGAAGGAAAGCCCAAGTTTCAATCCTGAGACCCTTTATTGGCAGCAGCTGCCCTCCATCAGCTTCAGACCACTTCACAGTGATCTAACATGCTTCCACCTGTCTCCACTTAGCCCTTCCATTCCACCTCTCCAGGCTCCGTAGCTAAGGTCCTCGCAACCTCCATTCCTCACTCCCTCTTCCCTGTGAGACACCAGCCTTGGAGAGAATTACCTTATTCAACTGCTACTCCCACCAGGCTGTTTCTGCTTTACTAATGGCAGGAAGTGCTTTTTTATCAAGCTTCTTAGCAAGCTTTGAGAGAGCCAAGATTTAAAACAGCCACATATGGGAAATGGTGCTTGAGAACCTCTTAAACACTCAGTTTATCTTGTAACAATAGTTCTGCATTGATAAAGTATTCTGTAATGATTGAGAATAGCCACAGCTGCATCAACTAGGATCTAAAAACAAAATCAGAAAAGACACAAACTTGTCTGTCTTAGGGATCATGGCAACCATAGCTGGAGGTGTGAGGTCAGGATGAAATGTTTCTTAAGAGACAGGTTTTTCATAGTTGTCCACTTCTGAATTTCTTATACTTTTCCCTAAGACGGTGCTAGCAGCTGATGCTGGAGATTCATCACCTGATTAGATGGGCCACTGTTCTGTAAGGTGCCAGGTTCATATGAGAATTAGAGACTAATTAGACACTATAGTCAGAGTTCATATTATCAGCTTTTCTTGCCATTTTAACTCCATAATTGTCCCTCTTTCTCTGTGGCAGCAGATGATGTAGGACTCTACAGCTTCCTGGTTGAAAATATAGAAGGGGACCATTTGAGTGTAGAAATCAGAAAAACAAGCCGGAAACGATGTCAGGAGAGCATCTAGCCCCACCCTCAGTACAAGGCAGTATTATTTGTGTCTAAACCATCATAGCTAAATGTTTGTCTAACCTGCACTTAAAAACTCCCCGTGACAGATATTCCACACCCTCTCTAGGTTTTCTGTTCCAGTGCTTAACAACTCTCAAAGTTGGAAAGAGCTCCTTAATATCTAACTTAATATCCCTTGTTGCCATTTAAGCCCATTACTTTTTTCCTGTCCTACATGGACACAGGAAATAATCAATTTCCATCCTCTTTATCACAGCCCTTTTTGTATTTGAAGACTGTTATCCAATCCCCCCTCAGCCTTCTCTTCTCCTGACTAAATAATCCTACTTCTTCCAATCTTTCCCCAGGTGTCATGTTTCCCAGAGCTCTAATTATTTTTGCTGCTTTCCTCCTTTCTTCAATTTGTCCACAATGTTCCTGAAGCATGGTGTCCAAAGCTGGGCACGGTACTCAAGGGGGTGCCTCATCAGTGCTGAATAGAGTTGAGGAATGTCTTCCCATGAATTAAGTCAACTTTGTATGTCATACTGTGGCCATACAGCACTACACTTATAAGCCAGGAGACAGCTTAAATTTTTGCTTCAAAAGTATGGTCCCTTCTACTACTGAAGCTAAAGAGAATCTCCATTACTTATTAGCAGATTAGAGCATGATGGAAATAGCTGAGCAGCTCTGATTCTATCAGGTAGAAGTAAGGAACTTAAAGTGAAGTTACATGTTACAGGTAAACCATATTAAGGACACTTAAAACACTAGCACTGACACATTAAAGCTTGTTAACTCATGCTAAGTGCCCTCTGAGCATCTCAAAGTTGCACCATTTCAAGCAGGGGTTAACTCAGGGCTGTTACCAAGCTCATGTTAGAGTAACTTCAGTCCACTCCACAGAGATAAAATGAGCAATTTGCAGTCCTCCAGCATCCCAGGAAGCACCAGTCCCAGCCCCCTACCCTGACCCAACCCCAGCAAGAGCAGAAATAGAACTGGCTCCTCATGTCCTCACCAGCCCTCTAGTGGCAAGTCAGAGCTGTGCAGGCAAGAAATGGTATTAACCCTTAGGCTAGGGACAGACATTACACAAACTGGTTTAAATGATCAGAAACTGGTTTAAACCTGTAACAGAACAGATGTTCAGTGCACATAAACCAGTTTGGAAATGGCTGAAACTGGTTTGAGATGAACCTGGTTGCATGTGATGGCAACCATCAATCCTCCTGGATCATAATATATGCATGAGGGCCACCCAGACCTTTGATGCATATGCCTGGGCAGGAATTTTTTTTTGAAGGAGTAGAGGCTGCCCAGACCTTCAGTCATCCTTTTAGAGCACTGAGCCAGAATCCAAAGACTAGACTGAGTCTAGGTGTTTGATGCCTCCATGGCTGTAGTTGTATAAGTACCTGGGAATTGAACCCAGCTCTTCTGTGTGGTAGGCAAGGATTCTACCACTGAACCAGAGGGGACTCCCCCTTGCTGCTTAAGCAGCATGGACCCCAGCCCCAGGGACCCTAGGCATGTGGTATGCTAGCTAATGCCGAGAGGTGCCCGTGTGTGTCTCTCCAATTTCACTGGGACAGGCAGATAGAAAAGTGACTGCTTAGGGCTGTTTGGAGCTAATCAACAGGTCAGCTGGTAAGCTGTTTAAGAAGTTTGAAGTAATGGAGAGAGGCCGCTGTTTTACTAATCGGGTGATAAAGACGG